>NW_024524155.1:933392-1562198 GCF_017590135.1 Pyrgilauda ruficollis | reverse complement strand
TATTATGTTTTAATCACAAAACCAAAAACATTGGCATGGGTTTTTCCAAAGTAAAACCTGGAAAACAAAATGCACATATATGCCTGCAGTTCCATGCCACATGAAATACCTGGGAAGACACTCAGATCCATGCTGTACATGAATGTACATGTCAGGCAACAGCACACAGAAATAATAGTAAGAAGTAAGAAAATGAGGCAAAAACTACATTCGGAGGAACAGTTGCAGTGGATCAGTGAAGCTCATTCAGGAACTACTACCGAAATCAATGCAGGCACCTGATGCATGATGCATTTAGGCCAGCCTGCTGGAAAACCGAGAGCTGAATCAAATTTTGTGACTGTTAAATGGCCCCCTGGTTCGGGAGCTACGGGGTTGATTGCACAGCTTCACCTAACCAAGAAACCTACATCCTTCAAGGAAGAGATAACTGAAGCTGGACCGCTTTTCTCCAGAAAGCGCTGTGCAACAAGCTAGCAAGATGGCCCAGGTATCTCGGGGGCACGGGCCTAAAACCGGGCCCGTGACCTCGGTCCGACAGCCGCGGCTCAGGGCTTCGCCACCCTCCTGTCCCTCCGACAGCGGAGAAGGCAGCGTCCTACCCGGCGGCTGGACACCCGCCCGCCGGGCTGGGCGAGCGCTTCCTGGCGGCGCCGGGAGCTGCTTGTCCTGGGCCCTCCAACAAACGGAGGATGCCGAGGTCAGCCACGGCTCCCGACACGTTTCCTCCGGCAGGTCCGGGGGAGGGCCATGGCAGCGGGGCCGGCGCTGGAGAGGGACGGCGCGGGCAGCAGAGGCCAGTCCAAGCCGGGTCCGAACGCCACCACAGCCGCAGGGGCAGCCGGCGTCCCTCAGCCCGCCGCGTCCCGCCGCCGGCATGAGGCGGGCCGGGCCCTGGTGCCTGCTCCTGGCCGCGGCCTGCGCCCTGGGCCGGACCCCACCGCCCCCGCGGGGCGCCGTGCGCTGCCTGTCGGCCGGCGCCTGCTTCAGCGCCCACCTCGCCAACGTCTCGTACGCCGAGGCCCGCGGCGCCTGCGACCAGCGGCGGGGCAGCCTCGCCTGGGTCAGCAGCGAGCCGGAGCTGCGCCTGCTGCTGGACCTGCTGGCAGAGGCGGCGATGCCCGCGCCCGCGTTCTTCTGGGTCGGGCTGAAGAGGAACGCCTCCGCCTGCACCCACAACGAGCAGCCGCTCCGCGGCTTCTCCTGGGAGGGCGTCGGGGGTGGGACGGCCCCGCGGGAGGTGCCGGCGGCGCTCGACCGGTGGCTGCAGGAGCCCCTGCGGTCCTGCCTCACCGCCCGCTGCGCTGGGCTGCACCTGGCGGCTGACGCCTCATGGGGCTGGAAGGAGCGAGTCTGCCGGCTGAAAAGCCCAGGCTACCTCTGCAAGTACCGGTACGAGGGTGCCTGCCCCGACCTCAGTCCCGCGGGCGCCCTCGACCTCGACTATCGGCTCCCCTTCGAGGAGCGCAGCGGCGGCCCCGGCTTCAGCCCGCCGGGCACCGTGCTGACAGTGGCGTGTCCCGGCGGGGACGTGCGGCTCACCTGCCAGCCCGAGCCGGGCGGTTTCGCCTGGAAGGCGGCAGAGAAGCCCCTCTGCCCCTGCCCCTTCGGCCGCAGGAGCCCCGACAGCGGGCGGTGCGCCGAGGCCGCCGGGTGCCGCGATGCAGCCGGCAGTTTCGCCTGTGCCTGCATCCCGGGCGGTCCGGATGGAACTCCCTGCCCGGGCACAGGGCCGGCCCCCACCGCTACAGGTGGCCCCACGGAACCGTCGGGTGCCAGGGCGGAGGGGCGGCGTCCTTCCATTCCGACACCCGGCCGCTCCACGGAGCCGCCCGCCACCGCCACGGCCGCCGTCGGCGGAGAGAAGACGGCTGCTCCGCCGCCCTCCTCCTCCTCCTCCTCTTCCAACTACGTTTTCATCCTGGTGGCAGTCGCTGTGGTGGTGCTGATCATCCTGGTCATGACCGTCCTGGGGGTGTTCAAAATCTGCTTTAACAAGAAGTCCGAGGGCCGCGGCGACAAGGAGCCGCCGGAGGCCGGCAGCAAGGCGGAGGCAGGCTCGGCGGAGCCCGGCGGAGCAGCGGGGCGTGAATAGCCCCGGACCGCCGAGGCCGCGTCCCTCGGGGCTGCCCCGAGCGGCAGCTGCCCCCGGGCCAGCGCTCGGCTCCCCGCGTCCCTCCTGCCCCCAGCCCTGCTGCCGCGGGGAGCCGAGGGAGAGGCGCCGCGGGACTTCGCTGGGCAGGGCTTGGACATTATCAAACGCAGGAGCGGGTAGCGGCGTTATTTTGAGGGGATTGAAGTCTTTGGACAGTCGGAGTTTTTGTCGGTCTGAAAAGCAGTTATTTCGGTGCTGATTTCACTAAAATATAAATAGATCAGCCTGGCCGGCAGAGCGATTGCAGCTGCAACAATTGTGCATTTTTATCCTCTCAGAAGCTGTTCGTCGGGTGCCGTACTTGGAGCAAGCATAAAGTGGGCCACTTTGAGCACTTGCATCTTGTAATTTAGAAGTCACCACCTCCAGTGGTACTTGGAGGCTCTCGTTTTCAATATAATGGCTGGAACTTTTGGAGAGGTGAACTGCCATAATTTTGGGCGAAACTGCAACCCATAAGCTTTCATACTGACATTCTTAAAAAATGAAAGAGCATTTCTATACTTAGAAAGCCATTAAATTGCTGAGGAAGTGAGAGGTTAATGGGGAGTCAGTTTTATACTTCAGCTGATGAAAAGAATAAAGGATGATGTAAATCACTTCCTTGTTTGTTACTTCATACTCATTTTTATTGTAGCAGAGAATAAATTTTTCAGTTACTGTTTTTCTCCTAAGTTAGACAGTTACAAAACTTGCTTTCTGTATGCAATATGTGGCTCCCTTAGAATCAGACAAGGTGCTGACACACCACACTGCGAGAGGAGTTAACATGAGTCCAAATACATCATGCAAATCTCATTCTCTTTAGTCAGATATATTGTTTTCTGTGGAGTCCCTTGAGAGTAAGGAAAGATTCACTGTTTGTGCCCTTTTCTAAATGAGGTAAACACTTCCTCTGTGATTTCCCTTGGGAATTCCTGTAGAGGAGCTTTCAACCTGGCTGCAGAACTTGCTTTCTGTGCAGTTCAGAGTGCTGATGCTCACTTATTATTATTATTATTATTATGGTGTTGGTTTTCAATTAAAGTTGTAATATTAAATATTGATTCAAGGTTTTCTGAGTGCAGTTATACATATCTAAGTGGTCTCATCCAAGCCTTTTGGGGTGCAGGGAGAATAGGGAAATATTATCTTCCCTTAAGAGAACTTTAATCTCTGAAATGTCTCTTTAAATACACTTGCTTGTTTGTTTGTTTTCCGCTCTTGAGAGCTGACATTCTTACTACTATTTTAATTTTGACACTTTCCTGTTGAATTTGAAGAACCCTGTTTAAAAAATATTGCCTGTTATTATTACCTATTTTTCTTGCAAGCAAAGACTTGATGATAAATATGGTGTAAACATCTGCTAAGGATAAATAATTATGTAAGTAGAAGTTTTTTATTTTTCCCTCTCTCTCCCTTTTATGACTATAGGCAGTTGCTATCTGGCAAACAGTGTTTTGTTTTTGGTAAAGAGGTCACTGATATTTGTGAGCCATCAGACTGACTGTAGCCATAAATTCCCTTGTATCATGAATTAAATCCAGCTAAGTGAGAATGCTACTTATTACAGCGTGACTCATAATCTGCATACTTTTTTTCATCTGTTTATCTAACATTTGTATTTCAGAAGGCAGGCATTTTTCAGCTTGGGCAGGAGGCTTGATTCTACATTCAGATGTGAACAGATTTGGAAAATTACTTAGCCATTAATGCCTTATTTCTTAATACCACTCCTGTTGCTGTCAGTGTAAGTAATTTCTTTTATGGGATGGTGTATGTGGAGCTCCCTTCTTCTATCAGGGGCTGTATAAGCTAAGAGCAGCTAAGATGAATGAAAGCCTCTCTAAATTTTTTTGTATGTTTTAGTCTTTCTCTTGTATCAGGTGGCTGAACTCTTCTGATAGTCTGATGGGACTGTCCAGGTGTGTTTTCCTAAGCTCTAGAAACTCTTTTTCTGTTTCTGGAGTCTTACCAAGCACAGAATTAAGTGCTGAGTTAAGCACCTGACTACTTATTTTGGCATCTCTCAACATCTCTCAGTATGTGACTCAGACTATTTAGTTAAAATATACAAGTTCATGCCCTTGCAAGCCATTCACCTGTCTCATAATTCCCATTTCACTCTTCCTGTAAAATCATGTTTTGATTTGAGAGTTCTTTTTCTCACACAATTCAGGATCTTTAGACATTTGTCTAGAGGAATACACAAGGGTTCTACTATGTTCTCCCCAGCTTATAATTTGACTCATGTGAGTCAAATCATCTAAGGATTGCATCTAAGGATGGGATCCATCTTACCATGTGTAGGTATCTCCAATAATTCATCTAGACATTTTACTCACCTAGACACCTGCACTGCCTATTGAGAGAAATATGTGCTTGCAATTAATCTCATTTTAGACTAGGTGCTGAAAACAGGACCGATGAATTGCATCCTGAAAGTGCCCTTTCTCTGCATTGACTGTAAAGAAGGCATATGGAGGCTACTTATATTTAAACACCTGTAAAATACACATTTAGAATTAAATCAGAAAAATCAGCTCACTTAAGTCTCCAGCTGTGCAAGTCACTTTTCTAAAAGCAAGCTCATGGTGCCTTCTGTCTCTTCAAGGCATGGCTAAATGGTCATAATTTTATTATGGCTTTTATTGCTTTTACGTGTTAGAGATTCTTGTTCAGTATGTCTGGGGTTTTTTACCTTATTTTTGCAGTCAGTAGAATACAAATGGATTTGTATTTGCATTTTTTTGGAACCTAAGCAACTTTGAAATGCATGAATTTCTCTAATGGTTCAGACCAAAAAGGAGATGGTTTGGGAGAAAGGATTGATCATTTTTGCTTTCCACTCTTGATCAGATTGGGTCTTTAGTGAATAAGAAACCAACACGTGCCTGTCATGCAACCATTGGTTCATATCACAACCATGATTCACTGGTCTGCAAGGCAGATTCAGAGCATGGTTTGCTGTTTACATCCATGGAAGGAGAATAAGTAAGAACATAATGAGTACAGATCATCATAACAAGTACTGAAATAATATAAGTTTCTGATTATGAAAATGGATGCAATTCTAATAAAAATTGTTAGGTAACACCACATAAAAAACCCACAATCAAATGCAAGTATTTTTCCAAAACATGGCAAAGATAGAGACAAATCTTTTCTCTCATGTTGCACACATGTCCATTGAATAAACATTATTTAAACATATTCCAATATATTCCAACTGTTTTTCCACCATAAGAAAAATATTATTTCATCCCATATTAAAGCCATATAAATCACATATAAACTTTGTATCTGTGAGTTTAAAATGCTTACATTTGTAATGAAATGATGATAGAGAGAAACTGTTAGTCTACATTTGGAAATGGTGATTCCTGCAAAGAATAGGAATGTCCAGATCTCTTGTCTATCACAATTATCCAAAAAGTGGCCCATGTTGCCAATTTTAGATTTCCTTAATTCCTACAAAGATAGCTTGACTGGTAGGCATATTATTTGTCTGCTGCACATTTTATTTATCAACAACTGATGAATTTTTAATGGTTTGTTTCATCAAATAATCAGAAAAAATATTTTAATTTCCACATTTTTTAAAAAGAATGATTTATGCTGCTAAGGGCTTAATTAGGTGTTCTTTGGGACTGAAATTAAATCTATAAGTGGACGCGGGAAAAATTTGAATACTTCTGACAACACTTCTCCTTGTTTAATTGTATCATATAGCTTAAAGAATATTAAAAATATAATGGATTCTGTGCTTCCCCTAGAAACTTCCTATCACTTAACTTTTTTCATGTTTTAAATTCCAGTTATCTTTCCTCATTATTACATGGTGGTCAATCACTGGTAGATGTAATGTAGTTCCTTCTAGAAATATTATTTTTGTTTATTATAATAAATATTATACTATTATTTATTATTGTTATTATTATTTTTTTTCAGTATGTAGATACTTACCAAAGCTGTAGTGTGGCAATTAATATATTTCACTAAAGATATGTAATTGACTCAAAAAGCAAACACAGCAGGACAGCAGCAGCAGTAACCACATTCCCAGGGCTTCAAAATATTAAACTTAATAACTTTTCTTCTTCCCTCCGTATGCAGCCCTGTCTTTCTCTCCTGGGCTTGTTGCCTGGGGCTGGAAGACTTGAAAGTGGATGTGTAGTGGAAATCATCTGTAAGCAAGCAAATATTTTCCCTTTTCTGAATTGCTGACTAGAATCATAGAATGGTTTGGGATGGAAGGGACCTTGAAGACCATCTTGTTCCACCCCCTGCTGTGTACAGGGACACCTTCCACTAGACCAGGTTGCTCAGAGCCCCATCCAGCTTGCCCTTGAACACTCAAGGGATGAGGCATTCACAACCTTGCTGAGCTGACTGGTCCAGTGTCCTGCCACTCTCACAGCAAAGAATTTCTTCCTCATACCTAATCCATGCCTACTGTCTTTGTTTGAAGCCACTCCCCTTTGGCCTGTCACCACAAGCCCTAGGAAAATGTTCTTAATCTTTTTTGTAGGTACTGGAAGGTTGTTTGTAGGTACTGGAAGGCTTCTCTTTTCTAGCTGAACAACCCCAACTCTTTCAGCCTGTCTTCGTAGGAGAGGTGTTCTAACCCTCTGATCATCTGTGTAGCCTCCTCTGGACTCCAGCATATCCACATCCTTCTTATGTTGGGGACTCCAGAGGAGAACACAGTACTTCAGGTGGAGTGGAAGCAGCAGTGGAGCTGTGGAATGCAGAGGTGCGGTGGTGGTCCTGCATTTGTTATGTGCTTCCCTTCCTTCCACCTGCCAGTCCTTTTGCATTCTGAGTCAGAAAAATGGGAATACAACCACTCTTATGTATTTTAGGGGTAATATAAGAGAAAGAAGACTGCAGGTTCACAGAGAGGATAAGGGGAAGATGAGAAAGGCAGGCAAGCATCCATCTTTACCAGGGTGTATCTGTCCTAACCATCTTCTTGCTGCGTATGTTTTCAGGCGTTACTCAAAATGTGGAAGTTTGCACACAAATAAATATTTTCAGTCGTTAAGCCAGGAACAGCACATGGGCTATAACCTGTCAGAAAAACATGGTTAGCATGGTTTTGTTTTTGGAATGTAACCAGCTGGCCTTGTGTTTTTGGCTGATAAGAATGATTTACACTGTTCTCTGGAACATAACATAAGATCATAAGTACAGATAGCTTGAGTGGGATTATAAGTGATCAAAGTCTGTAATGTCTGTGGAGAGGAATGCGATTACTTTTCATTCTTATATCTTTCTGTAAGGGAAAGGATTTATCCCAGTCATTGTACTGAAGATTCTGCTCAAGTAAGAAATTATGTAAATTTTACTTTATGACAGTGAAAGAGCAGTGAAAATTCTTCTGTATTCAATTTCTGTCTTGTCAATATGAGGTTCTTCTTGGCTTATGTTAAGAAAAAAATTATTAGAACTTTTTCTCTATTTTAATGATAAAGAAAAAAAAAACCCTGTGAAATTCAAAGAATCTGAAAAATCCAAAATAAATTAACATTCAGAAAAATCTATTATCTATTTGTTTCTGCCTTGTTTTCTTGAGTTTCTAGTAATTCCATAAAGTATCTAAATTGTCATTTAGTTCTTAGGAAAGAAATGCCTAGATTTTTTCTAACCTTCAAAAATAACAGTCAGCTTGGAAAACATCAGCTGACATAAAAAGCACAACTTCATGTTTTTTGCTGAGTTGGGAGTTTATGTTTTGCTGTACTCTAAACAATGGAAGTTAATTATGTGAAAGAGCCAAATTCCTGCTTTGCAATGCCTGTACTGGACTCTACTTACTTCCCTCAGTTCTTAACAAAATGGCCTCTCCTGGCTGTCACATACCTGATTTTTCTCCATATCAGATTCTTTCTCTCTCTCTCTGCTCAGTATCAAGTATCCACCAGTTTGGCCTTCTTTTATATCCATTCTCCCCCAGATATCCAGCTTTGCCACATTTTGGACCACTCCAGCTGACCAGCAATCCCTTGGGCTTTCCATTGTGAATCTGAGCACGGGCAAGTGCTGTGTGCCACACTCAGCCCGCGGCAGCAGCGCTGGTGCCACCTGGCATTGCTCAGCTTTATGAAGTGCAGTGCAGTCCAGCACCCTCCAGCAGCTTCCCCTGGGCTGGTAGGGCCCACATGTGCACTGACAACAGCACTGTCACCAACAAGGTAAGTGGAGACCTACAATCCTGCTCCAAGTCAGAAATACAACACAATTCAGATCCCAAGTCAGAAATCTGGTAATTGTTATCTGTCCTGCAACTTCCCTATGCTGTGAATTTGGGCGCTTTTTTTTGAGCCTTTCTAGTTAGGAAGCTCAAGAACCCACAGAGCAGCCCTTAGACATATTACACAGTGTAAGAACCTGAAAGAAAAGACATTTGGTGGTGGGGGGGAATGGAGAGCAGAAGGAATTTTCTGTACATTTATATAGTTTCCAAGGTGACTCTACCCATCATAGACATGATAATCATATAATGACAAATGTATTCCATCCAGACTGGATACAAAAACCTATACACCTCAGGAAGTATACAGCACATTTCTGTCTCTGCTTCATAGCTGCTTATTGCTCTGCCAAATACAGATTTTATGCTTTTGGAGAAACAAAGTTCGAAGGGAGTAGCCATACTTAGCTTTTATTGAAAAGCATCTGTCTTGTCAAAATTTTGCTTGGTTTGTAGCCATCTAATGATATACTTTGAAATACTCTCAGTTTCACCTATTTTTCTCGGTCATTTCTCTCCATAAAATGTAATATCTAAAAGCATTTTTCTTAAAGAGAAATCTAATTAGTAAACCATCCTTTCTTCCTGTGGCTTAGCCTGAAGTTATCAGCCAAATAAGGCTATGTTGAAGAGGATGTAGGTGCTAAATACACAATTCAGTAGAAGTATTTTATTCTACTCTAGAGATTCATAATTCCCATTCTTGTCTGTAGAGCCCTGGTGTCAATTAAGATTCCTAGGAACTAAAATCACAGTGTTTAGAACACTGGATTGATATTTCTTTCTTGGCTAATTTATTCTGATTTTTTGAAATTATTGTTCTTGGATCTTTTTTTTAAATCAGGATTATAAGACATGAAATTGCTACTGTTCTAGAAATATGGCAAAGTCAAACCTTATATAACATGAATGTATGACATCACTGGGTTATTTTATTTCAGTAAGACTTAGTTTCATATTTAGAATTAGGATGCTGATTTTGGTAACAGGTTAAAATACAGCAAATAGTCAGTGTTAATAGAGCATGCCATATATATTAGAAATGCAGATTTCTAGGTTTCCAGAAACAACCAGAAAGCCTGTTTAAGATTCTGATTCTCTGGAAAGCTGGCATTTCAGAAATTCTTACATCCATTAGAAAACTGATTCTCATTCTCTGTGAAGATATCAAATGGGCTCTTTAAGAGTCAAATGCAAAGAAACCATACTCTGTGTAATGTTCTCTGCTGTAGGGACCATCTGAAGAGGCAGAATATCTGCATGCAACCATCACCTTTTTCATCCACTGTTCAGATATGAAGTGCCTCTGTGAGCAGTCTTGTTCAAGTCCACTAACTGCAGGTAGCAGCCAGCCTCAGGACTCTGAGATGTGTTGCGTTTGCTACTGCACTGGGAAGCCTGGTGAGAAAGGAAAGCAATTTCCTCTGCACCTTTCTTTGAGTGGGAAAATGCTGCAGCTGATGTGTGCTTCCCACATGATGTGAGTTCCATGTGTTCCATGTGAGTTTCCATGTTCTCTGGAATACATGCCACAGAAAACTGTCCGGTCCATTGACTGGATTCGGCTTGGTGCTGTCCCACTGCTGGGTGTAGGTCGCAGGCTAAACAAAGTGCAAAGGTTGCCTGTGTTTCAGTGGCCACAAGGCCAATATCCATGACAAAGTGAATGCAGTATTTTTAAAATATAAACCAAAACTCATGGGGAAATAGCAAAAAAATTACTACTGGTTACAAATAACAATTCACCCACTTGCAGCTGTATAAAAAAGTCAAAATGTCACCAAGAAATAAACCACTGTACTATTTTTTTTTTCAGTGAATTAAGCATTAGTTAAAATAATTTCCATATGAAATCTGAATACTCTTATTTGCCATTTGGAAAGCATTAAAAAGAGTTCTGTTTATTTTCTGGTATATATTATTTCATGAGAATAATTTTTTATCTTTCTGGTTGTTATGTTCCACTATTTAGAATAGTAACACAGAATGAACTAACTAACTTTCTTTCTAGCTAAATTGAGTGATTTACTGCTGTTGATCACCTCTCCGAGAGTGAAAAATAGCATGAACAACTGTTAGTTTGGGATAAACAGATTTTGTTTCCAGCTGAAACCACACAGAGCCAGGAATCATAAGGGCAGTGCTGGCTGGGAGTGAATCAGCCCATGCATCTGAAGGCAAGTCTGCCATCTACTGAAGGCCCGACCCAACCTCTGCGATGTGCCTGGGAGAACTGAAACTAAAGTGCATGTACTGGTAGGTGTGCAGGCTTCCATCGCAACCTTTGCAAGGCAAAGAGAAAAAAAAATGAAAGAACAAAACCCAGTTCAACTTTTCATCAGTATGAATCTCTATGATTTTTCACTCTTGCTTCATCATGTCTGATATTAAGCAAATTCAACAGTAAAAAGTAGACTGACTCTCTGTTTAATCTGACCATACATCAGAATATGCCTGGGTGAAAAGGACCACATAAGATTACGAGATTTATGTCATCTTGAAGATATTGTGAGTGAGAATTTAAGTGAAGCCCTGGAAATAGCATCATGGATATCATGGGGCATTTTACTGTTTTGACAGACATTTGATTTCTGTGAAAATTTAATTGAGCTTATAAAGCAATTTCATCCTCATTTCCCCATATGTACATGCAAAACATGACAAAATTCAATATTTGCAATTTTTCTTTAAATTGCGTCCACTAGGAAGTAAAGAAAAGAAACTGCACAATTGTTAAAGCTTTTCATGAAATATTTTAATAAGGATGTAACAGTTTCCACATTAGCAATTTTTAGACTAAAAGGAGCTGACTCACAGTCCATTGAAGTGAATTAAGATTTTTTTTCCTCTCGTTTTGATGGACTTTGAATCAGACAACTTTGAAATACTAAATTTATACATTCATTTAACAGTACCTAAGTTTTGGTGAGAGAAATGTACAAAGTAGCATCCTGCTTTTTGCTGCTGATAAAAGTTAAAGGGTATAATTTAACAAAAACCTGTAATCAGTCCACCACCACAAATACTAGATGCCTTAACTGTCAACCTTACACTTTACACTGTACTTAAGCACAGCAGCTACGAGTACAATGCTATGGGTATGCTGCTACTAGAGATTTTTCCAGTCTCTTGCTTCATATTGCCAGTAGTTATAATTGATACAACCACAGTATTGTGCTAGAGAAGTGATTTGTCACAGCTACTGGGACATTTGCCACTGTGTGACACTGTTAGCATAGGTGGTAGAAAGCAAAAAACATAGCTGCTTATTTCAACACAGTCTGTACCGATGCTTCTGTGTGGGATAAAAGGGAGTGGGGATAGAAGGTTTCATTCAGCTGTCATTTATCAAAGAAAGCTTCATCTGTCTATATGAAATTTGTTTTGTCATAAGAGGAGAAGAGAGAAAATTCAAGAGAGAATTTCTGTGGGGGAGACAATGAAAATGAAAGAGTTAGAAAAAAAGAATGTTTTTATCTGGAAAGAAGCCTTCTTAAGCATCACCCATTTTAAATGAACCTTGCAAGTAGCCACCACAGACATAAGTACACAGTATAAATTGCTTCAGAAAAACACGTTCACAACACAGTGACTAGAATCAAATAAAAATCAAACAAGAAGACATCTGGCACACATTAAAAACAAGAATTCTCAGAAATGAAACATTAAGAAGCTCTGGGTCAGTATATTACATTGGCAACATATGAAACCCATTTTGTTGGGGCTTTTTAGTGCAACAGAAGAAACTGGAGCTAGGGTAATAGCTATTACTGAACAGCTACTTTTTCTGTCAAGTATTTATTTCAGAGACTGGTGGAGATTTATAAATGACTCCCCCTTTTTCCATATAGGCTAAAGTGACTTTGCCATCATCCCGGTCATTCAAAAACTGTCTCAGCTCCCTTCACTGCTGTTTCACAGCTGATGGAGCAGGCTCAAGACAGCAGATTCACAGTCTAGCGCTCTCTTTAAACTTTATTATCAGCACACTTTACTGTGTGTGTGAACAGATTCAAACATTTCCCAACTCAGCAGTCCCCCCAGCTCCCATCTCAGTGAGTCCCAGCTCTCTGCTCCCTATATATCACGGGACTGCTTATCTCCCATCATGAGCAACCTACCACACTACTCCAAAGCGCAGCAATAATCAGATTTTTTCCTAAGACCTTTTCTGCTCTGCTTCTGCGAAGCAGAACAGAAAGCCAAAGTCCCAGTGAGTTAGAAGCTGTCTGCAAAGCAAAAAAAATATTTCCATGACAATGCTGCTTTTTTCTCGGGGACTTTTTGCTCCCTGCTTTCTATTTTATTCCAGGGGGAGGGAAAAGTAGGCACAGAGAGAGGCTACTCACTCTTTCCTGGGGGAGGGCAAGGTATGTGTCTGCGGAATTTTTCCAGCATTTCTAATCTCTGAAGGGGACCTGTGTACTGACAGATGTTGAGTGGGGTCATTTTCAGCTGAGGGGAGTCTGAGCCTGAATGCTGGGACTTGACTGAAGCAGGCTCAACTCAGTGGCCTGGGGTGTTCCACCAGCCAAGGGGAAGGACAAACTGTACAAAAGACAGAGGGAGAGAAGTCACTGCAGGACCTTTACAGCCACTTGTCAGACACAGAGAGGAGTGGCAGAGCCAGGCTACCAGACCCTAAGCTACCAGACCAATGAGAGCCACAGTTCACTAACTGGATGTCAAAGCATCAGAGAATGTACTAGCTCTCAAGGCGGGGCAACCAGGGTGCAGGGGGGCAGCAAATCAAGGATGTGGGGTTTTCTTTGCTCTTTCTTTTGCCAAACACTGGTGGCAGTGGGCAGGACCAAAATCCCCTCCCTCCCAGCCTCCCCATGCCACAGCCTTGGCTTTGCTCACCCTCGAGCTGGGCGGCAGTAAGGGAGCTGGGGGACAGGAATGCTTCCTCAGAGGGTGGTAATCCTGGAGGTGCAAGTGCCATTCCTGTACATGCTCCCTGACTCCAAGTTGTCTGGGGGAAAGTCCTCCACGCTGTATGCCCTGCTCTTGAGGGCAGTGGCATAGTAGTCGATGGGTTCCTCTGCAGCATTGTCCATCCAGCTGAGGCAGAGCAGCCTCTGGAAGGACCGCTTGAAATTGTCTGAGAGAAAACCATAGAGGATAGGGTTGGCACAGCTGTTGGCATAGCCCAAGATGACAGAGAGCTGGCTGATGGTGGCATCATCCTGCTCTACAAAGACATTGACCAGCTGCACAATGTAGAAGGGCATCCAGCAGATGACAAAGACCATCACCACCATCATGACCATGAGGGTGATCTTGCGCTCTGAGCGTTTGCGTTGCTGCCAACCAGCCTTCAGGGCCACCATGCGCATCTTAGCAATGATGAGGATGTAGCAGAGGCAGATGGCCACCACAGGCAGCAAGAAGCCCATCAGAAAGGTGTAGACCACAAAGACCACCAGCCATCTCTGCGTGGGCTCTGGCATGAGCATGTTGCAAGCCACCGTTCCATCACTGTTGGCTGCTGTGTTGGAGAAGATGATGATGGGCAGGATGATGAGGATGGAGAGCACCCAGACACCCAGATTGACCATCTTAGCCACAGTGGGCCGGCGGTACCTGGCCGCCTTGATGGGGTGTACCACAGCGATGTAGCGGTCCACACTGAGCACGGTCAGGCAGTAGATGCTGGTGAACATGTTGATGGCATCCACACTGAGCACCAGGCGGCAGAGCAGGGAGCCAAAGGGCCAGTGGTGCAGCAGGGTGGAGGTAACCAGAAAGGGGACGCTAAGCATCAGCAGCTCATCCGCGATGGCCAGGTTGAGGATGTAGATGTTGGTGGCTGTCTTCATCTTGGCATAACGTAGGATCACGTAGATGACCATGGAGTTCCCGCACAGCCCCACCAGGCACACCACGGAGTAGATGAATGAGATGAGGATAGCGCTGCCCTGAGACTCGCTCAGGGTGCTGTTCGGAGCGCCAGAGGAATTCCTGCCGCCCGAGTCCATGCCCTCCGCCGCCGCCTCCTCCGAGGCGCCACCGGCTCCGCCACCACCACTGTCGCTGCCGCCGCTGTCGCCGCTGTCGCTGCCTGCACCGCCCGGAAGCCTGGGGCAGGTGCCATTGGGGAGCATCCTCTGCCCGGACCCCCGCTTCCCGGCTCAGAGCAGCAGGCGTCCGCCGCCGGCTGCCCTGGGCATCATCCCGTCAGGGATCCCGGCGCGGCGGCTGCGGGACGCGGGCATCGGGAGAGACGCGGCTGCCAGCGCCGCTCGCTCCGAGCGGCGGCAATTGCTGCTCCCCGGCTGGTGAATGATTAATAGCAGCGGCGCGTCACCAGCTAAGGAAAGAAGGGAAAGAAAAAAAAAATGCAGGAGGAGACGTAAGTGGGTGTCCCTTCCCACCTCTCACTCCCCTTGCCCGCCTCCCATCCCGCCCTCCGGCTGCTCGCAAATCCGGCAGCTCCAGGGCAGCCTGTTCCCTGTTCCCACTGCCCCGCGCTACTCAGTGCCCTCCTATCCCGCGCTTCTCTCCCCACCCAGTATTGTTTCCCCCACTTCCCACTGATCCCCTCCCCGTCCACCATCCTCTCTTCTCCCTCCATTCTCCGCAGCTCTCCCTCCATGGCACCTCTGTCCAGACCAGGGGCACTCCTGGCAAAGGGACTATTCTTTGTCCTTTAAGAAAAAAGCCTGGGTCTTGTGTGGGTGAGCAGTGTTACCTAGGCAAGCATACCTCACGTCTACGCAGCTGCTGTAACCCTCTCCTGTCACTGCACCATGTGCACTGCCCACCTCACAGCGCTGGCACCAGGCACGGCACCGACCGACAAAGCACAAAACATTCAGTCCTATGCACACAGCACTGTCCGTGCCTTCTACCACCACGCAGCTCCACGCCCCCTACCTTGTCCTGTCCCACCGACAACAACTCTAGATATCACTCGTAAGCAGCCCTGCCCTTCTCTGCACACTCTGTCCCGAAAGATATCCCCCCATCACATTCTAACACCACGGCACATGTTTTGCCTTTGTCCCTCACATCCAAGGGTGAGTGACCAATTTGCACACTGCAGCTTGACACAACTATTTACACCACAGTTGTGCCAAGACCTGCTGTCCACGCCTCTGTCCCCACACATCTGCTTCCAATCATAGGATCACTTCAAGCTCAACCACCATGTGATGCCTCACCAGTGTTACAACCCCCTCTCTTAAAATATATAATTAATATAATATAATATAATATAATATAATATAATATATATATATTTTTTTATATAAAATATATACTTAAAACATATGCATATCCCTGATAGGATTGTATCCACACCAGGGGATGCTATAAACCCTCCTGAGCCTTTACAGTGACACAAACCATTGGCACCACCTCCATTCATACACTGCATATATGTAGCTGTCACTACATAACTTATGCCATGCTGTACTCACCAACTGCATCTATACACTGACCTATACTCTGCTGTTTTTACATACACCCTGATTCTAGATGAACGCACATACAACAGTAGTTCCTCCTGCTGTCATCTCTAGGCAAACACTGACACTTTAAACACCTCATCCACACCACCAGTTCTAAACACACATGAACATCTTCAGATAGTCCTAATACTGCATGTCTCTTCTCTGGCAAGCAAACTTTTCTTAAAAAAAGAAGAGCATGACCTTCCCATACACCTCTCCTGCTGGGCAATATGTCTCTTCTCCCTATATGTTATTGTTCTGAGTATACAATCTGTCCTTAAATGCTTATACATAACTACTAAATCAATTTTCATATACCACCACCACCATTCTGTATATACCAGCTGCCCTTTCTGTATTAACCAGACGTGGTTCTAGTTCACATAGACCCTCACGCTTGCTCACCGCATCAACATTCCCTTGGCACAGGCTGAGACACAAAATACTCAGTAAATGCTTATTTATTCTGTTGGCTGTACCCCCCCATCTGTGTGAGCAAAGCACACCTGTATGGGTAATGACTTGTCTCTTCACATAAACTGCTGCCCAAGAGCACCACCTACTTTTGTCAAGAACAGCAGGTCCGCATCACACAAATATCACCACAGTGCATATGCTGCTACGTGCTCCCCGCAGCACCACTATACTCAGCATCACACATGCATCCTTGCAGCCTACACATTTTACCATGCATGCATACCCATCACCTCCTACTGTTCACACTTCTTGTTATCACCGTCTGCCCACCATCACAATTATGCATATTATCACTACCCACCACTTTAATATGCAGATACATGCAGCATTACCATCAATTGATTACAACCCATCATCAGGAATTTATTCTCACTAGAACCATATATATCCTTATACCCCTCACCAGCACCAGCATCTATTTAAGCACATGCATGTAACCTCCCTGACTGTATGACTTTGCTCATAGCAGTCATCACCTCCAGTCACATACCCTAGGCACTCCCATGTGATGGGCATGTGCTCTTTGACACCTTGTCAAGGTGTCATTCAGCACATGCATACTTTGCATGACCCTTTCCAAGCTGCTTCTTTTTCTTCTGTGTTTAAAGAGCAGATTGTGAATACATATAGATGTATATATACACCCCTACACATTATAAAAATAACCTTATTCAGTTTTTAGTAAGCTCACACAAGTTCTGTTTGGATGATACTCTTTGTGACTTTTGAGGACTTTTTGTATTTGTATTCTAATATAGAAATGCATTTATTGAGCAGCCTTTGCAAATGATCTTACAATTCTAGGACTGTTCCTATATACGAGGTTTTAGCTAGATGTTTGAGCACTTGGGGATGTCATACAAATTAAAATTCATGCTTACATTTGGGTTTTAGAGGTTGTATATTCTGATGTGTTAGCATCAGAGCTTTCAGCACACAGAGGAAAAAATATATATATATAACACCATGGAAAATTTTTTTTTGCAATGTGCTATCTGACACTGCTCAAATTTCTGCCGTTACATAAATTCAGGTGAAGAATTATCATCTTTAGTGTTTGTATACTAAGAGAATATGAATCAGCCTTCAGTCATTGATATGAGAAGGAGCAGAAGTCAATAGCTGCAAACCCATTAACAAGAACGTCTGGTTGGTTTCAGCTCTTCAGTCTGTTGGAAAACCTACAGTTCAAATACAATTCAATTTTTGTTTACATAATATTTGTTTCAAGGGTCATTTAATTATTGAGCACAAATCAAAGGGTTTCCTTCTTTCATATTGTTATAAATTGGCATTTAGACATTCATGCTGTCGCCCATTTCACATTTCTTTGCCATGCTCGGATTTGTCCATGCCCTGCACCCAAGAGGGTCAGTAAAAACTCTTCTGTTGAAGTAGATGTGAGCATGATGTTCTTTCTTACTGCATTTATTCAAAATAAATAACTTATAAATTGTAATTCCTGCAACAGTACTATCACCATTAGGTATCACACACACACCTGCTTGACGTAAGTACCCAGGAAAAAGAAATGCCATCATAGGCATAATTATAATAACGTAACCTGTGCCATAGCATACTCTCAGAAGGTTTGATATCTCCATTCACTGAAGTTTCCTTTGGATATGGAAAAGTTCACAATAGAGAATGATATCACCTTCCAAAAAGGAATTGTTTGAGTGCCTGTTCTTAGATCAATTACTCTAACAAATGTTATAGGTATTAATTTACTGATAATTTATAGCTACTGATCTTTACAAGTGTTCAGTGTTGCTCATAATTTTTAACCTCAGCTATTTGATAAAGTAGAACTGTTTGATCAGAAATAATGGATTTTATTATCTCAGTGATGATATACTGCCATTTTAAATACCAATAATGGCATAGTTTTAACATTCAAAGATTCCTTTAAAGCAGAAATTCTGACATAAACCAATTCTAATTTGGGAACGTGCTTAGAAATTTTATTTTTTTAGAGTTCTTTCTTTTTCCCAAGGACTTTACCTGTAAGGAGTAGACCAGAGGTCTAAACTTGTGGATTGTAATCTTGTGTTTGTAATCCACCTGTCACAAAGTGGGGAAGGGCAGCTGGACCTTCTCAACACAGTCTGCAGGTTGGCCTAAGATGTTCACAGAACAATTCCAATTTTTCCAATTGCCCATTTTTATAGCAACACCTGCCTCTCATGGAAGGCAGGAAAAAGAGTTATGTCACAAATAAACTTCTGGGCCATGCTGGGAAGTCTAGGACTAAGGCTTAGGCCATGCCTGGGGTTAGAATTAAGATTAAGACAAGAAGCCCATGGCTCCAGGTGCAGTGGGGTGCAAGGGAGAGGGTCAGTGGTGGGGTAGTCTGTGCAAAGAGCTCATACCAGAACATTAGTTTGTCCCATTAGGATAACACTGGGCATCTCAGGCTACAGTTCACCCCATGCCTAGGCTTATGTTAAAGTCAGGAGAGAGACAAAGCCAAGAGCTCCAGCTGAAAGGGGTTGAAAAGTGTTTAAAACCTGAATAAGGTAGGGGAAAACTCCACAGATGCTATCCCCTTACAATTTTCTCCTCTGTGCTATAGGGTGGGGACTCTGGATAGAGTAAATCTTTTGACTACTTGTATCTGACCCTTTGACTGGGGCTAGAAGAGAGACAAAGCCAAGAGCTCCAAGGGAGCTGAACTTTAAGAGGGACTCTCAAAGGGTGAGGAGAAGACTGCGACTTTTTACCTCTGTCAGGAATTTTTTTCTCCTACAGGAAATGGCTAGGCTGTCAGGTCAAGGTCCATTCCAAGCACATTGTGGGGTTAGACTTAGGTGAGGCAAAGCCCAGAGCTCCACATGATGAAGCCTTTCCCAGTGATAATAGGATCTCAATCCCTTCAGCTCCATCTGAAGTGAGGTGCCAGTGCCAGTGATAATTAGAGTAGCTTCCTGCCAAACCTTTCTCCTGATGGCGGCGTAAGGCTGACACGCAAAATCTCCAACTTAAAAAAGCCTACAAACAGCTCCTAAGGCAGATGATACCTTTTCTCTCTGCCAAGACACATTGCACCTAGTGTCACTGTGTCTCGAGTATTGTGGCAAGAAAAAGGAAACAGTCATGACACTTAAAATGAGGCCCATGGTAATTCCTTAAATATTTAAACCTGAGACAGTATATGAATAGTTTTCTTCAGTATTCAACTTTTGAGCACAGCAGTGATGTGGTAATGCACAGGACTGCTCTGATTTGCCTACACCATGAACCCTAAGTAAATTCAGAAGAGTTTTTGTGGGCTGGGTCATTTCAATGGGGTCCCACTGACTAGTTCCGTAAAGTGCCTCCTATTCAAACTGCAGACATCCTGTGCACCACTCAAAACAAGTGTTTTATAAAGGTTGCTGAGAAATTAATGAGTGCACACTCTTTTACAACCATATATTACTACAAAATAGCAAAATGTCATATAATTTGGGTAATCAATTGAATTAGTTTTGTTAAAAATCATTCAGTACCCATTTCAATTGCATATCTTCGGAAGTCATACATTTTTCATGACCTTTTGATTAAGATGGAAATTTTGAGCTTCTTGAACCCCTCAGATGTAAATTCTGTTCTTACCTTTTGACTGATCTCACTGGATGTGCTCTGAGTCAGCAGAGATTTTAACTTTTCATTAGATTGTCAACATATTTTTAAAAGCTTCCCTTTTAATACAGATATTGTATCTTAGATGTCATGATTCTGGTTATAATTTTACTTTTAGCAGAGTGTTTAAATGTTACATCAGTTTTAGCTATGATTGAAAATGAAGTGCAAATAGACAGATGGAAGTGGTTCATTATAGTAATATGTTAGAAAGCATTTTCTCCTAAAAGAAATTTTTTTTTCATTTATACCTTACAAATTAATTGAGAAATTAACAACTATTCTGTAAAAACAGATGTGTTAAACAAGATTCATTAGAGAAAGAGTCAAGCTGTTGCTTAGAGAACACACAAATGAATCTTTGTGTCTTGATCCAGTTGCATTTATCTCAGACCCAGGTGGTAAAAAAGTTCAAATCACATGGCTGTGTTACATTGCAATTCTTCCCACTTCATCTGTTTTCTACTGTAGGAGGTAATAACTGGCACAAAGTACCATTATTTAAATCAATTATCTAGAAGTCATACAACAAACTGCTTTCTGTCATTAATATTTTTTCATGAAGGCTGAGGGCTGTACACATGTGCTGACAGCACACTCCCTCTCAAGAGCAAGGTAGCTGCCCCAGCAGCAAGATATAATATAGTACCCAAATCTGATCTCAGACACACTTTTTCAAATCTGAATAATTCTGTCTACTGGCAGATAACCAGGTTTGTATAAATGTGTAAGTGGTTGGATCTCGGCTTTCATCTCTTGTCTCCAGGCAAAAAGTTACTCAGTGACAAGTGTCGGCAGCAGCAGGTGCGACCCAAACGCTACTGAGTAAGTTTGGGCTGTAAACATAGCCAAGGACAAATTGTATTTAGCAGATTTCCATCATGCCTAGCTAAAATGTGCCTGGATCAGGGCAAAAGTTGAAGAAGAAGCTGTTAGGTTTTCTGCTTCTTGGCTTTTGGTGAGATGTTTCCCTAGAGCAGATAGTGTTCTCTGCTGCTTCATCCAGTCTGATTTTGGAAAGGCTCCTTTATTAGTCCTCACCAGAGTCTTTACAGTAAGTGTTACATTTAAATGTATGCTGGTTGGATACTCTTTTCCAGTGCTAAGTATTTATTTTGGCAGCATAAATATTGCACTAAATGTAAGAGGAAAATGAGAAGAGATCAATTATGAATGGGGTGGGCTGGAGAGAAGGGGGGGTGTTGTTTGCAAGCAAATAACTTTAAACAAATCAATAAATATTTCTATGATTGAAGAGAGCAAAGTAAATTTGTAGGATAACCATTGATGTTATATGGCGCCCACTTAAATTTTATCACTTATTTAATATAGGTTGTGGAAAGAGTCCTCAGAGTGTGAGTTTTCATTTAAAGGTAATATGAATAAATGATACAGATCTTCCTGATGAATAGCTTCTCAGCCTTCTGGAGCATATTTATACAGCAAGCAATCATTAAACTCACAAATCTTTAAATTTGAATTTTCATCATATTCTGATGTGTAATTGTTTCTTTTCACTTGAGAGTAATGGGAAGCTATTTTTATAATAGAAATGATAACACAATTAAAGGGAATATTACTACTAACAAGTGAAGTAGCAGTGGTGTCACACAGGGACAGCACCAGTCTAGTTTGTGCTGCTTGAAGTTAAGTCCAGCTGCACAAGACTGACTAAAGAAAAGCCTGATCCTATAGTTAACTTTGGTTATCTCTATTACTTGTACACATCTGGAAATGGCTCAGAATTTGAGGAACATTATTTTATACACATAACAGTCACTGAAAATATTTCAGATATTTCTCTTTTTTAAATCTGTTATCTGATATTCTCAGATATGTCCTGTGTTTTAAGCAGCAACCAATGCTACTGCAGAAGGGTAACTGCTGTGTTCTGGGTTCAGCAGGAGAATAATGATAGCACACTGATGTTTTAGCCATTGCTAAGTGTTGCTCACCCTGAGTCAAGGACTTTCCAGTGTCTCATGCTCTGCCAGTGAGGAGCTGCACTAAAATGTGGGAGACAGCCTGGCCAGGACAGGTGACCAAACTGGCCAAAGGGACACTCCATACCATAGAATGCCATGCTCAGTTTATAAACTGGAGAGAGTAATCCGGGAGCTGCTGAAATCTGCTTGGGGACAGGCTGGATATTAGTCAGTGGATGGTGAGCAATTACATTGTGAATCTCCTGCCCTTTCCCTCTCCTGTTCATTACAGTTATTGTTACAATCATTATCATTATTGCTACTATTGTTATTATTGTTATTATTATATTAATTTTGTTTTAATTATTGAACAGTTTTTATCTCAGCCCAACAAGGTTAACTTTTTTTTAACTCAGTTCTTCTCCCCACTGGAGGGGTGGGGTGTCAGTGAGCAGCTCTGCGATGCTTGGTTGCTGACCGAGGTTAAATTATGACAGTGTGAAACAATAAAGTGTATCATGGTACTTAACACATATATTACATTTATTAACACTTAATACATTGCTGCCTCTGAGTGTGGTCAAAGGGAATGAAGACATTTCTATGTCTTGAGTAAAGGTACTACTAGTCATTTTCACAAGCAATTGCACACATGTAAGTGTCCCTGTTTTTCCATAATTTTATTTTCATCTCAATTTAAAACTCAAAGTGTTTTTATTTTCCTACCTATGCATATAATCTTTTTTTGACACACAAAACACAAATTGTTTTCACTTCTTTCATGCTAGTTACCATCTTATTCATCCAGTTGCTGTAATTTTCAGACAGGAAATGTGTTTTGCAATTTCCAAAACTATCCAAGAAGATGACTAGGCCAAGGTCACAAAGCAGGCAGGGATGGTAAATGGCTGTCTCATCTCTGTGTCACAATCAATAACGTACCTTACATCACCTTAGAGTGCAAGCTGAGTGTGATAATATGCCAGTGAAATACAGAAAAGTGGGCAGGTTTTAAGTACATGCATTTGTTAGAAGATGTTCAGTCTTGAGCTCTTGGATTAGAAAGAGAGTATGAAAAGTAGAAAAATATTATAGATAGTATCCATGTTTACCTTCCTAAATTAGTAATGAGCCACAAACTTTTTGGCTCCATTCATAACAAATCCTTTGGTAGAGGGATAGAGCCTGGGCTAGCACAAATACAGTCCCCTGATTTAGTGCCTGTTTGTGGTGGCAGTACATGAGGGTCGTTCCTGGGGCACATACTCAGTTTTGGCACTCAGGCACCACTCCGCAGTGTGAATAAAAGAGAACTGAACAGTGATATTAGGAGATACACTTGAAAAGTGATCCAAATTGAACCACTGATTTAGACATGCCCAGAGGGGTTTGGTATGGTATGTCATGCTCCACTGAATATTAAAGGCAAGCCCTGGATTTTATATATGCAGAACAGTATTTTGAGCAGAAATCTGTACAAGGGATGGGAGACACTTTCTGCTCCCCTTAATCTTTCATATAGTGCATGCTGAGAAACAAAATTTTTAGACTGCCATTCAGATGGAACTTTCATTTTTTCTCTTTTTGTGTTTCGCTATCATGCTGTACATCTCTTCCCTGGTAGTTTGCATCACTCCATTTTTCATGCCAAACAGTCTGTGGAGTTTGTACTGTTGGGTTTGGTGGGTAATAAGTCAAAACATGTATTTAACACACTTCTCATCCTGTGAAACCTGCTTGTCCACAGGATGCTAGGCCCTCATTCCTCCCACAAGATGACTTTCCCACTGGTGCTCCTGAGATCCAACACACAAATAACAGAAAATTAAGAGCTGTGCAGTGTGCAAGCCACCTTAGGAATAGTCTGTGTAATCTAATATTTTGCTGTCTGAATGAATAATGGCAATCACTACTGCAGGGGCTGTGCACTAAGCCCTGGGGGCTGTGGCCATGCCTGGTTTGTCAGTATGCCTTTTAGTAGCCAGCAGTTCCTGCTTTAGCTGCTGGGTAATCTGGCTGCCAGTCTCTAAGCTCTAGAGCAAACCACAGGGAGCAGAGGTCTTTATGTGCTCTCTAGGCATGGCCAAGACTCTTAAATTTTACCCTGCAGCTCAGACACCAGCAGACACATACAGGAGATGAGAAGTGGGAGACAGCTCTGTTTTTACAATACAAACAGGCATACCCAGATAAGAATAGATGTTTTGTTTTGTGGTTTTTCAGGATTCCCACAAAGACTCCCATGCAAGAGAAGGGGAATAAACCTAGATGTGGTTACTTCTTTCTCTTATGAAACCTATAATGACTGAAAGATGTTTATCATCTTAAGGTTATCAAAATAAAATGTATTATATGCTGATCCAGTTGTGGTAAAATTTTCACTGAATTAACTGAAGCCAATATTTTACCTGAGGCAGACTGGAAGATGAACAAAGAACTCAACATTCCCTCTACTGATGGAAATAAACACATCACATTGTGCTAGTACATAATTATCAGGTAATAAACCTGTGACTATAAAGATGGGGTTTTCTAATTAGGCTAGAGAATATAGATATAGTACACCACATTGCAGCTTTTCTAGCTTCCCTAGACTGAAGAGTTACCTGTAAATATGGGAGAATGTGAGAAGAAAAGTCTGAATTACAATATACCATTAGCAGTGGTGAAAAAACCAACTGCCCCTGCAGTTCCTTCCCGTTTCTATCTCAGCATTTATTTCTGGAACACTTTAAAGGAACAATGAGCAGTACCCTGGTGGCCTGATGGACAGAAAAGTTCTGAGTTTTTAGTTCTCAGTAGCCATGGTCCCATGAGCTCTATCATGCTGTGGGATAGGCAGAATTATTTTCACAGTTACGAATTTAAATTGATTACAAAGTTAGGATTTTATTTGATAATAACTACAGAAGAACAGGAAGGGGGGAATTTTCTGAAGGCATTTCTTCTGAATGGCCTTTATTTTTTTCCTTCTGTCATTTCCTTCTGTCATTGCCCTTACTCATATCAGCCCTAAGGCTGCAATCTTTATGCACTTCAGGTATCATGTAATGCCACAGAAGCTGGTCTGAAACAGATTTTCAATATTTGGTTTGAGGACTGGTTGCAGAATTGTCTCTTTTTAAATAGGTATTTGGTATTGAATATTTCTCTGATTCTGAAATCAGGTCTTCCAGAAAAAAAGAAAGGAAAATGTTCATTATTTGCCATGCATCATAAAAGCCTTTTGCATATCAATTGTATTGGCTTTGATTTTTTTATGCATTAGCAAATCCCATTGCAGGTTTAGAATGTAATTGAATAGGGGCAATTCTACTGACTTCAGTCAAAACATTACCAGAATAATTTTCTGATGTGTAGAGAAAAAATTTTAAAAAAACCTTTGGAGACTCCTAACATTTATATTATGAGATCATTTTAAACCTGCTGTCTTATCATCTTTAAATAAAATCTCTTCCATAAAAGAGATATAAAAGAGATGAAGCAGACTGTTAGAGAAGCCTGCCTCATCTTTTAACTTCTCATAAGCTGATAACACTCAATTTGCCAAAAATTTTGCCTGAAACCTGTGTAATTTTGATAGCATATTTAGAAGTAAAAGACCAGTCTTAAAGTTGCAATGTTGTTATTTGAAGACATACAGCTCAGTGGAGGAACATCCACCTTTGATATCATCAAAGTGAGCTATGTATTGATTAATGAATCAGATTTCTGCTGAATAATAAGTGACACCAGTACCTGACATCCTAATGGGTAAAATTATCATCAGACATCTTTAACCTCACAGGCCTATCTGAATTTCCCAGTTTGGTCCTCATTTTTGTATATTCGGCTAATGGCTGGAGAGTTACTGAAATACACATTCCACTTGTTTCAGGTCTGTTTAATTAAAGTAATTGTAAAGAAATGCTGTTGCTTTCTGAAGTTATGCAGATATTCAGTGAATACACCCTGGATCTCCTCTACCAGGGTCTAAATTTGCTGTTCATCATGTTTCAGCAGTTGTAATTCACACAAGCTTCCCTGTGGACTGCAAGCTTTCCATCCTTTCCACATGTGGCCACTCCAAGCAAACAAGGTGGAGGTAGCTTCAACAACATTCCTTGCTATCCTATCTCAAGAATGAAAAGATTATTTCATCATCTGTAATTTTTTAATTAAGCTCAATACATTCCTTGCACTTGTGTGGTATTAGTTCTGCAGTCTTTTTATTTGTGGACCTCTATTCTGAGCTGGAATTGATGGTAAGCTCTTAGTGTCAGAATTTTAAGATGCACACAAATGGGCTGGTGAGAGAAGGGTATGTGCTCCTGTAACAGCTGATAATGTGAAGAGTTGTTCTTCAAAAAATTATGAATAAAGTAAAAGCGAGATGGGTTTTGCAACAACAACCATTGACCTTCTTTCTCCTTTTAGCAGCTTAATGAAGTTGGTAATGAATCAGCTGAACACTGTAGCAGTGGCTTCTTGCTTCACTGTAATTTTTGTTCTATGCATATTTCTTATATATTCAGTCCCTAATTTTAGCATTGATTTTGCTCTTATGATTTGATAGTCTGCATGAATTTTTTCTTTTCTCATAAGAAAGGCAGTAAATAATCCTCCCGACTGCAGTTTGAATTCACATACACGTACAAATGCATTTCCTGTTGTACTTTTCAGAGAGGCTTACTCAAAATAATTTCATCTTTACTATGGGTTGGTTTATTTTAAATGAATATGTAACAAACACTATAAGCCAACATGTCAGTACTTTTAAAGCATTTAAGGTAGATATAGAGAAGGGCATTTTTAACCTTTTAGCTTTTTAAAAACATTTCAAAATTTTACTTAACACTTTCAGCTCTTTGGTGAACTTCCAGATCCACTGAGCTTGTATATAGATGCAGGAAGATTTACTGGTTTTTAGAGACCAATAAATACACACCAAAAAAGTTTCCCTTCTTCTCTTTATAAACTGATAATGCTTTGAAGTGTACCCTGAGGTACACTTCTAAGGGGTAGGGAAAAAATAGGCCTGTGAAACGTGTAGTGTAAGCTTTCATGGATCTGGCAGTGGCTCATCACTCATCTTCTGACATGTTTGGAATTCGGAAATCTTTACACTACAGGAAAGCATCCAATGCTGCTTGAGCAATAAGAAACAAAACATAGTCTGCAAGAGAAATTCGTCATGTGTACTTTCACAATTTAGAGTCTGGTTACATGCAGGGAACATGACAAGTATGGCCCGAGAAGAGCCATCCTTTGCTTTTGAATATGGTTCCTCGAAGGCAAGAGTGATGTGGGTACTCTCATGACAAAATTGGCCAAAAGTCTTACAGATACTTCAAAGAGCAGAAGCCATGACTGGCACTAAATGCAGATATTGTGCTGAAAAAAATTTGTTTGGAACAAACAAAAAATTGAAGATAAGGTTTAGCTAGTGTGCTGATTGATCCTAATGTTAATTTTAATCCAGTGTTCTGGGTAGAACAGCTGAAAGGGCAAGGCTTATTGTTTCATTGTGGTATCATTCCAGCAGTCTCCCTTGTTCTTCCCTCACTGATGTAAAAACACAACTTCCACAGCACTGTCAGGGCAGGGAGCTTAATGACACTGAGACTGCTTTAGGCATTCAAGCTGCCAGCTTTGGGTGGTAGCATGCACGCTGGTTTGTGTTTTCTTGCCAGCCCCAAAATTTGACCAAGCTTTCCTGTTATTCATCTTAATTTGTTCCTTGATTGTTAAAACTTTGGAAAAGATTTAACGTAAATTTTTATCAGCAGCTCTACTAGTTTTATATTCTACATTAGGAATTTAGTTTCACATTCTAAATTTCTAGTCACTAAGATCTGAGAGGGAGCTGTCTTTAATCACATACTGCTCTCACAGACTATTAGTTTTACTGTAGCAATAATAGTGGTCAAATTGATTTATTACAGCAATTACGGCCAATTTCAGGTTTGCTACTAAGTTAACTGCTGTCAGCATGCCCTTATAACTCTTTTACCAATTCCTTAATTATAAATAATAATTATGAAACACAGCATGTTTCACTGCTGACAAAGATTGACTATATTCTAATATTGTGTTATCAATATGAGGGCAGTTGGGGTAGTTAAGCACTGCATGATCATTCAAGTGATCTTTATAACTTGCCAATTAAATAAGAAGTTAAATATATTTTTAAATGGCCTGAAAAGCTTAGCTCTTACCAAGTCCCTGTAAGCAAAGATCAGAAATAAGAAAAATTTTTCTCCTTTACATTCCACAATTTTTCCCCCCATGTTTCTGTAAAACATTATGCCATCTGTAGAAAGACATAGAGCACGGAGTAGAAGAGCACAGCTTTCCCAAGACCTGAGATTATCAGCTTTGGTTTTGTGTTCTAGTACTACCTGATTAATTGATGGAGTGTTTTCACAAACTGGCCATAAAAAGGAAAATTTTCTTTTTTCTCTGTCTTAGATGCTAAAGGTGTTGTTCACCTTCTTTGATCACATCAATACCTCCCTGATACAAAAATATTGTAAACTCCAGGACTGGCAGTGCTTTATGGTCACCTGTTCTCTGCCCATAACATACAACAATTAACTCTTCTGAGCAAAGAAAGACTTCAGATCAATTATGGTTTGTGGTTTGAATATAGAGGACTTATTTGTACAACAGGGGTTTTGACTGCATGATCCCTATGAGGTGTAATCTCTATGAATCTATGAAAACATCTTTGCCATCTCTAACAGCATCAACTCTGTCTTCCTATGCTGAGTTCCCACCATAACAGAGATGAAAGGGAGGGGAGGAAGTGAGGGAGCCTCTTCCCCTTCCACCTTCCACAGTAACACATGATCCAGACAGAGGAAAGGGAGCAGCCATTCATTACAGCCTCTGTTTGGGGTCTTACCTTAGTTATTTTTGTAATGACAGTACTAACATCCAGTGAGCCTGAGGAAAAATATTGTCCTGTTATCCTGCACAGAGACACAATGAAACAGAATTCTCAGCCTCAAAAATTTACAATCCAAAATGACAGAAAGCAGAGGCGCAAAGAGCATTACAAATTTCTCAAGAAGCTGTAAAAATTGTGAATGAACAGTGAACTTTAAAAGATATTTTGATGTTTATACGTTGAAATATTGGTGAGCTAAATATACACAGGAATATAAGACTCAGACCCATAAATTCTCTAATTACTGTAAATTATCTTCAATTATACTCCAAAATATTACCAGCAATTTATAAAAG
Source organism: Pyrgilauda ruficollis (assembly GCF_017590135.1). NCBI lineage: Eukaryota > Metazoa > Chordata > Aves > Passeriformes > Passeridae > Pyrgilauda > Pyrgilauda ruficollis. The sequence continues at coordinate 1,533,095 of NW_024524155.1, read as the reverse complement.
CTTTTAGATTAAAATAGTTTAAGCCGAAGGATTGTATTAATAAAACTTTATGGTTCTGTGCACTAGCTCTTAATTGGGTGACCTTCTACAGGAAGGACATTTGCATGTAGCCATTCATGTGAGCTTTATAAATGCAAGGCAGCAGAACAGTAAAAACTTGATGAAGCATTCCTTTGTCTCAATTTTACCAGGCAGAAAAAGGATTGTCAATAATAAGTCACAACAATGGCTCTGTGGCTAACATACTTAGAGGGAAAAGGGCTGTCTGAGTGCTTGTTAAGGAAAACTAATTCAGACTAAATGAAATAAGAAAGATTGCAGCTTTCCAAAGCTTAAAAATTAAACCTGACTAGCACCAGATGTCACCAGTTAAAGGAAACACAGAGTGAGTGTGCTCAGCCTCATGAGATACAGTGAAGACATTTAATAATAAAACTCACCTCTCCATAAATTTTAGGCTTCTTCACAGTTAGGAACCAACTGAGCAGGGTTTTGGTTGTCTAAATTTAATGGTTTGACAAACAGTTCAAAAGCTGAAACAAAATCTAGAAGGACAAAACATACCAGCAAGATCAGACTTATGAATAAAGTTCCTGCAGTTGTTCTGTATCTATGTAGGAGAATCAAAAATCTGGAGGTATTATACAAATAGTCATTAAAATTTTCCAGATACATGGAACCTTTTCTATGTAAAATTACAGAACTCCCCCATCTCTTCAGTCTGTTGCCCAGCCTAGTGTCAAGGCTGGCAGGGTTCCACAGCTCAGCAGCTTCCCTACCAAGGCCTCCTGAGATCTCCCAGCAAGGACACAGATAGCACTTCTGTATTGTGAGAGAAAAATCTAGCATGTGCTGTAAGGCTCTTTCTTCAGAGAGGCCAACCTGCTCTAAAACATAGTCATATAGACCAAAATTCTTGCACAAGAAGTGGAAATCCTCTATCTTGAGCCTAGACTCATATGAACCATCATCTTCTCATAAGACACCCTGGGTTGGATACTTGCTGTAGTGGATAGGGCAAGTTCCATCTCAGATTTTTCACTCATTTTTAAGATTCTTGGAAAGAAATGGTTAATCACTGCTGTAATCTCAGTGCAATTCATCATGATCTATAGAAAAGAGTCTGTGGTTGGGGGCAGTTTGCTTTATTTCTGACACAAAGTCTGCTCTTCTACACATTAATATTGTTCAACTTGTAAGGCAGATGGATGTTCAACACAAACGGGAGCTGCTATCCCAATGCATTTCCTGATCCGTCTCATATAGACTCTTGGCTTCTTTAGTTGCTGCAGTTTATATTTTTAGCATACCTCTGCATTTGTATGCAGCAACAACCATGCTTAACAAAGATTTATTCATATAAACAGTATCTGAAGACACCTTATGACAAAAAACCTGAAGAAATAGACATTATAAGCAGCTTCTTGCTATTTACGACTTCATTGTTGCAACCATTTAAGCATGTAATTTATTTTAATAAGTCCACTGTTTTCACTATGATTGTAAGTGTTAACAAATTTAATCACATATATAATAATTTCAGGACTGAGGCTGTAATCTAGAAATGACACAACTGCATTAGTATCTGTCATTGCTTGCAGAAAAGGGGTATGGTACTTGTAAGGCATTCAAGGTGCATTTTCTGCCAAAAAAATCTTGAGGTACAGTTATCCTTTTGCTGCATGCAGTTGGTAAATTTTTTATGAAATAAAAAAGCTGCTGGATGACATAAACGAATCAGACATGTGAACACTAGGCTTTATTATGAATTCAGCTAAAACACATGAAAATGGCTTCTTTTTCATCTCTCTTCTTTATTATTAGAGATATTTTTAAAACATTTCTTAGCATCATATCTGGCAGAATTCTTCATGAAAAGAGCTAATAATACATTTACTAATGCCAACATGGTGTTTTCTTTGATAGGAAAGTAATGCAAAAAACTGTCATAACTGCATATGGAGGAGGATTTTGCAGATCATGTTCTGTGATGGGAAAATCTGAAATGGTATATTGCAGTCTGAAAGGGAAAAATTATAAACTTGGGAAATGGTAAGAAGTAACTGATACATTGTGCCCCTGCCTCCTTCATCTTTCAATCTAGAACAGAAAAGTCTAAAAATTCATCAGTTGCAGCTTTCATGCAAGCAGGCAGAAAATAGATGTTCTCAAAGTCAACTAAATATTAAGGCTTTAGAGATAAGGAGCAGTGTGCTGAATTAAAACCAGGCTCCAATGGGTAGCCAGTGGACGATTTATAGATTAATATAATGTTTTTCAGACCACTGCATTTGAATCCTAGCAGGCATCTCTACCTCCTGTGACAAAGATGTCACCATCAAACCATGTACGTAAATTTGCATCTTAAGAGGAAAGCTGCAGCATTTTAGCCTGTCCAGATAGCAATAGGCTTTTCTGCTACAGTTGCTATTGGAATACAAGAGCAAAAATGAAGTAAATCACCCTGGAAAGTAGACCGCTGAAGAAACATAAAATGTTCTGAAGCTTGAAATATCATCCAATGATGTTAAATCCTATAACTGTGCTGTTATTTTATGATCTTAATAATGGATTTTTTTCTCAAATATCAAGAAGTAGTGTGAACAATAGCAGTAGCAGCTTACTGTGAAGGTGGCATTCATTGTATTTGTGAGAAAAGTGCAAATAATAGTAATAAGATTCTATGAAAGGACGACCAAATGGAATGGGATGAGAAAGGGTTGTTTGTTTTTATTTTTTTCTGGGAAAAGGAGCTGTACAGATAGATATATTGTTCTACTTCCTACCTAATTAGCTGCCACAGCCCAATATTGCCAAAATTAGATTTTGCCAATACTTAGAGAGTAAAGTGGTACAGATTTGCTACACTGAAAGTATGCAAGTTCTAATCACAATCCTCAAGGGAAAATCCTCTCTTTGATGTTCCAGATGAATCTCATTAATCTACAACTACCTATTGCCATTATCCCTTTGTGCAGTGTACCTGAGGGAGGAGGCTGTCTAATGATTCAGTTACTACCCTCCCAGACTCAGCTGAGTAGCCTGACTCCTCTGGGGATTTTCTGTGCTCCTTTGCAGGTCTGGACTTAGACTGTTCCACAAGTAACCTGGGCTTAGATTCTCAGAATAACACAGGGAAATGCTTGACACCAATAGAGCTGCAGTCATGGTGTTTAGTGGAATTCAGAATAGGTGCTCACGTGCCTTGGACAACAGAGAATGAAACACATGTGGTCAAAGAAGAGGATTCCCAGAAGCCAGGGAGCTGAGGAAGAAACTCTGGCATTGCCAACCAGGGATGCTCAAGAATAATATCAGCTACCTACGCTTCTGGAATGAAGGTACACATTGACTCCAAGCCTGCGGGATATGTCTGCTGCTGCTCAAGCACCACCTATTAAATACTTTTCTTGGAAGGAGATAAGCTCATTTTTAAAAAAAATTTGGATTCTCCCCAGAATATCCTGTTTCACAGGGATTTTAGTGTGTCACAGGAAAGCAATTTTCAAACCTTCCAAAATTTATGTTAAAATACAGACTGAGTCCCACCTTGTATTCTGACAGCAGAGTATCTCTTGCTGAAGCCATCCCACTTTTAATAAATAATTAACTACTCATTAACATCTGAGAATTAGCAGTTATTGTGCCAGCATCAAGAAAAACACCGTGCAGTGAGAGGATCAGTGTTATTGGGGTTTGTTTTTTTCTTTAAGGAAATGCTGTTTCACAAATAATCTTTACCTCCTTAAATCATTGCTGAAATGCAAGCTGATTCCAGGGAGTTTCTGAACTTACTTGCTCCTGCAATGTCACAGCAAGTCTCAGATTCCTACTTCCTCTGTAGAGAACCAGATCTGGGGCTGCTCCCAGGAGTGAGGAACATCATAAGGAATCAAAAGTATCTTCCTGACTGACAGCATCCAAAACTCAGCTATTTCTGTTCTCTTAGGGAAAAACCCCAGCTAAACAAAGATATTATTTCTAAAAGAGAGCACTTACAGAAATTTGTGTCTGTAGCAAAAGTTTTAAAACTTATGCATTTTGTGCCCATATAAGCTATAGTTTTTCCTGTGTCAGGATTTCCTGGAAGTGGAAATTGGGAATTCAAAACATCTGTGCAGGCTGAAGTGTTCCCACCTTTCCAGTGATAAAGTGGCAAACACAAGTGTTACAACCCACACAAGGCAAGGTATTTTGTGCTATGACCTGAGTTCTTGGAGTAAACCAAACAGTTTTCAACTACTGTCATTGTCTCTCAAAATAACAATTTTGTTAGTATTTACAGAAAAGAAAAAAGTTGAATAGAAAATAAGAGAGAAAACATAGAGCTAAGTTTGTGAGCAAAATTTGTCCTTTTCATTCACAGCCATAGTTGTATCACACTTTGAAGCCTTTAAACATTAACCGAGAATAAAGAACATTTCCTGCTGTTTGGAGCACTTGTGTTACATGATAAAGGTCTCTTAGCAGTTCAGAGGATTATCCTGATTCTCTTTCATCTGCCTCTCTTTTGTCAGACAGAGTATTATCTCTTGCAGGCTCCAAGTCTCCAAGCAGTGAGTGGATTGCCTTTCCCTTGAGTATTGGGCATCCTTGAAGTACTTACACTCCCCTTTTTATCCTTTTCTGAGCATTATGTAGAGATCACACAGCAATTTATGAAAGAAAAAAAATTCCTGTCTTGGATTGTCTTAGAACAGCAGGGTAGGATCCCAAGGAAGAGTGAGCCAGGAGCTGAGGGATCCCAGCACAGACAGTGCTCTCACTGACCAGGACACAATCCTGCTGCACCTGGGCACAGCAAGGCAGTGACAGGTGCTGGAACAGGATGCATCCACAGCCCCATCCAGAGGGTGCCATCAGAAGCAGCAGGAGACAAGGCTGCAGACAAGACTGGACACATGACTGCAATGCAGCTCCAAAGGGCTCAAGTGTGAAAGGGGACAGGGAACATCTCTGCAGTGCAGCTTGCATAGGGACTGGGGGCTCAGCCTGAGTTAAGAAGGGTTTCAGGGCCCATGGGCATCTGCCCTATCACTGACTTTCTTCCTCTAAGTTTCACATGCTGATTTCACTTTCAAATTGTCATAATGAAAGTTTTACCATTGATACATTTTTTTGACGATTAAAAATTCAGGAAATTTGCTCTTTTTAAAGGTGCCCTGGCACTGGAATACCACAGTTGAACAACAGCATCACAGCTCTCAAATGGAGGGTAAAGTGAATAAAAACAATTACAACTGAAAAATATTTGGTGAAAACTTAATTAATCGTTCTCAAATTGGGAATTGTACAATCTCTATGTGAAGGCTTTACTAGGCACTATTGAAAATTCCATCAATAATCAGCTATAATTCATCCATTCACAAACTGAAATTAATAACACTTTGTGTAAAAGTTTTAAATAAAATGTATTTACTGTGGGACACTGTGAGATCTTAGATTCTACTTGGTTTCCAAATGTGTAAGTACAAAATAACAGGGAAAATTGTCAAGACTTTTCCCTGGTATTTTCTAAAATATTTAATCAGTAAATTTAAAAGACTGCTGCTTCTTTCAAGATCTGTAATTCATTACTGTTTTGTTGCCCTCAGACTTATAGCACTGACATGACATATACTTAGGACAATATATATTGTTCAAAGAAAGAAATCATTAACTAATCAAAACTGATATGCATATTTAAGCAAGGTTTTGGTTTTTTTAATCTACATTATTTCAAAGTGGATGATTATTCTGTCCATCTCTGAAGAAAGAAAATGTGTCTGGTCTTTTTTTCCCTGCAGTTTGGTTTTTCTCTCTCTGTTACAGTGAATAGCTCTCAAAGCAGAATTATCAAGTGAAATAAGAATGAGAAAACTTGTTGTACAGCATTTAATTATGCCAGACCTTGTCTCTAATATAATTTTCATAATGTGGGATTTAAAAAACTGCTGACATCAGTCATGAAAGAGAAAGAACAAAAGAATGCAACTCCCTTAGAAGTATTTCCTCAGAAGTTTGGAGCACCACAAAATCCACAGCAATCCAGAAAAGATAAAAGAACAGTGTGTGTGTGTGTGCGCGTGTGTGTACATGCACAGTTCTGAGGAATGGTTTTCAACCATTTTCTTTCTTCACCTGTCAGAATTCTTTATCACTGATGAAAAACAGCCACATAACATTCTGTATCCACAATGGCCACAGGCATTCTGGCCTTTTTTCCCCTCTCATACTGATGTGCCATGCATTAATTTATGATTTTCAAAGGCTGTGAAAAGTTCTTCAGTGATCCAGGGGGATCACTGTAAATGCAAAGGAGTTCTGTAAATGCAGAGTTCATAAACTAAGCCTTTCCTTAGTTTCTTGGCTCCATTTATTTATTTACTCCATTTTATAGCATTGGTGAGATCCACTTGGCAGCATAAAGGAATATTTTTCAAATGATCGACTTTGTCTTTAAATGAAGACCATTTCATAGTGCTACAGATAGACTGCAAACATGCTTGGACTGAAACAACCTCAGTGGTTTGGGTGTTAACGGACAGTTAATGGAAAGATGAATATCTTTCCATGGTCCAGATGGAAGTGCCGTGGAAAGGGTGCCCATCCACAGGAACCTGTAAAAGGTGGGGCTAAATGGAAGAACAGAGGAAGGGTGTTAGTGTTAGTTAAGCATGTAGTCCAGTGAATTCTTTATTCACAGAATAAAGAATTCTGCAACACCTTCTTCCAGACCTCCTCTGCAGTAATAGGGAAGAAAGGCATTTCAGATAAGTCTCATGCAACAGAGCATTAATTGATCCAGTTATAACCATAAATAGAAGGTGATGCAGTTATAACCATAAAAGAACTTGCAGCAGGTAAAATACTTTCAGTTAAAAAAAATGAAATAAAAATAAAAATAATGTCTTGGGAACTGTGATGTTTAAGTTTTCAGTGGACTTTCAGCAGGCTTCCTTTCATTTGAGGTGCCTAAATATTTTAGGTTTCTTCCCAATTTCCTTAGGAACCCTTAACTCCACTTCTTTTTTCTATGTGTAAAATATCTGGAGGTTATCTTTCTGAGGTTCTGACTTGGTGTTAGCTTGAGGTCAGACTCTTTCAGAAATCAATAAGGTCTAGCATGACCTTATTAATGAAATCATGAATACCATGTGTGGATTTATACATTTGTGCCCATTATTGAGTGGGTAAGTGTAAAGGAAAGAAAGGAAAGAAAGGTAAGTGTAAGGGAAACAAATGAAAAAGAATATGAAAAAGATCACTCTAATATGATCTTTTTTTGCTTTTATACAAAATATGGACACATGAGTCATGATTTGTTCTGAGCTGCACTGTGGGATGGTATAACATACCTCTAAGAAGAGGAAGTGATCAAGAGGTGCTACAGCTACACATTACACCTGAAAGCTTAGATAATGGATCCAGATGAAGGATGTTTAGAACATAGAACTTGAATGTTAAGCAGTTGACTTCGACTGAAATAATGCCTGAGCTGCAGCAAACATTTAGTATGACAAAATGACAAGATATGATGCAGATCTGAGGCTGGTGAAAAAGAGCAGATTTATTGATCTAGTACAGCCATGCCAAGTTACTCTAACTGGTGACCTGACTGTGAGTGCATTGACAGACACTGGTTGAAGCTTTAAGCAGAAGTAGTTACAAGTGATTAAAAATGTTTAAAACAACCTTCAAAATGAGGTTCAGCTACATGTTTCTCAATCCAATAGGTATTTATTTCCTAAGAATGAGAATATGATATTTTTATCCCAGTGCTTAGCCTCCTAAAAGGAGTCATCTCACACTATCAAGGAGATAGCAGAGTCATTAAAAACCAAATAAAATTATGTCCATTAGAGAACAAGACTAAGTCTATTTAGCTAAACACGTCTGAATTGCAAAAAAATTACATGCAAAATAATTCAATTACTTCTTGGCATAATATCCAGTATTCATCTTTAGAGATCAAAACATACACACATTTAATTGCAAGACAAAATGAGTCAGTTAAATATAAAATTATTCATGACTAAAAGGCTGTCTCAGAACAATTATCTTCATGATAAAAAATTGTGACATTGGCACAACATAAATTTGTAAATACCATCAGTCATAACATTCAGGTATAAATGGTACATTATAACTTTGTTCTTTTGCTTTCCAAAAGGAAGAAAAAATTCTTTCATCTCCCACCTGCTTCTGAAGGAAATAGAGACCTGAAATAGTAGGCTGAGAGACAAAGAGCATTTAATTCTATCCCACACAAATATCCTTCTGGGTTTTTTTGATAAACAACAGCTTGCACTCTCTGTCAAAAACATATCCTCCTTAAATTCTTAATGAAGAGAGTTTATGAAAGAATTCACTCTGATCAAAACATGCATCACGAAATAACATCATCCACTCTTTAAAAAAACCTTCAGGAAAGTTTAAGATACACATGATTTTTCCTCTCAAGCCATGTTCAAAAATGTTCAACAGACACCAAGGACTTGCCCACTAACTCGGGACTCCACATACTGTCCAACCATCCCTTTTGGGACAAATCCAATTATGAAGGCTTATCTGAAGAGAATGCCAAATTTGCTGATTTTATGACTCTCTTAGTTTTCAGGCAATCCATCACCTCTTATCTTGCGGGACACTCCTACACAGCAGGTGCAGAGAGCCGTGCTGTGTCTGCCTATAGAGAATCCCAAACCTACATCAAAAGGGGAGTGTGAAGCAACAAATTCTGAGACAGAATGTGACCAGAAGCAGTAGATAATTTCCTGGGTGCATAGAATGTTTGATGCATGACTGTACAATCAACAGCTCCTTCGATAGCTCTGCTAATGGAAGTAGGAGCACCCCAGTATTCCCTCTCCAGGGGATAAACTTGTGTTCACAGCTCTGCCACCTGAAGAAGTCATGTGAAGGCTCCTATATTTGCTTCATGCAGTCAGGAATATGATTATGAAGACAGTGAAAATGATCTCAATGGACCCAGGTGGTTTCTCAAAGGAGATGAGCGTGTCCTTTGTGCCCAGGCAGTCTGTAGGGACAGTGATGCACACCTTGCCAGCCATAATAAGTAACTGGAAGAGGTGAAACATAATTAACACAGCTGGTTAATGTCAGAAAGAGTGCCTTTTCACTGCCTAAGGAACTGCCATCACTGAAAATGGTGTGAAAAGATAAGCTTTTTTGTCTCTTCAGTATTTCCTATCAGTGGTCACCCCTCCAGGACACTGAATTTGCTGATCCCTCTCTTCAGGTGCTCTGGTGTACTGTATAGTGAGCCACATTGCCCATAAGGCTAGAGATTGTACCAGGCAGCCAGGCATGTAAAAGTTGATGTATTATCACTGCTAAAATCTTGTGTTTCTAAATTTCTAAATTATTTAGAAATAAGCTCTTGTGAGTATATCTTTATAGTTTCAGGTATCTGAAACGCAGTAGTGTATTATGTTTAGTTTGTTAGAGGTTACCTGTAAGTGATGGTTTGCTCACACAGAAGGAATGAAAAGAACTGTTAGAAGGTGGAAATCAGCATAACAAACATAAAGAAAAGAGGCATTTTGTATTCTTTAGTCCCTTGTGCAAGGCTGTGCATGTCACTTCTCAGGGAAATGTACATATTGGTCTTTTACAATATATGGTGCAGAGCTTGTTGCCTGTGAAAAAAACATCCTACTTCTCTTCAGGCCACAATCATCAGTCTCCTCTTCAGGTACAAATGCTCTAATCAGCCATTTGATAAAAGCAAAAATTGAGCTGATTTTTAGCAACCCAGTTAAGAGTGACATGGTACAGATTCTTCCAGGAGAATATTCTAAGCATCCTCTCAGATTTTGTCATTTGAAAAAGATCTCAAAATGAAATTCTATCAGGATAGAAGCCAGTGAGGGAAACACCACTGATTTTACTGCAACAAGAATTTCAGTATTCATTTTTGGCATCTTTATATAGAGTTTATCTGTTCAATAGTATCTCCTAGGACACATATTTTATGATCATTTACATGTGCAAAGAGACATCTGAGCTCAAAGCAAACAGATGCATGTTTGATTGTTCAGCCTGCCTGCACAATAAAGTTTCCAGGTATGACAAGCTTGTGTGTAGAAAATTATATTTGTTTAATAATTTTTATTCAGAGTTTCTTTTTATAAAATTACTCTTTTAGATTAGCTCCTGCTTCCTTAAAAGTCTTTCTTTTAGCAGAATGAATTTCAGCCTCACTGCTTCTTGTAACTTCAGAATACTGTCTACTTTATAATTTCTATCTGAAGTACAAAATCAAGAAGGATTAAGTTAAATTTTTTCTGCATTTTCCTGCTAGAAAAAATACATCACTCCCTCGGTGTTTGTAGGCTGTTGAAAGAGCATGCAAGCATGATTCCATGGCCCCTCACAATGGCTTTGTGACAGTCCTCAAAACACTGAGCTGTTTTTCTGAGCTAGAATGTTAATTTCAGCACCATCATAATTTTGACTTTTAGGTTTGTTTTAGCCTTTAATTGCCTTTTTGTACAGGCTGTAAAGACTCCCTTTCAAAGGAATTAGACAATGAATACATTATAACCATTTAGATGTTTTACTGGACTCTGTGCCAAGACTTTTAAAATTAAAGTCTGTCTGATCCCCTTGTATGCTGTGGGATCAAATACAGCCTGATGTCATGACAACTTACTTGGCCTTGTGTGACTTAGTTTACAGAGCAGCAGGAGCATAAAGTCATTAGAAATGCCCACAGATTTATGTAAACAGAAATGGTGAAGTCACCTACGCCCCATTTCTATACGACTGAGCTAAAGTAGTCACAACACTCCAGAACGAGGTGCTGTGCCCAGCTGGACAGGCAGATATTTGGGTAACAATGCTGGCTCAAGACAGCAGAATAGACATGGTTTAGGCTGGAGAGCATTGCTTTTTCGTTCAACAGAACATGAGATAATGGTCTCAATTATGCTTCCAGGTCTTGCTGTGCAGCTGTGTTAGCCTCAGTAGGAACCAATGAATTACATTTGTCTGACTGATTCTAACATCAAAACTGTATGTCAAAAGCAAGGTTCTCTGCTATTAAACTTCATGAATCTAACTCAACCCACACCAGCCTGAACTGGTTAGTGAAGAGAGATTAGATGTGAACTCCAGTTGGAAGTGGGGGGGGGGGGGTCTTCAATGGTTTAGGAATGTAAATAGAAGGATGGTATGTGCCTATTCTCTCCTTTGACTCTGGACTTTCCTGTTTTACACCAAAATATGGATTTATTCTGGCACTGGAAGACATCTCATCTGACCAGATGCTATTTGCTCCCTGATCATGCAGTCCCATCAGTGCATAAGCATCATAGGGAAGAGCAACTGCGTGAGGTGTGTGACACATGGTGGCACCAGTTGGTGACATGTGACACATGCAAGCATCCAGCTACCTTCCCCAGGTAGCTGGATGTCAGCTTGCTTGCAGGACAAGTGATCATCCGACAGTACAAAGCCTCAGAGTATGTTTTTGGGCACTTCCATAAGCCATCTGTGATCCATCCTGTGCTCACTGAAGCTGCAGCTTTATCTGAGTTTTATCCAATGAAGGTACAAAACGATTGTCATGGACTACTTCCCTCCTAGTGTTGCAAAACTGTCAGTATACTTGATGGGCCCACCGAATTACAATAGCAGTAGAGCAAATAAGCAGCAAGTCAGATGTTTTTTACTTGAATTAGCCTTTATGGTGAATATTTCAATTTACTATTGCACTGGTTAAGAGGTAAAGCTCCACATTCCTCTCAGCTACACTGATTACAATTGATGCTGTCTCCATAATAAAAATTCACACTAGATGCCAAGTTTGCCTGGACCTACTGTATCCAAAAGCATTTTTACACTGTCAAAAATTATAGTTCTGAATTTGGTTCTTATATAGGTCAGTGATTAAGGTGACATCTCATGACCCATAAGCCAGTGGAGATCCAAAAAGACACTTTTTCCCCCCCAATTAAATATCTCATCTGACAGTACTAACTTCAGAAGAGCCATGCCGGGGACCATCAGTTATGGTGAACGTAGGTGTTCCAAGAAGTATTAGTGAAAGTAAGTAGAAGTGTACTCAGTAGTTGACAGGCAAATTTTCCAGTGGTCTACAGGGACCAATTCAAGATTTTTTAGCATAAGATGCACCTTCTTAAACAGAAACCTCCTTTGTCAGATGCAACCTCTGTCTGATGATACATGAGGGATGAGCAGGGCTTACATGAAAGGGAACAGCAGAAAATGAACTTTAGAACAGGTGAATAATTCTGCATGCTGTACCCAGACATAGGCGCAATTCACTCTGAGGTGCAATTGATATTTATGTTTTCTTGCATCTGTGCTTGCATTTTTTTCATTTTTGGTCAGCTCTGCGTAGCTATTTATATTCTGAGATTCCATAAGTTTTACCCTCTCTTTATCAGAACAGGTGAATAATTCTGCAGTGCTGTACCCAGACATAGGTGCAATTCACTCTGAGGTGCAATTTATATTTATGTTTTCTTGCATCTGTGCTTGCATTTTTTTCATTTTTGGTCAGCTCTGCGTAGCTATTTATATTCTGAGATTCCATAAGTTTTACCCTCTCTTTATTTAATATTTTTGTCTTTGATGATTTTAAACATTTATTTCCATCATGCAGTTGCTTAAGATTTCAAGTCTCATTTGGTGGCAGGATGTTCCATCTTCTATACCTTGACTTCCCTGTGGCAAGAACTTTACAGCAGTCTCAGAAAGAAAGTTATATTTGGATTAAGCAGCAAACAGAGCTTCAGAAATCTTTTTCTCTTTCAGTTCATTTTTCAGTATATTATTAGCATGATATTATGAGCCAGCATACACATTGTTCATTATTTTCTATAGTCAAAGGCAGTCCCTGACTCTGTAGCATGTTAACTGTTAGAAAGTGTGCTCCAACTTCATAGTGGTTTCTACTTCACCACAGCAATGTTTTGCAATGTGACTGGTAAGAGTGTGTCAGAACACTATTTGTATCTCACCCTTGTTTCCACTTGTCAAAAGACACTGGATTGCGTCTGACAAAGGAAATTTTCTTCCACATATGCAGCATTTGGCATCATCAGTCCTTGAACTGGTTCTTGCATCTCCATGAAGAATATACATCTCAGCTGTTTACAGCCCTGTCACATATTTTGGGTAATCGCTCCTCCCCGAGCCAGCAGTGGTGATCCACTGTTCCCACAGCAACGCAGCAATCTTCAGCCTGACTGAGAGGCCATGCTTATTACCAGGCAGAGCTTACCAGTAGGAATGCATCTAGTTTATTGCTCTAGAAGGTCACCGTTCTACAATGATACAGGTAATTAAGTGTCATGGTTCAATTTCAGCTGGCAAATAAGTACCCTAAGTACTTTGCAGCTGCCCACTCACGTCCCTTTCCCTGCCCACCCCCACCAAAGAGATGGGGAGAAGAATCAGGAAGGAGAAGGAAATACAGTTCAGGGATTGAGATAAGAACAGTTTTATAACTGAAATGAACATAGCAATAATTGTAATAAAAATGAGAGGGAGAGAGGGAGATAAAACCAAAGAACAAGTGATGCACAATGCAACTGTTCACCACCTGCTGACTGATGACCAGCCTGTCCCTGAACCACAGTCACCATCCTGCTCCTGGCTAACTGCCCCCAGTTTATATTCTGAGCATGATGTTCTGTGGTATGGAACATCATTTTGGCCAGTTTGGTCACCTGTCCTAGCCAAGCTCCCTCCCAGCTTTTTGTGTACCTCATCACTGGCAGAGCATGAGACAGTGAAAAATCCTTGACAGAGAGTAAGGGCTGCTTAGCAATAACCGAAAAATCAGTCTGTTACCAACATTATTCTCATACTGAATCCAAACCACAGCACTGTACCAGCTACTAAAAAGAAATTGAGCTTTATCCCAGCTGAAACGAGGACACTAAGTTACAGAAGGTTAAAAGTTAATTAACTATTATTTTAGTTGCTACCCAAAAAGTTTAAGTCCACTTTCGTGTCTTCGTTATACCTTCACTTCCAGGCATCCATCAGCCACGAGGCTGAAGGCGAGACTAGGTGTTCTCCATAGCAGCAAACTCTGGTTGCAGATGGAATTGAAGGAGTAACTAATGAGTATAAACTGGAATCATAGAATCCTGAATTGGAAGGGATTTAAAAGTATCAACGAGCCCAACTCTCAGCCCTGCACGGCACAGCTCAAGAATCACACCATGTGCAAGTTGTAAAAAACTTGTAATTTTACTCTCCTTTGTATAGTAACATCAACTAAAACATGGGTTTTGCTTTATCTGGTTTGTCTTGGACAGTGATGTTCACAAATGTGGAGTCTATCAACTTTGATTTTTTAATTATATGAGAAAGCCAACTTTATTCAGTACAAACACTGCAGAAGTTTTTGCATTCTTCCAGAAACTGAATTTTATCATTTTTCTTGTGCTTTTTACTGTCCTAAGACAAACTGATTTTTTCACCCAGCTGAGCATGCTTTTACAAGCTGTTTAGATGAGGGCACAGTAACTGCATGTCCCAGTACCACAACAACAAAAACAAAATCAGCTTATTTCTGGAGTTTATAGAATTAAACATGATACATTAGTGTACTAAGTGCTGAAACTTAAAATGGGAGGTCTTGACTGAACAGTAACTGCAGTAATGACTTGTAAATTTTAGAAAATCTTATCACAGATAGTGAGAGCTGCTCTGTCTTTGCCGGCTGTTCTCATTGAGCCATGACTATTAAGTGCCCTAGCTGAGCTATTTTGTTTTCTAATTTTCTTGGCTGTGCTAACTCCTTAAATGTGTCAGAGAAAAGTACCAGCTGAAGGACTGAACCATTCTTTTCCAACAAGCACTAAGGTTAAAACATATTAAGGCATTGTGCCTGGAAAACTCAACAACTGTAATAACACTCTGGAAACATTCATGGCACGACATAAGCAATACGAGGTATTTTATTTCTCCATTTACCATCCATAAAGGAGGTAAATATCTTACTTTGAATATGTTACAGCAAGATCCTTGTGAGATAATAATTTCTTACTTTAGCCCTGCTTACTCTAAATCATGAGTTCAAAGGTTTTTTCTGACTGACCTTTCTAAATGTCAGTGTTTTAAAGCAAAATTTAAGGACTGTCCTAATGCATCATTGGATTTACTATGCACAAAAATCCTGACCCAAAGTCCTTTGAAACTCATTAGAAGTTCCCATTGACTTAATAACATTAGGTCAGGTCAATAATTACTAGAACTGAGGCTAACTCATGATCTTGTGCCTGAGCACAGACCACCTTTTAGAGTGTGGAGAAGTGGTGCTAAACTGAGAGCTCAGTCTCATCTTCAACATTTGAATTGTGTATGGTAATGATAATAAACTGTGTTTTTTTGTATACAGAGATGTATGGATCTAGAGGGAGCATTGAAATGAAGGTGCTAGCCAAGATCTCAGATTGCCCAACACGGCAAAGTCAAAGAAACAGCTTGCAGGAAGGAGCAGCTCTCAGACTTCCAGTGTTTTTTTCCTTTTCTCCCATACTTTAAAAGCAAAGGGCTTTTTGACTCTTCATAGTCTTAAATGAGTCTCTCAATGCAAAGCAAAATGCATTTTCACAGACACCCAGCCTTTCTTTCTAATTATTCCCAGAAAGAAAAAATTACCTGCAGGAAAATGACATACCAGGAATTGCAAAGAGAAAATAAGGTGATAGAATCTTTCCCTTATTATACTATTTTTGAGCCTAAGGATAGTGAAAATAAAGTGCTCAGCACTCCAAATTCTGTCTGCTCTTCTCTTTGAAGGGCTCTGCTTATCCTTTGTGTTGGAGCAGAGATGTGCAATTTAGCAGTGGGTTGCTTTTATATCAGACCTGTGTTTTTCATCTCCTTCAGGAAAATCTGTCTGTATCTTGGACCTACTGAATAGCCCGAGATGATGTCAATTCAAGCAATAAATCCCTTCAGATAATTGATGTGTACCATTCCAAGTACTGTAAGTGAACAACAAGTTTTTGCTGCATCCAAATTTACAAGTAAAATCAGATTATGGACGTGAACACTACTGAGCAGTGGAGCTCTGCACAGCCAGAGACTGCATGGGAGGCTGACTCAGATCCAAGCAATGGCAGGCAGCACTGTCCTGTTGTTATACCACAAGGCACAGCAAAAAGGAAACATGGCACTGGAAATAAAATAATAGTGATCAGTGTCAGAAACATGAAAAATTTTCAGACAGCATAGTTCTATGAGCACAGACAGTAATGAAAGGATAGTGCAATTGAAATAAAGATCACATTCAATTGTGCAAGTGATCATTAAAGCCTCTGCAGAGGGTCATTGTACTATATATAGTTTTGTTTTGGGGACATTTTCATATATTTCTTTCATTTATAGGCAAACTCATTGTTCCTAAGGAGTACGTTTTTGTCTGCTTTGGGAAGTTTTGCCTTCTAAACAATCACTTGAGAGTTTTTTGCATGAAATACTAACTTCAGCCCAGACTTTCAAAAATGTTCAGAATGTTCAAAATAAAGAATAACTTTTCCAAATGGTTCAAGTACCTCAGCAAACCCTCAGACCAAACTGCCTTCATCACAAGATTACAATGCAATATCTCTTTGACTGGGCTTGCATTATGGAAGTGTTCTTCCCCTTCAGTTCCATTTCTATCCCATTTTAAATGTCAATACGACAGAAAGAGGGGTTTAAAATTTGGGCGTGGTTAGACATAAATAGTACTTGCTCTGTAGTTCTTCACATTTTTCAAAATGTTTTGACATAGAAAAATTGTTGTTATTATTTTTTCATCTACTAAATTGATCCTAAGATGTTTGCTACAACATTCCCAGCACAGAAAATATGGTTATTAAAAAAGGCTGGAAAGTATCGTATTAGAGGCAACTAGAGGTGTACTTCAGAGGTGTTTTGGTTTAATGTAAAAAAGACTGTGAGGCATTATATTATCTTTACATGTCTATACTGAAGTGCTGTTGATTTTTCCTGTTAAGATACTAATCTCATAGGCATTACTAAATAAATACAGTAAAAAAAGGGTAAAATTCTGCTTAACAATATTAAACATTAAATACATAGAGACAATAGGTTACACTTTCAAAATTAAACCTTCAAAAATTCTTTTAAAGAAAACCATTCCCTCCAA
The DNA here is from genome assembly GCF_017590135.1 of Pyrgilauda ruficollis. Lineage (NCBI taxonomy): Eukaryota > Metazoa > Chordata > Aves > Passeriformes > Passeridae > Pyrgilauda > Pyrgilauda ruficollis. The sequence continues at coordinate 1,515,949 of NW_024524155.1, read as the reverse complement.
GAAATGGTCCTCAGAAAGCAAACATGGGTCTATCTAACAGCTCTGTGTAACTTAGAGTGCCTGAATTTGTTTACTGCCCAGAGGCAAGGCAGTGGTGCCATCACAGAATCCAAGCTGGCTAAATACCTGTGGAAATCTGGGTCAGCTATGCTTCACCATGCTACATACACGAGCTAAAACACAGCCAAAGAATGCAAAACAGGTTTTTGTTTAATGCTCAGTTTGACCAAAAACAGGGTTGAAAAAGAAAAGGAGGTGTATGACACAGTAAAAAGTACCTTTCTTATTTTTACCTCAACAAACATTTGTTTGCAGATCAACAATGGGCTGAAGTGGGACCTGTTTAAAAACAGAGTGCACAGCAAAGGTAAATCTGGGGGAGGGGAGGAGAGGAGAGGAGAGGAGAGGAGAGAAGATAGTGCTATTCCCTTGATGTCCAGCTAGAGTATGTTGGCTCCCTTTCTGTGGAAAACAGGTTGGTGCAGGTGAAGCACGACATGCCATCATGCCCTTGAGCCTTACGGAGTGATTGAGAGAAAGTTCTTTGAGTATTAGCTTTGTGTTTTAGGAATAGATGCTCTTTGTCCCTTGTACGCATGCTGTGAGGCTCATGCACAGTTTGCAGAGAAGTCATGGAAGCCTGAGAGATCTGGATCCAGCCCCCACTGATTTGTTTTGAAAACACTGTCATACAACACCAAGCATTCAATAGAATCCCTGGTACAGGGCAGGGAGATGGGGTCACAGTTTGAACAAGACTGAGGCAGGGAGGAGTGGAAGGAGAGATTTGTCTGCTGTGCACAATATGATGGACCTGCTCTATGGAGGGGTGGTACGGGTCTACAGCATGGCTGCAGCAAACTTTAGATCAAAATGTCTTTTCCAGGGCAGTCCTCAGGAGCTATTTTGTGGAACAATGGACATGTGAACATCATGAGGGGACTCTCCATCTTGTCCTTTGGAAATAGACCTAAGCTATGTAGCCAGTTCCAGTAACAGTTTTCTGTTGTTATGTTTTAACTACAAACAGTTGTGGCTGAATAACAGAAGAAAAAAACTGAATTGAGGTTTGGTTCCACTTTCCTTTTTACCATTCCCAACCTTACTTCTGCACTGTCCTTCTCATTTAGGGCTTCTCTTGCAGTCTGGGACACCTTGACAAAGCCTCAAAAATTTGGTAGACATGTATTTACTGCCTTAGTTTCTGCATCATCTGTTGCTCACTTGTCTATTAAACAGAGTATGGAACATAAAACCACATACAATGACAATAAACAACAGACTGGGGGATAAGTAGAATAGCTTTTCAACAGTCTTTCAAGAAAAAAAAAAAAACCAAAAAATAAAGCAACAGCATGCACCTGTTCTTGTCCTCCTGCTTGAACTGGTTATATGCTTGGTCCATATCTGTAATACCCAAGTGAGGGTTTGTGTCTCAGCCTGAGCTTCCTGTCAGGCCGACAGCTCAGCAGTCAAAAAATACAGCAACAGCATGCACCTGTTCTTGTGCTCCTGCTTATTTGAACTGGTTATATGCTTGGTCCATATCTGTAATACCCAAGTGAGGGTTTGTGTCTCAGCCTGAGCTTCCTGTCAGGCCGACAGCTCAGCAGTTAACCTCCCTTCTTCTGAGATGACTGGGGGTCAGGAGAGCACATCCTGTAAAAGCTGCATAGAAATATCCTCTGCACAACAGTCTACATGAGTGTAAGGATGAAGAGATATACAAACAGATTAAGCCTCAAGGAATTCAGTGTTATTCCAATATAAAATATTTCAAAATTTAAGAAAGAACAGGGGTCATGGTTAGGTCCAAGACATAGAGGAATCTGACTTGCAAGACTGACAGTAACTGACATTATCACTACTCTCCAAAGTCAGGGAGTACAGAATTCTTTGGAATATTAACATCTATTTAGGATCAAAATATACAAAACACAGAGAAACCTTGAAAAACAGACAAAGGAAACCACAAGAAAAAGAAAGGCTGGTTTAAAATGGAGAACTGATTCATCTATAAACTCAGACTTTGAGGAACTGGGACACACATATTTTGCCAAGATAGAAATGAATATACATAAATGAAAACCATAGGTTTAACACATCATCTGTAAGCAGATGACGCCAAAGGTAATCTGTTGACATTCCTTATATTAACTCTGTACAGAACACAAATAAAAAGCCTTACCCCGCAGGAAATCTGCTTCTCATCCTTTTTTGTGAGGTAAAATGTTACCATCCTTGTTGCTTTTTATGAGACAGCAGTGCAGTGGTATAGCAGGACTTCTTCATGTCAGGTTCCAGAAAGACTTTCTATTTTGGGGTAAGTACATTGAATAGTTCTCTGTTCCTCCTGCAGTTTTGGCACACATGCTTTGTCTGACATTTTATGTTTCTACTAGACATGCCAGTGAGCTGTGTAGGAGTACTTTTGCCACTGAAATAGAGGGACTTTCTATCACTCACATTCCTTATTGTTTTCCCTTCAGTGTTTGGCTGCTCACACTCTACTTCTCTGAATTATTTTAGCCAGTTAAAGACACTTTAAAGTCTCCTGTTAAAAAACTCCTCTAACTGACTATTTTGTTGTTGGCATGGCACACTTATACCCTCCATCTTATGTCTACCTTGACCTTTTTTCTCCCTACCACATGTTCATAGAAATTCAGGTGTCTTTTAAATTAAAGCAGTAAAGGGACACATTTCAGCTCTTTAGGAGGAGACGGATTTCACTCACAGATAAATTGGTGGGTGTGTGTCCCATGGTGATTCTTTAGGTACTTGTGGCTATTCCACAGCCACAAACATCTTCAGTGCCTCCCAACTCACCCAGAGCTCCTCAGACTTCCTAAAAGCACTGCAACTCTCCCAAATCAAATTTCTGTGTCTCCCAAGAGCAGTCCACACTTCTCACTAAGACCTCTTTCATCTGTACACCAATTCCTATTTCAGTTTTTGATGATGGAATAGCCCCAGTCTTTAAAACAACCTGCCCTGGGTCGCTTTGCCAGCTCTGATTTTCTCCACCAGTCACAACCCCTAGATACATTTTGTGGCCACCTCCCAGCTGAGAATGAACACATCTTGCTGTTTTGCTCTCTCCACCTGCTGCTTTGCCCACACGTGGTTGCAGATTCCCAATTTCACGAACACACTCACATTTTCTGTTAGCTGCTTGTATCTTCTGCCATCTCCCACTGCCAACTGCCAGCCTGGCTGCTCTGGTCCTGGTTTTCCTTAATGACCAAAGCTTCCCATAGACAGCCAAAAGCCAACATTTAACAGAGCACCAATTAGGACTCTGAGGGCAAAAATAAATACGTTACACAAACAAAATATCTTTCTGAAGGGGTAAGATGTGTGAAGAAGGTGAAATAGTTCCACGCTTTACCACTCCATTTAAAACATCACGAGTACTGGCAGCTGCAGCCAGGGCAGGAGAGCTCTGTCAGCTCTCAGCTCAGCATTGTTGGCTGAGGAGCATGCAGTGTGTTATGAGGGCACAGTGAGAGGTGTGTGGCAGAGAGCATCACAGCACCGTGGGGTGCAGGGCTTATTTGAACACTTGGGCCTTGCTCTCATAATTACCTCTAACTGGGAGTTAATCAGCCACCAGAGCCAATTCCAACTGTCCGAGTTATCCAGCGAGAAGCCTTAGAGGTGTCCCAATTAAACACAATGTAAATACTATAAAATATGTGCATAAGCTTGGCTCCTAGAGAGGCCTCTTGATTAAAAAGACATCATTATTTCACAGCTCTGCTAATTAGCACTGACAGTTACTCTGATTTCAGAGGAATTTGATTGCTCCCAGCATATTACCACACTGACAACTGGTGCAGTCCTGTACTCTGCTCCAAATGTTGATCTTGAGAACAGTGCCGTAAAATGACCTCACATCACCTCTGATAGCTTTGCCACGAAACACTGGTGCATAAATGCTCAACATAGCCAGAAGTCCTCATATCAAAGGAAAATAATGATATAACTACAGAGAGCAGAAATTTTTTTCCTACAGTTCACATAACTTTAATTTCCTTACTTCCCTGGTTTTGTATATCATGCTCTAGGTCCTACTGCAAGTTAATCATAGAGTGGCTATTAATAGACTGTGTAAAATAAAGCCAGTGTAAAATTAAGCCAAGTATTACAGCTGAAAATGTATCATCATCTTTTAATTAAAATCTTCAAACTTTTTCACATTTTCATTAATTTAAGAGAAACAAGTGAGATCTGGTTTTTGTGGTGGCCATGTTTGGACTCCAATAATCTGAGAAATAATCAAATGGCACAGATTGCATCTGTCTGTATATTATTTAATCACAATATGAGCAGAACAACTGATTACCAAGAAATCTTCCTGACTGTAATGCAGGCCCATTACTTAATCAGTTTTTTTTAATAGATTAAAAACATCAAAACAACAAAAAAAAAATCCCACTCAATTTCAGAAGAAAAAGAAAGATTGACATTCTCTAATATTCAGAGCATTACCTGCACACAATCAGGAACAATGGCACAGTAAATGTATTTTATTTGTATCTTATTTACAGTGTAGACCTTACTGAATTTAGCACAGAGCACACAGCAATGTCAAATACTGTGTACTAAAATATATATCCTACTGGCAATATTTAAAACCTCTTTTGAATTCTTGCTACAAATATCAAAGCCATATTGAAGCCATCAAACTACATGGGTTTTCATCTTGTGCAGTTTTCTAGATACAGAGTGTGCACATGATTTCTGCCTTAAAGTGAAAAATACACGAAAAGCATGGTTTGATTTTTCTCCTGCCTTTGGCTACAGGTGAACAAATCTAGGTGAATTGTGGCAGTACTCAGTGCAACATTTTTTTTTCAGAGTATTTTTTCAGAGTAATCATCCAGCTCCTCACAGTGTCTTAAAAAGGCTGAATGGCACCTCAGCTTTGTGAAGCACCTTTGGCCATAGCATCTTACCTAGACTACCTGCTGGCACTTGATCAGCACTATATCTCCTGCATTATGTCTCAGCAAACCCATTCACGGCAGGAAGCTCTGCTGGTACACCAAGTTGTGTGTGAAAGGACGGATTGATAAAGTCTACTGTACTGTTTCAGCATGCAATAAGAAATATTCTCAGTTATTCTGAACCTTTTAATGTATCCAAATAACTGTGAGTTCTTTATGATAATTCTTCTTTTATTCTTGTTGTGACTCAAAAGATGTGATTGCCTGACAGCTTTCTGTTTTTACAACCCTGTGCTTTGAAACACACATTTCAAATTGCACCATTTCTTGTAATTGCATCTTGCCTGAAAATGAACTTTAAAGACTGAAGCTTAATTCCCATTTGCTAGCTGTCTTTTGTTCTGTAAGTACCTGAGATAATTTTTCTTAAATATGGTAAGCATTTTGGATCTGAAAAGGTGATACTTCTTTAAGTTTTTTAATCATAGATATGAGGGGGTTTTTTCAACCATAATGAGCTCCCAGAGCACTAAATACAGAGGAGACACTGATATAGTTTTCACAGAATTTTCTGGCTTTTACTTAAAGTTTATGATGAGTCAATTAGGTATACAGTACCTGTGCTTGGAGCTGGAGTGCATTCAGTCAAGCCAAGCAAAATTTGACAATTCAGCCTCCAAATATTATCCTATAAGTCTGGCAGTCATGCAGTCAATTCTGCAATCATTTTGTGAACAGTGTGCAATTCATATGGCAAAAACATCTTGGTGTTTCTTTCACACATTTCCTAGACTTCAGATAATGTGTTTTTCGCTGACCAGGGAATAGTAGATCATTTCCAATTTTGTGCAAGTCCAGAAGGGATGAAAATCCCTGTGACTCAGATTCAGATTTAATGTGATGCTAAAAGAAAACAGCAGCAATTGAACAGCTCTGTATCTTGTTTCAGTGACTGTAAAAGAGGTTGACAGGATTAGCCTAGAAGTACATGCCTTCACAGCAGATATTCATAGGTAGGTAATATGGATTTTATTTGACTAGGAAGGAAAGAAAGACAGCTAACTAATGCTAACAAAACATTGATGTGACTGATACTGGAATTATGCAGAAGTTGTTAGGTGAGCACAATAGAAGAGACTTAAAAGTGATAGAGGAATCAAGGAGGATATAAGGAATTCTCAATAAAGTAGTTTGTTAGGGGAATGCACTAAATAGATAATAACAGTTCAGACGGCATGTTCCTATAGTCCATTTTGGGCTTCAAGTCCCCATGTGTCTCAAAGAACAGCTTCTGGAGTGCTGAGGAATACAGCCTTCTTTACCAGCTGCTCTAGCCTCCATCTCCTTGCAGGTTTCTGTGCATCAGCAATCTGTCCAGATGTGTTCAGTAGTAACAAAAAGCAGAGGAAAAAAACCACCCAAACTGAACAAAAAACCCAAATTCACTATAGCTAATAAAGAACACATAGACTTCAAGTGGTCTTTTAGGATATGCTGAGTGCTTAGCTACAGTTTCATTAGCATCAAAAAACATAGTACCATTGAAGATTATATCATGCTGACTGCCCATCTCTTCCAACTTCTGAAAGAATATTAATTATATTGGACAGGTAATGGTAAGGATGAAATGCATAATTATGCTCAGTTAAATACGTTCTGTTGAATAAAGAAATTGGATTTTATTCAGGTTGCAAACACATCAGAGAGTATTTTTAGCTAAGATGCTAAGAAAACAGGCTTTAAGAGAAATAATCAGTATGATCATCATTCAGAGTACTGGGATTTTCTTCCAAGATTCTTGGAGGACTTCAACAATATTGATTTTGCATGCTTCAAAACATTGCCAAGGTTGCCTCTTCTCAGAAACTGTGACTCTGTGCTCTCTCTGGGTCATTATCTACACTTGATGCAAAGTATATAAAGAGTACAAGGCTCTACCTGCACAGAACAATCTTATTTAGCATGTACTTTGCACAGATGAGAATTACTGCTGCAGAAACACAGCCTTGCTGAATGCTCCAAAAATAAAACTAGCATAAATTAGCTCTGTACCCTAATCAAAGAGCAGGAGGAAAGCCTGTCTCTAGTTCAGTGGCTTAGTCACATATTTTTCATTTTCCATTACATTATATATTAACCTCAATACAAGTACTTGCACTGCAAACATTTTCAAGTGGTAGAGTAGTCCCAATGGACCAATTTGTGTTCCTCAGGTTAAATATATGCACATGGGTAATAAGATGAGAATGACCAAGTTGTTCCTGCATTGGGAGATACTGTAATGTCAAGTTCTTTAAGTAGGGTTTCTCTTTGTAAACAGCGAAGAGTTTTGATTTATAATTTATTTTCATAGTAATACTAAAAGTATTTTCTCAAAGCATGCCACTGAAATATATGAAACCAAAGTTAAGGTGTATGTATTCCAAACCTAAATAAGGATATAAATGTTAATATTGGAGACTGTAGAATGTGCAAATACAATCCAGGTATAATCAGTAGTAAAACCAAGAATCTTTAAAATACAATGGAACGTAATTAAAATAAAGGTATTTGCTTCCCTAGGTTGCTGTCGTAACTTGGAGCAGCAGCATCCAACTTCAGCTAATTATTTCAAAAGGCTCTGGTATATGTGCTGAGGTTTGCTGAGCTTTGTATTTAGAGAAGCTTATGCTCCTTGGACTGAAAAATCATGACGTTCAAAAAACATTGCTTTCTGGGTTTTGATGTATTTCTTTACAGGTTTGACTGATTATCTTTGGCTCAGCTTTGTGAAATGGCAGTATGGGTGGGAGCAAGTGAATTCCCTACTACATTCAGAACACATAAACCAAGGATCTCCATCCCTTATCATCTACCTCTTAAAAATGTTAAATATGGACCCTCATTATATTTCAGAATTATCTGTATCATTTACATGTTACCGATCAGCCACTTGATGCAATGGCAGGCCAAGACTCCAAAAGAAAAAATAATTTAAAAATAGCTTTTCTGGTCAGCTGTGAACTAGTTGTCAGTAACTTTTTATTGTCTTTGAAGGATTACAGCAAGCCAATGAAGCAGTTAGATGGAAAGGAAAAAGAACCTTTAATAAATCTTAAAAGAAATGTAACAGTTTTTCAGCTACATCGTCACATGCCTTGGCCAGCACAAAGGAAGCAAAGCCTTTTCCATTGCTTGCTCAAACCATGAGTTTTATCTTTTTTATCTTGGTTTATCCTCCTAGCCTGGTTTATAGCTGTATTGATCCAAATAGTGCAGTAGTGAAAAGCACTACAGGAAAAGAGAACAAAAAACATTCCAGCTGGCAAACAGGGAGAAGAGGGGAGAGAACTCTGTGAACTAGAATTCCAGGTGAAGAAGGTGGGCAATAGAACTACACCCTTTGAGCTGTAGCTGGAGATATGGGTGCACTTTGGTTTATGAACATTCTACCCCAACACTGAAGAGACCCAAATATGTAGGAGGAAGTATGTGGGTCACACACAACAATGTCTCAGTGTTGTGTGTGTGTCTGCCACCTAAACACTCATCCTACTCTGACCTTGGCAGATTACTCTTGCTAATGTGTCCTTTTATCACATCTGGCTGTCCCACTCCTGCTTCCCCTTCAGACCTCTGTTACAGACCTTTTCCCTTCCATTCCCTTCTCTGAGACCTAAGTAGCAGAGGCAGGTGGACAGGAGAGATCCATGACAGGGGCAGCTACCCCTCAACCCAGTCTGCATATGAGAAAGGGAGGGAAAGGGACCCTAAAAAAGAAGAGGCCAGGACTCATCAAGCAGGAGAAGGCGGCAAATCTATTGCTCCCTTATTTGCTTTGCACTTTCCTGAGGAAAGCATTCCTGTAGGAGCCAAAGAAAAATCACCACCTATGCCTAATCACCACCTAAGACCCCGGACTACAGCAGGAAAATGAAAAAATGAAAAAAGCCTCAGAGAACCTGGCTTAGGTTGTAAGCAATTTCCTTGCTCATTGGTGGTAAAAGGGTTGTCTTGGACCTTTTACTGAGACCTGCATGGTATGGATTCCCTGGGCTGTGTGGCATTCAAAGAGCAATTTTTTCTGAAACATTTATAAAAACTGCTTATCTTTTTAAAGAGCAGACAAGCAAGAGTAGACAAGGAGGATTTTCCACTCCCTGCTGGAGAGTAAAAGTGGGCAGCCACCTGCTTACCTTCTGAGAACATCTGTACAATGCACCATTAGCCATACTCTTTGTGAAGAAAATTTCAGGTTTCAATTTATACCTGTAAGAGCTCAGCCAGTGAAAGGCTTATTGCAGTTAATATACTTTCCTACTTATAAGGTCCCCCAAATAGTCTCTAAAGTATCACCAAATTAGAAAAACTCTTTTTCTAACACACTGTTCCTCCCTTATTCATGATGAATGGTGATTTACTCTTCTGAAACTATGATCACCTTCGATCCTTTTTTTCCTGTTTTCTAACATGTTCTGTTGAGGTTATTCTTGGCTGTTAAAATGGGAAGCACTATGCTTCTAAAACTATTTCCCTTTTTCTCCGACACTTATTTTATACTACAATATATTTTGACACATACAACATGGCAAAATCACAAACCTCTGATGGTTCTGTGGAACACTTAAACAATTTTGTCCTTGGCTAAATAAATGCAAAATCTAGGGTGTTGCAAGATGATAATTTATTGGTGGAAAACAAATACTCTAACAGCTTGGTGCCAACCCACTGATCAACTTGAAGAACTCAGGTATGATTCAGAGACTGTGGTGTGCAAGCTGACAATGCCTTTATTCCAGCACTGCCTTGCATTTTCTATTTCTCCCAGGAAGCCACAGAGTGGGTAAAACAGTGGCTACGCTGTAATTTTCACTCTGCTTTTCCATGGCCCACTTCCACCCAGCCTTTAGACGTCCTAGTAAGGGAATCAAATAGATTCATGAGGGTGAGTTCCTTTTCTGAAAGCCTCCTCAAATTCATGGAGACAGTGAAAAGACTTGGGTTTATGCCTTAGTATTTAATAGGCTTTTTCTTCACTCTACTGTGGTATCTAGTTCTGGAAATTCAGTTATGTTCTGCAAAGAGAAATATGTCTAACCTGTAAAGGAATGGACAGTGTTCTGCTAGTCCCATGGTAAATGGTATGAGCACCACCACTGTGAAGATCTATATCAAAAACTAATGGAATACTCATTACTGATTTTAAAATTCATCTAATTAACAAAAAAAACCAAAACAAACAAAAAAAAACCCAACAAAACAACCCAAATATATTTAATTTCATTGACACTTTGTAAAAGAATAGCTTCAGGTGTTTGCTTGGAGAAAAATGAGCAAATGAAATTATGCATAACATTCACAAAGCTATTGAAGGAAATGCTATATTTTGCAGGTAACAATCATTCAAGACTGAGCAAGGTTAACCAGAGAGGAGAAATTTTGAGCTGGTCACAGGCTGAGGAGATCCAGACACAATTCTTACTGCCTAAATAATTGCCCTAAACTGGGCAGAAAGGGATAGCAGCCAGTCAGCCTCAGCTGCTACATATTTTCTCATTGTACAAAATACTGAATTTGTCTCTAAGATAGATCAAAAGTCTGAAAAATCTGTCACTCAACAAGCAGGGAAAACACCCAAATAATGTAGAAAATGTTTAATTGTATTTACTAAATAAAACAGCTCGAACAAGCGACAGTGAGAAACCATGTATTTCATCTGGTAATAACACCAGAACACTTGTGGCTCACAAGTGGCTCAGCTGTTGTTCCCTGAAGGGGAACCACAGGTAAGGTTTAGATCTTGCACTGCATCATGGATTGCATTTTCTGCTAGACAAAAGGAAGATGAGAACTTCTCCACCATTTTTGCAATTCTAGCCCAGAAAATATATTCCAACTTACATAGCAAATGCCACTTCGGATTATGATATTAGGGTAACTAAATATCAGAGTTTAAATTTTGCCACAGGTTTAGTTTTAGCTGAAAGAAAAAATGCTGAGCTCTAATGATAACACTGTAAAATTGCCTGAGGGCTAAAATGCCCCAAAGAAAGGACTTGTATAATAACAGGGACTAACTTACTGTGCTGGGAAGGTGTGTGAGTTTTTCATTGTTATTAACTGTAGCTTTTTGAGGTCACTTTGAGAACCTGTCTTATAAGAAAAACGTTTAACTATTTTCATGTAGCTATCTAAAGCATATATCAAATTCAGCAAAAATAATTTGAAGGTGCAACTACTATTAAGGAATATTGTGGCTAGACTTTGATCTCCTATATCATTTGGCATAGAAAAGGAAAACACAATTTAATGAAAATAAATGTATAGTATTAAGTCTGAGGTCAGTGAAGCTAATAGACAGTATATACTTAATGTCACAACTACAGAGTACATTGACCAGTAAACAAATTAAGAACTGTGCTATAAATAATCTTTACACCATCATCTCAGCTCATCAATCATGGAAAAGTAATTCATAAGGATAATAAGAAAGCACACTACCTCTAGCTTTTTTTGCTAACACAAATGATCTTCTAGATTTGGGATGTGTAGTAGCCTAAGCTAAGTAAAACAAAGCTGGTTATTAATTTAGCAAAACTTGGACTGGAAAGATTAGTGCAAGACTGTAAAGCAAGGCAAGACTTAACTGGGAAATAATGAGAGGCATCTGTTGTGGTTTAACCCCAACCAGCAGCTGGTTTAAACCCAACCAAAGCCACTCACTCCTGGTGAGATGGGGGAGAGAATCTGAAGAGTAAAAATGAGAAAACTTGCAGGCTGAGATAAAGATAATTCATTAGGAAAAGCAAAATCCACTCATGTGAGTGGAGAAAAACAATTAATTCATTTCCCACATCCCATGGGCAGGCAGGTGTTCAGCTATCCCCAGGAAAGAAGGGCTCCAGCGCATGTAACTATAACTTGGGAAGACAAATGCTCCCTCCAAACATCTCCATTTCTTCCTTCTTCCCCCAGCTTTATACACTGAGCATGACACCATATGGTGTGGGTTATCTTTCTGAGCAGTCAGGGTCACCTGTCCCAGCTGTGTCTCCTCTCAACCCCATGTGCACCCCAGCCCCTCCCTGGTGGGGAGGTACAAGGAGCTGAAAAGGCCTTGACTGTATGCAAGCACTGCTCAGCAGTAACACAAATATTTCTGTATTATCAACAATTTTTTCAGCACAATTCAAAACCACAGCACTGTACTAGCTACTGGGAAGAAAACTGACTCTACTCCTGACAAAACCGGCAAAGCAGCACGAAGAGAGTACACTGGCTAAAGTGGGGTTACTTTTGTTGCTCCTCAAGGGTAGATGGAGGCACTGTAAAGACAACATTTCCTGTAAAGACACTGGTACAAAGCACCAAGTTGATAAAGGTTCCTGAATATTTGGTGATGAATATAAAATTAACATAAGGGCCAGAAGGGTTATATATCAAGAAATATAACTAATCTTGAAGATTAAAATATTAGGAACAGTTAAAGTTGGCTGTATGAAATACGGTGTCACATTTGTTTACTAGGATTTCAGGCATCAGAGGCAGTTCCTTTTCTGCCTCCATGTTGTTCCCAACTGGATAGACAGGCTTTGGAAGGCACAATCAGAGCACACCCATGTACTTCAGGAGCAGACAGCATGGCAGTCCAGCTAGAAGACTGTGCTCAGAAGCCTGGGCGAGCAGAGTGGGCATCCAGCGTCAGGCCTTCCTTCTGGCAAAGAAGATTGGCACTCAAAGCCATTGTAACACAACTATCAGGATCTCTTGTTGGAGTTATTTTGTCTTCTGTGAAACAGTTTCATGCTAAATGAAAGAACAGGAGCTATAGTCCTTTCTTACCAGAGAGATGTGTCCTTTCTAATTTACAAGGTCATGTCCATTCTTTCTACAGCTTAATGAATTCTGAGAGACTGAATAGTTTATGTAATATTTGATGACAATTCAGCAACTTGGTTGAGAATTACCTGCTACAGAATTCTCATGGATTGCAGCATTTCTTTCAGTGATGACTGTCAGGAGATTGTTTATAATTCATAGAGAGCAAGTCCCTGAATCCATCTTGTATTTCCACATTAATGCTATCTGATGAGTACAAAGCTGCCAACCTTACCCAGCTTCTGGAGAAGACCTGAGCTCCAGGTGAAGCAACTGTTTAAATTTAGCACAGAGATTTCTAATGACTTCTGTGCTCTTCTCTGCAGCTCATTGTATTGGGCAGGCTGGACAGCACTCTGCTCAGCTTGGTGGCTCCTATGAATTCCATTCTCTAGTGAATGTAGGTCACTACATTGACTGTAGAGCACAGAGATGACCAAACTTACAAGGCATGCTTTATCCCAGATGGCCATGATACCAAAGGATGTTCAAAGCATGTATTTCTTCATGCCTTTGTTCCTCCCCCATTCCCTCTGAAAATAGTCCCCAAAGCATTAGTTACAGCAGTACTCCTCAGTACACAAGACAGTAAGCAAAATAATTATGGGTCTTTCAGTCACTTTGAAGGCCCTTTTCTGTCTTGCTAATGCTAAATTGGATTCTTTTTCCAATTTACTCTTTTCCAGGTAACAAATCTAATAATGCCATCTGTACTCTCTTTCCTTTTCCCTACTGCTCTTCGCTCAGCTCTGCAGCAAATAAAATAAAAAAACCCCAAAAAAACAACAAACAAACAACAACCAAAAAAAACCCCAACGAAACTAGAAAGTTCTGTTTTGAAGTGCCAGATCACAAGTTATCTCTGTTATTTTTCCCCTTGACCTTTGGTCCTTATGTCCCATTTCACTCCTGTTTTCCCTCAGAACAATCTTTCTTTATATAAAAATAGAAGACTCATTTCACAAAAGAGATGGATGAACGAGTCCCTGGAACCATGTGGTGTCCTACTGTTCACTCCATGTCTACGCTCATATCTCACTCAGACCTGATGAGTCTGAACACAGTGATTTAGGCTCTTGCAATTGAGTCTAGTTGGAGACCTGTATCTAGTGGTGTCTCCTAAGTTTCCATACTGGTCCTACTATTGTTCAACTTATTCATCAATGACTTGTATGAAGAAGAGAGGCCTCCTCAGCAAGTTCACGGAGGACAGGAAGCTGCAAGGAGTGGCCAGTACCCCCTAGTGCTGTGTCTTCCTTCAGAAGGACCTCGACAGGTTGGAGGGGTGGGCAGGAGGGAACCTTCTGAAATTCAGCAAAGGCAGTTGCTGGGTTCTAGGGAAGAATAACCCCATGCACAGGATAGGAATCATCTTGCTGGAAAGCAGCTCTGGAAAGCAGCACCTGGGGTCCTGGTGGACAACAAACTGTTCATGAGCCAGCAGTACCCTTGGGGCCAAGAAGGGCAGTGGTATCCTGGGGTGCATTAGGAAGAGCATTGCCAGCAGGTTGAGAGAGGTGATCCTGCCCCTCTGCTCAGCCCTGGTGAGGCCTTGGAGTGCTGTGTCCAGCTCTGGGCTTCACAGTACGAAAAAGACCTGGAGCTCCTGGAGCAGGTCCAGCAGAGGGCAACAAAGATGATTAAGGGACTGGAGCATCTCTCTCATAAGGAATGTCTCAAGGAGCTGGGCCTGTTCAGCGGTGAGAAGAGACAGCTGTGAGGGGACCTTGTCAATGTACACAAGTATCTGAAGGGAGGGTGTCAGAGGAAGGATCCAGGCTCTTCCCAGTGCTGCCAAGCAATCAGACAAGTGGCAACGGGCAAAAACTGATGCACAGGCAGTTCCACCAGAATGTGAGAAAGAACTTTACTGTGAGTGACCACACTGGAACAGGTTGTCAAGAGCATTTGCAGTCTCCCTCACTGAAGATATTCAAGAGCAATCTGGATGCAGTCTTGTACAATGTGCTCTAGGACGACCCTGTCTGAGCAGGGAGGCTGGACAACTTTGCCCATTCTGTGATTCTGTGAATTGGTTTCAATCTTTTGACTGTCCCTGAAGCTAGTTCCATTCATCACTCATTTACACTACAGCATCATGTTTTCTAGGATCCCACGTCCCAGTTGCACTTGGCTGGTCTGGTTTGCAACCTACCACAGAGTGTTGAGGAATGATCTTAGCACATCTCCAAATTTAAAAGAGTCACTCCCAGATGCAGCCTCCTCCTGTCACAGGACTGACGCACAAACACCTGCTTAAGAAAGAATGCATCTGAGATCTGTGATTTAAAAGGTCTGAGGATCACAGCTTTTATTCTTGTCTTTGTTCTGGAAAGCACTATGCACAGAATCTAATTGCAGCCTGAGTACTAAGTAAGAAATAGATCATTACTGATGACACAAGCAGCCCAGCATCAATTTTGAAAGATACCTGGGTGGAAACATACAAGTCTCGCCTAACATTGTTTCTGCTTTCAAAGAGGCCCTTAAACTGACAATTTTTCTTCAACAGAAAAAAATCAACATTGCTTTCCAGACTTTCCAGACAGCTACCCAGAAATGGCTGTAGGCATTGTGGCTGGATGTGTTATTGGTCTGCATCCCAAATAACTACTGTGTCTGGGAGGCAGGAGGAGAGAACAGGACAAACAGTGAGTCAGAAACACATTTGACACAGCCAAAATTTAAACACACTTAACTTTTTTCCCTTTGGATTTGGGGTCATCTTTGGTAGTTTGTCTGAACAAAACCTTCTCGTTTAGGTGTTTTCCCTAGAGATGAAGGAGCATTCTGGAGGGAAAGGATCATTTCCTCAGGCTTGATCCATTTCCATTTTGCACACATTGGAGATCATGTGGCATTTTTACAAGCATCTCCAGGAGAAAGGTTTGGAAAGGTCTTATTGATTTCTATGAAGTAATCAAATACATACTGAAAAAAAAAAAAAAAGCTTTTCTCCACATGTTAAGGATCACTAAGGATCAGTCAAGTTGCCCAGCAAAATACTGTGTGCATTGACCTAACCCCATGCCGTCGTCACCTTAGAGAGCAAAACCTTTTAATGCTTCTCAGTCCTCACTAGCTGCTCTGCAAAAGAACCAGAAAAATAAAGGCACCAAAGAAAATGCATGAAACAAATCAAGCTGAACATCAAGAACTTTTTACTGAGAATTAACTTTATTAATTTTAATAAACAAGAGATTTGATTTTATTAATCAATGTGATTTTATTTTATTCCACTCTCTTTATTAAAGACATTTATCTCCATTTTTTGATTGACCACAATACAATCATGGAGGTGAAATAAGAAATCTCAGCTCACACTCTCCACATTCATTAAACTCATGTGCTAGCAGTCTTAAAGATACAATTTCTGTAACATCTTTTCTGTATGTTTTGTGTTCAGACAGGTTATTCATGACAGCTGCTGTTAGCAGCTTCTATATTTCTTCCCTGTCTTCAATTACTCTATAAAATTTGTGTTTGGACACAATGTGTCCAAGAACACAGAATGCTACGTGAAAGGTAAAGTTTCTGGTAATCAATGAGGACAACAAAACCTTTTTTATGATCAGATTGATTATGAGAAAGTGATTTGGTAACATGTGCAATGTGTTAACACTGAGATAGGAAGTACACCACAGGAAAAGAAAGACTGGTTCTGTAACTGAGGAACTGTTTCCACAGTCAGTTTGGATTAAACTGTGCCTGCAGTAATGTGTGCTGTGTGACTGTGCATGTGAGCACCATGGTGTTCTGTTCACAGGGCCATTTTATGGTCCTTTCTATTCAGTGGATTATTCACCTAGCTAGAGTTGTGGCTGTTAAAGTAAAATGCATACAGTAACTCAGAATTACCAGTCTAAAAAAGTATTCTTTTAGAAGGCTCTTGCAGTCAGTTTCACAAAGGAAAAATTCAAAAGATGGAAACATTACTGCCTTTAGGATTAGAACAACACTAAGGGGAGGAATTAGATTCAAACAGGGATTTTTTTAATCCTAGAAAACTAGTGAGACGTGCCTGAAGAATTTCAGTATTTACAGGATTAGATGTATTTTAAATACCAATATTGTGAATAAGGCCAAACATCTGAATAGCAAAGGAAGTTGCAAATGTTCAAGATCTGTATAGATTTGATGTAGCAGATCTCCATAACCGTCACATACTTCAAAGCCTAATAGACATCACATTCATGGATTATTCTCTCTGGGGTGGTTTCTGTCCCTTTTGTGGATTAATTCTTCACTCCTGAAGTGAATCAGCAAAGTGGTGGCAGCTACCCAGCACAATTGCCCTTACCATGTTTGTGTTTCCTGCATGCCTCTCATTCTTTCGGATACTCTTGCCATCTTTCCCAATGGTGCTCTTCACCCTTCTCTTTCATTTGCATCCATGAATATGGGAATCAGGTACTTCTAAAAGGGTGAATCTCCTGTGAAGCTACGACTGGAAGGAATCCTCATTCTGTGATCAAGTAAAGGGAGAGAAATACACATGAAACATCATAAAACAGCAAATAGTGAAACCTGAGCAGCTTAGTTTGAAGTCTGCAGTTTTGGGAAGAGGGAAAAGTTAAGAAAAATTATATATTTGACAGAGCATGCAAGGTGCACTCTTGAGCTCTGTAGAAAAACAAGAAAATATTATATTATTTGAAGCAAAGCTAAACCCAGTGCTTCAGAACCAAACTCCTTCTTCTAGCAATGGATTCTTAAATACATGATATTTTTATCTCTGCTTCAGCCTTGAATGAGAATTTTAAAATCTTGAGAATTCTTCTCTCCCAAACCACATGCTCTCACCCAGTTAAACAGATTTTAGTGAACTGCAGATGGAAGAAGGGTATCTGTAAGTCATGGGAGTGTCAGTACATCCTCAGTTCTTTATGGCTTCTCAGCATTATAAATTATCTTCTAAGCACTGTAGATAAAGTCTAAGTGGCTTACTTGCAATAAATAGAAACATTAAAAAGAATTTTATCCTGGGTATAACTTTGAGGAAGCCACTGAGAAAGTACTGCAGTTGAACTGAGGTAGCAATGTACAATTTTCTATGCACACCTGCAATTCACCTCATGCTACTGGCAGGTTTCCCATCAGATATAGTACATATTCCCTTTCTGCTTGAATTTGTGTTTTATCTCCCTCAAGAGACCTGTTACGGCCAACAGGTAAAGGTTTTGGTATGGGGAATTATTATTATTATTATAAAAATGAAATATAGAAGAAAAAAAAAATATTTATGTCAGTTTAGTGAACCAAAGCAGCCTAACTCCTACTGTTGCAGATGTGGGGGCTGAAATGCCAGAACTGAAGTGGTTTTACTTCAGTCTCTCCAGCAGTAAACTTACTGTGCTCCCAAAGAAAAGCATACCCAAGAATGAACAAAAGTGAAGCATTTATAAAAGAAAGGACAGCATGTTCTCACTTCTTTCTTTAAAGGTCATCTTTGATGTGAGCACAAATTGACTAACTCCAGATGATACCATAATTCTGTATAGTACTTACAGGACTACAGACACATAACAGTTCTTTTACTCAGCAGCATTTAGCATAGGGTAGGCATATTAAAAGGGTCATATTTTGTAATAAATAATATATATTTTCTCAAATCCTTCTCTGCTCTCAGCATCCTGGGGATGTCCTCCCTGGCACTGAAGCAGGCTGTGTGTGTCTCCCTGGGGACTTAGACCTGAGAGACAGACAGGCAGTGTCCCTGTGTTCCCCAGCACCACCAAGACCAGATTTGTGCAGCACTTGGATTCCACCCAGTCACCATTTTCTGATGGAAAACAATTCAGATGAAAACATTTTGATGAGCTCCACTGGATAGACAAAAGTTTTTATATAAGAACCTTTTAATCCTAGGTTTATTTTCAAGCTTGAGAATAAGGTGCCAGCAGCCGTAAAACTGTGTTGCTTTGTCAGCATTTGCTGAAAGTAAAGATTTTGCCTGCAGAATTACTGGTTCTTTAATTTGCTTAGCCTGACTGTGCTGGGAATAATACGCAAAAATCCAACCAGTCCTACTGCTGACACAAATCATCTATTCCTGTCACTTTGATCACTCTGTGACCAAAAAGCAGAAAGTTATTTGTTCAGGTCTTAGAGAAGAAATTAACAGAAATGTTAATTCAGAAATTAACTGTTTCAGAAAAACGGATGCAATTCATACAGTGCCTGATCCTGGAGGAGGCTAAACACCCTGGGTGGATAGTGACCTCTGATGGGAGACAGGAGATTCACAAGTTCCACTGTGTTTCTCTTCCTACAATCATTGAAATGCCCTTTCAAATCTGGCCATGATTCCATAGACATAAAGAAGATAGATGGTAATTTTTTTAAATTGGGATGTTGTGCTGTGCTGAAAATAAAGGGGCTCTGCCCTCAAAAAGCTGTCAAGCCATTATTGCCTTCCCCTCTGCTAGCATATGTCTTGAGCTTTCTCTTTTATTCTTGAAATGTTTTAACAAGCTAGATAACAGGAGGAGGGGAAAGAGGAGAGGAGAGGAGAGGAGAGGAGAAGAGAGGAGAGGAGAGGAGAGGAGACAGATAACAGGAGGAGGGGAAAGAGAAGAGGAGAGGAGAGGAGAGGAGAAGAGAAGAGAAGAGAAGAGAAGAGAAGAGAAGAGAAGAGAAGAGAAGAGAAGAGAAGAGAGAACTTGTTTCAAATTTGTTCTTATGAGCACTGAAACAAGTACCTGGTGAATGCAGATACAGTGTCAAGGGGGTTCCATGTTTGGTTGTTTTATTTTTTTGCACATTACTTACAAAACATTAGAATGGAATTTGCTTTTAACAGTAGTGTATTGCTCTGTACAGTGAAGGAGGTGCTCATCAAATAAGTTGATGTATGTTTCAAACCCCATGATAAGGGTTTGAAATAACTAGTTATACACATATATATGTATGAGATAAGAGAGAAAAAAATGGAGAACAACAACAGCCTTTTTTTCTTTTATGAAATCTGCTTTGATTAAACTTTCAGAGGAATACATTATATGCTTCTGGGGATAATTGTTCATGTCACAGAATAAAGCTCATGTAGCCTATGAAAACGTTGAAGTCTCTAGATTAAAGAAGTAAATAAAATCATCTTTTTAAAGAATTTTAGTCTCATAAACTTGAGTTACTCTTGCTGAGTGGAGCAGTGAGCAATAAAATCGTAGTAAGAAGAAGAAGAAAACAATTTACTGGTCTCTGCAAAATACCTCCTTCTTAAGTGTCAAGGATACCTAAAAACACAGCTGGGACAGGAATCCACTGCAGCTGGGCACTGCTGAAAAAGAATTTTGTCCACTGTCCATCTCATGGAGACTTCAGTCTCCTCTGAGGAAGGCAGCCACACTCTGGGTAGATTATTCTCTGTAATGAATCAAAGGAATCAAGCTCAATTGTTTTACATGGTCTAGTAAAGAGCCAAAAAGTCATGTCCTTCTGCTGTGATCCATGGAGGGCTGGGCTCAGTTTCCCTCAATTTCTGATGCACTGTGTATGGTGTTTTCTAATATTCTGGTTATACAGATCATCCCACTGTGTTCCAGTAATGCCAGCTAAATAACATTTCTTCTCATTAATGAGAATTGCCTGCTCCTCTAGCTCAATAGTCAGTCTCGTAACATGGGTAAATGATTCAGTGAAAAATGCCTTGCCACATCAGACCACAGTGTTTATGAGACACAGGCATTTAAATATGTACTGTCTTTTCTGTCTTTGCACCCCTTTGTTCTTGTTTCTGCTTCTCTTCCTACTTATTCAAGCTGATTTGCAGCTGAGAAAAGTAAGTCTTTAACAGTCTGTGAAGGACAGTGACACAAATTCTCAGTAAACTGTGACAAATTACAGTGCTCCACAAAGCCAAAACCTTCTGTTTTCACCAGTCATCTGTCCAACCCCTCACCTCCAAGATGTTCGCTTTTCTGCTTTTCATAAAACCCAAAAAATCTCTTGAACTTCTCTCTGCTTTTCTAGTCTTCTGCATCTCTCACACCTTTAATATTTATGCTGTTCCATGTAATATTTTTTGTTCCCATGTCTATTTTCAGCAGAGCAAGACCTGCCTGACTGATCATTCCATCCAATATTACTGTCACATTTCTACATTTTTGCACTTGGAAAACAGGACATTTATTGTCCCTTCTTTCTTCTTGAATATTTATGCATTCATTTTTTTATAAAGATTATAGACTGCATGTCTTTCCTTTCAAGACGTCTTAAAAAGCTCTTTGTTCCTCTTTGCTGTAATGACAATGTTTGTTGGAGAAGTCCCTCTTTTTTCCCAACTGGCAACGCAGTAAGCGATACTGAGACAATACTATTAGACAGATTAAGCATCTCTTAGTTGTAGATCACTAGTTCACTGCATCAGTTTTCAACCTAATCAGTTCCCTTGCCAGCTGGAAATCAGCTCCACATTTGCTCACCAGAAAATCTTTAATTCTGCACTATGCTGAACTTGGTATTTCTAGGTCACATATCTTATCCTCCAGCACAGCCATCAATTTGCACTTGGTGCATCATAAATCTCCCCAGTCTTTCAACAGAATGGTATAAAACTGCAAAGACAAGTCACAATAAGGGTTTCTTTATCAATCATATTAAGCAAACAACTCCCCATCACCTTTTCCCTACCAGCACAGGCTCTGTGTAATGTAAATGCTAATGATGAACATTTATGAGAAATTAGTATGGATCCAGACCCTGATTGATCGAGACCTGCAAAGCAGTGTCAGACAGACATTATTCACAATAATGTTTTAAAGCACTTCTCCGAAACATTTGAATCAATGGACCTTGTCAATCTTTATTCTGTCCTGCAGAACACTGTGAAACTAAACAACTCTAAGTAATGTGTAGTGCTGTTGAAGCCACCCAGACAAATTACACTCAGAAAAGAGCTCTTATACCTTCTGCTGCTTTGTATGATTCCTGCAGACCACTGACCAGAGATACTTTTCAGAAACAGGTTTGAAGATCAACAGCTCTTCCTATTAGCCCTTGTGCCCTGAGAAAGTTAACAGTGGTCTCTTGATTGGAGTCTGGAAAAATCTGCTTTACCTGAAAAGATTTCATTGGCCTCTTGTGTTAAAAGATATCATTTTAACATAGTAATACATTAGTACATAAGCTAGAATAAAATTAAAGTGTAAATAAAATCAGTAGGAGATAAAGCTCAAAAAGCTTCATGTTGGATTGCTGTACATTACAGTTCTGACATGTCTTTACAGTCTTGCTCTCCTAGCTTATATAAGGAGGGCAATGACCAGAAAAATTAACATTAACAATGATCCTCTTGTATAGTGGGTATCAGCTTGGATATAGAAGTCACATACTGTTGATTCCTGTTTTATGTTTTTGATTGTTTGGGTTTGGTTTTGTTTTTGGTTTTGTTTTTGTTTTTGTTTTTCCACATACTAATCAAAGTACAATAGAGTCTTTATTTATATTCCAAGATTTAAAAGTTTAATTTAAAACCTTGGCCTAAATCACCATGGTTGTATTGCACAAGCTTAAGAGTTTGTGTAACTGAGCAGAGATAAGGCCAGTAGTAAGTGCTACCATTGGTGGTAATCCAGCAGAGAGTCAGAATTACTTCTAGGCATAACAAGAAGCCCTGGTATCAATTCCTCACGATTCTTCTGCATTTTTGAACATGGTAACAGAACATGTTGCACTTGTCTTCCATCTAGCATCATGAATCTTTCAGCAAGCCTCGCAAGCTGAAGGTTTTTAAACTCCACACTTCACCTCTGGGCATATGCTTCTATTTTATTACCTAATTCATTCACCCATTACTTCTTCAGACTAAAATCAATTGTACCACTTTAAAGGTATTTGCTGTAGAAGGTGCTTTAGTGTCAGGTTGCTGAAGGAGACAGTAACCTTGGTTTAGTGACAAAAACATGGAGAAACACTGTTAAATTACTAACTTGTGTATGTTCATGTACTAGCTAGTTTTTCTAGATCAAGGAGTTTTTTATGATAAATGTAGGATTTCAACTGTCTGCATATCTGTCTATGCTACAGAAAGCTACAAAAATGTTGTCTAACATTTTTTTTCCATGCACAACCTGCACGGAAACACACTGATTTTACAAATGGAATTGTACCACAGAGCCTCTCAACATAGCTTCTTTTAAATTTCTAGACTTCCTTAATTTCTACTCTCAATCCAAAATGAAATGAGTACTGAAAACATTTTCAGGAAACAAAGATGGCCAAGAGGAAGATGGGCAAGACCTGAGACAAGTTTTTAAAAACTGTTGGAGGAGGCTTCCAAAGAGGAATGAAAGCAGTATGTGATGCTTTCCCTGGAAGGCCTGGCTGATAGCCTGCAGACAAAAGCAATGCTTTTGCTGTGGAGGCAGCCTTAAAATGTGTCCTGACAGATTGGCAAACTCAGCTGTAGCGCCAATCTGGAATGGAAGAAATGGCCAAGAATAAGAACTGTCTCTTCAGGAACAAAAGTTACCAGGAGCGCTGCAAAGCTCTGCTGGAGGATTTTGAAAGCATCCAAATCAAATTCAAGGTCCTGAATCTTTTCTTTGAAGCGCCTTTTGCTCTGGACCCAGGTTATATAAAACATCTACTGAGATTTGGAAAAGCCCAACAGCACCTCCCACAAGTGCAAGGTTTCCTCTCAGGAAAACACTGCTGTCTCAGGAGCTGGTCTGTTCTGTGGGATAAATTCCCCATGATCTGGAAACTGAGTGCATCACTGACTTCCTTATCTACTCTAAGGTCAAGGCAGGTTTTTGTCTATTTTTACACACTCGTAAAAAATCTATTCCAACAAAAATCCTATCAAAACAGGGCACCTTACTGAGCACATTACACTCCCTACAGAGAGGATCAGAGGACAAACATATGACAGATGGCAGGTACAATGCTTAATGCACTGGTGAATGGTACTCAAATAGTGTGGTGATAAAGGCTGTAGAAGAGATGATATAGAGGAAAACAGGTAGAATACAGGGTGCTGGGGTTGTGCAATAAAGCCCTGACAGTGGGAGGGATGAGTGCTGTGTGGGCCCAGCATATAGAAAAGCACAAGCTAAGGATTCAGTTGGCTTCACAACAAAAACACACACCGTTGTTAGGAAGGTTTCAGTGAGCTCTGTCATAATAGGTGTGTGTCTAACAGGTTTTACCCAAGAGGGTGACATATTAGTTTTAATAATTGCAAATAAGACTCTGCCCTCAGAGAAATCTTTTTTTCCTCTATTCACTACCTTACATCTGTGATGTTGTCCATCTGGCAGGTAAATGTTATTAAAGAGGAGGTAGTAAAATGGTAAGTTTGATGAATGCATGAGGCGAATGCATGCTCAGCTGGTAAGTAGTCTGATACAGACAATTTTATTTAAATATATTTAAAACATTTGGGGACTATTTGCGGTTTAAAACCATGGGGGATGAAAAGGAAAGGAGCAAAGAGAAATAGCTTTATGCTAATCTGCATTTCATCTCATTTTCTATTCTGCAGTGAAGCATGGGCTTTCCTTCTTGTTGAAATTAAAGATGAAGGCAAGGTTAAAACATGAGGGAGAAAATGTCAAGAAACTCAGTAATATGCTGTGGGGTAAATGAAGCCATGTTATTAGCTAAGTTATTTTTGAATGCAAAATATTTTCCTCCATGACTGAATGTTGCTGGTTAATGAATCTCTAGGTATTCTAAACCACCACTGTGTACACATAGTCAACACGTATAGATCATGTTCAAGCTAACTCTTGGACATTGTGCTGTCTCCCTGCATTAATCATGACCCTTTTCCAAATTTAGTGACTCCAGTTGCACCTTGTGTAGTTAAGAGGTCAAAGTCCAGAACGCAGGTGTGGGATTTGAGACTATGGAACCACCAGTTATTAGCCAAACTCTGCATTGACTTAAATGTGTATCCTGACTGCCACTTCTGTATGATGGGCTGTCTGTACAGGTTCCAGTTCAGACGTCAGCATTTGTTCCCAATGAAATCGCTCCAGACTTGCACCACTGAACTCTTGTGAAAATTCCCCATCTATCAACCATTCACTTAATGCTCATGTCCAAGATCAGCTGTCCATGCCAGCACATGAACCCAAATCTTGTGCTGCAGAACAGCCCCAGCATCCACAGGAAACACAGGCAGTAAGAGCCACAAATCCCCTTCTCTGTCTGTGTCGGCTTAGGGACACAGGAGTGGAAAAAGTAGAGAGGGTAATATTTGGAATTTTTTTTGGTGATTATGTCTTTCACAGCAAAATACCATGTTTTAAAATGTGAAGAGATGGCAAAAGAAATGCATTTCTGATTCCAAGCTCACTGGATGCAATGGCAAGAACATATTAACAGGATTCAAACTGGGCCATTGGTATTACTTGCTCCATTATCTTGTGTCCTCTCTGTGGATTTAAGTGATTTTGCTGTGATTGCCACTACATATTGCTTTGAACCTCTTACCCTACTGTTATAAAACAAGTATTACTTTTGAACAAAAATATATTTCGAAAAGAAGCTTGACATCAATTTCAGTTCCCCCTGTCCATTTTTCATGACTGATCCAGCTTTATTGAAAAAAAAAAAATTAAAAGTTCCAGATCAGTTTATTAATAAAATATTTCTAAGGAAGACAATGACCGCCAACTGTATCATAGACCCCATGTATTTTAGAGGAAAAATCTAATTAAATAAATACTAAACAAAAGCAATTAGACAGCCCATAGCAAAAACAGTGTGGTTATTGTTTCCTCCAATCTCACTGGTATTTATGGTGCTATAAAATCAGCGCTGCAAAGTAAACCAATGTAAAAACAATACTCAGTATAATGTCAGTATAATTAATATATTGTGTGATTATACCACACATGCAAATTTATGAGAAATGTGTTAAAATATTGTTCTATGCTAATATAGGCTAAGTACACACAGGCTAATTTTTATATTCTAGTGCTAAATGGCCGACTGAAAAGACCTGAGTATTTTAAAACTTTTTTTCTTTAAAAATGTTTGTTCCAATGCAATAGTTTTGTAGAATTATAACTGGTTTTCTTTTTTCTCTTAATCTGCTTTCCTGAAGACAATATTCTAACCTTTTAATGTAAAATAAGCTGCACTGAGGCAGCATCACAATTTCAAAATATTTGTAGACTTTTTTAGAATTCGAAGACCCAGTGACTAAGAGGACAAAAGTGGGCAGAAAAAAATAGACAAGAAAAATAAGATCACTAATGAAGAATTGTCAAGGAAGAAATTAGACTAACAGAACAAACATATAAGCAAGGAGTTTATCAGTGAAAAAGATATTTAGACAATGTAAACCACAATGGGTAAAGATTCAAACTTCTTGTGACAGAAATAATAACGGAACTTCCAATTTAATGAAGTTTGAGGAAAAGTGTTTGTGTGGTCAAAACAACACATATGGACATTCTCAGAATAAAGTTTCTGTCCCTCATGTAAGATGAAATCTGTTTTGGAATTGTATTTTTCCCATCTCAGGAAAAGGAAGGAGAGATTACATGAGATCAAAAGTAGTGCAAACTTCTCAAAATCTCAAGAGTCGGTACCCTCTGGTACTAATTAACTGTGACAATTAGGGCCTCACAGTCCATTTTAGCACAAAGGGTGAAAACCTTGTAACTTCATACCCTTTTGAAATGGGAAAACTGGTTTTGTCCTGTCTTACTTTGGAGCAGGGAGATTCAAGGAAGGACTCTGTGAAATGTTTGGGGTTTTCCCCTGGGAGGAGCTATTTGTTGCCAGCATTGCTCAGAATTTTTGCTGCTTCTACTCCTCAGCTCCCAAACCTGATTGTTTAGGATACCTCCTACCCCCTTCTGGAACAAGAGCTTCTGTACTGACACTCACACAGCCACAGCCTCTGCACCCTTTCCTCCAAACACCTGCCTGTCCATCACAGTCACACACCTGCCCTGGTCATACGCTGCAGCCCCCCATGGGGAAGAAAGGAAGAAAAAGGAGCTTAGTTATAAACCTGAGACTGGGCTAAGCTCGTGAGAAGTCCCAATTTCTGCACACAAATAGTGAGAGCATGGATGGGAGGGGGCAGCACTTGGGCCTTATGGTATCATCTTCCAGAAGCAGTCAGGCCTTCTTAAAACACAATGAAGTGACACTGCTAAATGTAACACTCAGTTTTGCAAAAGTGTTCTCCATTATCTGGTAATTTGTTTGTTCCATGACATTTAATTTCTTCCTACTTTTTCCAGGACAAATGCTATTCTCAGGGATGGCTGCATCAAAAGAAGTGACAGTGAGAACACGTGCAATACCTTATGTGTATCTTTGTTGGCCTGACAATCAAAAAGTGGAAAAGAAATGCTACATACTTTACAGGGCAGTCTAACTGTGCATGACACCAATAGTGCACAGTATGTACCAGCAAATAGCTTTTCTGATATGAGCTGGCCATGCTTAAGAAGGCAACAGCCACAAATCACAACTTTACAGTCTAAGTGATAGTGGTAAAGCAAAAGTCTTCAGATACTTCAGTCACATGTAGTGGTACACATGTATTTGTAACCCAGGAGAGCAAAACCATAGGCTGGGATAAATAGGATATGGATACATGGCTATGTAAAACACAGGCCTCCAGAAACAGAATTCAAAGCTGCAGTGCTCACTTCTTTTTCTGAACAGCGCACTGTGGCATTTATCAGGTGAATTAGATACAGAGGAGTGTCTTTGTTATTTAACCAAACTCTGCATAGCTGGAGGCAGCCCCTCATGTTCAGGAAACTACTGAGGAGCTGATGGTGAGCAAAAGGAGGAGAGAGAAGAGCCTGTGAAGACAATGAGGAAGGCAAATCAGGGCTCAGGCTGTCATATTTAAAATCAACTTGAAGGGCTCTGTGGGAGATATACAATCAGCTCATGACAACTAAAATATGGTTTAAACAATGACATCTTTTGTGGCAGCTTACAGTCCTTGTCTTGCTCTGACCAGCACAAAATATCCTCATCAGCAAATAAAATTACACTGTCCCCCCATCTTAAATATCCATTACAGTCTGAAAAGTTTGAGTTGATATCTGTTTCCACAGTAAAACACCTGTTTTTGCCAGATATGTCTGAAGTGATGTGTTTTGGTAGTAACTAAAATTAAATCATGCACAAATACAAAAGCAAGACTCTCAGCCCTTATATTTTAATGTGAAAGTTGCAATTAAATGAGAAAACCCTAAGCTAATGTAATTTCAAACCAGGAGACCTGGAAGGTGTCTATTTTGCTCATAAAAAAAGATGATTTAATGACTTGAGTTAAACAGAAAACTTCAAAATGTTCAAATTTATTGTGAAATGAGATTATGCCTGTGGCTGCCAACCAGCTGGCTATAATATGCAGGCTAGCTGCCAGCAGTCTGGTGTTTTAACAAGAAATGTAGATTCCCTAGGCTTGTGGCAGCATTATTCATTCTCTCCTTCTTAGATACTCTTCTGCTTTACAGATCTGTTTCAGCAACATCCACTATCAGGTACTACTACTTCTGTCTGCCTAGAGTTTCCATTAGAAAGAGCACGTTTCCTTGGTCAGTAATTCAATGCAGAGCTTCAACAAGAAGTGAAGGCGTCGGTGCCTTAGGAATTCTGCATGGCAAACTGCTGAAACACTTGTAGCACAGCACACTGAAGCCAGACAAAATTATAAGGAAAAACTTTGGGTTGCCTTTAGCAAACAACAGCCTGCAGATACTGCATAGTATTAGAGGTCCAGACCTTAAAATATATTAAAATGCCTCATGTCAGTTTCAAAAGAAATTAGACAACTCTCCATTTCTGTATGGATCACAGGTGCAGCAGGTCCAAGTGTAAGTGGAAAGCCACAAAAAAATAATAATGATGTCCCTCTTGAGAGCTTTTTCCTTAAGATTAATTTCCTAGATACTAAACATTTCAAGTTATTTTTTAAGAAAGTTCAAAAACCTTTAATTTATAAAATTGAATTTTGAAGTATAAATTTGAGAAGCCATTGTAGTATATGAAAAATATAAGATATGAAAAGATAATGGTAAAGAAAAAACAAATATTAGGCTCATTGATGGGAAGGCTGATATACTGTGGGTAAATACATGTTCTCATAAACCTTCAGAAAAATTTCTTAGGATCGGAAATTCTCTCCAGGCAAAAAATCTCACTCTATGTTTTTTCTGCCGTGTACTTAGTTTCTGAAAAATTTCATCTTGTTCCACTGCAATGTGGAAGATACTATTGACTATGTATCATTATAATTTCATCCAACCATGCTTCATAACCTGAAAAATATTTTTATCTCCTCAGATTTATGAAAACCGGACATGACACTTTCCTTACTACAGCAATCGGTTCCACTATATCTTTGGGAATTTTCTTTAGTTCTCATTTGGAGGCTTTGTACCGTCGTTTGCTTTGTACCATCTCTAATTCTTAAAATGATGAAATTAATTTTGAGTGTTAATCACACATAGCTGAGGGCTTTCTTTCTTCCAGAAATTTGAATTGTGTTTGTAATCTAGCAGCTTTTTCCCAAAGTGCTGAGCAGCAACTTGCCTCTATGGAAAGGGAAGAGCTTTAGAAAGAACTGAAGCATTGTCTACAGCAAATTTGTATTTGGGACAGGAACGCCCTCAGGACTCCAGTCTGCAAGTCTGGACTGCAGTCAGGGTGGGCACTCCAGGGTGTGAGCTGGCACATCAGCATGGATGTTCTTCCTAGACTAGGGTGAGCCACTGCCTGGAAATGCCTGCTTCTCTTCACTGAACAGACAGGGATCTTGGACAGCCAGCTTGGATAAAGCATGTAGTTTTGAAGAGGATAAAACTAGATGTAATGAACCCTTCCCCATGTGAGAATCACAGAATCATGGACTGGGTAAGGTTGGAAGGGAGCACAGGAATCATCTGATTCAACCTCCCTGCTCAGGGAGGTTCATCCAGAGCACATGGCACAGGGTTGTGTATTCCAAACAGTTCTTGAATATCTTCAGTGAGAGAGACTCCGAAGTCTCTTTGGGCAATCTGTTAGAGTGCTCAGTCACAATAAAGAAATCCTTCTTCATATTCAGATGGAACTTTCTGTGCATTAATTTCTGTCCATTATCTCTTGTCCTATTGCTTGGTGTCATGGAGAAGAACCTGAATCCATGCTCTTGGCACCTTCCCTTCAGGCACATGTATACATTGGCTAGGTTCCCTCTCAGTTACCTCCTCTTGAGACTGAACAGGCCCAACTCTTTCAGCCTGTCCTTGTGAGTGAGATGTTCCAGTCCCTTAATCATCTTTGTAGACCTCTCCCAGACCCACTCCAAAATCATCATGAACTCACACCAAAATCTGCCACTTAGTTGAGGACATTTAGAAATTGTCTTATTACATCAACATGCTGTTAAACGGAGTTATAATGCATATCCTTGAAAATATCACTGTAATTTAGGACAGATTAAAACAGAACAAGTATCCAAGGATCTCAGTTTCACTTTCAGATCTACTACTTGCAATGCTTTCCTCCGCAAGTCCCTTAACCTCAATTCCACATTTCTAGATGATAATATACTCATCAGTCTTCATCCATGACTTTTGAAAGCTGTTCTGAGTGCTTTAGGTCATGTAACAAGCTACAAAAAAAGAGAAAGAGAAACAGTAAGTAATAATGATTGCTAGGAACCTGAAAGAATTTGCAATTGTTTCTTTGACAGCCCAAACTGACTTTCACTAAGCAAGCTGCATTTAAAACCAAATAAAATGTGTTTTAGATTAGTTCCTCCTCAAGCAGTGTTAGAGTTGTTTATAAGTGATTTCCAGGCCATTATGGCACAGCCTGGAGCAACTCTAATGAGACTGTCTGCCCTGTTGGATTATTTTTAAATACACTTTTTCCAATTGCTTTCTAAAATGTTGGTTTCTCATGTAAATGAAGCATGAAGCTGGAAAATCCAAAGGCTGTTTTGTGGGGGTGGAAAGGGAAAGAAGTCGGCAAGCAAATCAGACCCTGAATTACTGGCATCACTTATTGTGCAGGGTTGAGAAAGGAGCAGTAATTTATCCCAAGTACAGAGGAATCAAAGTACTTTTTGATGTGGCACAAAGATTTAGACCATTAATGACCTCTATACCAGTACCCAGAGTAGGGAGGCCTGTTTGATAGGCAAAGTGCACGTGTGTGTGCATGTATAACTCCAGATCATCTCCTCTCCAGGAGACCTTCAAAGACTGTAGGCAAGATAATGAAAAGGATTGCTAAAAGTGTTTGTTATGGAATTGATAATAAAAATTAATTTGTTTTAAGCCTGACAGATGTTGGCATTTTTTCATTTAAGGACAAAAAATAAAATAGATCACTGTCCTAAAAAATCTCTACGTTCCATGAAAACACTTAAAGCTAACGTATTTGCAGTTTGCAATATTGATTTTCAAAATGTTTGCTTTTTCCATTGCTCTGTACAGGATCCATGTCATGAAAGTAAAAATACTTCAGAAAGGCCCTGTCTCTTCAGTTTTTAAAGCCTAAAAAACAGATTTAAGGACACTGACACATCTTTTTTTGCGCTGTAATGGGAACCAGATGCATAAATATCTTTCCAGGAGTAGCCTCTGATTTTGACTCTGCAACTGACAACCGTTCTACTGAAGTAAATAATGATACTGGCTTACACCTACACTCAGAAACTCATTTCCTTCATGTTTAAAACAAACAAACAAACAAATGTAGATTAAGTTAGTGAATTTTTTTGCCCTTTTAAACATTTCAGTGGGTTGCCAGTATGTATGGTCTGCATCATAACAGAAAAATCTGCTAAACCCAGTTTGCTGGTGCTCTCTCTTGTCATTGCAGGAGACTGATCTAAGCTATCATCGCTGGGTGTCACTTTCAGAAAGTAAATGAGATGCTTATACATGAGAGCTATCATGCTTGAAGTAGCTGCAGAAGAGACAGGGAGTAGTTCACCTCCCATTGAACATGCGTTTTTTTCCTCAGACTGTGTAGCTGTACATTTTCCTTACTATATAGGAATATATAGGAAATATATACTGTGCAGGAATACAGGAAAATAGAACTGGCATCCAGAAAAATGTCAGTATTGCTCACTGCAGCCAGGGGATGACAGCTAGTAGCGGTGACACCTCGTTTTCTACTTTTGGCAGCACTAAGAATTCAGCAGGAAGAAAGTGCTGATGCATTTTACGCCTGTTTTATATGTTTCAATCTACTGCAGTTAATGTTTACTGTTTGTGTAGCAAAAACAGTCACATATATTTCAGCTGTACAGTGATCACAAGACTGGTGAGAACAGAGTGAAACATTGAAGACAAATCCAGATAAGGCCCTAGAAAATTAACTATTTCCTTCTAAACTGCCTGGATATACTATATCATATGTGTAGTGTTTTGGTATGCAGTGTATGGACAGACAGAGAAATTAGAGACACTCCGACTAAGCAATGTGCCAGAAAATATAAGTCAGCTTTCAGTCAGTCTTTAAATGAAACCTTTGAAGTAGATCTAATGCCTGAGTCCAAAAGCCTTTTTGCTTTTGTGTAGAGTAGTAGGGACAATCCTTTGCTGTTAAAAGTTAAAGGTGCTAAGTACACAAACACTTAAGGCCAGTGCATACAAAGCAAAAGTTTTATTGCAACCCCTCAGTTATTAAATTATCTTCTTCCTGACATACTTGGAAAGGTCAGGATCAGCTTAGGTGTCTCCTGAGTCATGGTGATGAAGGATACCACTCTCTTCCCTGAGTCCTCTTTTCTTCATATCTTTCACGTCTTTTTCTCTCAGATTCTGCAACACTCATTTCCTCCTGTCTCACCTCTTGTAGCTTCTGTCCACAGTGAATCAAATCACAGATTCTCAGTCTTTCTCCTACAGAGCTAGCTGCCATCTCTGTCCATCCAAGAAAATGTAAATTTATTAACTTCCCTACAGAGAAGGAAAGATGTAAAGATTTGAAATGTGTGTCAGTCATTGAGGAGAAAGAAATGTCCAAACAGAGAGAAGGAAAACAGGACCCCTGGACTAATGCCAAGAGTGTGGTAAAGGTAAAAAAGGATAAGGGAGAAAGAAAGGTAAAGGTGAAAATTCAGCCATAAAACTGAAACCTAGGAGGAAATCCACAGTAACTGGAATCTTCCTTATCATTAACCTGTGATCGTTAAGGGAGTGAAATGTTTCTCTTTGCTTTTTCATTTTATGTTTCTTCTTACTTTTTGCATTGTCACACTAAAGCAGTTTTAAGTTCACATCCACTTTTACTTTAAAGCAATGTGCAGCAAGGCTGTCCAAGACAGGTGTATGATATGTTTTCACTGCAATACACTCTGCTTAAAGGGAAAGGCAGACATCTTATATATATTAAAATTAATATCTTCCCAAAAGGGTGATAGATATTTCAGATTAGATAATTCTGAAATCTGTCTACATTAACAGATTTTAGGGGTGTGAGTATCTGACATCTTTCCAACACGTATTTGTGTCCAGCAGGTACCGTATGACTGTGTTGTAAGCCTAAGCCAGCTATCATGGAAAGAAATTGTGACAAGCTCTATCTAATATGCTAGGGAGTGTTTAAATCCTATCCATTAAGTTGAGCACAGTACATTTGTTGTGGGTGACATGTCAGCCGCACTTATTTTCTCAGTGCATTGTTACAATGCATTTAGGTTGTCACTCAATTTCTGTCCTCTCTAGAACAGGAACAGAAATTCAATGAAGATGTAATTATCACCACCACATTTCCTCTCATCAGGAGCATGATTGATTTTATTTGTAGTTTTAATATGACCAGAGACATAAGTGGTGATTGAGATAGAAAGAGGAGGCCCTTTCATTTTGTGTACATAAAGGAAATGTGTGGCTCCAGATCCACAATTATGGACATAAAAGTAAAACACTTTCTATCTGCAGACACCTACATGGCTGAAAAAAGTCACATCACCAGATGCTAAAAGTCATATTTCTCAAAGAATATTGTCTCTAGCAAACATACCCTATTTTAGGCACTGCAAATTCTTCTTTCATGTATTTCCATTCAGAGTTTGGAGTTGGTGACCACAATGCTATCATTATAAATGTTTCAGTAGTAGCATTAGAGAGGATGCAAAGGATGGATAGAAAATATTTGGGTTTGTCATGGATACTGAGAATTTTAAACTTGATCCTAGATGAAAAAATCTGTTATACAAGCTCCTAAATAATGGGCAATGTTTAATCTAGTTAATTAATATTTTAGTATCTTGCTAGCATACCATAACAGTTACTCTAAAAAATTTGGAAGTACATTCTCAATCACCATAATAGTTTACATCCAAACATTAAGCATGGAACTCTATTCATAGCATTCAAAGCTCTTAGCAAAAGGGCAAGCAAGGTAAAACTAATTAATTTCTATTGAAGATGAAGTGTAGAGAGAAAAACCAGGATGATAATTTTAATTTGAAATCTCCACAGCATTTGGCTCATGTGATGGAACATGCATGCAGGATATTTGAAGCATGTATTATTCATCATTCAAGCAACATTTTAGCCTTCCATAACTTAATTTCATGGAAATTAGAAATGTCTGCTCTAGAGGCTGAGATTGATCTAGTGTACATCATTATCTTTCCTCCAAAATCTCATTTTAACAACCCACTAAGAATTGTATTCCAGATTTGTTTGGGAAGCAGAAAGAATCTATTTCTGATATCATAAGCCTGCCTGTCTTGCTGCAGTTGAATGGAAGCTTCACTCAGATTTCAGTAGCATTTTAAAAACAGATTCCGCTTTTGGTTTTTACATCTGAACTCAGCTTTTTGTTAAAGGGAATTAATAACTTGCTGAAAGAAACTATAAGACTGAACATGAATATTTACCTTGTTCAGTCTTTCTTGCTGTGGTGTCACACATGCAAACTTCAGGGCATGTTTCTCATTCATGTCAGGCTCTCAAGAGACACAATTTGGGTGGTTTTTACTTTTGTACCGATTGCCACCGGGAGCTCCTTAGGAAGTGAGCTCTAAAGCTTTCCAATCAAACAGATTATCCTGTAGTGTTTAAAAGTAATAGTTTAGACAAGTGCCAGCCACTTGTCAGTTCTCTTAAGTCCTTCTTTTAAGTGTATTAGCTGGGTGTCACCACCTTAGGAGAATTAAGAAGGTATTAGTTTTTTTCACCGGCTTTGTTCCTAGCAGTGTGAGCTGGTTTGCCTCACTGAGGTCCAGGTGGCAATCTCAGCCCTGAGAGAACTAGCTAGTTCATGGCAAAAAATCACAGCCTCGGCCTCAGGGAAGCAAGGCAGGACATACCTGCTACATGCAGCAGCTGCTCCGGGGCAGGACATCAAACACAAGTGTGCCACAGAGCACTGGATGTGAAGCAGGGCTTGTGCTCAAGTGGCTTTTCTGTGAACTCCGTGCCAGCTCTCACATTTGTGCCCACCTCCTGGCAATTCAGCCTGCACATCTATCCCCTGTAGCTCAGCACAGCTTGTCCTGCTGCAAGAGCTCGTAACAGTTGTTCTGTAGTACAGTATCTTGCTTAACTTTAACACGGGTTGTATTTCTGTTCTAAATGCAGTGCTTACTGTAAACTGTCCAAAAATCCATTTTTCCATGTACAAATGATCTCCACCTGTACTGTCCCTCCCACTGTTGCTGCAGGTGGATGGCATGGTACAGACACAGACACACAACTCTGCAGCTTGTGATGTACACCTGGGTCTGCTTCCAGTCCTCACAGTCTCAACTTATACATAAAGATCAACAACTCTGCAGTGGTACATGTAGACACATGGATCATAACTGTAAACAAGAAATCTCTGACTCTTTTGCTAGCAGGGGAAACTAGGTTGTTATCAATAGCTTCCCAATGCTCTCATTTAGCAATTGTTGCATGTAAACAATTTTACACAGCTTAAAAATTTAGTTCTGGATCATTGTGTTTGGACATAAAAATAAATAATCACGTAGTGTAGCAAATTCCTATTTACTTACTAGGAGATTTTGCCTCATCAGATAGCAAAAAATATTGTGTTGTTTTCCAGGAAAGGCAGACACGTCCTGGCTGGAGGGTATGAAGGAAAGGACATTATTTGCTTTGAACTGGCTATGACTACCTGTAACAATAAACATAGAACTGCAGTGTAAGTTTCTGTCTCTTGCACATCATCATGCTTTCTCTGGGCAATCTAGAAAAATATGTCTTGACTGAGCATAAACATTCATTATTTAGCATTGTGTTAATTTGATAGCAAATAATATGATATTTTTTTAACTAAAACACCATTGTAAACCATACACACTCACCACAGGATCTATATCTTTTATTCCTAAAAAACCCATCAGCTTTACATATGTGTACACTGGACAGTAGATTGCAAAATCAAACGGGATTTGCTTGTAACATGCATGTACAGAATTCCAGAGCTCTGCTGTCGTCAGGAGCAACATGGATTAAATAGGAGAGAAAAGCTGGGTCCTAGGTGTGCCCCACTACCAGGGAAGTTTGTAATGAAACCTTGGATCGATTCAAGCTGTGGAACAGTAAGCCCTGTCCGCTTATCACAGCATGCTCAAAATGAACTCTAGAATCCATTTTTGACAGAAATAAACACAACTATAAAGATAAAATATAAAATGGTGTAAATGAGGGCAAGAGAAAGTGACTGGGTTCCCAGAGAGTAAAATCAAAGCCAAAGTATTTCAAATTTTATTTTTCATTGCCATTTATTGGGTTAACAGCTTCTGGTAATGAGAATTCCAGAAACATGAACAGGACCTACATAGGATTATAAACCTGTAAAACACAAACACTAGTCGTAGAAATAGAACTCATTTCACCTGGGTCGAAAAGCTGAAAAGAAAAAAAAAAAAAAAAAAAAAAAAAAAAAAAAAAAAAAAAAACCCCCCCCACCCCGATGCAAAATATGCCAGAAATTTTTGAGCAAAATGTTAAGTTAAAAACTTATTTTAATAAATGTCACCCTTAAAACCTACTTTAAATAAAGGTTGCTGCTTGTGGCTCTGGGTGTGTCTAGCAATATTTGGAACATATTCATTTTCCAGCACAGCTTGTGGCTTAATACAGTGAAGACTGTGTTAGTGATTGTTGTCATGACATTTCCCTCAGCAGCTTTAAAATGATTTCATTTACCCACAGCTATTATTGAAATGACATAATTTCCAGGTTCCATGAACCTTGCCTAGGATAATATGTTGACGAGGCATTTGTATGAAGAACAATGTTTTATTATTAGCAGTAAAAATACATAGGCCTTCACAATAGACTTCATTGCCACTTGTGTGTGACTCTGCTTAATTTCTGTGCTCTGATCTGATGAGCAGCAGCAGTTGTGCTGTGCTAACACTTTTCTCTCCCAGCAGCATCTGCAGCGCTCAGCCATCGAGAGCAGTGGCAAACCCCAGCGGTGCCATCTGAAACACTCATCCTGTGGCTCTTCTCTCCTTGGCAACCGCCTCTGCTCCCTGAGCCTGATGTCTGCACCCCTTGCTGGGTTTCTGCAGGGCACAGCTGATCCCAAGGCAAATTTACTTTTTTAATAAAAGTGGAATTTCCAGCCGGCGTAAGAGTGAAAGCAGTGGAAGAAAGCATGAAGCAAAATGAGCAGAGGGTGGTTGGCTCAGCAGCTGGGAAGGCTTCGGTCTTTCTCTGTTGTCCCCAGAAGGTGTCCATAATGATTCCATTCTTCTGTTGGCTGCCTCAGATAAATGCCCGGAGCCTCCATTGCATCTTTCCCAGGTGCTCTGCTGCTCTACTCCAATCACAGATGCTATGGCACACCACACTTTGGTCATTTATGCCCTTGAAAACCTCTTACAGCAAAAGATGAAAATAACCCGTGATTTTGAAGTACACTTGTGAAAGATATTCCAGGAAAACAATTAAAATTTAAATCGCTGAATAGCTACTATGAGCCCTTCCCAGGTGACCAAGGGGTGCTTGCTAGTTTGCACTTCTGAAAAAAATCCTGAAGTTGAAGTGAATGAAAGCATGTACAGTATAGACCACAAGAAGCAAATATAGTTTGCTGATCCATGGTTTGTCATGAACATGTAGCAAATTAAATAATATTTCCTGTCATTCTTTTTTCTTCACCTGAAGTTAAGACATGCAATGTTTCCTGTGTTTACTTTTGCTAATTCTGACTGTAGTCTGCCAGATTTTTCTGTTCCTCACATTAAAGATCTAATTAAAAGGCATAAGATATTCTCAATCTAAAACTCAGTAGCCAATAAATTTAAATTGACAAAGAAAAGGCATTAAATTTCAGGTACTGCATGTTAATCAACCCTGAAACTTACTTTGGCATGGAAATGTTGCAAAAAACGTGTTTAGGAACTTCAAATAAAGATCAAGCATCCTATGAAGGCAATTCTGAATAATATTATTCCTTGAAGTGGAACCTTCACATAAGTAATGTTTTCTTCATAAGAACATTTTTGAGAAAAAAAAAAGTGGTCAATGCACGCAGTTGTGTATTTACATGATTATGCACTTATATAGGCTACTGAGCTAAGTGAATTTGAAGGGAGAAACACCTCAATGTGCTTAAGGTTATGAAGCATAAATTACAATAACTGATTTAGAAGTAGTGAATATATGGTGTGAGTTTTACTGAGAAATTTACACAGGATTTTCCTATAAATTGTTTGGAATGTTGTTCAAATGCTTAAAAAATATTCATGGACTGTTTTAAGCAACACAAGAATTAGATACTTAAGATACTTTTTATTACCAGTATCTCATGGTATCTCATGCAGCTTTCAGATAAATTACTTTCAATTTGCACAATATGCTATTCTGTTTGTTTAAAGGCAGGGTGAACAGACTATTTGATTTTACTTCAGAGAAATTGCTTAGTCTTCCAAATTTGCACTAGCTTTGCCCATCTCCTCTTTTTAATTGTCAGATTTGAGCAATTCAAGCGTTCTATAAAGGTATACAAATTACCACAATGGAGTTAAAGATGCCGTATATGTATTTCAGGCTGTGGGAGATGCTCAGATGAAGGCTGTCCAAAGAGCGGGTTTGCATCAGTCAGGTGCTAGGAAAGGTTTGGCAGAAAAGCAGCCATTTGGCTTGGGCAAATTGTCTCATTCACACTCCAGATTTTCTGCCTTGTTAATTACAGCAGACTGCAATGAGGAGTAAACATGGTTTTTCAATATGAAACTGACATTTTTTTAATGGTCTTCTCTAGAGAATAGAGACCCAGAAAGCCAAGATCAGATTTTTTTTTATCTCTGCCTTTTATTACTGTCTCTTCTAATGTGAAGCAGGAAAATTTTCTGCAGAATTGGGAACCTTGGAAATTTTCTAGTTAGGACTGGCCTTCTGGGCTTTCTGCCATGTAATTCTGGAAGCCCATTTGTACTAGAAGGAAGCTGGAAGCAGGGTTTCCATCCCAGAGATAATCCACCAACCTTTCCCTATTTGTTTCAAAAAATAATTTTGCTAATATTTTGAGGAGAACCAGGCTAAGTTTGCTATTACACAGGAAAATTTGAATCAGAAATAGGAAGTTTTCTGTTTAACTCATCTTACCAGACAGTGGGCTGCTTGGCAAGGGGTAGGGAGAATATGTTCCCCCCTGTTCACAGCTAGTTGCATCCACTTTGAGACAGGGATATGTAAAATAAGCAGCAAACAGAATTTTGTAGCTTTAGAAATGTCCCTGCTGAGGCTGGCCATGTTTAGCTCTCTTGATTAAAAAGTTGCTAGCCTTTCTGAAGCAGTGATTTTGTCAGAACCTTCCTAGACATGACCCCATTTACCACAGGGCTCTTGTAAGCCCATGAGTCTGTGTGATTTCTGAGATGTGACACAGGTCTAACAAGAAGAATATACTGAGTCAAGTGAAGAGGAATCTCTTTGTAATCTCATGCTTACCACTAGAGAAGTGATTAATACAATTACATAGGCCAAACATGACAAATATGCTGTAGCAGTTATATTTTTTGCTATGGGGGAGTTCACTGGGAGCACATGAATCTGGCAGAGTCTTCAGAGGAAGAGAAGAGATGAAAACTGTGTCAACCAATTGAGGTGAACATCAAAGGAAATAGTATGTTGCACAGGAAAACCAGTCCACAGATTGCACTGTACAATAAACTCTCTATGCAGGAATAAAAATCTAACTCTGTCCAACTGGTCCAAATCTTGGCAATAAACTTAGAATCTGAAGGTGAAAAATAATGGCAAACAATTGGAACAAGTGCAAAAGTTGTATTCCACTGGAAGATGTTTTCTAGAGATGTTGTAGATGCCCCATCCTTGGAAATATTCAAGATCAGGGTTGACAGCGCCTACCATTGCAGGGGGATTGGACTAAATAACCTTTGAACCCAACTCTTCTATGATTTTTTTTTTTTTTGGTCCCTTCCAACCCAACTCTTCTATGATTTTCTTCTCCTTTTCTCATCTTCAGCGCATGCTGGTCAAAGTGGTTTTTTCCACAACATATATAGACTTGTGCCTCTAGTGATGAAATACCATTTGGTTTGAAGATATATGCAATGAATGACAAGGAAGTGTAATTTTTATCTGGTAGTACAGCTTTGAGGACAGAGTGTGAATTTCAAAAAACCTCTTCCACAGGTAAATGAAATGCCAGTCAAATGCAGCTAGGTACTTTAAACTGAGTTGGTATGACATAGTTAATTTTTAGTTTTAAAAAAAAATCCCGATCAATGTGAAATCAGTTTCTTCTAAAATGTATCGAATTTTAAAAACCTGAAAGGTCATAGAATGTAAAAAGACTACATTACTCTTAGAAAACACTGAATGGTATTGTTATTAAATGCTGTAAATATCTCAAGGTTTAAACACCAGGGAGAGAAAACAGCTAGTGAGTTAGCAAAAACAAACCAGAATTGAAACTTGAGCAAATAAATATAAAGCGTCCCAATAAATGAAAGATGAAAATCAGAGGAAAGCATGAGATGTTGCTTCCAATAATTGCAGCCAGAAATACAGTTCCTCTAAAGATGCAATGGCATGCATGACAAAAATTTGTTATTTATCCTAGAATAATAGAACAGCACAGGCTGGAAGGGATCTCAAAAGAGCATCTGGCTTCCAACATTTTTTGGAAAGGGGAGTGTAAATTAGATTATCTGAGACCCTGTCCAATTGCATTTTTGAAAACCTTCAGTGGTTGGACTCTACCAAGTCCCTAGGAACATTGTTGCAGTGAATTACTGTCCTCACTATAAAAAAAAAAAAAATTCTTTCTTAAATCAAGATGAAATGGCACTAAAGAAACTTATGATGTCAAAGAACTTAACAAATCAAGATCTAGTGCATTGCAGACAAAGCTGGCTCACTCTTTTTCCCTTCCTTAATGAAAAAAATAATTGGATGTGCAAAATGTTCCCAAGAAAACTGGTTTTTTTTTGGAAGCCATATTTCTTGCTGGAAAAAGCCACTCTGGTATGCCATTACCTGTACACCATACATCTCTGTCTTTGAGATAGCTTCAAAAGGGACAGCACAACACTGAACTCCCTGTCTCTAATCCTTATCTGTAAAATGCAGCTAGTGAATCTTCCCCTCTGCTCCCCTAACCTTTTCACAGGTTGTCAAGGTGGATTAAGATATATTTTAGGCATCTATTTCCTGGCATGTTCAATCTGAGTTAAATGTCACAATTCACCTGAAACCCTGGCTTGTGTTCTTACAGCTGTGGCACAGTGGATATTTTTGTAGTGAGTAAAACAATGAAACTAACTTTGTTGATATTTCTATTTTATAGTGAATAAATATTTGGGCTTCTCAGAAATACACCTCTTCCCTAATTAAATTTAGATCTATTTATAAATTAGAAGAGAATTTCCAAATACATGAAATTAACAAAATATGAACAGGAGGGAGGAGAAAAAAGATGGTGTTCACCAGCTGACATTACAAATTTCAGAGACTTACTAGAGATAACAGAATCCCAGTGTGATCACACGATGCTTGTGACTTTATCATCAATTCCTACAGCTGTTTTCTGAACATTGTAGCTTTACAGTCATCAGTAGCAGCTTCATTGCCTCAAATACTCTCACAGACCTGAGGCAACAATCCTGGCCATGTCTAGTAAGCTGTTAGTAGTTTTGCTTAGTAAGTCACCCTGCTTAGAGTCTTTTTCTCTGTAGAGGTAGATGTGCTTATGTATGTCTGATGTTTTCCTTAGAACAAGCTGCTCAGATAATGTCACTGCCACTAAAAAATGTCAAGGACATACTTACATCCAAGTTGAAATTCACCTCATTAAAATGAGTGATTGGCTCATTTTCGAGAATTGCATAATTGACTGCCTCTGTGTAAAGCCTTCACTCTTCTCTCTTAAGAAAAACTCACATTCCTCTTAGTGCCCAAAACATAGATCTCAACTGCTGTAAAGGTAACTATAACACTTCAGAGAAATATTGGCTAACCCTGACTTGCTGGCAGGTTTCCATCTCCATAATAAAGTTCACTAGTCAAGGACTTGTAAGTATTTCATTTTGAACTGTATACAGACAGCTGACTCTTCCACTATTAAAAAAAAAAAAATAGAGCAACCCTACAGGGTAGGACAATTCAATTATGCATGTAACCTTATGTGAAGAAAACTTCTGAAGTTTTCTCTCCAGAGAAAAAATGCTGCAAATTTGATTTTGAATTCCCTGAGATCAGAATAAGTCAAAACACTTTTGTTGTCCTGAAGAGGATAGGATTGGAAGTGATTTGACAAGTTATGCCAAATCAGCACATAGGATACAAGTCCCACACGTAGAGATAATACACAGCAGATTTAAATATAGCCCTGGAGACTACAGCAGTAATTCCTAGATGCCACACAGGCCAGTCTAGGACACTGATCACCAAG
Source organism: Pyrgilauda ruficollis (assembly GCF_017590135.1). Lineage (NCBI taxonomy): Eukaryota > Metazoa > Chordata > Aves > Passeriformes > Passeridae > Pyrgilauda > Pyrgilauda ruficollis. The sequence goes on along the minus strand of NW_024524155.1, from coordinate 1,473,311 downwards.
AGCCACCCTGGAGCCACCCTTACATACTGCCCTCCAGGCAGGTCTGAAGTCGAACTCTCCTTTTATGGCTGCAAAATTCAGAGGGTCCAAACACAGCCTGTGCAATGGGGTAAGAGCCAACGTGCTGGAAAAAATTCCCCGTGTGCCCTGAAGGATTGTGTTTAGTAAAACTCTGCCACAGCTTGTGACCAATAGCAGTCACATAATGAGGCCCCATCCTTCATGGAAAGGCTGTGAAAAATCCCCTCCAGAAGGCAGCTCAGTGTAAAAGCAGGTGCTCATCCTTCCCCATGCAGTGCATTTCAGTTGCAGTTCAGTAATAAAAAACTCCAGAATGAAGGAAGTGTTTTTCAGGATGTTCACCTCTATTTTGCTTAAACTTTTCTACTGAAATATATCACTTTCAGATACAGCCCTTAATGATGTCAGAAGTGATGCATTGTGCTCTGTCACCCTGGAAAGAGGAGCTTAACTATTCAGCTATTAGTTGATCAGCTATTAATTCTAGGTTAATAACACCCTTTGATGTACATGGGCTGTACAAATATTTCCTAAATCTTTTGATTGTTTGACATTCAGGTGAATTTAGCCAATTTAATAGTGAGCAATTGAGTTTCACAGATGACATTTTTTCAGCCCTTGCTTGGCTGCTTGTTCACCTGCAAGACATGGAGGGGGACATTTGTGGAGCCTGAGTATTATTTGCACAGTTACCAGTAGAAGAAAACCTTTCTGTGTGATTGTGAGCAATAAACACTGACAAAAATTAAAGAGTAAGTCTCAAGCTGTGTTGTTGAGTAACTACATTTATAGCTACATAAAAACCAGAGTGCAGCTATACATTGCCTTCCTGCCAGGAGGTGAAAAATCACACAAAACCCTTCTGTTATCCCCTTGTAAAACCAATTGATTTTCAGACTTCAACATTTCAAAAAGCACAGCATCTCTTGGGAATACCTACCATAAGTCCTGACACAACTTCACTGAGTAGGAATATTGACAACTTAGAACAAAGAAAAAATGAGAAACATGAGAGGATATTTAAATTAGGAAGGGCCCAGTGGGGCATGTAATTGGAAAAAAACCTTTTGTGATTGTCCACTGCACCAGTGGCAGGAAAGGGCACTGTTTTAATGATTTGTGTGAATAAAACAAGACAACTTCATAATTGTGAGAACTATGCTGGGTTAAAAGCTGAAAAGAAATTCTTAAAAAACCACAGGAGTCAACTCAGAAATTTAAATGGCAGTTGAGGAAACACATTTCTTAGTATATTTGTTTGGAAATAATTTGTGGGGAAAATTAGGACATTCACGATGTTTTTTTAAAAGCAACACCCATGCATGCAGTCACAGTTTAGGCGAGGATCTGTGAACACAGAAAACTGTAATTTGTGGCATATATTTCCAAATAGTGCCAAAGTACATCAGTAATTTCTGTCAGGAAAACATGAGCCACTGCTGAAGATCTAGAACAAGATTAGTAGCCTGTCTAAGTCAGTGGTACCTTCAGAGACTATGGGAGGTGTTCTGCCTGTAAATGCACATTCTCAGCCTAGGGGCCTCTGCACTGAGGTCTCATAGAGAGAACTGGTGAAATATTTAGCAAGACCTTTTTCTTCCAAAAGCACAAACACAGAGGCATTTTAAAATGCAACAGTAGTGAATGTTAAGATTCCACACAGCAGCTTTTTGATACTTCTTTCCAGCCAGTTATGAAAGTATCAGTCAGCAGAGCCAAACTTCTTAAAACATACATATTTGCTCATAAATGGTATACTTGTAAATGTCTGCTAAAATAGACCCAAAAAGAATTCTACCCAGATTTATGATTCCTGTTTCAAGGATATGAGATAAGAAAGACGTGCCTCTGGCTCTGGCTGGATTTTGCCTAGATTCCTGTGACTATAAGAATCAGAAAGTACTTATGTTACATTCAGGTTCCCACACTGCAGAGAAATGGTGTTCCTCCAGTGGCTATTAAATTTTTCCACTGGTCTGCCTAGTCTATGAACTGCCAAGTTTTTTTCCTTAGTCAAGAGCTTTAAAACCTGGCATATGGCTGAAGTAGATGCTTTAATCTACTATTTTTTATGTTATATAGTGTACTAGTAAGTATCTGTACAGCCAGAGATTCATGGCTTCCCACGAGAATGAAATTAGGCAGGCTACAGTAATCTTACAGATCCCTTCTGTGACCAGGAATGGCTTCTTCCATCTCCACTCTCAGAGCAACTTGAATTCCATATGTCAGCAAAGCCTTAGCACATTTCCAGGTTTCCTGCTCATCCTCACACAACAGGGAAGGTACAGTATTTACATGAGAATGCCTAGATAAGGAGTAGTCAAAAAATTCTAATTCCTTTGCAAAAAGCTTCCTACATCTATGGTGTTCTGATATGGAAGTAATGACATATTTAGCTGGTCTAAGTACTAAATATCCTGGACCACCTTGCAGCCTCTGACTTCCTTCCAAAGCAAGACAAGGAATGGTACCAGCTCCAAACAAAACAGGTCCATTCAGAGAACACATCCAGTTCTGATAAGCCATAAATACTTCTCTACCCTTCTGCAGTGGTCATTTATTATGGGCTGTAGATATTTCCTTGTAACTATGTGTGTTTTAAAATCAGGAGCTGCTCTGTACCAGTACAGCAACTACAGAGGTAAAATGACAAATACTTTATCATCAACAAAGCTGTTTTTCAGTGGAGGAACCTGGCTACAGTAAGAGATCTCTCCTACACGTCGCATGAGACTAAATGCCCGTTGCCATGTGGTCTTTCCACGTACCTCTTGGAGGGGTGGTGTCATACTGGTGACATTCCCTGAATCTACTGGCAGAGCTGGGTGGCAGAGGAGACAAAGGCACTGTAAGCTGTCTGCCACAGACCAGGAAATACACCAGAAGTCGTGTTTTGCAGAGTTGTGAAGACTTAGTCAAGTATTTACTTATGGTCCTCTGAATATGAGTGGGGAAAGGAGGTGTAAATAGGAAAATAACCTCTTCTTTGGAATTACCAACTCCTTTCAAAAACAAATGAGCAAAAATGAAGCCAGAGTTTTAGAATAATATTTTCAGGAGAAATACAGCCCCATTCATTCATTCATTCATTCATTCAGAAAGTGTGCTTAATACTTGGGTGGCTCAGGGTAAGAGGAGGCAAATTCTGAAATGTGCATATCAGGCAGGCAAACCCCAAAAGCATCTCAGGAAACTCAGACACCTCTGCTCCCTTCCTGCCCCTCTGTATTCTCCTGGGACCCTGGAAAGGGGTGGGTTTAAGAATAGAGCTCTTCATTCATACAGTGACTGGGACATACACATCATCTTGCAAAGATGATGATAAGAAACCTTGCAGGACATTTTTCTGTCACCACCAACTGTTCTGCAGAACTAGATATGACAGTGTGAAGCAGATTTCAGCAAAAAAATTCTGATTTAGTCTTCCTGTATTACAAAGCCAAACATTATTTATGATCCTTCTAAACACAGAATTAATTTCAAAAACCATTAAAATTGCAAGGACAGGCTGCAAGCCACCATTGTTGTACAAATACCACATATATTAATCATTTATTGTATGTGATGATTGCTTTTAGCACGAAGGAAAGCCATAGCAATTACCAGCTGGAAAATATGTGTTAAGTAATTTAGGCAGTTCAGAAATCTCACTTTCTTTTCTAAAGCTACAAACATTTTCTTAAGCCTTGTGGTTGAGCCCTGAAAGTGACACCAGAAGAGGTCATGGCAGTCACAGAACAGTGCTGTTGCTGTGTATACTAGAAGGACTTCAATTTGAACCTCAGAGCTGTTAATTGACTATGCATAATATCCATCTATCTTCCAGTTGCTCACCTGTACTGTCCCTAGTTACAAATAATTCTGACATGCACTAATAAGCCACATATTGCTGTTGCAAACAGATACTCCCAGATTAACACAGAACAAGAGACACTACTTTTATACTGCACAACCTGCTTTCTTGTTTCCTGGTGTGGACTGTTTATGGTTGTTAGAAGCACTTTTTAATGGGAGCATACAGAACTCGATATTACATTCTTGTTTTTAAGCATATGTTCTGGACTTAAGAGCAAGAAATTCTGGGGCTTATTGATTTGGAATGATGGAAACCAAGCTAGATGTGTTTTGGTGTCTATAAGCCACCAATGTAATGTTGTGAAAAAACCTGAAATTTAGGAATACCTCAGATGAAACATTCCCACTAGACATATGCAAATTTTTTCAATATAGAAAAATCTTAAAAACAGCTGCAGAAAAGGATTCATAAAATAGCCTGTAGAGTGTAGAGACTTTTTAACAGGAGGAAGCCAGAAAAAACCTTCACATTTCTAAGAGTTATTGTGCTTGATGAAGTACAAACAACTCAATAAAATCCTCAGTGAAGCCAGGTTCCAGGGTTCTCAAACTCATTATATCACAGTCCTATAAATGTGTTAGAGATGAGATCCTGTATTTTACTCTTCCTTCCATGTTCTTACAAGACAAGAGCAATCCCACTCAAAAAAAAAAAAAAAAATTGAATGTTTGCCTATAATACACCTAATTAATATTTTACAAAATTACAAGATAAAAGCTAAAAAGGAGAGATTTATTTGCCACAGGGTTGGTTGCTGGCTAAACACCATGCACTCAGTCATGAACCATTGGAGAAATAAGATCCCAAATGCTGAGAAACACTCATCCTCTGCATCCACTTGTCTCAAAAGTATTCTGCTATGAACCTATGCCACATTTATGGAAGTACACCAAGAGCAATGAAAAACAGGCACTCAAGACTCTAGAGTTCCATACAGTAAGGAAACAAATACACTGAAAAACCTTTTACAGCCCATAAGCTCTGCACAACTGTAGGTTCATGGCTTCTACTGGAAGTTTTGTTAGAAACAAATCTGCTTCACTGCCCAGTAAAGCTGAAAGAAAATCAGAGAGCTGAGTGAATATCGAAGCACTTTTTTTTGGAAGTTCTTATCTAAGAAGCTGAAATGTTCTACGAACAAAACTTCTGCTTGGATACAACTTATAGCTAATGCATCTGTTCTACTTTTTATACTTCTCAGCATGGATATATGTAGAGTAATAAGTTTACACCTGTTCCTGAGAAACTTGGCTTCTGATATGTGAAGAAAATCTGTTCTAGAGAAAAAAGAGAAAATCTAAAGAGTTGGAAAGAGTTACTTCACTGTTTTCTTTTCTGCCTCTTTATAACTTCCTTGGAGTAGATGGTATCAATAGAAAAATAGAGAACATGCACAGGGAAGTGAACTTGCTTGTGTTGTTCACAAAATTTAGATGACTTGTTATTGTATTAACACCAGCATATAAACCCTAAGCAACACAGGAGCCAATACTGAGCTCTGCAGGGGCAATAAAACACTTCCCAGTTACCCTTGAAGATCCAAAAGAGACTGCTCACACTGTGAACAAGTTTGACAGCAGAGATAAAATAGACACAGTTAGTAGCTAGAAACCTGAGGTCTGTGCTAATGATATGTCAAAAATAGTGTAAAGTTTTCCCGCAGGTGGTCAGGCAGATAAAACATTATAAATTAGCAAAAAAGAACTCTGATTTGAGTCTTAACATCGCATGTAAAATTAAATTTCTTCAAGGAGAACTGTGCAGAAGCAAAATCAGACTGGCATGCCTTAAAGCCTTTTTGACACCTCTCTATACATTTGCATTTTATGAAAGAAATATTCCCTATGAAAAACCTGACTAGCCTCTTTATGACACTAATATTTTGGTATTCTATCTGATTTCTTAATTTACTGACTTCTGAATCCAGTTTTTAAAGCAAACTTGCCAATCATGAAGGAATTAGAAGAGTTGTTCATTTGAGTTTTTTTTAATGGACAGTTTTGGTTTTTTTCTAGTCATTGAATCTCCCTGCAACTCCTGACCAAGTATGCATCCTTGATGTTCTGTGCATCTCATTGGTTATTTAAAGATGATCCTTTCAGTTCAAGGGGAAAATAGAGTGACTCTTTTAAAAAAAAATTAAATAGAGATGCATGCTTTGACAAAGCATGACAGCCTTTTCCTTTCACCTCAGTTTTATAGCTACTAGCTGTAGTTCTAATTTCTCTCTTTCTGTGGCCTTTAATTAAGCTTGGCCGTATTGTGTCCATGGAAGAACAGTTCTTAGAATAATTTACAATTGCTTTTCACTTTAAAACAAAATCTGATTAATTTACAGTAGCTTTATGTAATTTTCTGGACTGTATTTTTGGTTTATGACAATTAACTTCTCTTTAAACAGATAGCTACTAATACATCACGTAGTCTTGAAACCTTCTATTACAGTGAATCTACCTAAATTAAATCCAGTTTCAATTCAGTAAGATTTACCAGGAGGTGTAATAGTTACATTATTTTGTGCTGGGTTTATAAACTTATCTTCATTACATGCTTAGAATTGTTCTGTCAAATTCCTTCCTTATGTTCCATTTATGGCTGGGAACTGAGTTAGGAACAAGCCTCTTTTGCATTAACAAAAAATATGAAATATTTAATACCTTAATACATGTAATTGCTATTTCTGTAAAACCCAGTATGATTGTTTATATTTTCTTCTCATAAATACTCTTTGTTAAATACTTTGGTGTGCTTTTCTGAAGCACACTGGCTAGAGTCACCTCAGACTTCCAAATTAAAATAATGTTATCCTATATTCTGAGATATATCCAATAAATTTGTATTTCAATCTGGGTGGTTGCTTTCTAGCTCTAATACAGTCACCATGAAAAACCCCCAAGTAGTCTGAAGTCTTCCTTATTCCAGCAGAGCCAAACCAGAGATGAGAAGCACTGGGGGCTTTAGGAAAGAGATGGGAAGCTCAGCAGAGAAACTTACAGGTCCCTCTGCACTGAGTCAACCAAGAAAATGTACCTCTGAGTCCACCTGGCTAACCAGCTCTGAGCACAACACACTGGACCTGAGAGGACTTACTCACACAAGAGCAATGCCAGACCCCAGTTTCTTCTGTGCATTTTTGTGGTTTCTAGATTTGCCTAGATCTAGGTCTTTCTAGATGTTCCCAGTCCTGGGAAGTGGGGCAAAAAAACCCCCAGTGTTAGGTAGCAAGCACAGGAGTGTTCTCTTCATCTTCCTGAGCCTGAAAACACAGAGGTGGTGTGACATGCTGAAGGAGCTGAAAATCTATCTTGTTCCAGTGTCTTTGGTACTGTGCATTAGACATCGTAATGGTAAGAACTTACTCTTTTTACAACTCTATAATCTTATACCCAAGCCATTGAGGCAGCATTTCCAAGGCCTCTGTGTCAAAATCTCCCCCTCATTCTCCCCATCCTATTATAGTCTTATTGTTATTCTCACAGCCTTGCACTTTCAAACCTTGATGGTGTTGTCATGACAGGTTCTCTTGTTCAATACCATGGGCATCACTGGTATGTGATTCCTTCCTCTCCTAGCTTCCCCCTTTCATTCCCTTTTTTATTTTATACATACATACATACATATATTCTAATTAAGTATTTTATGAGAAAAATACAAAGCACAGGGCACAAGAAAGCAGTTAAGAGCCATCTAAATCCTCAACATGTATTATTCCATTTTTTATGTGTGCAGAAGCTGAACACTGAATCAGTGTGCAACATTGACACCTTACCAGCCTACTTCAGTTAACAGTAAGAACATTCTGATTGGGAACAACCCAGAAGGAGTTTGTGTGGATCCTAATAATAAATATACATAGCATTCAGGGAGAGATGTCAAAAACTCACCAGAGTCATCATCACCACAGTTTACTGAAATTCATAGAGTCCTCAGAGGAGCACACTTGTCTGGGATCCTGTCCCTGCTGTTCTGAGAGACACCGAGTAGAATTTTCCCTTTTCTGTTTTTTAATTTTCTGTCTTTCTCTTCCTTTGACTTATTTGTCCCCAAGAGTGTCTTTAACCAGAATATCCACCGACTGTGAACTGTCCCCACCCATAAACTTTGATGATTGTGTCTCAACACCCTTCCTGTAAAAGTCTCCTGGGCTATTCCTAGGCACTACTGCTACAATGAGATAAAAGGTTTGTTTCTTGCTCTCCAACAGGCGTGGTATCTCTGTACATCTGCAGGCATGTATGAATTCATAGATATTTATTTATGCTTGCAGGCACGTTATGCAAAGTGGTGAAAGAAAATCATAATATTCTTTTGGGGCATCCATCTGTTTCTGTGTGTCAGCACTGATGTTTCAAGAAAAAGTCCTTTGAAACACTTTGAATTTTCTAGTGTCCTCTTTTTTCCTCTCTAACTTAATCTCAAATTTGTAAAGCAATTGACACCAGATGGTAATACAAAATTTGTTTTGTTTGCTGTGATAATGTCATGAAAGTGAGTAAAATATGTCTTCCTAAAGTTTCTCACAGCTACATATTCCTCTCTCTGCCCTAAAAAAAATGTAACCTTGTTTAGCCAAGTTACTTTCTGTCTTCAAAGTTGTGATTTTTTCATGTTGCACAATGAAGCACTGAGCTCATATCTGAAGAGTAACTGCCTTGTCTTGCTTACAGGTGGCTGAAAACAGCACATTCAAGCCCAGAATGTCAAATGCAAGTCCCACATGATGGGATGAGCACTGGAGGCAGTGGTCATCATCTGTTCAATTTGGTACTTGTAATTGTAATGACAGATCTTTGCCCTGACAGAAATCCTCAAGGCTCCTTTCCTTTGTTCTGCAGGCTGGCCCACTTCTGCTCTGGGCTGAGGCAGAGGCAATCTAGAGCACAGGGGCAGATTGAGTGGCCCCTTTCCCTCTGCCAGTCACCGGTGTTCAGTTGACAGCAGCACTCAAACACAAGGAAGGCAACAAGACTCAAATCATGAAGCATTTCACCTGGGTACCTGCAGCTGAGTCTCCACTATGAGCACAACTGCAGTGGGAGAGCAGACATAAGTGACCTAAGTCCAAGGGTAAAACTCAGGCTGAAACCACAGTAAGGATTCTCCTAAAATGCACACAGTACCAGGAATAATTTGAAGGTCTTAATATAGCAATCATATACTGGCAATTGTAGGAGCAAGCTCTATATGTGCCTGGAAAGAGTTGTTATATTATCTTACCTACAAGTTTTTTTGACATCAAGTGTTCTTTTATAATAATTTACATGTAAAAGAGATTGGCTAAAAGTCAAGTAATATCTTGCCATTTTAATGGTTTTGCAGTTCTACTCTCCCTGTGAGAAAAAAAAAAAAAAAGTTTTCTCAGCTGCTTCAGGAAAAGCTAAAGCAGTGGTCACATAATGTGTACTATTTGGGTAAATAGGCACAGAGAAATAGATTATCTACAAGTTCTTTCAGAAAAATACTGACTCAAAAATAGAGCAGAGATCAGGATTTCCACTGGAAAGTCTTAGCTTAATTTAGTACATTCCAAAGTAGCCAGTCATATATGAAGAATATAGAATTCTTTCCAGTTTATTTTTTTTTTGGCTTCTCTGACGTAAAGGAAAGGGTCCAGGCACTTGCTGCAGGTAAATGAGGTGTGTTTCATTTTAGTTGCATATACAGGCGAGGCAATTTTAGGTTAGATTTCTGTAAGATCCCTCTCTGTGGGAAAGGCCATATTGTAATGCATCCTTCCCTGCCCCCTGTAGCATTTCATAAATCCTTCTCTGCAGGAAACTGAGTTTCAGCTGTCGCATTCCAAAACCTCTCAACTGGTATAAATTTTAAGTTGATGATGATATACCCAGCCTTAACTATTCATTTAAGAGCAAAGCATGTTTTATTACTTTCATATCTAAAAATAATATTTATAAATGTTATTTTTTTCAACAATGAGAGCAATAAAATTACAATTACAATTATGTTACAGAATTTTATATGGTTGTGGGTTTTTTCATAAAGAGATAGAAAAGCAAGCCAAATAATAGGACACAGAAGGCAGTTTCACAGAAAAAAGCAACCCCAAAAATGTTCATAGCACCTCTTATTGTTTGCTAATGTATTAAAACTACTTTCATACTTGAGGACAAAAATATTGCTATACGAGACCTAAAATTCAAGTGTATAGATTATATTTTAAAATGCACATCCAAGAATTCAAATAAGCCGTCTTTGGCAAAGAGTAGATACACATAAAGACCTTGGAGTCTTTGCAACCTATTGGCTAAATCAGAGTTCACATTGAAAATTAGCTGCAAGGCTATCAAATCTATCAGAAGAGATATATAAGTTACCACATTTCTATAACTAAGGATCCATTTTCTCCCCCTCTTGGACTAGTCCGTAATTCCAGCTATATTTGAGGAACGTTCCAATTTAAAATTAACTTGATTCATGAACACACAGAGTAGGAGTCATAAACATTTTCTTGCTGCCCAAAACAAAAAAGAGCAACGCACAAGAGCTGCATCCCTTCCTTCAGGCTGTGATCTCTGCCCTAACCCAGCTTGGTTTTCCTCCTTTGCAGGGCTCAGATTTTCCTGGGCATGTTGTTCTCCTCTGGGCCTTCAGTCTCTAATCAGTTTTTTTAGGACTGTGTTATTCATTTCAGTCACAACTGTAATCAAAATGTGAAAATAAATGTAAACTTCCTGTCTGCCAACAACAGAGGAAGCTGTACTGCAAGACCCCACTTCTGCCTGGCATGCAGTCCCTGAAACTGTTGGCAAGAAATGCCACTTAAGGCTGCAGTGTCAAAGGACTTTTATTACATTTGTGTCTTCTGCTTCCCCCTCCTCAAAATAAAAGAAAATTAAAAAAGACAAAACCCAAATGTCTAAAAAGTAAACCTAAAAAATACCCAAGGAAAAACCCAACAAAAGAAAAACCCATTTAATTAAGGTGATGTGCTTGTGAGGGGGATACTCACTGCTGATGGACAGAATAGATTGAAATTTTATTCAGCTTCTCACTATATCACCTTCATCCCATAAATCAAGTAAGGGAACATAAAAATTACTTATCTCATTTTTAATGCTCTGAATTGGCTTATGATGCTTGCCTGTGTAGAGGTGATGGATTGTTGTGGTCTTGATTAAATGATTGTTTTAGAAAGTGAGAAGTATGACATACTACACTTCCTCTGATGGATGACACTGGAAGTGCAAGATGTGACCACATGTTTATGGCAGGCTGTCCTGAGGGCTCTGAACATCATTTAAAAGCAAACTGGTTATTAAAAATCAGAAAAAAATTATCTACCACCCTGGAGAAATATCAACACATCTTTTGTCACAATGTTCCTCTCATACAAAAATACATGGGTGGAGAGCTAAGAAAATCCTCTGCAAGAATGTGGCTTTCAGGAGACTTTCAAGAAATCATATCCCCTTGATCTCCTTTTCTTTGCCTTTTCCCAATCCCTAAAATTCCCATTTATTTAAAAGAAAGACCTTCTACATAAGCACAATCTACACAGAAGTCCAGAAGGCAGCCTATGGTACATTGTCACCTACATTTTAATGTGCTTTAATCTACCTTTATGTGTCTTTCCCAAATTTACCAAACTCAGAGGACAGCTTTACAAAAAGCACTCTAGTTACAATTTACTTTAGAATATCAATTAATTTTTTGATTCATGTGTGAAGAAGAATTTATTACCTATCTTCATCCTTAGCAGATTACTTAATTTGCTGAGGCAAACCAACCAACTGTAAAATCAAATTATTTAAGGAAAATTATAGGATAATAAGGTAGTTGGCATTAGTATAATAATCATTGTGATGTGCAGAATATTGCATATTTTGTGTTTTATTGCAGATAATACAGCAAAATGCTAGTGGAATTTTTAGTGGCAGAAATATGCTGGCCTTATGTTTCTCTTTCTAAAGTAAATTTCCCTTTTAAACCTCATTCAGAGAAGGAAGGTTGTAACACCTGATTGCATCAAAAGGCATCAACTTACAGGTTAACATTTGGGTGAATCTTTCCTGTGATTCATTCTAAAACCAGTGAAAATCAACAAAAGTCAGCAAAAGGGGTTCTGAATAAATTTTGTGTGCTTTACCTGTATATCCCAGGCAGAGCCTGGTCTGGATTAGCCCCACAAAGGATCAGTGAGCCATCATCATCACAATGAAGAGAAAGGCTAATTTTTGGGAGTGGAATATTCAGATTGAGGCCATTTAGAGTACCAAAGGATTTTCTTAACCTGTCTGCCTGGTAGATGACATTAACCATGGAGTGGGCAGGGACAACATTGTAGACAATATATGCATGTGTTCATCGTGGAGATGCATCATGTATCTCCATGGGAATGTCTTACTGCAAAGAACTGTTTTAACAGCTTTCACAGAAATAATAATTATAGAATTAAATAAGAGCATTTAAAGAGCATTTAAAACACAACTCTTACTTAGATTGATCTTGTAAGGTTGAACACATGTAAAATAATTCTGGATGAGAGAGGTATGAATTCAGTTCTTGCATAGATTTTTTATTATTTGGCAGATATGTCACTTTCAATTTTTCTATTTTAAAATGAGGTGCACAAAAAGGTAAATAAAAAGAGCAAGAATTCCCACTGAGTACCTCAAGACAAAACTCCCATTCCAGAAATTTTTTCTTCTAGACATATCAAGAGATGTCTCTTCTCAGAGCTTGAAAAGGTGCTTCGAGATATACTTATACATGTTCATGATCCAGTCAGGAATTTTTAATATGGAGGAGCTTTCAGTTAGTTTTGGAAGTCACATATAAGCTACATTTTTCCTCTCCTGAAATCTTACCTACAGAGTTTTGGCAAAAGGATCAATTTTCAGCGGCAGATGCTCTTGTTGGTGGAATTCTTCAGACCAAACCATTCACCTCCTGAACCTCTCCATTTGTACTACTGAGCAGAAGGCTCATATATGCACATAATATCTTTCCATTTTCAATTCACTGATTCCCCTCTTCATGGCTATGTCAATGTTGATGTGTTCACATTTTACTATTTATCACTGGCCAATTTCATTATTATGAACACAGAACCGGAACAAACGTTGGAAATTTTTTCACAGCATGTATTAAATCTTCAAGAAATATTATTTAATAACTTTGTTTTTGTTAATCATGGATTTAATGAGCAATATTCACTAATGTTTCTCATACCTCTTCAAACATATTTAAATGAGGAAACCTCTCAAGAGCTCAGTGCTGAATTTTATGCCATTTTTTCTGCTTATAATATAATCAGAAACTTTATCATCTTTATCAGACAGATCTCACAGATTTCACTAGGACTTAGTCACAGGATTAAAGCTCTCCTGAGGGAGTTAGAATTACTTGTGTGAAAATACTTTGCTCTTTCGTGCTCACAGCTGAATTCCCCGATCCCACAGATTAAAAGATTTCTGTGTCAGTATCTAATCCTAACGTTCTGACCTACACCATTTCCTCCCTCTGAAAAATTTTGAAATCTGGAGAAAAAAAATTTCAAAACTGGGACATAATTAGATTTTTTTTTAAGGTGATGTGATCTGACCCCCTTTATCATTATTCCTTATTGCAAATACTTTAAAAATACAGCTATATATTTGCATACACACATACACATTTAGTTGATTTATATCTTTATTTTACATGTGTATATATATATATATATATATATATATATATACATGTACATAGATACATTTCCCAATGTTTTTCTTAAATTTGGCTCATCCCTATGCCTGTAATTTTCTTTCATGTACTTCACACGCCTTATCTGCTGAGAAATTTCCCTCTTTTTCATCTCAATACCAAAAGAAAAGTCTACACTGAAATAGCCAGAACAGTGCCTTCATCATGCTCTTCTCTTCATCTCCCCTGCCTGAGCTCTGTGTGAAACACACAGGGATCACATCTCTATTTCCTTGTTTTCTATACAAAAATACATCAAAAACAACGATGGATGCAGTGTAGCAGCAACAGAGAGTCACTTAAGCCTCTCAGCAGCATCATACAATTAGGAGATGAGAGATGGTAGAGGCAGCACTGATTTTTTAATAATATACTGTGATTCATTGGGCTACAGAAGATGTGAAGTGCATTGCCCAGACAGTCAATAAGTACAGCTAGATAAAGTACAGCACAAGGCTAATTTCTAAATAGAATTTCAGACAATCATTGTTTATCATTTTGCCAGCTACAGACTCTAATGTCTTTGGGGCCTGTCTGGAACAACTTGAGGAATCAATCAACAGCTATCCATTAAAAATTGTCTTTTGTTTATAAATAACATTTACATGGATTATACACAGTCACAGAAAATCGGTAAATAGCAGAAATTAAGTCCTGTCCTTGTCTCATGCCAGATCTTCCCAAATAACAGACTTTTGTTTTCCTCTCCTCATCTGCTTCCTGTTTGTTTACATTTTTAAAGCTGTGTCCTCAGTGCTTGATCTCCAAACAAACGTACACTGAGCCTGTCAAGAAACCCTACTGACAGAAAACTTGAGTGCATCAAAATATGAGTCAGTTCCATCTCTAAGTCAACAAATAGATTACCCTTGATTTCATAAAATGTATAATTAGTGCAAGAAGCAGCTACTGCCAGCCTGGATCCTCCCTGCACGCTCACAGCAGTTCAGCCCTGCCTTTCCTCACCAGTCCCCCATGCACATCCCACATCTAAACACTTATTCCTGAAATCCTTCAGCAATTTGTTTTCAGTCAGCAGCACACATGAAACCGAAAGTGGGGTGGGAAGGGGAGGGAGGGAGAGGAGATGTGGGGTGAGGAGAGGAGAGGAAGGCCACAGGATAAATGGTGTGGGTGTGTGACATCTACAGCTTTTCACTACCAGTTGTACACTTGTACTTTCTTTCGGGTGTCATAGTAAAGTGACAGAAACCCGTGAAGCTGACCTGATTTTTCAGCATATGAAAGACCTGCTAGGATCTCTTCTGACCACCAGGTCACTGCTTAATTTATTCCCTCTTCCAGTGAGGAAAAAGTTTGGTGTTATTTCGATGTTTCTATCTTTTTACCTTAGAAGCAGCACATCAAAGGGGGAAGAAAGGATTTATATTCTGGATTGACATGGTGAAACAAGAGATGTTAAATTATTTTAAAATGCAGTGTTTTCCTAATGCACTTAAAACCTGATATTTTCTAAAGATATATGTCTTGAAATGTTGATGTTATACTCCAAATCAAGAAATTAGTAACAAAAAAATTTGCTTGGATTGTTCTGAAATGAAATTTGTCTCAGACCAAGCCAAGTGTATTTTTGTGATTTTTTTTTTATTATTGTGGCAGTTGTGCCAAAATAGTTATTATTCCCACAACTCTAGTCATCTTTCTAAAAACATTTTTTCTCAGAGACGAAAAAATGTAACATTTTGCAAAATTATCCATGTAATAAAACAAGAAGTACTAGAATCAAAGTGATCCTCTAAAACCCTCTATAAAATCACAGACAAATGAATCCTTATTCATAAGTATTTAGGAGTCCTCAGTGACCTTCAGAGTTCTATAATACCTTATTCCAGACATTTCCTATTTGAAAGCCTGATCTGGTTTACCCATTTAGATGAAGCTGGATGATTCAGCATTGAGTTCAAGTTACCATCTTTATTTAACAATTTAGAAATGTGATAAACTGCCTGTGAATTTAATCCACAGAATCAGAATTTACTTCATATACTGGAGAATAAAAAAATGCCAAGTCTTAAAACACCAGCCCAGCAACCCTTTTGCTTCTCTGCAGCTCCCTGTTCTCCTTCACCTGTGATGTGATGTGCAGAGCAGCAAAGCCCATTCCCAGCCATCACAGTGATGTGACAGACTCACTCAGACTGCCTGTGAAAGACCATTACAGACAAAAAATAGTGGCTAATTAGCAAAATACAGGATGGTGAAACAATGCAAATCTGAAATCAGCTGGAAATAACTGCTTAGAAAATGTCAGTGCAGGAAGGGGCAGCTGTACTATATAAGCTGCAAGAATGGGAGGTGAGACAGTCAGGCTTACTTTTCATCTTGACTACAGACATCTTAAATAGATTTAGAAAACTCAAATTGATCAATATTTTCAAATTTGGATGCCCATATTTGTGCATTAATTTTCGTGATTTCACCAGTTAATACTTCTGCATGTCTAATAGCCACACATTAGAAATCTAATGTTTAAGAGGACCTCCACTTGAAGATGAACTTTTTCCAAGTGTCAAACTGTCTCAGCTTTCCCTCTGAACAATGTGTACTAAAAGAGCTGTTGTGTCATCTGAGAAACTGATAGATTAATGATGATAACAATGAAGAAAAATATGATGAAAACCTTAAATTAAATACTGTACCAAAACATCAGCATTATGGTAAAGTTTCACACTGAGTCCCTGAGGAAAGATCATTCCATTTTACACAGCATTAATGTGGCCATTAGAATGGTAATTTAAATTATTTGCAATACTGTGTCTTCTGCTAAGTATATTTCAAACTGGAAAAAATATACCAAGAGATAGTATATTTTTTAGATTAACAACTTCCATCTGACCTTATTTGGAAATAAGTAAATTTTTAAAAGGTGGTGAGTAGGGTCAAGGCTGGATAGTGATTCCTTCCCTTCACACTCCAATTCTCGCACACCAGTGCATGCCCAATGGAAAGGGACATGAAAATCTCCTTTATTCACATCACCACTGTCTATGATCACTTTGTGATCTTGCCTAGGTTGTTCAGGAGGTGACTTAGCTGTGTCTGATCATAATCATCAAAGATTGTGCAATCTTCACAGCTGGTAAGATGGGGAACCTTCACAGCCTCAGTTTTGTAAATAAACCTCAGATTAATTCTTCATGCCAATTCTTAACTATAGACCTATTTCAGGTCTTCATCTGTCATTTCAACTTACTGCTGACACCTGTTGTCAAAACACAAACACTGTCAGAATTTTAAACAACCTTGCAGGCTACAGTAAAGGTCACAAAATGAAAGAGACTTTTCAACAGGAGCCGCTGGACAGAAGATGCAAAATAATGTCATGCTACAGCTGAATACCTTTTATTTCTTTAATGTCTGATTATGCTTTTGGAAACAAAAATTGTATGTAAAAAGTAAGACCTCTACCCTACTAACAGACTCCTATGCACCTGTTTTTCCTGTTTCAGTGTTAGGTGCTATAATTACATTTACTGTACCTCTTTCCCTGTGCTGACTGCCCGCCTGCGTACACGGTGCTGGGCAGTGTCCCATCAAGATTTCAGGCTGCTGCTGTTCTGGCCAAAACAGGTGAGAGATTTAAAGTGGGGGCAGTGATGGGCTCAGTCTGATGAAAACAGACTGAATCAGTGTTTTTACCTAAGGCAACATGAGCTAAATAGAAGCAGATAAAGGAATAACCCAAGTATGCTCCAAAACTGAGATGAAGAGGTTGCAGAAGAATGGGGGGCTGGAATAAACTGCTAGTTCACACAAAAGAGGAAAGTCCAGCCTGAACTTATCCTGTCATAGGTGTGGTGGTTGCAGCTGCTTCAGCTCACTAAAATCTGTAGCAGTCCTCTCTCTGCAGAATTTTTTCCCGACAAAATTAATTTTGGAAGACTTCAGGGGAAAACAAATGCCAAAATACGTGTTATAATGAATAACAGTTTTTTATTAACTAGATCAAGAGTGCAGCTCCTCATACATTTCCTGAAGTTTGACCCAAAATTTCATAACCTCCTACATGCCCTTATTCAGGCACACTGCACTGATAAGGAAAATGCAGATATTATAAATTGTAATTAAATTAGCTATCATACATTTCAAATGCTGACTAGATTACAAGGGAGATTGCTATGAGAAAGATTTTGAAATAATATTTCATATTCAGGAACTACGTATTTGGCTCCTTCTGCCTCCATCTATCACAGTTTCTCACACAGGTGGTATTGGAAATGACACAGGTGTTCCATTCTGGCAATTTTCATTTTTAGAGTGATACTGTGATAGGTGTGCTGCCATCTGTGATTTAGAGGAATTCTGGAGACTCCCACATTACACTGGACAATGAATGAACTTCTAACACACATGGGGAACTAAGCTATCCTTGCATATCCAGCCTCTCCTCCTGTTTTCCAAGGAGAATAGCAGTTAAGCAAAGCTGATCTTGCCAGCTTGTGCAAAAGACACTAATGAAAGCATACTTTAGAAACTGAAATATCATGGAAAAAAAAATCCTGTGGAGAAGATTCCATGGTCTTCAAGAAATTGTCCACAAATACTGCTATCTAGAAAAAGTACATAACTTGATTAGCTTCTGCTTGGAGAAGGCAGTTACTGGGTCATGCTGTCACTGTAGCAAAAAAGAGAGGTGCTGCACCTGCAGACTACAACATTTTGGAACAATACAGAACAGAAGATAACAAAGCTACCTCTTATGAATGCACCAGGTTTTGAACAGGAGCTTAATATATTTTAAAATTCCTAAGAACATTGATATGAACGGAGCAGCACAAATGTGCACCAGTAAGAGATCCTGGTGCTGCTTTCTAGAAGTTCAATCACCAAACACTCACTGGAAGGTTTAAAGTAGCCCAGAAGGTATAAATTCCTACCATTACCTCTTAGGAGCATCTCTTCTGCAAAAGGAAGAGACATTACCAAATCACTATACAGTGACATTACCAATATCACTATACATATAACACTATTCACTAATAGCTTGCCCAAATTTCTTTTGAGGGCTGCTCTTGGGTTTTACTGGGTTTATGTTGAGTTTGAGGGGGTTTTTTCCCCATTGGTTTACTTTTCCTTTTGTTTGGTTGATTGGTTTTGTTATTTTACTGTTTATGTCCTCTTCCGTCAATTTAGACAATTAATTTAAGTTTATATGCACCAGGCTAGATGTCATCACACAGAGGGATAGTCACAAATGCTAGGGAAGATAGATGTTTCCTCTGGTTCATGAAGATAAGCTTCCCCAGGCAAGTAATAAGTGCACGGTGCTAATTTGACTGGACTTTGCAAAGGCTCATCTCCATCTGACCCCAGCAAGATCCTATGTAGATTAGGTTTCCTAAGCTAAAATACTTTCTAATATAATCCATATTTCCTAGGGAGCTTCATAATCATCTTATGTACAATTGCCTTTCAGAAAATAATTTTCTGTATAAATCAGCTCTGCTTGACCTTTGATCTTTTCCTCTTACTGTTCCACAGTCTTCAGCTGGATTTATAAAACTTCTCATTGCCAAGCAACATAGGTGGTGGTGCTGGTGTTGCACTAAGACACGATGTACCAGTATTTACACCTCAGATATGGCACTACTTTTATCTTTTACTCATGTTCACAATTAAATTATCAGACATTATGAATTCTAGTTTTACTTTAGAATATTAGAATTTCCTTCCAGATGCTGCTATTTAATTGATGTTTTTATGTGAGTGTATTTTCCAAGAGTACCTGCCCCCATTTGCCACTTCTATTTCTGTACAAGACTTACATAACTGCTTGTGACTTGCCAGGTATTTTTATGTTAGGTATGTCTGTGAGTTAACTCTTCAGGAAAAGAAAAATGAGCATATCTAAAAAGCAATTGCCTCAAAGTAGTTCACACCCTCAGTTTATCAGACAGCTTATGTCCTAGTAAAGTACTAGTTTTTCAGTACTCTGAGTTGGATTCTTTCACTGACTTTAAAGATACTTGCTTATTTGTGTTTTTCATCAATTTCGGTCCTTTTGTTTTTGCCCAGAAAAACTGTGTTTTGTCCAGTTACATCTATTGAAGGACAAATTGATTTGCTACTCCAATATGTCAAATGTCTGTGCCACGAAAAGATATTTGTGTGTTATGTTTTGCTAATGACACTTCTAGGGAATAACTAGAAGTTACTAAAAAAGCCATTTGATCAGTTTAAATAGTTAGGAAAATGGACAAAGGCAATTCTTCTGCATCATTCCTTGCTGTATAATGGATAGATGGTCCCAAACACAAAGTGGTCATTCAGAACTCCGTTAAGGGCCCTGTTTTAGAAGTGCTCATAAAACGGAAAAACCATGTTAATTTGTATAATAATGAGACAGACTAGCAGCTCCCTAGCAACCCCTTTCCTAGGTCCTGTAAAGAGAAAAAGGATCTTTGCACAAGTCTGTACAGAGGATCAAATTATTCTCTAGCTGTCTCCAGCAACACGCTGGAGACAAAAATCTGCCTGAGGTACATTCCATGCTCTCCAAAAAGCATCAGCTCCGAAAGTGCAGTTGCAACTACCTACAACTGCTTACATTTATCTTATCAAACATTTATGGCCCATGTTACAGAGAAGGATAAATAATTCAATGTCATGGTCAGTTTTGGTGTTACAATTGAAAAAATCTATGTTAACAAACTAGCTTAGAAAAGACAGATTTTGGCCTCACAAGAAGCATAACTAATGCCATAAAATCAAGAAAAAGACAGACTGTCTTACAGTGGGAGTAGTTTTAGTTATATTGGTGGCAAATAACCAATAACCATAAGGCATGAATAATTTTTATTCAATATTTAGTATTATATTATATGATAGAAATTAAATATATGCTACATATTATATATATATTATTCAATATAATTAAATATATATTTTCAATATAAATCTGTTGCACTTAACTCTGAGGATCATAACACTTTTTCCTAGAAAACTATCAAGTTTAATTTGAGACTATCATCATTCTTATATTCTACATGATTACCTGAAGTCTGTTCATGCAATGGTAAAGCTTTCAAGTTTTTGATTAACTTATTTTTTATGCACCGTTAATTTCCCCACTATTCATTTTCCTATCAGAAAATTATTACATTGACTTTTATTTATATATTAAGCCAGCATTTATATTTGCTCAGTATCCTGTATAGATTCTGTACAAAGTTAGCAAAAACTGCCACAGTTTTAAAACTGAAATGTAAAAATTGGTATAAAGTTGGCAGTCTCCATCTGTATGTCTTAATTTTCCAGTTGATTCAGAGAGAGATATACGTCATTACTTTCCCTTTACAGCTCATAACAATTCAGGATTGGGCAAATATAACAATTTCCAGGCTTCATTATAAAAAATACTCCATGAGTTCTGATCCTGTGAGGACATCTAGTGAGCAGTTCCATATGGAAAGAAAATGGTAAATATTCCTACAACATGGACAATTCACAGATTTTCATCAAGACTTTTGTTGCTGACAGATATTATTGTATTTGTGTTATAGCAGCTTCTAAAGCCCAGTAGCAGCTGACATAGGCTCCTTATATACTTTTCTATAAGCATGCAAAAAAGAGAAATCTATGTCCCAAAAATTTACACTCTCAGGAAAAATTATTTCACAGATTTTCATATGCAATTATACAGCTCTGGCAACACACCTTTCGCAGCCTGTTTGAAATATCTATCCTGGTATTATCCTGTGGTTACCACAGGGTAGACAGACTGCTTTGGCAGCAGCAGGAGCCTTCTGGAGGGGTTCTCCAGGGATGGTGTGCAAGGAGCCAGCTGCCAGCCAGCTGTACCTGGCACTGGGACCTCTGCACAGAGAAACTGGAGCAGCAGGGAAACCACATGAGAAGTAGTGGAAGGAGTAGAAGGTCTCCTGTATTTCACACAGACTGCACAAGACTTGATAAGTCTGTTAACAGAGGAGAAGAGAATGACTCTGAGATCCAAAGCTGAGAAAACCTCTCAAGAACATGGCATGATATAAAGACAAGATTTATCTCCCTTGTTTTCTCTTTTTTTTGGATTCAGTTAAGAACAAGGCATGATATAAAGACAAGATTTATCTCCCTTGTTTTCTCTTTTTTTTTTTTCCCCAGGTAGAGAGCCTCTCCAGGTCGCTGCCATATTTCAAGCTGAACATAGCATTTGAATGTGATTAACATCAATGCTTTATTAGACTGAAAAAGAGGGGCATAACAAAAAATTCTCAAAGTCTGACTTTTTGATAAATAATCCCATTTGCTATATGCAAACTTTGTATCAAAAGTATCATTCAACAAATGGTCAGCTATAGAGTGCCTTAGCTACCTTTAAAGGAAGGAAACAACATTTTGAAGAAAGTCTCTTACATTGTGCTACTTGTAACATCTTAAAACTTGAAAGTTTTAGAAGAATACTACATTCAACCTTCAAAGACAAAATTTCATTTTGTACACTATATCAACACCATGTTTATTGACTTGTGCATACAGCTGCACTTTCCTAACCCTCTTTATTCTCACATTGAAAGACTGCATATAAGAGACTCAGACTATTCTAAATTAAAAGCCCCAAACTGTTTATAGCAGAGGTATTAATTGATAAGGCCTCCAATTTCCATCTAATTATTGTACTAGCCAATTTCTCCAAATCCTCATTAATATTTAAGAAGTTGACAGGTAATTGAACAAGCTTAATGAAAACTAGTAATGAGATACATAAGGTATTTTTTCTATGTCTCATGGCACGAGCATAGGGAATCCAAAATACCTGAACACCCTGTGAAAGGAAGAGCAAAAATAAGTCAATGCTTTTGTAAATTCATTAGTTATGACCTGTGCTAAGGTTTTGCACGCATGGTCTTTTTTAGTCATGCAAACATATTTGCACTTTCAAGAAACTTCCAGTTTAGAGGTCTGTCATTACACTGAAAAATCACCACCTTATGTTAGAGGAGCTAGCAGAAAAAAAGGGAGTTAGTTCTTCGTATTTTAAAAAGTAATTAGGTATTGTTGGAAAAATATCTTTCTCAATTTCTTGGGAAACCATTCACAGAATAAATGGTAATGGGTATGTGCAAATAAGCAGGACTTAAAACTGGATATGGAAATTCTGAAAGCATATTTCTTTTTTTTTTTCTAGAATGTAAAACACCTAACATTAGACAGCATTTACTGAAATAATTATCTGAAAATATTCTGACGACTTAAGAAAAAGATACTTGATGCTGACTTGACTTATGCAATTTTGTTAAATATCTGAAGGACAACTGCTGTTATGTGATTTGATGAGTTATTTTTAAAAAATAATCTAAAATAAACTTATTATCTGGTATTGTTTCTGCTCTGAGACTTTTAAAGTCATTCATATTTACTTGAAAAAACTAAGGGAAAACTTAGGGAAAAGAAAACATTTATAAAAATTGCTGCAGAGGTACTTTTGTCATGAGCCTTCACACCAGTAGTCATGAATTTTTTTGGACCACCCAGAAATAGTAATGTACCTATAATCAATAATAGTACCTATAATTAAGTGGAAAGCAAAGGTTAGAAAGAATGTCAGAGAAAAATAATTCTGATATCAACTCCAGTATCCAGTGACTGCACCTAGTTTACTAGAAGAAGAAAAATTCCTGTTCATCAGCAAAATATCGTTGATTCTATTTCTCACATCTAAAAGAAACCCGACACATTTTAGCAGCTATCAAGGGCAAGAGCTACTCATTCATTAAAATAATTGCCTCCTAAATGGCTGTGAAAAACTCACCCTTGACAATCATTATCCAAAATGCATAATATACATAGACCTGCACATAAAAATGCTAATGTCTTGTTTTATTGTAAAGGAAAGGCTAAAATGTGACCTCTCATTATACTCAATATCATTCACAAAACTGTGATTTTATGAAAAGATTACTTCACATCATCTCTGTTGAATCTAGTGCATTAAATTCCCCAGAACAATAAATATGAAGATCAAATGAGCTGAATAAGCAAGGAGTGCTTTCTGTCAGAACAGCCAAACTGCCTTAACTGCATCAACTCATTAGTTCAGGTTCTCATTTTTCTTATTGCTTCTGTTTCCCTGGCATGGCCAGACGTCCTCACTCAGACCAGCCAAGCTGGATTAAACTTTTCCTGCCCTTGCTAACGTGTCTCCTGGGCTCTGTTTGAACAGGGGTAATGATGTGCCCCCTTAAGCTGTGCAGGTCAGAACGACTCAGAGGAAATGAGTGTGTTTACCTGAAGTAGTGGAAGAAGTGCTCTCAGCATCTACTTGAGAGCAAAGCTGTGAAATTTCTAATGCCCCTGACAGGCTGAGGAGGGATGGCATCATTTGTTAAGAATCTCACGGCCCTGGAAGTGAAGCAGTTCAGGGGAGTGGAGCTTCATTTAGGCACACTGCTTTGCAAATACAGATGCCTTCGCATGAGACAGAACCGGGGGATTCCAGCGGCTTTTTTCAGACTTCTACACTCCATTCTTACTGTCAGAAGTGCTAGGAAGCACAGTGGAGGAGGCTCTGTGTGGCATGACTGAGGTCAGCTGTCTAAAATCAGTCCTGCCATCTCTAAGGTGCTGATTCCCAAAGTTTCCCTGAAGTCTGTTTCTTCAACTTGCTCCCTTGCAACTCTGTGTTCAAGAGTTTACTTCAGCAGATGCAGTCACAAAAGCGCAATGATTCAGCTTGTGTTCATTGCTTCATCTGCTTTTGCACTTCTTTATCAGAGCACTGATGAGTGGATAAAAAGGTGTGGCTATACAGGAGCCAGCCTACATCTAGTGCTACTGCTTTGCACTGGATCTGAACCAAGCTCTTGGGACATCACTCTCATAGGAAGGGTTTTTTGCTCAACTCAAGGGTGGGCCTGAGCTTATCAGTTGTGGTTGTGTTGGTAACTCTCCTGAATAAACCCACATCTGGTTTCAGAATAACTGTTATATTCATGCCCTTATTCTGCATCAGTTTATTAAACTACTCACAGCAGTATGGCCATTTTCACACATCTGGCATCCCACTTCCATTTTGTTTGCCATTTCCCTGCTTTTCACTACAGCTGACACACCTGATTTTTCACTAACCCTGGGAAGTGGAAGAATAAATTCATCTCTCAGTAATTTCCAAAGCTGAATTCATTATCTTCTCATTTGAAATCATACTAAATTATGGAATAAAAAGATGGGATGCAAACACCAACCTTCAGTGCAACTTACATTTGTGATTTTTTGCAGTCATCATTTATGAAAGTATTGCTCTTAGACTTTCACTAATTTCAATGCAAATACCTTGCATTCAAGAAATGAAAGCTATATAAAAGCTTAA
The DNA here is from genome assembly GCF_017590135.1 of Pyrgilauda ruficollis. Classification (NCBI taxonomy): domain Eukaryota; kingdom Metazoa; phylum Chordata; class Aves; order Passeriformes; family Passeridae; genus Pyrgilauda; species Pyrgilauda ruficollis. The sequence goes on along the minus strand of NW_024524155.1, from coordinate 1,448,397 downwards.
ATTTCCTCATTGTCATGGAACTTTATAAAATTTTAATACCAATGCAGCTGAAAAATGCATTAAAATTTCAGTTTCTGGGAAAATAACCATGCTACACTGTGACGGACTTTTATTTGTTTATTTCCATAAATAAAAATATTTCCATAAACATAAAACTTAATGGCAACTCAGTTAGTTATGTTTTCATACTCCTGTAGATATTTCCCCTATGATGCAATGTAAATCCTTACTGCTTTCTTTGTTCTTGACACTGGATTTTTTTTCCACATAAACTCAATTACTAATTTTTTCCCTACTTATTATAGCTAATTTGCCTGGTTAACTTGGAACTTGAGCTCATGCTTGAATCTGAAAAGAACCATCTGGATCACATGCTGGGAGAACTGAAGCATGAGGATGAGAAGGGAAAAAGGATGGAACTTTCTTAAACTTCAGGCAGTATTTTGCTTTAATTTCTATCTTTCACCACACCTAAGTCCTTATGCAATAGAACAAAGTACTTGCAGGAAAACAGAAATGGTAGAATTACAAACTTCTAAAAATTACCAATTTTTCTAGATATAACTCCCAGAACACATAAAAAGACCCCCTATTTTGAATACTGAGCCAGGAAAACTAATGTATTCATCACTTTCTGGCAATGTGTCCCAAGAAAAATAACAAGTTTGAATAAATTTTTCAAAAAGAAATAGACTCACATTGACTGAAAAAAAGATCTTTTTTTTGTTTTGCAGAGAATAAAATTAATCCAAAAGCTTTTTATGTTTCAGACAATAAACAGAAAAATTAAACACCCTTGAGAAGCAATATTTCATATGAAATTTTTTTTCTAATGGACTAGGATTTTATTTTTAACTAATTAACACGGTATTACCTCATTTAAACTCATTTCAGGGTTTTGAGTAAAGTAAACACAGCTTCTCAAAATAGAAAAGAGCTGTTTTAAAGCAAAGTATTCTCTTCTGTAAATGTAAAAATGTAATGCAAATAAATTGTTGTATTTTGTTGGTCTTTTTTTCTAAACAAGAATTCACTGAAATGGACATGCTTACACTGTCAGAGCTTAACAAAAATAACCTTTTTTAATGGAAATCCTACTGCCCAAAAGTTTTTGATTGATCCTAATCACACTGTCTTTAAATGGAAGTTGAACTAACAGTCAGCTACATCCCAGATTTTCAGATTTATAGACAGAACAAAATATACTGATAGTGTATGGAATATTTTAAAGTACATAAATGTAAATGATACTTTTGAAAAAGGAAACTTGCCATCTAGTCCTTTCTGACACCTATGAGAAATTAATTCAAATCTAATTTTGCTATCACATTTTGAATTATCTCATTTCCTTCTAAGAGGATGTGCAGAAAATTCTCATTTTTCACTCAACAATTTCATTTTCTTAATTATATTTTGTTTAAAGAAAAATTGGTGGGGGAAATCCTGGCAAATGTTTCCCAGAACATTTGCCAGGGTAGGAAAATTTTACCATTCGTGTTGGACCGTGTTTTGTCATTCCTACTTGACAACACAGAGTCACATCAGTAGCTGGACTAATGGATCATTAGGGAAAGACTGGGATATCAGCACAGTTGGCTCTGCTCTCCCTCTGACTGCCTTGTTTGTTCTAAACAAGTAATCCATCTGTTGTTATTTTCCAAAACTTAGAGGAGGAACTAATAATCAGAGCTAGGGAAATGCAGTTGCCATGAGGCCCATGGCTAGACTGAGCTGGCTTCTTTACATGTCATGTCAAATCCTGGCAAATGACAGAAAGTACTGCTGGAGTTCATAAAATAGCTAGCTCTGTTGGTCTAGGTCCAACTTTCATTTCTGCAATATTTCAGACCTTCTCAATATTTTTGAATGCAGCAAAAGTATGTTATTCTACACTTTTCTACAGAATAATGAATACCAGAAACATTGAAGTAAAGCAAAAAAGCAGAGGAAAGAGGGAGTGTGTATATCTATTATAGCCAAGTTTCAGGAAGAGATATCTACCTACATCTGTACAGGCTTCATTTTTCTCACTGACCTGCATATCTTAGCACATACATCAGTCATGTTCTTCACATTTGATTGTCATTCTGCTGGTCCGTGCAGCTCCACCATTCAGTGTTTCCATCTTACTCCAGACAGTCAGTTCACACACTGACACCTGCAGCAGCTGTCATGACCCAGCATTTCTGCATGCAGCCTGTACTGTCTCACCAGAGGCATTCATCACCTGTTCAAGACAACAAGCTACTGCTGTTCTTTCAGTTTTGTTCATTTTCCTTTCTCAAAATACGAGTCATAAGGTCATCAGCATCTGGCAGAAATCTTTGGTTGGTTCTGTGCCTCTCCTCTGTCTAGGGGAGGATCTGTGAGCTGCCACATGGAGGATGCCACGCCAGAAGTGTTTTAGTTTACCAAGCTGATGGGTTAGGAACATTTCTGCACATGGGAGGGGACAGATCTTCTCCCAGAACACACTGAAATGTTACAGGGAAGGGCTGCTAAGAGAAGTACAAAAGGTTCTGAATTTCAAGTGCCCAAATAGTGCCTAACTGCAGCTCCTTTATGGATGCAACTACATGGGTATGGCTCACCACTGCAGACACACTCCCACATCCCAGAAAATGCAGCAACGACAGGAAAAACAGCACTTGTCACTTTGTCAAACAAAGATGGCAAGGTATAATTTAGGTGTTAAAAGCCACCAATGCCAAAAGTGTCAAGCAAGTGGCACCTGGTGTCACCTGGATTCTCAGCAGTGCTGCAGGTCACAGACTCATCTATGGCTTGCTGCAAACACCTCCTATGATCTCCTAAGACCTATTTTAGCACAGTTCCCTGAACTCCCCTATACCTGCTGAAAGGATGTCCTCTTCTGCTCAGAAACAGGAATGTTGGGTCTCCTTTGCACTGACCCTGCCCTTTTACACAAACCTCTGCAAAGCCATGAGAACAAGAACTGCGTCCTGAGATGGAGAGCAACAGCTGAAAAAAGTAGCCTGTGTACATACAGCACAGTCACACCCACATTTCTTGGTTTATATCAATAAACCAATTTTACAGCAATAGCAATCCTCTATTTCTTGCCCTTTTCTTAAATGTATGTCCCATTTACAACTCTTTTTAAATATATGTGGAAGAAGTTTCACATTTACATTGTAAAGTCTGACAGATAATATCACTATCCCTTGATACAGAAACAAATACACTGTAAGTGTATTATTATTACTGTTAGGTAATAATAACACTGTAATATTTAATGAGATTAGACATGTCAGCAAGTTTTTAATATTGCTGGAAAATAAAATGCTTTTTATCCCTGCAAGCTCATGAAAACAACTAGGAGAAAAGAACGGAATATTAGATCATTCTATTACTAGAAAACAAGGCTGATTATTCTTGTTCTGCTTAGCTCCCTATTGAGACTACCTTAACACATTTATTCTGCTTGATACACCATCAAGCACTAAAAAGCCAGTCTTTAATTATGAAGGTTTTCCTTCTTTGCTTCATAGCTTCTGAATAACTCTAACTAGAATTAAAGTAGTACTTGGAAAGCCTGAAGTTAAATAATTATCAATCTTCCTAGACAACAGGTTATTTTAAACTTGTGTATGAATTTCTTATTAAATCACAAAATAAATAGTTGGTAACTGTGTGGACACTGAGTTGATCAGAGTCATTAGAATATAAACTAGAGCTAGGCAAAAATCTTAAAAAGCACAACACTTAAGAAGTGGGGTTTTAAGCAATGGCAAATAGTCTCTGATTTGCACATTTCAAACCTCTCCTGATGGAGTATGGTTACAAAGGTTATGTAGGATATGAAGTTTATGCAGGACATTCCTACAGCTGTAGTTAATACTACATATTTGCTGCCATAGTTCCATAAAATAAGGACATTGGTGAAGTCATAGAAGAGTATATTCTGGGTTTCATTTAAGCAAAAAATAAATTATTATTTATCTCACAGTGAGTAAGCCAATCAGTAAGGGCAATGTTAGTGAACTAAAACAGATTTCAGAGGAATTTCTCATCAAGCTTTACCAGGGAAACATTCTCTTATGAAATCTGAGAAAATGCAACCAAAGGAGTTACACCAAACAAGTCCACTGTGTTCTAGATGCGTTTTTAAAGAAGCAGCATCAACTTGAATTATTTAATTTTTTTAAAGCTTCTTTCATTCAGTAATATTCCACTTTTAATCCAGCTGCAACTGGGTTACATAGCATACACCCAAACACCCAATGTATCCAAAACTCAGAAAAATGGCTGAGACTAGAGTTCAGCTGAGAGCACAGTGTTTTCATTTACTTTTGTTCTGTTTTATTTACTGTCATTGAAATTTTCAATTTGTCAGTTCAATGTCAATTTTCTTTATTATATTCTTCTGTAAGCTACAGCCAGCTATATTGCTGATGCTAACTTCAAAGGGAAGATAAAGATTTTTCAAGAGGTTTTTATTTAAAATAAGGTTTTGTGTACTTATTTTACAAAGGAGGACATCTTGAAGATATAGGAAAATCAATTACATTAATCATTTCTAATTTTTGAAATACTGTTTCAAAAAGTACCACTTTACTTTGCTTTTTAATGGACTTAAAAGATGTGCTTCATCATTATTTTGGTGGGGCACCACATCCAGAAAGTCTAAATTATAGAAGGAAAATGCTTTAACAGTCAGTTGATGGGTATACTTCTGTGAAAGATTATTCATAACTTCTTATTCCCTTACAGAGAAACAATTCAAATGAAAATATCTTCCTTGCTTCCTTTTTTTTTTGACAAGATGTCCTCTACTGCATTCTCTATTAGTCAACCAGCATGTCTGTTTTCCAGCTGTACACATAGTATTTTACAGAGGGAGGAAAAACCTGCATGCAACAGAGATTCCTTAGGAATTGAGTATATTTAACTAGAGCCTATCAAAAGGATTTTCTAGAAAAAGAGATTGAAAGGAAACAAATGCATAAAAAATAGACTTCAGATTATCATATTTTTAATCCATAAAGAATTAATACCACCAAAGAGCAAGGGACAAGAGCTACCTACCCTTAAACTGCACTTGAGAAGTAAAAGCACATTGATAATCCCCAGTATGAAATGTTACTGAATCAATTGCTAGCAAAGGAAGTAACCTCAGAGTTTAATACCTGACCCATCAAGAGCTAGGCAAAATTCAGAATGTCACAAACCTACTGTAGTCCCTACTAGTAGAAAAATTCAAGTGCAAAATGCAATTGCAGTTTACTAGTGGAATTTTTTTAGAGCCACTAAAGACAAAATATTTCAGACCACTTTTACAAATGTTTATAAATTATAAAATTGCTTTTAGGTCAGAAAAAAAATTTAGAAGAAAAATTTGAAGACAATAAAAAGGAAGTGATAATCTGTTTCACAGAATGCAGTTAGTTTTGATCATGAAATTTGAAATTTTCATGCTCTATTGTGCAAATAAATCCTCCATCTACTTCCTATTTTCTTTTAAAAAATCTAACATGGTCCCTGAATTGTGAATAAGAGCAGTGCTAAAGGGTGAGATTGAAAAGACAACAGGACACCATCCATTTCCTAAGCATTGTGTGGAAGATTAAATCTATAAAAATTTAAGTCCACAGAGCCAACCATAGAAATAATAAATATTAAGGTTTTAAGGATTAAAATATGTATATATATACACCCATAGTTTAAAAATTATAAGCAGATAAGAGATTAGTATAGCCCATTTTATTTAAATTGTCACTTTATTTACAGTGAGGCATAAGTTATTGCATCTGGCTTCAGTTTTCAAATATGAAGATAAAAGCCTTTTAAGTATCTGTTTCTGAATGGCATTCAAAAGAGATTAAGCTGAAGAAAATCTACAGTGAATATTACAAGAAAAGGATCCAAGTGAAAGGTTAGAGCACTCTTCATTCTGATTTAAGTTTGATGATGCACTATACATGATGAGGGTACCACTATCTCACAACCCATCAGCAGGTAATTCATAAGGAGGTCAAAGAAAGGAAAAGGCCATAGATTCATGCATAATTTAGTAACTTCATCAATAAACAATTCTTCAATAATAAAAAAGAGCTCTGAAAAAGGCATGTGGAGCAGGAGAAAGGGAGCAAAAATACCACCAACACAATCTGCAAGCAAACTTCAACTTTGTGTGCATGGAGAAAATTACATAAATCATTCCCCAATTTCATCAACATGATAACCATGCATAAAAATACAGACACACATATATTTGTATGTTATACTTGACACACTTGGGATGATTCCACAAAAATAAGTAGGGTAAATAAGCAAAAAGAACAAGAAGTGGCATAAAAACAGTAAATAAATATTCAGTCACCTTGGTCTTCACAAAGTTAGCTTTAGTAATATAACAGTCAATATTAAAGGCAAAAAAGCAAAATCTACCAACAGTGAAACTGTTCATAGAAACACATAACTACAATGGTCTGATCAGACCTGGTGTAACTTTTCTAATACTTGGATTATGTGATAGTCACAAAGGATTTCCTAGCACTTAGGAACTGTCTCAGAAAAGAGGTTTTGTGAAAAAGACAGCTAAACATGCTGTGTGTTCCCAGCCCGAAGCTGCATAGTGCCTTTGTGCGCCCTGTTGTGCCTTCACTTTATAGCCAAGGTAGAAAGCCGAAACACACAGAGGCAGCCCACTGAGAAATTTAGCAGCACAGGAACCTAATGTCACTGGAAAGTTTTGCAAGGTGATGTGTTTCCCTGTGATGAAGGAGATGGGTTGGCAGGTGGAAGACACACAAAGCAGAATCCTTCCATAGCCACTTCTAGCCAATTTGGGTAGGGATCAGTTCCAGCATAAGATGTTTGAATTAGGGTGTCAATTTGTAGATGTATACGAATGGTAGGTGCCTGCCTTTTCATTACAGTTGATGAAGATCTAATCAATATAAACCAAGGAGAGGAGAGCAAATAATTCCACCCAAAAATATACACTTACTGTCTGTTTAGATTTGTTTTACCTTGGCTGGCCTTGGTCTATCCTGGAGCCAGCTGACATTGGCTAGGTCAGACATGGAGGAAGCTTCAAGCAGCTTCTCACAGAAACCACCCTTGTAGCCCCCTCCTCTGCCAAAACCTTGCCATGCCAACACAATACAGTGTTATAGAAAAACCTTTATTCCATCTACCTGGAGCTTACTAACTGTACTGGTTAGGGCCCTTGGTGATAATGGCTGCTCAGACACCCACATCCACGGACGGAGCAAGCAGATATGGAAATTCAAGGATTGTAATTTGATATTTAGTATCTGCTTTTATTTCTCTTTTACATCCATTTTCATTGATACAGAAAAGAATATAGAAAAAAATTAAATCTTCATAAGAACTATATTAAAAAGAAGACTTTTCTAGTAGGGAAGTATATATTTTATTATGTTTTATATAAACTCTTTTCAGTCTTTGTAAGTCAAATTTCTAAATAATCCTTATAATTCAAAAATAAAGTTGCTTCTTATTCATAATTCAATTTTTTAATGGAAAATATTAATTCAGCATAATGCTAAAACTAGAAGTGTCTAGGCAACCAATGAAAATTAGTTATAGAACTATGTAATCCTTAAGGGCATCTGTCACTTTGAGCATCTATATAATTCATCTCTTTAGAGCAAAGCAATATGCACATGCTTAAGTCCAACTGACTCTATATTTGCTTTACTCCAGTGGGATCTGAACACATGGTTCTCTGCTTAGTTAAATTAAGGTCTAGGGACTAATCCAAAGTCATTAAAGTAATACAAAGATTCCCCAATGAATACCATGGCCTAGAAGTCTTATTCTATTTCTATTACACACCTCTTTACAAATGCAATTACTTTGTTATTGTTTAATGCAGATTCAGTCTTCTATATATTAGTATTATTTTAATAATCTACTAAAAATTCTAATACTTTTTTCCCACCTGAGCATTGCTGGGGTTTTCCTTGATCACAGCACTAAAATCTGGAATAGATGTTAAAACTTAACAGTGAAAGGAACATATTCTGTTTCATAACTGCATCTTTTTTTGGGGGGTTACACTGAAAATCCTGTAATGAAAAAAAATGCAGTAGTACATGATGTTATTCCTCATTCTTATTATTCCTAATGACTGAAAGGCATAAACAAACATAAAAATAATGTATTCTTTTATTCTCAGATTTTTAAAAATTATTTTTCCCTTTAATTTCGATTTCATTTCCATTAGCTTTGAAATGAAATTAAAAAGTAGTGATAAAAGTTCATTAGTAGCTGCAAATTTGTAGGCATTCTGTAATGTATTGAATTAGCTGGCAGGAGCAATAGAAGTTATTTATTTATTCCCATAGCACTGACTTTTTCAAACAGCTTTTATTTGAAAATATATGTTTTCCTTATAAAGAAGTCTTCAAAACAGTTCCAAAAAAGATTCACTCCATAAGTAAACTAAAAAAACTATTCTAGAAGCAGTAAACAAACTAAAATTTTAAGTTTAATTTCTTTACATTATCAGTAAAAAAAATTGTAAAGAGAAGTGTTCTGAAAGTTTAGTTCTAATTTTTATTACTCTTTCTTTTAATTACTGTTAATAAATTTTCTTTATACCCTTTTAAAGTTTTAAACATACTTTACTTTTCTCCTAATACTACCTCACAACAAAAAGTAAATACACTAATAATTAACCAACACTAAAACCCACCACATTCATTAATACACTACCCAAAAAAAATCTCAAAATTAGCAAAATCTCAAATTAACAAACCAAAACCACTACAGACTTTTATCAGCTTCAGTCCTCCTTCATATATATATATATATAGTTATAGTTATAGTTATAGTTATATGTGTGTGTGTGTGTGTGTGTGTACAGTTATTTGGGGTTTTTTTAAACACACTGAAGTACTTTATTTTTGCCTTAGAAAGCCAGCTTCTTTCCCAAGGCTTTGAAGATCCAGGTGTGCTTTATAAGGGATAAAAGAACAAATGTAAAGTTAAAAACATACAAAAACATTTGTGAAATTGGGGCCAAAGGCAACTAGAGAAAAAAAACCTTTGAAAACTTAACTTACACACCAGTGATGGTCATCATCTTTATTTCTGCTCTATGAATTTGTAAAATTCAGGTTACCCAAAGCAGCAAAATTTCTGTCTCAAAAGAGGTAAATCAAATGTCTATGCCAGTAAGCATTGAACGGCAGTGATTGTAAGCTTACAGCCTATAAAAAAATAGGTAAATAACTTACGTATATTGCAGAAGAAACTTCTCAAATGTGCTAATAATAGTAGATAGGAAATTATAAAGGTTTTTGAAGGTATTATTAGTATTTTAAGAAAATATCTTGACCAACAAAATTCCATTTAATCTAAAAATCTGAAAAAATTTACTAATGTTTACACATATGCAGAATAAGACTTTAAGCTACCAGAATATTCAGCACAAAATATTAATCCACTGGGATAGTACTGTGGCTTAAGATTCATTTAAAGGAGTTATTTGTTTCTAGAAGTCAGAATTCCTGTATTTGAAAGAAAGACATAATTAACCTGTCCCTGCAAAAAAAGCAATAAGATTTCAAAATACTCTGTTATAATTCCTGTCAAAAGTATTTAACATTCTCTATGAAAATTCTCTTGACAAATACTTATATTTCACATATGTTCATTCTGCATATGACACAAACTTAACAGCCCTATAGAAATGAATGTAGAGACATGCAAATCTGAGACTGTCCTGCTGCATCAGTAATTCTCCAATTTTGGTCTATGACCTATCTCTAGGATCCATAAATTGCAAAGGAATTTTGTTTATATCTCTTAAAGAGAAAAATCAATAGTGTTTTCACTTGAATATGCAATAGCAATGGCAAGTAATTGTGACAGTTGCTATTGGCCCATTGGTCAATGATCCACCTTGCCAGGGTGTGGAAGTTTAAGCCTTTCAGTGCCTTGACATTCTGTTTCTAAAGTTTGGAGTGAATAAAATAGACACAAGATAATAACTGAATTTCTTAGAATATAGTCAATTCTCTGGTCAGATAATTTATGAAGTCTGGAAGGTAATAGGTAAGTGCTGCATATTGCAGGGGATAAAATACATACGTCTCATGAAAAATAGATTTTCCCTAAGAAAAGCCTTAACAGAAATTATGTCATGAATGAAAATTTCACTCTAAGACAATATTCATTTTGGTAAAGACATGCTCAGAAAAATAGAATAAAATCTGAAGGCTGGATCTCACTGCAGGACACACTGTGAACCTCCTTAGAATTTATTGTGGCTTGAAACTGTTAGGTGAAAGGAATCCAGAAACCAAAACATGAAGCCAAGCTCACTTTGTACGCCACTGTTTCATTTCTTTGTGCATTTCCAAGAGTTCCAATGAGCGGAGTGCTGCATTTTAGCATAAGAAATACTACTTGCATTATTTAAAAGTGCAAAACAGCAATATTGACATAGAAAATCTGGTTCAATATTGCACTATCAAGCACTCCAGTCCAAGGGTCATGAACTCCAGCAGCTGCTGGGGACTGCTCCTCCAAATACCAAATGCTGGTTTAAGAGCTGAGATGTTGTTTAACCTTTAACTGTGTGACACTATTTACAGGGCAAAGTACTTTGGGGTCCCAACGTGGTTATCCCTTGCTGTGTGTAATATAGATATTAAAGAAAATACCATAGGGAAGTCCAACACAAGACTTCCCTAGCCAGGTTTCACAAACACAGACAACTAAACCATTGCCTAAAGAATTCCTTTGAAAGCTTTTATGGCTTCCACATTCAAACTATAGACTTCAAAATATTCTTTTAATTTCTGTTTTTTCAGCAATTTTTTATTCTGGTTTGATCATTTATTGCTAGTTGTGCAGGATTTGGGCAGAAGTAAGGGCAGGTCTGTAGCACTACAAAGGAAATTTTAAAGTGTTGAAAAAGAGACATATATACAAAAACAATAGCATTATTGTATAAAATTGCAGCATCAAATAATAGTATCATTATAATCAGGAAATAAATGGCTTTTTAATTTAATTGCTTGCTATGCTTTTGCAGAATATGAAAATACATTTTTCTGCTTTGCCAGCAGCAAAACTTGAAAATCTTTCTGTTCTCTCTGTTTATCCTATCTCCAAGTCCATTTAGAAGTGTTTTATCCTGAGCAAGGGTCTCTGGAGAAGTATTATTGTGCTTGGAGACCACTAGGGTAAATAAAAACAGCTTATTAAGAAGAGCATCTTCATTCTTTGGGGAAGAAACTTGGATCGTGCTGTCATACAAAGGTAAAAAGTAGAAGCATTCCACTCATTATCAGCTCTCCTACTTCTAGTTCTTCACCTGTTGAAGAATTAAAAAGTTAATTTTCATTTTAAAAAATACTGTTAGATAGAAGTAAATTCAACTTCTTCCAAGCCATCCATAGCTGACCTTAACAGGCCTAAGTTTCTTTGTATCTCTCCATGCCTGCAGTAGTGAAAAGTTGAGGGGTGTTCTTTTCTGTTAGCCCAGCCAGTCTTCTCAGTTCTTTTCCTAAGTTTTCACTACAAACTGTTGCACTTTGAGCAATAGTCTGCATTGAATCAACAAGTTCTACTTTTATATTTTCTTCTTGGAAGTCCATGATCTCAGTTCCTTTCAGTAATTCAGTATCCTTCACCTCAGAAGTAGTCCCAGTGGGAGGAAAAATTTCACCAAGGCAACAGTTCCATATTCTGCTGATCCACATGCAAGCAGAAGTTTATTTTGGAATTCCATCCCCTCCCTTCTGCAAACTTTTCAAAAACTAACAAACAAGAGATGCTGGGGCTCTGATAATGTTTGATTGCTGAAACCACTTTGGTATTGAATTTATCGTGAATAGGAAGCCTTCCTAGAGACACAGATGTAATGAAAAATATATTAAAATTAACTAGAGGTTCTCAGACATATTAGCAATATCAAACTTCAATCTGCCAGCCAGCAAACATCCACAAATATTAGTTTTCTTGTTAATTCTCAGCCATTTATCGAAAACCATTATGGAAGCTGCAAGTAAGCAGAATTTTTTGGTTCATGATTCACATCCCACAAACATTCAGCACTTACTCTCAGTTGTCTGCTTATTTCCTCCAAAGGCTTTAATTTAGGTTTACAAACTCAGTGCTAAACCTAAGACAGGATAGTATTTCAGAGTGGAAAATTACCATATTGGCCAAATGATAATAAATCCTAGACAGATGAGTGTATCAAAGATAAATCCCAGTGTAAGTAGGAAGAGGCCATGAGAACAGAAACAGAAGCAGCACCACCCAGAGGTGGAAAAAAAAAAGCTTTTGAATTTACAAAGATATTTCCAAAAGGGTTATCTGGAAAAAATCCAACATGAGAACCTTCAGATATATTGAGTTTCAATATCTGCTTTGAAATTTCAAAGTGAAAGAAACAAAAGTCTTTAACAGAAACAATCGTTGACACAAAAAAATACTAATCCTTCTAATACAAAAGTGATAGGAGAAGGGAACAGAGAGAAAATATTTTATACAGATATATATATATATAGAATACTATGTACCTCATTTATAATATTTTATACAAAAGGATCCCACTAGGGAAAAAAAGGAAAATTAAATAGAAAATACAGCAGGGTCATTAAGAGATTACATACAAAATAGTACAAAGATGAAATCCCTTGGTTTAGCAAAGCTTATATGAAGGCTTTAAACAGCAAGGAACATACAGTAGTCCTGTCTAAAACAAGACCTTGGGGAAAGGTCTCCTCTCTCAGCCACAACTCACTACAGCAGTATACTTACCATGTAAGTATATTTGATTTTCATAACAATAAATCTGCTTAAAGCTCCCTAAAAGCAGAAAAAAATGAGAAGCTGAATGGAAAAGTGTCCTGAAGAACCAGGCCTGAGCATCAGAGTAAGTACAATACATACACGTGTAACTGTACACAAAACCAGATAATACTGGGAGATTTTTTGCAGGTCACACTTAGAACATAAGTATTTAAGTAATACCAAAAACCTAGCAAGAGCATTACTTTCACCCTCATCTCTTTCACCCTCATCTCTCAGAGGAAAAAGTTTGACCATTTTAACAATGCATTTATACTTAGATAAAACTTTTTGTGTCATGTTGTGAAGCAATGCTATTTCCATTTAAATTGCAGTACATACTAAATAGCCTAAAGATAACTGAGCAGCATGTATTTTTTTTTCTGCATTAAAAATACATAATTTCTAAAGAAATAAAATTTATGCCTTAATTTCTGAGAAATTTCAATATTAAAAAAAAATTTAAATTACCTGTAATTAGGTAATATAGTTAGAAATTAAAATCTATTTTTTTAAAAGGCAATACACATTAATTAAAAAACACCTTTCAAGAATCTTTGAGGCTTGACTTAATTTTTTAACCACAGCTTCTAATTTTCTATTATAATAGAAAATAATTTTCTATTATTTTCTTTGATTTCTTTATTTTCTTCCTTTTTCAGAAAACAGTGTATTTAATCCCAGCCTTTTGAGTTCATTTCACAAGAACAATGTCATTCACACCATCCTCTGGTCCAGTCAAAGTAGGTATTTTTCTACATCTGCCTGTTGTGTGAGGATGACCACAGTAGGTGCTTGATTCATGAGATGCTTAGTAGGGGAGCTTTTCCTGATCTCTGTCTCAACCTCTGGCTCAGCTATCCATTTCTTCATAACCTTCAATTCTTTCATGCTGGTTTTGAAATTAGCTGACATATTTAACGTAGTTTCATCTTTGAAAGTATTCATCTCCAGAGCTGAGACTGATCTTTTAATCAAACTTGTCTGTTAAAAAAAGGAAACTTAATTTATTTAGATGTTCATTTGAAATAAGATTTATATATGATATTCCCTTAGTTTCAATGGACTGGATTTTATTTTATATAAAGTTGTAAATGGGGGAAAAAAAAAAAAGAATTACATGGGGACTACGCTGTTGGAAAAAATTTTATTATTTAATGGGAAGAAAGATCTGCATATCTCAGGATATGTGTCAAAACAAAGGGATCTGAAAAATTAATTCAAAGTTATTTGAAGCTCATAGAGGGCTAAAATCAATCTTCCCTAAAAACTGTCCCAAGAAATTTGAATTTAATAACCCTAGTCTTTGTAGGAAAGTTACATTTTAAAATAAAAAATATATGCCACTGGTGGTGATGTTTACAAAAAAAAATAATTGAGGCATATTCAGAAACCGGAAGAAAAGACAGAAAGGCTCTCTATGATGTTTAGAAGGACACACGTATTATATGGAAATGTAGTCAATATCTGAATGGAATTCTGCACCCTTGTACTTTGTGCCCCCATCCCTGAATTGCCTGATGAAATCAAAAACTAAATAATAACTGTAATCCTCTGGTATTTAATTTTTATTAATTATTAAGCAAGTATTATTTGTGAAAACAAATGTATCGCTTCTCAGTGTTTTTGTGATTTCCAGTTCACTAACTTGCACTTTAATGCTAGGCATAAAACACGTTTGTTAAAGAAATGAAAATGCAATTTCATGTCAACTGCCTGAAATTTACAGGGGAAAACACTTCTTACTAATAATTAACAGAAATTTTAAAATAAATGAAGCATTGAATAATTTTGAAAAAATTTTAATTAGACTCTAACAGAGGATGGGAAACAGAAAGGTTAAGATTTAGAGTAAAATTATGATTTAGAGTAAGTACTGCTTGGTAAAAACTAAAACATCAATGATTTATCAGAACAGGAAAACAGTCAGCTTCATCTATTTAGCTATCTGTACATGTATGCAAATTAAAATGCATGTTAAATGGAACGCTTGACTTTTCTTAACACATTGGAATATGCCAACACTGACATCTACTGGTGTTAGTCAGGTTTGGGGTAGCTTTTCTGCAAGCACTAAATTAGTAATGAAGTTTTTTGTGCATTCATGGAACTAAAGAGCTGTACTTTTGTTAGTTGCAATTTCACTGTCAGAGGTACATTTTAGAGAATTTATATATTCTCGTTTCTGATAATTGCAATGTATTTCTATTTAAAGACCTATTTAAATGATCAGAATATTGAGTAAGTGGCAGAGGGGAGAGGGTGTCTCAACATAACTGAGAACCAGCCACTTGATTTAACAAACAAAACGCCTTGTGAAGTGCATTTGGGCATTAAAAAGGAATTCTTAAAATGTAGTACTAACCCATAAGTTGTAGTTCTTACACAGAAAAAAAAATATGCAGGTCTAGTCTGTTAAGTCTTTCGGGAAGGTTCCGTTCTTCAAATGGAAGTTTTTACATATTTCTCAAGGAAAAGAGAAAGAAAACTGAAATCCTAATTTCTGACAGGCACTTTTCTGACAAGTTTTTCTTTATATCTAAACATTTGGTGTTTTATTGGGCTTTAGTGGCAAGGTTTTGGTAGCAGAGCAGCTGCACTGTGACTTCTGTGAGAAGCTGCCAGAAGGTTTCTCCAGGTCTGACAGAGCCAATGCCGGCCTGCTCCAAGATGGACCCACCACCAGCCAGGGCCAACCCCATCAGCAACGGTAGGATAACTGCTGGGGTAACTAAGAAGATGGAGGGAAAAAAATTGAGCAGAAACAACTGAAGGCAGAGAAGAGAGGAGTGAGAATATGTGACAAGAACCGCTGCAGAGACTGCACACACCACGGTCCGTGAAGCAGGAGAGGCAGGAGGTGCTCCAGGCCCCGGAGCTGAGGCTCCCTGCAGCCTGCGGTGCAGATCATGGTGAGACAGGATGGGCCCCTGCAGCCCATGGAGGATCACAGAGCAGCACTGCCCTACCTGGAGCAGGAGCCCCACACACTCCAAAGGAGGCCATGACCCTGTGGAAAGCCCGCTCTGCACCAGGCTCCTGGCAGAACTGTGGCGCTGTGCAGAGGAGCCCATGCTGGAGCAGCACCTGTGACTCAATGGGGACCCCATGCTGGAGCAGTACACAAAATAGCCTGCGGGATGGACTCCCTTTGGAAAAGTTCATGGAGGACTGTCTCCCATGGGAGCCACCCCATGCTGGAGCAGGGGAAGAGTGTGAGGAGCCTTCCCCCTGAGCAGGGAGCAGCAGACACAACATGTAATGAATGAACTGACCTCAATCCTTCTTCCACCCCAGTGACACTGATGGGGGAAGAAATACACGATTCCAGAGTAAAATTAAACCCAAAATGAGGGAGGAGTGGGGAGAGGATGGTTTTAAGTTTCGGGATCATTTCTTATTTTCCTATTCCGATTGGATTGGTAATAATTGCACTTCTATATCTCCAGCTCAGTTCTGAAATGCCCATGATGGTAAATGGAGTGATCTCTTCCCGTCTTGATCTCAACCCATGAGTCTTTCGTTGTATTTTCTCTACCCTGCCCAGCTGAGAAGGAAAGGGATCAAGCAGCTTTTGTAAGCACCTGGAAACCAGCCAGGGTCAGCCCACCACAGGTTGTTCTGACTCTTCAAGATGTGTGTCTGCACAAAAGGAATGTCAAGTAAAGCTATAAAATATACAAAAAGGTATAAAACAATCAAAATATTCCTTATGATTTGGTAGTTAAAAGTGATTGTTGAGGCAACAAGCCAAAAGAGCTGGCCTTCTTTTAGGGTACTTTTGTCATAAATAGTTTTCAATTCAAGGAGTTTATCCTAAATAATCAAATGGGAGTTAATGTAAAACAACAATCAGACTTTTCATTTCTGGCAGAGGGAAACAACATGGAGGAAAAATTCCAGGTAAAAATAATACTGATCTAATATTTTTTCCATCTGCTAGCAAAAAAAGGTAAAATCAGAAGTCTCAGGGAGATGCAGGCATTCCTGTATGAAAGAATCTTAACAAATATAACATGAAGCTACAAATCCTGTTAAAATTTTTGTAGGTTATCTGCAAGAAACAAGTTTGACAAACATATACAGCCTTATTAAAAATATATTTAGCTTCATACTGGTTTTCATAGCTAAAAAAGTAGCTTTTTAACTCTCAGATAACTGATTCCTGCAGAGCATGCAGGCTTGGCAAGATTAAACAGGAGCACAAAAACAAAGCACCTTTGCTATCTGATTAATTAAACTTAATACAGTCAGTCTCAAAAGAGAATTGTTGCTGACCTTGGGAAGTTTAAGTCTTGATAAATTGATACATCCTGCTCTTCAAGGCGTTTCTTTTTTTTGCAGGTATGAATGAAAAGTTATATGTATTTTTAAGCCTGTGGATATTTTTCATAGGGAAGACAAGATTTTACAACAAGAAAATTATTGCTTTTTTGATCTGACTTACAATAAAATCCTACAACTGTAGGTGTCTTTGGACTTTGTTACAGTCAAACAAGATTCTTTCGCAGAAGATCTCAGAATTAGGGAAAAATAGTAGATCTGTTGCTGTTTAAACAATTAACAAAATAATTTGAATTTTACTATCTGCTACACGGAAAATATACATACCCCCACACAGATGATTTGCATTTGTGAGATTATCCAATTTCAGGGAACTGTTCAGTTATGAAATGTGAACAACTTTAACGGGATTAAATTAGCGTCAGGTGAATGACCCCTTTGACCTTCAGGTCTCGCATGTATCAATCAGTATTTTAAAGGAGAGCAGGTGATTGCAGTAGGTGCCACTAGATGGCAGTGCTCCAAAGAATTTGGTTCTCTGGATTTCAAGGCTTAAACGAGCTCAGCAAAGAATTTTAGCATGGGCTCCTTTTTAAACTTTAGTTCTCTTCCTTTCTGGGGAATGTAGCTCTCAAAGTAAAACTTCCTTCCCCAGAATTTATACTAATCTATAAATTTTAAACTGACCTCCATTTCCTCAACCTGTTGACTACTTGAAAAATCAAACCACTCTCATCTTCAAATCCCATCCTCCCATAGATTCTACAATTCATCTCTTCTAGTTCTACTCCAATCTAACTCATTCAAAATCCTGCTTATTTTAAGGTTCTGTCCTTCACTCTTCTCTTCTTCTTCTATTCAGTGTCTAGTAATGTCTAGTCAAAGACCAGGTACAGGTTCCCTTTCCATGGTAATCAATCATGGTATGATTAATCACTGCTCTGTACCAACAAAAATGTCAGATGATCTTTCTCTTAGGGGTATGAATCTGCCACTTTTAGCTCAGCAAGGCTGACAGACAAGAATCTAATGATTTAGGCCTTTTCAACATTCATGACCTCCTCACTACTTTCTTTCTTCATTCACTATGGCTAGCACAGGTTCAGAACACAGGTATCATTCACAACATTTTCAAATGAAATTATTTTTCTAATCTCTCCACAAAGCTAATAGTCTGGTATCTCATTTCATACCCTGCTTGCTGCAGCATCAGTTTCTTTAGCCTAGACCAACATCACCTTGCTGTGTTCACAGTCATTCAAAGTGCTATCACAAAGATCATGGTGCTTCCTTGGACAGTTATCCCATTCTTTGAAGTAACAGAAAGAAAAAAAATAGTAAAAAAAAAAAAAAAGATGCTCCTTTGCTTTCAAAACCTTCACAGCCTTTTTGGGTTTTTTTAATCTCTAGAACAGTAAAATAATAACTTCTATGTTTGTGACTTCTAAGTCCATCAGTGAATTCCTAAGCTTGGGGGATTCCTTTCTGAACACATTTTTGCCCACCCTTATACTGCCTCTCACACCTGAGAAATGCTCACCAAAGCCATTGATTTATTCTCACAAGAATTTCCTTAATTCCTATCCCACCATGCCCTGCAAAATAATTAGTGATTGGGTAACTGGTATGCTGAAACCCCTGTTTACAATGCTGAGCAGAGTCCTTATTCTCATGGAGTCCTTATATTCTCTGAATATATCTGTCCAACAGACAGAAAATTATGCTGAATGAAAAGCAAACACTCTAACAAATGCCATGATTTATGTTTATATGGTACCCAAATTGCTGACAAAAGCAGAAGCTCACAAAAACCAAAGGGAAACATCAAGGCCTAATCCTGTACCCTGAAATAATGCCATCCTTGATGCTTAGGACAATCTTGACTACATCAGAAGAATTCAATTACTAAAAACTTCCATAAAGCAATTTGTGGATTCATATTTTAAAAGAGAGAAGCATCATTATTAGCAAACGTGACCTTCTAAATAATACAGATAATAAAATTTCATCAGTATACATGCATTGAGCTCAAAGTTGGCTGGATGAAGCTCAGGTTATACCTCAGAAAGAAATCTAGTCTTGATGAAGGGTGTAAATAATGGATCATTGCAGAATCTTCTACTTTCATTGTAATACATTGAAATACTATAGCTACTCTCAATTTGCCTAGACTAAAGCCTCAACTACTGAATCTCTTATGTTTTTGTATAGCAAATCATGCTGCATCAGGAAGTGTGCCATACAGATACCATATTCACCTCAACTCTGTCTCTCTCTCATGTGTAAAACCTACATAATGCTCTTTTAAGTCTTAATGCAGAACTGGTAGTGAAGAAATAGAAAGAACACACACATGAACTGACACTTCTGCTTGCTTCCCTGGAACACTATTTGTGTTCCAGGGAAGCAAGCAGACAAGTGCACAACATTCCTGAAAACATTCCTATGGAAGGAGAATCACAGATTTAGACAAGACATCAGATGCCTCTCTCTAGAACTTAGATCCTTCAGAGGCTGCAGGCAGATATTTCCCTGCAATTCAAATCCAGAACATGGAGCCCTCTTCTAAAGGTTGACACATCCATTCTTTCAAGAAAGGGCACAGTGATTTTTCTTTCTTTTATAAGAGGAAAAAGGACAGAGATGTGATTTCCACCTGTTTACGATATTATTGAAACATGGAGTCAGGGTAGGAGAGTTCATTGCTCATCTTAGGATTCAAAACTCACCACTAGATTATTTGACCATTCTGGGTACAGGAAGTTGTGTCGTTGAGCAGAAAAGAATGCAAAAGTCGTGCAGCCAAGAGAGAGGACAAGTGCTGACATGACTAACTCACTTATTAAAGCACTTACCTGGAGCAGAAAAGCTCTGTATAATATTTCTAATCCCAAAACTTCTTTTCTATATTATTGGTAATGTCTCACTGCCTTTATTTTAAGATAAACATGTTTAATTTAAAGTTCAGAGATTGTTACAGAGACATCTTCTGTTGCTTACCTTTCAAGACTGTAAAGCTCCTTTCAGAATTACTTCTTTTCAGGATACAATCTCCCCTCCTAAAAAGTATGACCCTAATTCCCTATTCTTGTCCTTATGACCTTGCATTTGGCTGCACTAAAGTGTGTGTTTTTCAAGAGAATCCAAGTTAACAAGCTACACAAATTGCCCTGTAAAACTGACCAAGCCTTATCCTTATTTACCACTCTACCATTCTTTAGTCACTACAGATTTTATAAGCAATAATTTGGTATTTTTGAAGCTGGTCATACACAGAAACTAGAAGCAGCAAACTTCCAGTCTCAAAAAACCATTGGAAAAACTTGAGAGTATGAAGGCTCCAATTCTGAATTTTTTGTATTACTATATGAACAAAAAAGATACAAAAAAGGAAAAAAATAAAAAAAGAATATGCTTCATATTGATTCATATGCATATTATTGAATGCAAAACACATTAAAAAATTAAAAACAACCATTTTGGAATGCACTACCATCAAAGATAAAAACTGGTATATAATAACATGATAAAACAGGGTAGGGCTATTCCAAAATTCATTTATGTTTCATCACTTTTTGTAAAACAAATTTTTTGACAGATCCCTTCTTACATGCTACCTCAGCCTTA
This sequence comes from Pyrgilauda ruficollis, assembly GCF_017590135.1. Taxonomy (NCBI): domain Eukaryota; kingdom Metazoa; phylum Chordata; class Aves; order Passeriformes; family Passeridae; genus Pyrgilauda; species Pyrgilauda ruficollis. Next base: position 1,427,682 of record NW_024524155.1, on the reverse strand, counting down.
GAAAAGTTAACTATGGTGCATTTTGTTCTACTTCAGCTCCTCATTCATTAAACATTGTGCAGTTATCACATGACTACCTATTATAGATGCAATTAACATTTTGAATACAAGTTTATCTAGGTCCCAGTTCTGTATGTGCTTCATTTTGTGCATGTGGGAGCTCAACAGAACTACACTCAATTAGTTAAAGTTATGCTTGTTCCTAAGTGTTTGTGGAGTCAGGACTGAGGTAAGACTCTGTCTGTGATAAAGAGCTGGTGCGTGTGTACTTTAAACCTTTTACTACTACAGAATTTTACATTCACAGAAAGCCTACTGTATTTGTTTAGCATTTATTCTCATTTCAATGGGACCTCATGTGAGTAGAATATATTAAAAATCTAAATTGTGGCCCAAAAACTTATATGTCGACAAAGTGCAATTTTTTTTAAAAACAAACAGTACATTTTACATTCTAAGCAAGATACAAGTCTTTTAGCACCCTTCTTCTACTTATTTTAAAACACATCTACCACATAAGGGAAATTTTTCAAATCTTTTTCTTTGCCACTTTAAAATTACAAAATCCTGAAACACCATGAATGTTATTTTTCAACATGTAATCCTGTACACTAATAAAGTAATTAAATCATGGAAACTCTGAAAATAAGTAAGTTCATATCTTTTTCTTTCAATGTGCTCCATCAATTAAGGTTCTTCCTCCTTCATGTCCTCTGCTCTAAATAAAATATGACCTCTTCTCTCTAAAACATGATAAAACTGTTGCAAATAAGGAGGCAATATGAAAATAAGAAAAGGAGATGATGAATTCCTGGATAATGTTGACCTCTAAAAATGGAAAAAAATACATCAAGAATCTTAATCTCTAGATTATTATGTATGTTAGTTGATCAAATATTGCATCATGACATGCATCAGACATAGTATAGAAACTGCAAACAAAAAAACTTGGTATAAAGTGACTAGTCATTTCTATTTGAAGTAGAGATCTTATTATTTAGAAAAGAAAGACAGCCAAAAGCTAAATAATTGGTAATAAATCTAAAGAAAAAAAATAAGTGCAGTAGTCATAATTTTCCTGTCTCAGCTTAAGAAGGTCTTTCCTTTGTTGCACTGAAAATTTAAACCAAGTAACACAGATTTACAGCTTAAATTGGGTATGTGAATTAATGTTCTGTGAAAACATTAAATATACATTAATCTTTAAATACTCTCTCAGGACAGAATACCCCGTAAATGCCCTTAAAATTTTGAATTATTTTTATGATATGCTATCACTTGGACTTCTTTCTAGATTTGCAATTCACCTGTTGATTTTAGAGGAAATAGGGGGTCTTTGACTACCTTTGAAAAGCTAATAACTGAAAAATTCTGCTATTTAACTCTTCAATCTAAGTTGTACTAAAGGTGATGAAAGTTTATTGACTTCCACAGGCCATGGATCAAATTCTAAAAACAGTCTCCGGCTACTGTATGGACTCTACAAAGTTAATAAATGTCTAATGTGCAGACAGTTACAATGTGAAGAGCAGTATATGAAAAATGCCTGAGATGTAAAAAAAAATATCAGAAATTGTTCCAGAAATATATGGTACTTTAATTCAAGTTTGTACGTGCCTTCATATTTTAGGAAGAGGATCCCAAATTAAAAAGGTTGAAATTCTATTTTGAAATTACACTGAACAGTTTTCAGGTTTTGCTGTTTTTCCGTGGTTCCCCTGAGACAATGAAACTTTCAGCAACTTGGTTTTTTGTTCTAAAGACCTATGCCTTATGCTATAAACAGATATTATAAGAAGGAAATCAGCAACAATTACAAAATTAAGTAAAGAAAAACACAAGATTGATATATCATGCAACACATATTCGTGTCATAAAATTTTTTTGTATTTCCTCACATTATAAAAACCCCAGCAAGACAAGAAGTCACACATGTAAAGAAAAAATCAGTGTAATACAGTAGAACTTTGACTTACCATCAAAAAATTATATGACATGAAGTATGTATAGGCACATGACCACTCCACAGGAAAGACTATTAATAAATCTATTAATTTTAATTAAAGCTGCTCAAAATATTTTTTTTCAAGTCATTCACCTTTAATATATAGAAAAGTGCCTAGCTACCTTATGCTTCAACAAAACAGTCTCACAGATTTTACAATCCAAAGCCTCTGCTGAAATCAATGGCTGCCTGAATGAAAATAGCATCAGGGTTGGGAAATAAAATGTGAAAGTTAAACATAAAAATGAAATATCCAGTTTGAAAAACAAGTCAATCATATAATTCATTAGGTTGATTAGGATTTAAGGCATTCTTACAGCAACTCCATATGATGCAAAGGAATTTTTTTTTTAAATAATTGAACAGTTTAGCAGCATGACTAGAAATAAGAGAATAACTGTTATAATAGAATAACTCTTCAGGTATGTGAGATCAGAGATCAATGCTTTAATAAGTAGATCATATTAATTTAAAATTAGAAAGAAATATGTCCCACTGTTTTTTTAACTCAATAGCAAGTATATAACATACATAAGTGTTTGTAGTAGTTTAGGATGCTCTAACACAGTTCACTTTCCTTACGATGCAATTACCACACAGTTAAAATTAAAAAATAAAGAGGTCAAAAAATTTAACTTTGAACTTACAACATTTAGAATGATTTTTTAGAATGATTTCTGTAAACAATAACTGGCAAAATAATTTTAAAATTTCTAGTCACATTTTCTCTAAGTTTTATCATTTACTTTAAATAAACACAACCAAAACCAATTTGAATACTATTTTAATTGCATTACCATTGCTGCTCTTGTGTAGAAGTCATCGTTTCATTGAATGAACTAAACGAATGCTTTATCAATGTAAACTGAAATATTTGGGGCATGCTGCAGGTAAAGGTGAATGTTTTTACAGCACACACTCTCCTAAAACAGACTATTTATCATTCTTTGGAAAAGGGGACATGAAAAAACAATACTATGTGTGTGGCCTACATTACCTTCACTTAATGCACTAAATACGGGTTTTTTAGAAAATTGTGCAGTTTCTGCACCATTGATAATCTGACAGTAAGTATTTATTGAAGGTAAAACACTCATTGTCTGTTGACACTATTTGTTTTAATACATAATCTTGCTAACCAAATGATCTTTAAGCAATGCAGATAAGCAATGGCATGCAAAGGGTCACTTAAATGCCAATTTGACTGTTTCATAAACGTAAGCATTCTTTTCCCATGACTATTCTCAGCTACTTAATTGAAAGTATTATCCATTTACAAACTTAAGGCCTGCCATAAAAAGGCTCTCTTCTGTATCCAATAGACCTTTCAGGACCCTAAGAACAACAAAATCTAATAAATAAAGGTCCTTTTTCTTTTCCTCTTTTCTTACAGAGAAGTGAAGAAGTAACCTATGGTCCATCTAAACAAAGCTATCTGTAAAGATCTTATTAGCAGTGGGGACCATAAAACTGGAGTCTGACTTGGCATGGGATGGACAGGATCAGGTAAATTAGGACACTTTTGTAATCTGCACTCCTACTAGAGAATGACAGATGCACCCTATGACAAGAGCAAGGTAATAAGCAGTTGTCCTTAAATTACAGCTCTCCATGTAAAATCTCCTGAATTTCAGACAAGCACTGACTGTAATACAAATTCAAGTTAATGAATTTTTAATACATCTTCTCTATTTAAAGATGATGACTTACAGCTGGCATTGCTTATATTAAATTTGTGGTATTTTCCATTGTTTGTTTTTAATTATTTTGATTAGATTATTCTTGGAATTGTATGGACAAATGCAACCCCCACATAAGCAACTTCACTTTCTGCTGCAGTCAAGAGAAGTTTCATTGGCATATAACAGGACTGGATGACTCCTATGGGTTTTAAAAAACATATCACAACAATTTCAAGGAGATAAACAGAAAATTAAACTAGAGATACCAAACTAAATCTGATCATTTAGATCAGAAATTTTAAGTGTTCAGATCCAAATTTGAAGGATGGCATTGTTTCTTCTCCAAACTTGGCAATATTGCTACACACCAATAACTTCATATATTTTCAGTAATTTTTTTATAATTATGAAATTAGTTATAAAAATTACTTGACATTTGAAGCTGAGGAGCCAAGGTTGTTGCAGGTCCTGCTGTTTTTGTAGCTCTTTCTGAACTTCATCTGGTTTAATTTTTTATATTGATTTTCTTTCTATATGTAGTATATCAAAGGATGGAGCTAAAATGTTCATACACAGCAGATAAACACAGTATTACCAACTGCTGAGTTACATAGATATTTTCACACCCACTCTGGAGCAGCACAAGGAGCAATGTCACACAAACAGCTCTGACCATCAGAAAAATTCAAATAAACTAAACTACAGTGGTTTGAACTGCTGTCATTACACATATCACAGCACTGCCCACAGCTATTCAGTACAAGGAATAAACAGAAAAGTGTAATAAAACAAAATGTCCAGTGTGCTCTACCTAAATTGGGGTTTTTTTTCTGAATAATAGATAAGATTGGTGTATTTCAAAATATTGCAATGTGAATAATGACATTAGCATCAAAACAATATTAGTATGCAGAACTGATAAATTTAGAAGAGTATGAGCACATCTGCAATTTTTATTGTGTTTTTAAGCAAATTTAAACATACATATAGTTTAAAGGATAATACTTTTTGAAAGTTCCTTCAAGGCATTCACTAAATAAAGGAACTCCAGTAGGAATATGTAAGGAATTCTTACTGTTTTCATCCACAGCTGCTCATTCCTAATTATTAGTTGTGCTTACTTTCCTAAAACTGGTTTTGCACACTGCAAAATAAATAACTGGTACATCTTGAAAAAATAATAATAAAAAAGAGTTGTAAAGACAGAAATTAACCTGGATCCCTGATTGTCTTTGTAGAGTACCCCCACAAAGGAATTTTGCCCAGGACAGCCCATGGTAATCCAGGAGCAAAAGCAAACAGCAAGGAAAAGGCACTACTGAAGCCATCACTGCTGCCAAAGTGTCTGCATCTGATTCACAAAACTGAGCCTCAGAATCTACACCCTTGTGCTGCTTTGGCCATGGTGTGATGACCTCCAGAGGTCTAGTCCAACCTCAACAATTTCAGAGCTCTGTCTTCTGCAACCTCTTAAATATTTTTAAAACAGACTGGCTATCAATAGAAAGGATTCTTCTGAACTCCGCATAAAAGCTTGTATATGGAACAAAACAAAGCAGACTCAAGAAAATAAAGAAGTATAATCATAGCATCAAAAAGACACAGAACAACACAGTGAGGAAAATGAAATTTGAAGTGCTTTGTTTTGAAAAAAAGTTTATCCCAGTATGAAAAATAGGTCCACTTTTGGGTCCAGCTCTTCCTGCTACACCATGGTAATTATTTCTGCAAGTCTGGGAAGGCTGTCTATCTTAATCTATAGAAACCCAAAGAACCCAATTATTTCAAGAAAAAATGCCTTTCTAATTTAGATTTCAGCCACATGTCTGGTTAAAAGAATAATAAAATTATTGAATTGTATCATTCTTTGTCCATTCACAAGCTTAATTTGTCCTAGAACATAACTGAGCCCTATATTTATTGACAACTTCAACAGTATTTACGTTCTTAGAAGGAATCACTTCAGGAAAAAATTGTGGAAGCTTATATTTAATAAACAAGAACAAAGATAACAAAGTAAAAAAATACTGAGAACGGTAGAAGATACCTAAATGAGTCTCTACCCTGTGAAAAGTCTTGTTCAAAATTAAAATTGCTTCATGTTGTCAGTTTATGTTTGAAACAAACATCACTGTTTACGTCAGCACATCCATGAAAAAAATACAAAGGAACAAAGTCAGATGTTTAATGTTTAGCAGAGAAACTGAAACCTGATAAAAATTTTACACAGACAGAATAAGCTGACAAAATTCTAGACTACAGAAAAGCTTTAAAGTAATATGTTTACCTGAAAATTTACCCATAAAATGCACCAAATATAAGACTATGATCTTTTCATTTGAATGTCACATAAGTTTCCATCATGATCTCTTTGTCAAATTTAAAGGACAAAATTAACTCAGATTCATTGCCATTTCCAGCTTTTGAAATGTCTAGATACGAAATAATTTTTAAAAAAGCCATGCAAGTGGCATCCAAAGAAACAGAAGATACTCAAAAACATTTGATTAGACACCAATATACCTAATTGAAACAGCCAAAACTAAAACTACAGCAGCTGTTACTTTAAAATCATGATTCAGAGTTTTGTGATCTCACCTGCATCGTGAAACACACCGTGGAGGGAGACTTCAACACTCTCTTGTTAATGAATAATGGAGGCTATACTAAGCAGAGGGGAATTCCCTTAAAACTAAAGTCAGAGAACATTACCCAAGACACTATTACAAGGACTCTTTACATTTATATAATCTCATATTCTATTCAATTTTCTTTATAGAAAGACCAGTGAACTAGCACACAGCCTTTTAAATCAAAACATTTATGCAATTCAGCTACAAATGTAACATAAAATTACAGTGACTAAAGAAAATAGCTGCATTTTTTCATCTGACTGCTTTGTATATAATCAAATTTGCAAGTTAATCTACACAATCAGTCAATTTCTCTTGAAATTGCATGGGGTCTGGAGGCCACCAAGCAAAGCAAAATAATTTTGAAATCATACATCACAACAACATTCCCATGAGTAGTCTTCTGTAGAAATATTAATATATAGTACATTGTCATTATTTTCTTTTAAAATAGTTCTGCTAAGGATGCATTAGAGCATTTAGCTAGTTCCTATGAGATTTTTAAACCATTTATCTTTTTTTTTTTCCCTAAAAATTTATCTCCATTTATCGCTCTGTGGGTAAAAATAAAAGCATGCACTTTCAAGCTGAATAACAGATTTGAATTATGTAGTACTTGTGTTAAATACAACCAAATGTATGTTATCTTTTCAGGTGCCAAGCTTGCAAGTTACTTTCTCTTGTAAGATCACTGAACACACATTGATGAGCGTTGTTGCAACAATAGCACCCATATATTACCAAAATGCCAAGCTGCCCAAAATATTTAATACTGTCTAAAAAACATCATCACAGTATCCCAGTACTGTTAAATGACTAGAAAACTGTTTTGTTGTCAAACAGTACTACATAATTTAGAAGTAATAAATAAATTTACTATATTCTTTAATATTATAAAAATTATCATTAATGACACTGTAATGTGAATTGTTAATACATCATTTGGCATATTTAGATTAGCAACCAGCAGATGAACTGATGTTGCAGAGTATGCTCTTTAAACTACCTACAAACACCATTATTAATGCCTTCTTTGCCTCACTCTTTGACAGTAAGACTAGCTCCTCCCCAAGTTCCAAGCCTCCTAATCTGAAAGACAAAATGAAGCCCCCATAATCCAAGGGGAGGACATCAGTGACCTGATACATCACTTAGACATGTAAAAGTTTATGGGGACAGATGGGATCCACCCAAAAGTACTGAGGGAACTGTTGGAAGTGCTCACCAGGTGGCTTGTAATTATTTACCAGCAGTCCTGGCTAACCAGGAAGATCCCAGTTGACTGAAAGGTCATAAATGTTTTGCTCTTCTACAAGAAGGGACTGAAGGAGGATCCAGGGAACTACAGGCCTGTCAGCCTCAGTGCCCAGAAAGGTAATGGAGAAAGTCACCTTAAATGCCATCATGTGGCATGTACAGCCAGGGGATCAAGCTCAGCCAGCATGGGTTTGTGAAAGGCAGGTCCTGTTTGACTCACCTAATCTCCTGTGACAATAAGTCCTGTTTGGTGTGAAGTAAAGGCAGTCAATGTTGTGTTCCTGGACTTTAGTCAAGTTTTTGACACCATTTCTCACAGCACACTCATGGAGAAACTCGCTGCTCATGATTTGGACAGATGCATTTTTCACTGGTTAAAAACTGACTTAATGGCCAAGCCCAGAGTGTGGTGGTGACTGGAGCTGCACCCACCTGGTGGCCTGTCACTGGTGCTGTTCCCCTGGGCTCACTACTGGTGTCAGTCCTACCAAATATCTTTATTGATGATCTAGATGAGGGGATGGTGTACACCTTCAGCAAGTTCTCAGACAGCACCAAGTTGGCCAGGAGTGATCTGCCTGAGGGTAGGAAGGTTCTAGAGAGAGATTTGGATAGGCTGGATCAATGGGCCAAGATCAGTTGTATGAGGTTCCATAAGGCAAATTGCCTTAAATTTCAGTCACTAGTCCTGCCCTTGTGTCAGAATAACCCCAGGCAGAGCTAGAGGCTAGGGCAGAGTAGCTAGAAATCTGCCCAGTGGAAAAGGGCCTGGAGGTGCCAATCAACAGTGGCAGGACATGATCCAGTGTGTGCCCAGGTGGCCAAAAAGGCCAATGGCACCTGGCCAGCAGGACCAGGGCAGGGATTGTCCCCCTGCACTGGACACTGGTGAGGCCACACATCAAGTTCTGTGTCAAGTTCCAGGCCCCTCACTGCAAGAAACATATTGAGGTCCTGGAGCATATCCAGAGGACAGCAGAACTCATGAACCATGTGGAGCACAAGTCTTGTGAGGAGTGGCTGAGGGAGCTGGAGGTGTTTAGTCTGGGGATATGGGGCTGAGAAGACCTTATCACGCTCTACAGCTACCTGAAAGGAGGGTGTAGTGAGGTGGGAGTCAGTGTCTTCTCCCAAATAACAGGCATTAGGACAAAAGGAAATGGCCCAGGCTGCACCAGAGGAGGTTTACACTGGATATTAGAAAAAAGGCTTCACAGATAGGTTTGTCAATCTTTGGAACAGACTGCCAGGGAAGGCGCATTCCTGGAGGCACTTGAAAGAGATGTAGAGGTGGCACTCAGGGATATGGCTTAGTGAAGGACTTGGCAGTGTTAGGTTAATGGTTGAACTCAATGGTCACAGAAGTTGTTTCAAAACTGAATGATTAATATTAATTATATGAAACATAATGATATTATTAATTATATGAAACATTATAATCAAGTACAGATGGCAAAAGAGATTTCTGAAATACTGTACTTTTACTGAAGTACTGGAAACATTTCTGACATGTACACAGACAAACACTGTAAGGAAAATTTCAAAATGCAATTTTTTTTCTAATTAAGAAATTTTTTTTTAAGTAACATAATTTCATTTTCATCCATTTTCTTCAACATAACTCTAACCCATTTAACAGGAGTAATTTTGCTATCACAAAAGCTGCTAGGAAGTAGTAATCCTTCTCTGTAGAATAATGCCTGCCAGCTGAAACTGCTCAGGTGACTTAGGGCTCTGCTGCATGTTCACTGTAGCTCCATGGCAGAACGCAGTGTCAGGACTGATGGGGAATTTCTGTCATCTCCCTGTAACTCACTCCTAGAGATTCCCTGTCCCTTACTCTTCAGAATAAACTGTGTGCATCTTTGGCTCTTGTCTAACCAGGAAAATTGGCTACTAATGCTGTGGAATTCTAGGCATATGCCTACCTCTCTCCTTTTTCCACTCAGCTTGAAGAGACACAATCAGGGCCAAACTACAATCAGTGGAAGGAGCTAGACAAGCAGGTGAAACATTAGACATTCAGATGTTTTTCACTTTGACTAGACCTCTTTATGATAACTAGACCTTGAAACAACAAACCTACAAATATTTGGCCATCAAAGAACATTCCATGTGTGTCAGTCTTGTCCTCTTTTCATTCTGATCTTCTGTCTCTTTCTTCTCAACACCTGCATCTGTGTTTCCATGCAGCTTTTCCAACCTTGTTCATCTCATTTATTTAAGTTTAGGCCAAAGCTATCTGGTACCTCTGCACATAACACTGCCCGGTAGAAACATACCCCATTCTTGGTTGTCTTTCTCATTATATCATTGTGAATGTAATAAATAGTGTTATTTGTTTCACAATAAGCATAAACAACAATTTTAAGACAAAGCAATCATTACATCAAAGCTGCAGAAGGAATTAAGTTAGGGTCTTATTTTAGCGTCTGGTTATAGTTTTGGAATACTAGAATGCTAAAAACTGACAACATATGAGAAAAGATACTATTCCATCTTGGCAACAAATGTGTCCTACTGTCAGTGTACACTTGATACGTGTTCTCTACTGAAAATTCTAAGCTTTGTGGAATTGATATACTAATGACAGTTTTTGTCATGTGAAATATCACGAAACATAAAGGATATTGAGCATTAAACTATTTTCTAGGAAGGCATCAACTTGTTAAATGTAGATTAGGATTCTATTTATACATTGTTCCATGTGTAATCTTCTTTCCAATCTCATAAACAAAAGCCTAACCCAACATCTGACCGAATGAACCTTAATTGGTTTTTTCCTCTAACCTTAAGCTGCAAGACCAGTATGGAGACCTGTTTTATAGAAAATCTTTTTTTAAAGAGCAGGTGGTAAGAAAACAGCTTGCAGACCTCTGCTATAAAGTATCAGAACCCTAAGCATGGGAAAAACAATACCATCTCACAATAGTACTAAACCTGCTTCACCTGCTTATTATATGTTCACAGCTCATCTTTAGGCCAAGATTTATTTTCTGCTGCTTGAGATTCTTTCTGAACTTCTGGGGGAAAGAGAAAAAATATTGGTGTAAAAGACGAATGTAAAAAGAAATAAATTAAAGCATTTTTATCCTCCCTGATAGGCAATTCAATACAGAATTTATTATATGCAATTATTGTTTCAAAATCTACAAAACACCTAGAACATTGTATCAACTTTATCTTAAGCCAAATATTTCCTCAATATTTCCTCAGCTAATTAGATTTCCAAAAATAAACATAGTAATAGGAAAAGGACCTACAATGATTAACACTAAATAATAGCATTTATAAAATTTTTTATCAAAGGTTTGGTCTGTTTCTCCTACAGACTGCACTGGTAAGAAAAACAGCTAAATATAAGAAACATATATCAGAAATGTATGAACAGATGTATGATCCTTTAAAGCAAATAAATCAGTAATGCCTCTAAACATTAAGCAATTCCCCAAACATATCTAAGTTCAAATATTTGAATTTTGAAAACAGTTTGAATGACAAGAATAGAATGATGGGCACTAATACGTATGAATATAGATGGATATCTTATGATTCCATTTCCCTAATCAGCATGCTACTTAATAAAAGCCAAATTCTTTATATCCAGCAGTTGGAAAATCAAACCCCATATGAAAAGGAAAGAACAAGAGGCACAAAAAAAAAAAAAAAAAAAAAAAAAAAAAAAAAAAAAAAAAAAAGGGTATACTTGTGATTTATGAAGTACCAAAATGTTTTCAAGGAGTGCTGAATTTCCTTTCCATTTTTATCAGTTTAAAGTATGAACTACCTATCTTAACAACTCAGAAGCAAATAGAAGCACTATAAACTTATTATATTTTAACATTCCTAGATAATTCAGAATGTTACCAAGCTTGCTTGGTGAAAACTTGGCAGGACTTGAGATCCATTCTTTATTTCCTTATGTTCTATTGGTGCCAATTGTATAAGCAAGAGAAGAAAACTAGTGTCAAACAAGAATGCTAAAATAAAATTATATTACTGCCTTACAGAAAAAAAAAAAAAAATCAGAAGAATATGTGTAAATTAAATTTTGAGACTTCATTACACAAATTGGTTTAAAAGAAACAAGTGCATTCAGAGACAAATGATCTTAGGCTCATCTTTTGCAAACATTTACATACATGTTTAACACTTTACTATAAATGACTCCTCCATGGAACTGCTCATAGTAGAGAAGTTTACAGGCTGAGTGCAATTTTCAGTTAATCATTTTCTCCAGAGGAGAAAATTATAATTCCTGCACTAGCAGGAAAGCAATTACAAAATTTAAAGTTGTTTTTAGTTCACAAACATACTATTCTTGCTCATCAAAGCAGTGGTTCAATAATCCCCGGTTTTGGATTAAAAAAAAAAAAAAAAAAAAAAAAGGAGAATTAAAACGCAGCAGCAGCTCTCAGCACAGGTGGCAGTTTTAAGGACACTGTGTGTTCTGAGCTCCTCCTTAGCACACACAGACTTTATCCATTGAGCCACACACTGCCTTGAGGAGCCTGGTGCTAAAGATAGCAACAACAAACAAGTATCACATCTAAGCTACATCTCATTTGAGAGTACCGATCTTTAAACCTGCTACCGAAACATTAAATATTTCTGGGGAAAGAAGCCACAAGCTAATGCAATGAAGTAAAGCTACCAGTTGAACTTGTATTAGAAACAGTCTGATACATCATAGTTATAAATGTCCACTTGCTTTTTAATGTAAGAATCTTCTACACAGTAGAATTTTTATTTTACTGAGTGTATTGTCCACCTATCAATTTAAAAATACTGGTTTCCAAGGCCTAGTCTTTTTTGCAAAACTTTAATACCATGTAAGAAGAATGGTTTGAACCGTAACATTTTTTCAGGTATATTAGAAAATGAAAAGGAAAAATGAAGTCTGTAGGGTAACAAGAACTGATAGGTGCTTATAACGCCACAAAAATGTAAACTAGAAAGCAATAGAAAGTTATGGCCTTACATGTACATGTTGTACATGTTGCTGCCTTGCTTTTAACCAAAGCCTTGGTAATTTATCTACCTTTGACAGAAAAGACAGCTTAACAAAAAAACAATTCATAATACTTGGTTTTTTTCATCACCATAAGAACAACGCAGTGAAGTAGAGTAGTGGAGAAACAACTCAGACTGAAAGAAAGAGATTCATCATTGTCTTCTCAAGCTATACCAACCAACCTCCCTCTTCTTTGCAATACATGCATGTTTTCAAGCATGGTGATTACCAAGGACTACTAATTATTACAGTCCGTCCAAGCCAACTGTGATTCTTTCCCTATGCAATTCATCCAACTCACAGAATCAAAGATAAATTTTCACAAAGTCCTTTGCTCAACCTGGCTGGATCAACTTATGTTTCTAAAGTATTGCATAATATGCAAATTTTACATATTAATTTTCCTGCTCTGTCAAAACCAACAGAATTATATGAGCAAATATTATCTTAATTTCATTTTAGACACCTGTACATGGTATGTGATTGCTTTCCTTTGTTGGGTGTGGTGTTTTCTCTTTTGTCCATTCACCCTGGTTGAATCACAGGCACAACACTATTGTGTTATTTTAATAAAATTGTGAGTACTGTCAATATGCATACTATGGGCCATGTGTTTGCACTGACAAAAACAAGGCCAAAGAGGTGTGATATGGACTTAGGGAGATAAAAGAACTGTGGCAACTCTTAATTCCTGTGAGAATCTGTTCTTGAGTGTTCTGCCCATCTGAGAAAGATGGTTCCTGCACCAGTATTTTAACCTAAGAAGTGATGAAAACTTCTACTGTTCCTTGAAAAAAAATCTTTAATTAGACATAGCATTCCTCCTAGAGAGTACAAAATTATTAAGGTACTCCAGCACTTTGATAACTTATTATAAACCATTTTAACATTTTCAGCCATTTTACTACGTTTGTGGTACCCTTTGTGGTTGAAAAGTCTTTTATGTAGTTTATGAACCCTTACATAAAGAAAACTCAGGATTTATTATTGTTGTTGTTTGGGTTTGGGTTTTTGTTGGTTTTTAATAATTGTTTTTTTAATAATTGTTTTTTAATAATTACCTCTAAATATATCTGATTTATATATTTTTATCTGGTAATTCTTTGATTCCTCATTTAGCAGTTACCTGCAATTACAGAAAATTATTTTCCTCTCTGTTTTGAATACAAAAGTGCAGAAACAACCCTGATAAATGGCAAAACAAAGTCATTTGAGATGTGTGAGTATGCAAATATGTTTTAACATGGCGAATTTATACAAGTTGTTCATACACAAACATAGCTAATGACCCTTTGACAAAGCCTGAAACTCTGGGAGATGACAATCTATCTAATTAAAATAAATTTGTTTTCATATTATAATAGCAGCTTACTGACCTAATTAGGATTAATCTCTAATTTTGTTAGACTCAAGTGTAAAAAGATATTCCCTGCACCATAAAGTCTGTAGCATTTTTATGACAACCATAAACTATGTGGGCCTAATGATGATAAGGAACTGGAAAATAATTGTTGATAAAATGTAATAAACTGAACTGGTTACTTTGAGAAAATAAGCAGATAGATTTCAGAAGTCCACAACCATAAACCATCTACCCAAGATCTGTCCCTAGGTAGTTTCATGCAATTTTATGAAAATAAAATATCTCTTAAAAAAAAAAAAAAAAAAAAAAAGAGTTAACTGTTTAAAAAAAAAAAATCTCCAGGTGTCTAGGAGTGGTGGAGCCCACCCCTGCAGAGTAAACAGCTCCCTTCAGCAAGTGGCAGAAAGTCCCACAGCCTTTGCCAGGATTAACCATGTTGACTGTACTCAATACAGTGTGCCTCCTGAACTTAAAATGTATCTCAAACTCATAATAAAAAGCATCATAGTCTTGATTTAGTTACATTTTAACAGATGCTAAGACTGTGAGAAAAGAATTCCACAGGTTATCTGTAAGCAAAAAATAAGAAAACCGATAGGAAGAGTTAGGGGTTTCACCACTTGAATAGAACTAAGCTAAATAAATTGAAGTCTTTTGCTCATTTCTATGATGTTTACAATGCATATGATAGTACTGAAGATGAAAAAAAAAAAAGAAACATTTTCAGCAAGCCTTCTAAAAATAGTTTTATTATACGTCAGTATATCTGTAACATAATTAACGTCCGCTGAAGTATAAAGAACATATAGACAAATAATAAGTGAGATACTGTAATGTTATAAGCAAATACCTATTTGTATTTGTTAATAAAGCAAATACAAGTCTATATCTTCTTGAACTTTTCTCCATCAAACCAATTTTGTGAGAATTAATGCATAACAGCAAAAGTTTCAAGGCCTCATTACTGAGATTAATTTAAAAGAGCTAGAGATGTTTTTTAAAAAATAAAGTACATTATATGATGTCTTGCTGGTAGTACAGTGGACTCTATAGTCCTTGTTTGATAGAAGCATTCAGATTTGATATTATTTTTAGAGAACAAAAATGTTCATTTACTTACCACCCTCACAAGCTCCTCTGAGTAACCAGCTAAAGAGGAGCTGCAGGTTCTCCACCAAGAAAGTGCATTTCTGAGACAACTATAAACACCTTCCTATGGATGCTAAACCAAATATATGCTTAGTTTCTCAATATACTTCACAGTTAGCAATAAGCCTCAAAGCAAAAAAAATTATGCCACACATTGGAAATTACATCATTCTTATAACACAAACTCTATGTTTTCACAGAAAATACGATAGGAAACATAACTGATAACCAATTTCCCTCAGAGGATACAGGGATAAGTAATGCTCACTGAACTGGCATTTTATTCCCAGATAATGCTATTCCAGCACAGAGGGAAATCCAGCACACAGCTCCCTCAGCAGCACCATAAGGTATCAGTGATAACCAGTCAATAATGCAAGATGGAGAACAAGATAGAGAACATAATTTTTTTTTTTTTTGTATAAGGAATGAAAAAACACATTTAATTGTAAGAGTAGGTTTTCATTTTAGCAAGCCCATTCTTTTCTTTCTTCATTTAAAACAATACATTTCTTACTTTATTTGAGAATATAAGATATGAAGCTCAGTGTAAAGCAAATAATCCAGGCATCATCATCGTCATCATCATAACAATAATAATAAAGAACTGCTAAAGTCTTCAACCTAATTACGAAGTCACTTCAGTTCAAAGACACCTGCTGCAAAAGCCTTTGAATTCAAATAAAAGGAAATCAGCAAGAATGGTCTCATTCATCCTCACTAATATTTGCATGTCCATACCTAAAAAAACATTAAACAACAAAAAACTGGAACAGAAAGCCATCACTAGGTTCAAATATTAATTTTATTTTTAACCAGATTGATCAAATATTAGAAATAAAGAACTAAATATCACATTATCCCAGGTCAGATTTTCAAAGCTCAGAGCCCAGCAGCTTACACTACAAAAAACAAAAAATCAGTTTACATACCAGGACTGGGCAGAGGCCAAATTTTGAAAATCTTCCCTGGAACATAAGACAAATTTATAAAAAAAGTAAGAAAATGATACAACTCTGCACACATTACCAATCACTACCAATTATTTCTGCTAAGTTAAAATACAGTTTACCAGGTCTAATAATTCTTCAATACTCTTCAGATTTGTCGGAAGAATTTTTGTAATCAACCAAACAGTCCCAAATTATCACATCCCTAAAATACAAGTCAAGCAATGAAAAGGCATCATCCCACTGCTGCCTCACTGAGAAAAGTCTTCTCTGATTTCAATGCCAATTGAAATACACCATAAAATTTGCAGAAAGTGGAGACACAGAATGCCTCAACCACACAAAATAGTTCTCAGAAGAAAATCAAATCAGAGGACATAAATCAACTGGAAATGCAGTTCTTTCGGCAGAACTGCTGCTCATGGACTTTCAAATTTAAATTAATGTAGTTCAGGTGAGTTTTTTTCTATTCCAGTTTTTGTATTAAATCAAAAAAGAGTCAATCTCACATTTAGGGAATGTAAAGTGCTCTACATTTTAGCTGTCTTGGAACTTAGACAAAACTATCAGCCTTGCCTAGAGAGGACAAAAAGCCATCTGATACTAAGTCAACAGTTTAGTTAACAAATAAAGTGGCAAACTTCTGGTGAAAATCTAGAAAAGTTTTCTCTAGCATCTACCTGATGCCTAGTATTACTGATATCACCTGCTGAAATTAATTGAAGGAACTCTATTACAGCAGCTTACATGATTTACATAACTATGACAATAAAAGAAAATGTCTTACGAAGATTTCACAAGCTAAACAATAACTAAAAGAAGCAATACTTCCAATGATATTCCAAATGCATATAATGCACTTTTTCATCTGTCATACTGGAATATGTCAGCTTAAAAGGGGAAATGAGAATAAAGAAAAATACATTTTAAACTATAAGCTGTACAATAAAAAATAACACCCCAAAAGAGGAAATGTTTTAATGTATTTTGACACTGGGTCATTTTCATTTTTAAGGGACATAAAAAAACTAGCAGAAGAAAGAGTGAAGAATATTCTATGATACATTAATGTCTTTATCCATTTGTTTTGTCTGGCTTCTGTGTTGTAACACATTGTAGGAGCTAGAAAAAAAAAATACACAACTCTTATAAAAGTAATATTTACCCAAGAGAAAAATATTGCTCTTGTTCTGGTTCATCTAGTTCCATTTTTATGTTGTATTTCTGGCCAAGAACACTCTCCAGGAGTTCTTTGATCATCTGGTCTGAGGGAGATGGAGAAGTAGACTGTAGTGAAGCAATTATTTCATCAATAGACCTTGCAACCACTTTCACAGGCAGCACTGGGGTGGAAGTAGACTCTTCAGATTTGCTCTGCTGGAAGTTGTTCCCGTATATTTTTGAAATGTCTGGTCTAGTTACATCGCTTGCCTCTTCCAATTCTTCTTGAGCAGACCTCACACTTGGCTGCTTACTTCCTTTTCCCAGAATCCTTCTCAATTCAACATCTAAATCTTGTTGCTTTGCTTTTGAAATCACTCTGTGTCTCTTCTTACAGCTTTCCCTAGTTATTTTTGCTTTTCTTTAAATGCTTTTACTTGAATCAGAATCTGTAGAGCTAAATTCAATGCTATCTGTTGATACCATCAATCAGTGCTATCATTAAGTATCTCTTCTTAAATTCTGAAGACCCATCTGTAGCATACACACTCAATCCTTAACTTTACTCACAACTTTTGTCTTTTCTAATAAGGTAAGGGAGCTATTAACATGAAAATTAAATCTGGAGTAATGACTTCTGAGATGGTACTGGGTGTTTGACTGTTACAATTATTTTTTTAGTGATACCTGCAAATGATGCTATTACTGGAAGAGTTACAACTGCAATTTCATGAATAAAATTGCATTTTTTCTGTTGACTTTTCCAGAGCAACTTCCCTGATTTTTTGTCAGACTTTCTTCTATAGATTTATTTCTTCTTCTCATCACCCTGAGTCAGGAGTTTGTTTTTTCATGTCTCTTGCTTCAGAAGACACCCTTACTTTCTGTGAACTTCAGAACACCCAGTGAATTAATTAAGAATATTTTTATTTATTTTCATGACAGGCTCATGTAGACTCTTCGACCTCTGGAGAGGATAATGTTCTTAACTGAGGCAATTGATCCAGTGTTAAATCTTCCAATAAGGGCTAAATGCTCATGTTTCTGAGAACAGTAACTATTGCTTTTTTGATCTTCAGACTATCCCACTGAGATTCCTTGCACATAGTATCATGTTCCTTAACCATATTCAGTGCCTCCACATAATTCAGTCCTGAGTACTGATATTTTCTAGCAATTTTCTCTTACTCTATGCAGTCTGTAAGCTCAAGCAGAAATGAGGATTCGTATTTTATGCACATACAGAGGCGTCAGCTTGCAAGGGCTCCTCCATTTTGCTAAGGGTCCCATTGGTTAACAAGATTGTTCCAAACAAATGTTATGAAGCACCAGCAATAGCTATCAGCATTTTACATCAGGAAACAACTGAATCATTTCTAATTTTGTGAGTACAAGTTGGAAGCTGGAAGGAAACCTCAAACAGAAAAAAAAGAAAATGAGAAAGAATAAAGCTCAACACTTTCTCGAAGTAAACACAAATAGCTTTCCAGCTACAAAACAAACAAACAAACAATAAAACCAGTGAACCAGTCCTGCCTGTCCCGCAGGGCCCGCTCGCTGGTGGCCTCGCGGCCCCGATGCGGAGCCGCCGCCGCTCCCTCTGGAGCCGGGCAGGGCAGGGACGAGCGGCGCGCCCCCGACCGGGGAGAGAGAGAGCGGGCAGCGCCCGCTGCCGCCCCGCCGAGCGCTCTGCCCGCGGCAGCGGCCCGCCAACACGCCGCACTCCGAGACCCGGACGTGAAGTATCTTACGAGTCGGGCACTGGTGCGACATTCCTCTCTAAGTGAGCTGAAACGCATCAGCTTCATCTGGAGATGTCATTAGAAACGTGTTTCTTCCAGCTTACCCGCGGGATCCTGAAAGGCGCAGGATGGGCAAGGGGTTTGTACCTTGGCCTCGTTTCTCTCCTGTGTATAGCAACCCTTGCTCTGCTGTCAGCTCTGCCCTGAGAACCAAACATATGAACGGCACTTCTGGGAACTTGCGCACCACGCATTGCAGTTGTTTCGTGGGTGCAATGGTAGACACAGTTTTCTTACAAAACTGATTTTTGTTATTATCAAAGTCTCAGCTTGGAGATGAAAGCCCGCCGAGCGCTCTGCTGGTTCATTCATCATCATCAATAAAGTTTCTGTTACTGGGATTTTATTTTCAGTACTAGCAGCTGTGTAACAGTAGAGACTCCATCTAATAGTCCATAAACCAAACAGCTTTGCAGTACTAAATGAGCAAAAAGTCTGAAACCAGTTGTCTGAGAGGAGTACTGGCACCATGTCTTGCAGTTTTACTAGCCAGTCCTTCAGAGAACAGAGATGTCAAAAGTATTTCATAGCTGTCTGGTGAAAGTTAAATTTCAACAGTAGTTCTTTTCACACATTAAGTATGTACTATAAGTGGACCAAAAAAAAAAAAAAAAAAAAAAAAGTGTTTCAGTGTCTAACAAATACAAGGAAGATAGCAAATGGCAAAAACCACCAAACTTCAGAAAATAAATTTTAAAAAATTAACTTAAAAATTAAAGAAAATGTGGAAAGTCAAACTGAATCTATCAAGATGGTCATAACCATGGCCTACAAACCTACAAGGTTACATTGATCAGGTTCCCAAGAAGATTGATGGTCTAGAACACATGCAAAGCAAAGCAGGTTACAGCAGTAAGGGGGGAAAAGTAGTTTTGTGCACATAATATGAATGCAAAGTGCTGGAATTTCCAAGAATCTCTGGCTTGTGACAGTTCACAGAATTATGCTTGTCATCTACTTAAGTCTGTTCTGGTAAGTAAAAATAAAGCCTTTTTTTCCCTTTTTCCACTTTGGAACCTCCAACACCCATGTGATCACAAGGAACTGTAGGGACTAACTGCAGATATTGGATTCAAATATGGCATTAAACTGATTGAAAAGCTCCACTGGTCTAACAGCCAAATGTCTCTATTATATCTCCTTTCTTTGTAGCTTTCAGCTGCATTTTCGTGGCGTTTTTTTCTCCTGCCTAATTGTATTCCTGGAGTTCAAAGGGTACACAGTGTCTTTCTTGCAAAGAATGAAACTTATACTAGGCTAGATGGCTAACTTTTAGCTTGATAATGCAACTGAAAACCTATTGAAGATGAAAGTTATTGGCCAGTCATTACATGCCAATTAATAGCAAGTTTTCTCTTCTGATAGCAAGATAACTGATTAAAGCCTGTAATATGCCCTAGAAGACTTCTCTATTTGGTGCCTAATTTGCTTCTCTGTCTGTCTAGCAAGAATCCCAGAGTAGCTGGAGAAGCAGTAGGTAGAATATCAAACAGCTGTTCTGTGTTGAAGGATTCCTGTTAGCAGTCCAGGCCATTAAAGCAGTTCAGAACAGGAATGAAGTGTTCGATTGCCACATTGATGATGAATCCTATTAGCAGTTTAATGCAGATGTAAGCCTAGAGAACAGATTCATTTCAAACTAGTTAAACAGTAAAGTAAAGCTTCAATGATTTCGTTTACCTAGAACAGTTCCTCTCTGCAGGAGTCACAGTGGGATGTGGAAGAAAAAGCCCTGCATGTGAAGAGGTATTTGCATCAGGAAGTTCCAGTAAGAATCTGCTGAATGACAAGAAGGATTTGCATTAAAAAAAAAAAAAAAAAAAAAAGTCTTAGGAGGAAGGAAAAAACCTTAGACACAAATTTCCTCTTTAGGTTAATAGTGGTGATAAAATGGCAAACGAGTATGCTGTGTTATCTTACTGTATCTGTTGGCTGTCAGCTCTGCTTGCAGAAGAGCAGCGGCTGGCTCCTGGGGAATGCAGTTAGCTTGTGAGAGAGGTTCAAGCCTTGGTTCTTAAACATGTCCTGTGTTAATGGTCTCTACGCCTTGTAAGCAAAGCAAGTAAACACCCAAGGGATCTGATGTCGAGCTAAGTCCCAAACACTACATTTTTTTTCCCCTACTAAGCCACACATGATGCTTAGCAGCCATTCCTGAAGAAATTGTTGCCAGTATATCCTCTAGATCCTTCAACTTGAACTCCAGAGATGACAACTGCACAGATTCTCATCTCTGATACACAGGAAAACAGAGAAAGCTTTTTCCCCCTTTCCCCAGGTATTATTATTATTATCATCCCTTAATGATCACAGAGATGCTTGAAGTCTGAGGGTGGGGGGTTTTATTAACATTAAGTATTTAGTTAAACAGGTTAAGCCCTATCTCTGAAGACTGCAAATTCCAAAATTTAATAAGTAGATGAATCTTTATAGTTAGCAAATGGATCTAGATTTGGAAAACCTTGTGCAAGTTCAGTCCCTGGGTACACATTATTATTTTTCATAATTAGACCTCACCAGATCGCTAAGCTTCCTAATGTCACATAAATTGTGTTATCTAAGTTATTAGTCTATTAATGTTATATGGAAGGTGGGTTTTTTTCTTCTTAGGAAGAAAAGCAATCATTAAAAGATCGTTCAGTTGGTTGGAGAAATTAAAAAATGCAATTCCTCATCTCTGAAATTGTCTGAGTCCATGTCATGTAGAAAGTCCCACCCCCAGTGCACATCACTTCCAGGATCCAAGCACATGATGGACTGAGATGCACATAATGCCCCACAGACACTGGGAGGCAACTGGAGTTAATCATGCTTCCAATAGCCAACTTCATCTAGGCAACCCAAAATCTGGACAGCATGGTGCATATGAAATACTCCAGCCTGCTATGGGCTCTTAAGAAAATACCACGGAGAGTCCTTAGAAAGATTAGCAGTTATTTTTTAAAGGAAAGTAACAGCATAACTACTCTGCCAATTCTGTGGCTCACACCTAGTTTGACACTAAATGCTAAGCCTCACCTTGGTATCTTTTCCAGCTGGCTGTGACAATCTTTGCACATGCCGTAGTCCAGAGGCTCCCCAGCCCTGCTGGCGGGATGCTGCATTCTCCCTTCTGCTGTGCTACAGCCAAAGCACCTCCCCAGTCAGCCTCAGAACGGCTGCACACGTGCTCAAAACTATTCCCCAATGCCATAGTTCAAAAGGATAAGAGCATATTTACAAATACATTTTCACCATGATGTCCAAGTAGCATTATTCCATTTTAAAAACCAGAACAAAGAGACCGAATGACTGTCTAAAGTCCCCTAGTAGAACCAGTGGTAAATTCACAACTGAGTCTGTGCTTCTGACTGATAATAAAGAGAAAATCAGAGGTATGTATACTCAGGGAACAGGCTATTCTTTGCTTTTCTAGGGCATCAACATCTTTAACATTTCTGCCAGGTATATATATATAAAATGGCCATAAATAATCAGAGTAAATGGATTCATTATAAACTAAAATTCTGAACTGTGAATTTTGGGCATTGGGAACATAGCACAAAAAGTTCTCTGACAGTTACACTGTGGAGACAGTAATCTGTAGCAGGATAGTAGAGTAAACGGCAGAGGGGTTATCCCTTAAATCAGACAGTGTCAATACTGAAAAGACTTTTTGTTAGTTGCATCCAGCTGAGCTGAAGGAAATACTTTTTTTTTTTTTTCCCAGTGATCAATCTATATTGAATCCCTTGTGCAGTAAGCAGCCATGGAAAGGTTTTGTGGAATTAGTATTATAAATCACACATTCAATCCCTTTGTGAATGTTGAAAGCATTGTCATTCTTCTAATCACTATATCCTATCTTTGATCCATAACAAATATGCACACCCAGCTCTACTAATCTCCATTATGATTGTAAGATACCTGTATTTGCCAGTACCATGCCAGCAGAAATAGTTAACATTTTTTTCTTCCTCCTAGGATTTTGGGCTTTGTCTTTTTTTTTTTTTTCTCCTCTCCCCATTTAAGAACATTGGTATTTCCTAATATAATGTAATTCAAAATAGATATAAATTAACAAGTTGAAAACAAGATGAAGTTCTTTTATTATAAAACATATTTATAATGAGAAGATCAATACAATGAGAAAATCACTGGGTCATTTTGAGTGATAATCATTCACAGATTTATTTTCAGCATGACATGACAGTAATGTTTCCAAGTACATGCTATTTTATTACATAGCCCAAAAGAAATTATGGGTCACTTCTGGAAGTCCATCACACATGGCTGTTATTATAGGCACAAGGTCAGAGACATTCCTGGCTTTGAATAACACTATAAGCAATAAAGAGAGAAATAACAGAAAAACACCTGACAAAGTCTTTTCTGGGATTGGGCCTTTGCTTGCTTTAGTTTTAAAATTTGATTTTACTTGATGGTATAAAAAGTATATCATATCTCTACTCTTTGTTGTCTTTCAGTTAATACAGTAGGTTTCCAACTGGCCATTCCAGTCCAGCTTTTGTGTTCTCTTAGGACAACAGCTTGACAGTGAATGCATAGGTGTAGATATGTATGTGTTTGTAGCTACAAGGTTTCACAGCTGAAGACTCAGCTTTGGTGGACATAATCTCACTTAATCACAAGAAAAATCTTCACATCACAGCAACAAAAAGAAATGCCCTTCAAAGGGCAGGGAGAGTTGTCTGCAGAGGCTGAAGGTCTGGCTACCTCTAAGGATAATTTTAGAAAAGATTTAAAGGATTTCTGGGAATGGATAGATTTTGGAGCAAACATTCATAGAGCCTGAAAAGGGGGAAATGGCTTGTTCAATGGACAATGGCAAAGCCAGCTGATTACCTATGAGATTGTTTGGATGGAAGAGAGGAGTTTTCTCTTTAGGAGGAACTTAAGGAAAGTTCAGATGTTCAATCATCCCACCTTAACACATAAAAAGGAGTAAACCTGAAACTACATGCACAGCAGAAACACTAAGGCAGCTGCCTTGTTGGCTAGAAAGGGATGGAGGAGGAATGAATTAAATCTGATTCTTACCTTGTCTCACGTGTAGCTGCACAGAGACCTGAACCCAAGTGATGGGAGCCATGTGGTGATCTAAATAATCTTCATGATGTCAGTCTCTTTAAACTACTCAGCCGTTTTCAAATTCACCCCTGAAGTCCTTGAAGCAGCAGCAGAAGCTTAGACCAGCTGCTGGAATGATGAGCCACTCTTCAAAATACTGAACAGCTTCTTCCCCTGGGAAGTCCTAACATTTTGTTAAATCCAGACCTTCCTCTACTTTCCCATAGGCACTGGATGACTATACTATTTTATGGATCTCATGACTTTGGGTGTTACCAGTTAATACACACACTCTCGCATTTCAGAGTAAAACTACAGACTGTGTTAGGATCCTTTTCCAGGGCAAGCATCATTTTTTGCTATACACAGGTTAGTTATGTCCTGTAATGGAGTAAATGGCCAGTGTTTGCATGTCTGAAAATGCTGCAATACACCCCACAATTGCTTATTGTCCTTGTTAATACAGTTGAAGAAAATGAGCAGTGAATGCAGCTTGAATTAATATATGCTCTAGGAACTGCAAGCTGGATAACACTGTGGAACTGCTCCCTGAGGAGGAGTTTAAATAAGCCAGCCTTTATTTTGAACATTTAATTCTTCAGAGCTGTCAGGCAAGGAAGCCATCTAGAATGGATACTGGTATCTCCCAATGCTTTTCTGCAGAACTACTGTAGAGACAGAGACAGTGAAATGAATAGTTTTTGCAGGTATAGTAGAAGATAGCAAACAATTTGAAAATATGTTGATATGCAGTGAAAGAAAGTTGCATTCCTTCACTCTCCATCACTCAAAATTAAAGGTATCAAACCAAGACTACTTTCTGCATAGGAAAGTCAGCTTGCAAAGGAATTGGAGTAGTATATTAAGATGAATATTACAAATAGCTGATGAGCTCTGAATCTATTGTCCATATTGTTTTTCTATAAGTAAAGCAGACATTCTCAAAGATAACTCACTGCAGGTTTTGAAAAAACAAGGCTATTGGAGAGTAGAAATACCTTTGATTCCAGCAGCAGATATTGTTGGGGCAGGGAAGGCAGATTTTGGTCCATTAAATTACTGGAGCAACTTAAACAAAGAAAAAATCCTAGAATTTATTCATAGGTGCATCTCCTATCAAGCATTGTTTCTTATACCAGTTTGTTTAGATTAACTGCACTCACTGCCTTAGTTTGCTTTCTTTGCTTCCTGCAAAAATCTGTATATATCCCGAAACATCCTTTTTAGAATGTGGGTGAGATTCTACAACGTTTGTGACATCTAAGTACTTGTGTTTATCTGTGCACAATCATATTCCCATCTCTTCTGATAGTGTTTCTTCCATGCCATAGTACTGTGGCTACTTCAAAACAAAATACCCTTTAAAATGAAATAAACCAAGCAACATTTTCAAAAATATATCAAGTAACTGAACAAGAACAGATGCACTGATTGAAATACATGAGAGAAGCATTTACATCTATGTTTCAGTACATCATAACATAAGTAAAACAAACTGTAACTGAAATAAATATCGACATGGGTGCTCTTGAATCAAATTATACTTATCAACTGGATTTATTCTTGTAAAAACTAAAGTAACACACTTGGTCAATCACATACTGAAGTGTGGGCATCCTGCCAGCTGGAGTTCTGGAAACAGCACACATGCATCTAGCCATATTAGCAAAAATAAACTGGTTGTTTATGATGGGTAATGATTTACCTAGTTAAGAACTCTTATATTACACTCTAGAAAAAAAAAAAAAAAAAAAACAAAAAAAAACCACAAAACAGAAGCTCCCTTATTCTCATCACTGTAACCATCTGATATCAACATTCATAATTTTTCATTTCATTGCTTGTTCCTCTTTCTCCTTTAATTGGTCAAACACATGAGTATTTTCGGATGGTGGGATATTATTTGTTATGTCGTTCAAGTCTTATGATATCAGCTCTGCAGTATGCCTAGAAAATGAAATGCAATGAATTTGCACTGAAAATTAAAAAGAAAATGATAAAATAAAATAAAACAAAATAAAATAAAATAAAATAAAATCTTGCAACGGAACGTCGCTGTTGTAACGAGCTACACAACGTCTCCAGGGCCTGGCCGAGCGGCCATGAAGGGAGCACGGCCCTGAGCGTGACCCGTGAGAGCCCGCAGGCCCGGCGCCCCCGGCAGCGCAGCCCGGGCCCCGAGGGCGCGGCCGCGGCAGGACTGGGCCTCGGAGCCGGGCCGAGGCCTCGGGGGCTGGAAATCCGCGGCCGAGGACCCGGCAGCGGGCGGGCAGGGCTGAGACGCCCGGCCCTTCCTGCCGTGGATGTGCAGCTGAGAGGGCACGTCTGGCCCGCCCAGGAGAACCAGAGCACGGCTCCTGGGGAGGAAGATGGGCTATAGGAAAAGGGATTGCCCTACCTTGGGCCGGTCGCAGGAAGGAGGCCACTTGATCGTCACGGTCGAAGACTGGAAGAGTAGTCTCACTTAGCAAAAGCTCAGGAGCAAATGATGACCCCATGCAGTGCCCTCTCTGCCTGGGCCCTGCTTCCCAGCGAGAGGAGGGTGAAAAGCCGCCTTCTCGCCCCTGAGCTCCGGGAGCAGGGGCGCGGCAGCGACCGCCCCGACGGGGGCTCCTCCGGCCGTGTCTGAGGGGCCCCCCACGGGCTCTTCCAAATGAGAACTCGGCCACAGGAGCACAGAACCGGGGCGGCTGTGCTTGTGAGGGGCGGGAGGAGGGAGGGAAAACAGCCCCCCGATCGGACGCCTTCTCTGCGGGCTCCCCGCAGAAGGAGAGGCGCTGCCGGCAGTCACCTACCCCTGCTCCCGGAGCACCCACGATCCCTCCCCGTCCAAAGCGCCCGGCTCTGGGCACAGGCACGTTCCCAGACGGTTACTGTTTGCCCGTTTGAATGGGGTAGGATTTCAGGTTGGAAACAGACGGGAAGAAAGATTTCCCATCGTGGGGGAGGCTGACGGGGTCCTACGGTGTTTCCGGCGACCCGCTGCACAGGCTTGGGCCACTCTGGAAAGCCGCGTATGAGGGACCCTCTGCAGGAGACAAATCCTGGCAAACGAAAAGAAGGATGTACAGTATAGGGCAGGGAATGCATACCGGTGCGGAGACAACCTCACAGCTCCTTCCCGAGCTGAACGCCTGGCCCGCACTGGCACAAGCACTGCCGAGAGAATCTCCTTCAAAAGACGATGGTATTTTGGATAAAATAGAGTAAGCCCCTGCAAGTCAAACCGAAGGGCCGGCAGATGCTGCTGCTGTCAGGGGGAGCTTAGACCGGAACGAACTGAAACAGCGCTCCACGTTAAAATTAAAGCTCCCGCCGCTTGCACCGGCCGCCCGGCCCACGCGCGGCAGAGAGCCTGCGGGCGGCGCTCCCGGGCGGCGCTGGGCCCAAGGAGCTCCGGCCCCGGGGGCAGCGCCGCGCCGGGGCCAGCTCCGGTCCTCGAGCAGCTGCGGGAAGCCCCTTCCCAGGGGCGAGGCCACTCGGCCCGGCCAGAAGGCGACGAGATTCCCAAAACCCAGCTTGCTGAGTGGCCTTTGCGGGGCCCGGCTCTTCCTGACAGTGCTGGTAACACGGTCTCCCCTGGAAGACCTGCCCCCGCTCCACACACATATTTCCGTATTTTTTATGTCAGGTTTTATGTTTGCACCCTTGGCAGAGTGCACTGGTGGAGCAAAGAGCTGAGACCCTGATCCCATCTAGCCGGGTAAAGCTCACCTCAGCCTGCACTTTCTCCAGGTTGCACTAAAAGCTCGACCTGAAAAAAAAAATTAAAACCAAAGAAAGAAGAAAAGAAGAAACAAGCAAACAAAAAGTGCACAGAAACTGGTGCTGCTCGAACCACAGCTGGGGAAAGGTGCTGTATAATTGGGGCCAGTGCTACTAACCTGTCTCCTGAAAAACACATCAGCTAGGCACGACTGGAGAGCTCCTGGCTACTACACAGCATCCCGCGTCCTAGGAGAGTGTTTCTCTGCTGAGTCTGCTGCAAAGTATACTGATAAATCCCGCTGGACTCGCAGAGCATCCTACATAGGACTTCACTACATAAAGGCTCAAGTGCAGGGCAAGGGCAACCACCGAAATACCCGATTTTTCCTGTGGCCGTGGGCAGAGGCGTCCTGACCTCTTCTGGACTTAAGGGAGGATTTTCTCCACCAGGTCTGCACCACAGAACCGGTCTGAAGAGAATTTCCAACAGCGGCTGGCTCTGACTGGGGCTTGCTTATTATACATCAAGTCGAGAGGCTCTGAGCAGATTAGGAGAAGATCCTGCCTGTGCTCTCACCTCTGGGAGCAACCTCAGGAGGGAGCTAAGCCTGCAGCCGGACAACAGGAGGCGCTGAGGCTTTGCACAACCCACGGCTCCCCTCCCCTCCCGGGCAGCCGGCATCCCAGCCGGGGCGGCCTGGGGGCGGCCGGCCTGCAGGGCGGCTTTGCCGGCTCCACGTTTGCTCCGCCCGGTGAAACGCCTCCGTGGTTTGTAACAGCATCCGATGAGCGTGGCCGGCTTTGTGCCTGCCCTTTTTTCCAGGTACGGAGTGACCCAGCATGAGCTGCCCGGCGTCCCGTCGGGTGTTGCTCCCGCGGGGCTGGCTCTGGAGAGCGAGGCAGCACCGCCCCGAGGTCAGCCAGCGGCGGGGGCCGACAGCGGCGTCTCTGGGGCAGCTGCGCTCCTGCCAGCGTCCCCGCATGCGGCCGTGCTGCAAGGGGGGAACATACTCCACAGACTTCAAACACTGAAATGGGCAAGCCACCACCGAAGGACCTCTGTTTTCAGACGTATACACGGCTTTCATTAAGAAAAGAGGGAGGGTGCATACATGAAGACCGCAATTCTAATATTTCTTAGATATTCCACTGGCGTTTGTCCCAATATCCATGGGTGTAGTTTGACCATTTGAGAAAGCAGGGATTTAATCCATTGCTTTTATATATTTTATTTCCTTCCAAACATATTTTCATATGTTGTTCTCCTCTGGTGATTCCAGAGTTTTGTTTGTTTCGAGGATTTGACTTAATTCTGTTGCCAGATTAAAAAAAAAAAAAAAAAAAAAAAAGAACAAAGAAAGGGGTAACAGAATGTGCATTTAGAGAGCAAGTTCAAACATATTTGTCGTGGCAGAGATATGCTATATCTCGTCATTTGAATCCTGTGTCTCTATAAGAAACTTTAAAATCCCATTTGTGGGGGTGACATTTCCACAGATCACTCGAAAACAAATCACTGTGGAAGCAACTGTGGCCATGCTGAAAGATAAACATGTCAAGCTGAAATTCAGACCCAGGTGTGTATTATAGTTTCTGTGGTATGATGTGCAAGCCTTTTTCAAAATCCCGAGAAGCTTTATTTCCCCTTCAAATTCTCACTGTTGGAAAAGTTGTTTGGGTTTGGGGGGAAGGGTTATTAGCTGCTGGTTTGTGATGTAGATTTTTTGTTTTGTTTCGTTTTGACTTTTTGGTTTTTTGTTTTCTACTATGAGGTGATAAAAGTTCTAGTAGCTAGGTGGGAACGAACTCACAAGGGATAGGATAGAGAAACCTAAGAAAAGTCCGTGGTGTTGACATAGGCTCGAAGAGCCGGACAGGACAGAAAATGTTTGATCCCTCTGCAAAGACTGAGAGATTCCTTCCATAATAATAAAAA
Source organism: Pyrgilauda ruficollis (assembly GCF_017590135.1). NCBI lineage: Eukaryota > Metazoa > Chordata > Aves > Passeriformes > Passeridae > Pyrgilauda > Pyrgilauda ruficollis. The sequence continues at coordinate 1,397,952 of NW_024524155.1, read as the reverse complement.
GCTTTTTCCAATGTCAGTTTGTTTTATCGGTGTTTTTTACCTTTTACCAGCCTGTGTAGAATACTCCTCCCCTGTTCGTTGTGAGAAATCAGGTCAATAAGCAAGAAGTTGGAAATTAGATACTCACTACCTATTATTGCTGCTCCTGGGCTTCTGGCATCAGAAAAAGCTTCAAAATGAGCCTTCTGGGCTGAAGGCTTTCCACAGTAAAGATATAAAATGGTTCTAGTGACTCACCTGATGTTTGCCAAGTGGAGGTTAATATCAGTGGATCCGCATTCAGGCCTCTGTCCGTATTTATTGGGAACCTGTAGTATTATGTCTCAGCGCGGTGACTCACATGGTTTCTGAACATAAGGCACCCCAAAAAGCAATATCATTATCACCATCTGTATAGGACGGCACCGCGTTTGAAGGGCTAGTTTAGCCCGGAGAAAGAGGGGGGTGTGGTGGGGGAGGGTTGGGAGGGCTTTGGGGAGCGCGGAGCCGAGCCTGCTGCTCGCAGCCCCGAGCGCCTAATGCGATCCCCTGGCCCGAGGGCGATGGGAACTTGGGGCTCCGCGGCAGGGCCTGGAGGTACCTACGCGGAAACCAGTTGTGAAGTGACGGGCGGGAGAGGGGGGAACCTGTGGACTTCAGGATTCGGGACTTTGAAGCACGTCCCGGCCATCAAGTTAAAGGAGCATCTACCGGCCTTTAGTAAATATTGCCTCTAATCTCAGGGGTTTAAGGCTGGATGGCCTTTTGCGTTCTCTTCAAATAGAGGGGACTGCCCTTCCTTCATCTACCTCATTTCATTTCCCCCTATCCCTCCTAGTATTTGTCCTGTCCACCTGAAAGGGTGGTCGTGCCTGTCCCCCGTCCCATCCCGTCCCGCCCCCCCGCCCGCCTCTGTCCCCCTCTCCCACCTCTGTCTCTCCTTCTTTCCCCACAAGCTTAAACCAATTACGCAGCTTTGCAAATAAAGTGCCGCCCCGGGGGGAGTTGCAGGCGAGGGGGACTGCCTTGTTTGCAGGTGCATCTCCGGCTTTGTAGGTGCGAACGCCTTTGTGAGGCGGACAAATGGGGAGAGGAGGAGGAGGAGGTGGGTACTTCTGCGACGTAAGATCCACATCAGCTCAACTCCACTCACATCCCAGCCGCACTTCCTCACTTTCTCAACTGTCTCGCCCCACACCGCTCCCTGCCTCCTTTTTGGCTGGTTATAGAGCAGAATTCAGCACCCCCCGCCCCTCCTGAGAGCTGGCTTCCTGCTAGGTCGGGCTTTCGGGCTCTTTTCCTACTGCCCGTCGCTCGCTTGCAAGAAGGCTGGATGGTTACACCGGGCAGGTTGGCTCCATAATGTTAGGGACTGTGAAAATGGAAGGGCATGAAACAGGCGACTGGAACAGCTACTACGCCGACACTCAGGAGGTGAGTAAATCCCAGGGTCTGGCTTCCCTGCTGCCCCTGTGCAGGGGAGGGGAGGATCTGGGGGTGGCTGGGGGTCTGGAGGGGGCAGCAATCGGAGGAATCGGTTTGCAGTCCAGATCCTGCCAACGCAAACGTACCTCCCCCTCCCTCCGGCGCCGAAACTGGCTAGGCTTCCCCAAGGAAAACACAGCTTCCAGGAGCCCTGGAGGCGTTTGGGGAAGACGCGGGGCGGCTGCGAGACCGCCTGGAGGGCCGGGGGGCCGGGGACAGCTCTTGATCTCATCTAAGAGGCGTAATCTTCTCTCGCGGCGGGCACAAAAGCACCCCGTAAACTCTTGGCTCTGGGCAGAGCACTCGCCGCGCCGCCGGCACCCGATTCCTTCCCGGCAGATGGCAGGGGCCGAGGGAGACGGACGCCAGCGCGTCCTGGTCGGGGGCAGCGCCTTCCCCGAGCTTCTCGGCGGGACCTCCGGCCTCTCTACTCGCCAGCACCGGGCCCTCACCTGTTAAGGCCGGGGGAAAGGAAAGGAGGGGAAGACCAGCCGTTTGTCCGTACTTTGCAGACGGGCTGCCCGCGGCGTGCGCTGCTGGCGCGGGCCGGCTGGCGGCGCTGCCGAGAGCCGGGCCGGGAGGGGGCCCGCACCCGGACCCGCCGCCCCCCACCCGGACCCGCTCCGGACCGCGGCAGGCGCTTCCGCCCCCCGCGCCCGTTTGACAGCGACGTCCCAAGGTGGAGGAGAACCGGCCCAAGCGTCCACAGCTGCGGCGGAGGAGAGGGCCGCGGGAAAGCTCGGAGCCTACCCCCGGCGAGCCTCGGCCCTGCGGGGCCTGGGGTCCGCGCTGCGCTGCTGAGGCTCTGCAGCGGGGGTCCCGGAGAAGCCAGTGCCCGGCAGCACGGCCAGCAGCACGGCGGATTCCCGCCCTGGAAGGAGCCGTTTTGAGGAAGTGCGGCAGCGAGGCAGGCACCTGGGTGTGCGCACCCGGGCATTGCATCAGCACACCCGGACACACGGCTCCACAGTCCCCACGCCTCGTCCCGCAGCCGAAGCTGGCACACGCGCCCATAGGGCCACGCGGACAGAGGCAGATACGTGTCACCCGGCCGGCATCTCCTTTAATAAAGGAAAGTCGGCTAAGGGCAAACAAGGGTCATTCTAATTATGTGCCGTTTCCAGACTCATTTTTCCTCTCTTATACGCATTGTCCACAAACACAAAGTTGAGGGAACTTCGCTTTTACTGTTTTTTTTAAACTTCAATCTTTCCTCACCTCTCGCCATTTAATTTGAATAACTGCAAGAATGCAACATGGGAAACCCAGCCGCGTTCTACCATCTCAAATAATTAATGTGATCCTCTAAATCAAAAGTGCATTTATAAGTTCGTGAAATTTGTGGGGATCAGAAATGAGTTTTAAATATTTAACCGTTGCTTATACCTCATTTTCTTAGCCATATTAGCCATAGGTCGAGTAAACTGGGAAAGTCTTTCTCTCTTCTGTTAAATCAGATGCCGTAGCAGAAAGCACAAATTCAAGCTCTCCGGCTCTGCCTTTTTTAAGAGTTGTGTTATGTATTAGGGTGCTTCAATTTTTTTCACGTCGTGCAATTGCAGAAAATCTTAGAGAGGAAAAGTTCAGGGGTTTCCTACTTTGGGAAAGTTTTGTTGTTTGATTGTTTGGTTGATTGATTTTTTTTTTTTTACTTTAATTTAAAGACTGTTTTAATAGAAAATGTAGACCGGGGGGAAGTTTTACACAGATAAAACAGGCCAACAAGACCTGTTTGGTTTGGGTGAGGGTTTTTAAAATTATTTTACAACAAGACATTATTGCATCTTATATATTTCTTAGAAAAGAAATTTAAATTATTGCGGGAAGGGAGACATGCGTGAGATTTTTTTCAGAAAATACAAGCACTCTTTCTTCTTGGCGCAAACAGTGTACGCCCACCAATTCCAATACTCTGATGAGTTTAAGTATTTAACTAGCGAGACAGGACACATACACTACAAAATACGGGAATGCCCCGGAGAGAACACGTCCTGCCGGGGCAGTCCGAGCCCGCAGCCCGGCTCCGCGAGGGCTTGGAGCGGCTCAGGGAAGACGGTCGGTCCGTGCGCCCCGCTGATCCCGGTGCAGCCCGCGCAAGCTGCGACACGCCAGTAAACCGGCAGTGCGTCCGGAGAGAGCACCCCCGCTCCGTGACTATTTATAAATGTATACAAATATGAAATAGACCTTTTCATGGGAGCAGCTGCCTTTCCGTGCGACTTTGGGGAAGTTTTTTCCCTGGTGTCGGGGAAGCAGCCGGCGTCCCGTAGCAGGACGTTTGCACGGCTGTCTGGGCCAGGCGGGCGGATCCGGCCCCTACGGGGTCCTGCCACACCTCTCTCCTCTCTAACTCCGTCTCTTTGTCTCGCTGCCCTAGGCCTATTCCTCGGTGCCCGTGAGCAACATGAACTCGGGGCTGGGCTCCATGAACACCATGAACACCTACATGACCATGAACACCATGACGACGAGCGGCAACATGACCTCCAGCTCCTTCAACATGTCCTACGCCAACACGGGCCTGGGGGCTGGGCTGAGTCCCGGCGCCGTGGCCGGCATGCCGGCAGGCTCGGCGGGGCCCGTGAACGGCATGCCGGCCGGTGTGGCCGCCATGGGCACGGCGCTGAGCCCCGGTGGCATCAACGCCATGTCTGCCCAGCCGGCCCCCATGAACGGGCTGAGCCCCTACGGCAGCATGAACCCCTGCATGAGCCCCATGGCCTACACCCAGTCCAACCTCGGCAGGACGCGGGATGCTAAGTCCTTCAAGCGGACCTACCCCCACGCCAAGCCGCCCTACTCCTACATCTCCCTCATCACCATGGCCATCCAGCAGGCACCCAGCAAGATGCTGACGCTGAGTGAGATCTACCAGTGGATCATGGACCTTTTCCCCTACTACCGACAGAACCAGCAGCGCTGGCAGAACAGCATCCGCCATTCGCTCTCTTTCAATGACTGTTTCGTCAAGGTGGCCCGATCCCCTGACAAGCCCGGCAAGGGCTCCTATTGGACCCTGCACCCCGACTCCGGCAACATGTTTGAAAACGGCTGTTACCTCCGCCGGCAAAAGCGCTTCAAGTGCGAGAAGCCGGCGAACAGTAAAGCCACTCAGGAGGGCAGGAAAGATCAGGCCGGGGCCTCTAATTCAAGCTCCAGCTCCCCCCTACACAGAGGCCACAACAAGGCTGCACAGCTGGATACGGCCACCTCTCTCTCCAGCTCCAACCCGTCCACCAGCCCTCAGTCTATGGACCACAGTGGATCAAGCACAGAGCTAAAGACCTCGGCCTCGGCCGCCTCCTCCACCATCAGCTCTGTGCCCACTTTGGCCTCCGTCCCACATCCCCCTCACTCATTAGCCCACGAACCCCAACTCCACCTCAAGGGTGATCCCCACTACTCCTTCAACCACCCGTTTTCCATCAACAACCTCATGTCCTCCTCGGAGCAGCAGCACAAGCTGGACTTCAAAGCCTACGAGCAGGCGCTGCAATATTCCTCTTACGGGGCCAGCATCCCCGGCGGGCTGCCGCTTGGCAGCGCCTCCATGGCTGGCCGGAGCAGCATCGAGCCCTCGGCCCTAGAGCCCTCCTACTACCAAGGTGTGTATTCCAGACCCGTGCTAAACACCTCCTAGCTGTGCAACCCCCGCCGCCGGGGCCGAGACCCCTCCTCCCCTTCCTGGCTTCTCTCCCCGCTTTCCCTGAGACAGACCAAGGTGTTTCCGCACGCTGCGTGCAAAGGACTGTTACTTTTTAATTGTCTCGCAACGCGTTGTGTGTTGTTATGATCCACCAGGACCTCCTGCAAAGCCGGCCGCGTCCCGCTTGTACATACTCCCTCCGGCCCCTGCCGCCCAGCCCCTCTCCCCGGAGACCTCCCCAGCCTATGCAGGGTGTTATTAAAAAGAAGAAAAAAATGTTGAGCGTGTAAACTACTTGTTTGTGCTTTCCGCTCCCTTGTCTCCCTCCCTTATGTGTTCTATAATCTCATGTAAGTTTACAGGTATGTGGCAATACTTTAACAATACGGAGATGAAGAAGCGAGTAGACATTTAAGACTTTTTTTTTAATTAAAAAGGCTTTGAAGGACAATACTGCTGTGAAGTAGCAAAACACTAAAAGAATCTCTAAGCAACAAGAGAACTATTTACTTTCTCGGATCATCCTTTTGATACTTGCAAAATAAACCTTCGGCTACTACAACCTACAAAAAACCCAGATGCTGTGGGCCGGATCCTGCACTCCCGAGGGGACCAACTGGAGCTTTGGAGTGCAGGATGCGACCCTTATCTTTTTCCAAGTGTTACCTGTTTTGGGATGTAATATAAAGTTACAAGAGGTCACAGCCAGTTGGATTTTTTTTTTTCCTTCCCATCTGTTACTGAAGATTATAGTTCATCAGGAACTATAGTTCATCAACATGTGGATGACATACTTATTTAATTTAAGTGTATTCATTGTGTACCAGCTAGAACTGTGTATCTATAACCAGGTTATTTTCCCCCTCCCCTAGGAAACATTGACTACTACACTGATGCAAGGAAAAGAGGACAACTCTGTCTCTCCCCCCTTTTCAAACTTGTCTAATAAATTTTTTTTGTGGCCCTTTAATTATCGCCATCGTTAGCTTATTTCATCCAGTGTTATTGCACTTTCCACAGTTTTACACGGTGTTAGCATAGCCAGACGGGTTTTATTATTATTCCTGTTCGCTGTTTCAATGTTCTTAATTTATTGCATGGTTTATATTGTTTTCTTTCTTTACAGCTGAAAATTGCTTTAAATGACCGTAAAAAATAATTACACGTGAATTTAAGAAATTTTGTTAATTTTATAAATGTGATTGTAATTGAAAAAATATTTTGATTTAAAACGATAACTGAGAATTTAATGCGTGAAGTATGTTTTTGATCATTTGCAGTTAAGGACTTTAAATAAATCAAATGTTATCAATTAAATACTTCTGCTATTTTCTTACAAAATTTCTGGGATGGGTTACGGAGGACGGAACCGTGTGCAAGAAAATCAAAACGTAGTGCTTAAGTGTGGATGCGAAGAGGAAAGATTTGTACGGCCAGGCTTGTGCAGAGGGAGGGCGGAGGACGCTCCCGGAGGGTATGCTTGTGGGGCGCTGCGATGTCACCGGCCTGTGAAGCTGAGTGTGTGGTAATGTTCTTTATTTTATTTTATTTTATTTTATTTTATTTTATTTTATTTTATTTTATTTATTTTCATTTTTTTCCCTAATTCACGGTTCTGGGATATGTTGAGGGATGGCAGGAAAAAGCCGCCCGAGGCGATGTAACCTCCTGGGTGTTTTGCGGCCAGGCTCGGCGTTTGCCCGCCGGACGGGATGACGCCCACGGGGAGCATCCCCAGGGCGGTTCCACGCCGCTCCGAGCCGCTGGAAAGGTCCAGATCCCGCTTTATAGTTCCGGCTCGGAACCATACGTAGGAAAGACACCAGCAGCCGCGCTGGAGAGCTCTGGTCCCCTGCAATAGACTTTGTCGGGGGAGGGGAGTTTAAGTGTGAACGGATTTCGCTGTGCCAAGCCCTGTTCGTGCACGGCCGCCAGATAAAAGGACTGTGTAATTCTCGTAATTATCACATAATTGCCCCCTGACGGGTTAGGGACAGCGGCGACAAACCAAATTAAGATTCCACTTAGAAAAGAAAAGCCAAGCCAGCGTCCCAGAAATCTCACTGCATTCCTCCAACACTACTACCCAGCTAAAAACGGGAGGGGAAAAAGAGCCTTGGGAGACCCCCTCTGCTTTGCAGTGTGGCCGGATCAGCGGTGATCCCGGTCGGAGATGCGCGCACGGCTCTCGGGTGACACGGAGCTGTCTCCCGCGTCGTGCTGTGCGGGTGCTCTTGGTCGGGCGGGCATTTACGGCAGGTCCTCCCCCGGCTGCCGAGTGCGAGTCCTGCAGCGGGGGGGAGGGGGCTCTGTCCCCGTCGCCGTGTGCGGCCGGTTACCCCATGGCCCGACTGCGTGGCACCTTCGCTTCTGAATGTCCCGAAATGGCAAACATCAACAGACCCCCCGCAGCCAGGGGCAGCTCGGGGCTGCTCGGCACCGGGTCTGGGCATGCGGATCCTATTTAAAGCCCCGCTTCTTCTGCCAAGAGAAGCTTCGTGAGAATCGAGACAGGATGAAGCCAATTTTCAGCAGGACTTCGCTTGTCTCCCACAGACTAGTCTATAGAGAATATGCCATTGCAGAGTGGAGACATTGATTTAATGCCTTGGGCTCATACGTGGAAAATATCAATCGACTGACAGCGATAAGGCAGCAAGTTTCACATATCAGCTGAGGAGCACAGACCGTGTGTAATGGAAATATTTGGGGCGTGGGTAATAAAAGGGTTTAAGCGGACCGACGCGGCTCCAAACCTCTCAGAGATAAGGAGCGGAGCCTGTCACGGATGCAGCGTGTGCCCTTTCGCCACTCGCCATCAAGATTATATTCCTCCCCTTTCTTCTCGTAGGCAAATGGTGTCTGCGGTGGGGAACGAGCCCCTGACAAGACAGGGATGCAGCTCATGTTAAAAACGCGGGTCCCGGCGCAAAGCACGCAGCATTCTGTGATCAGTTTTAAGACTTGGAAATCGACAGCAGGGCAAAGAGTCCAGTTTTACGTTCCGCTCCTACCTGCCCTGCTGCTGCTGCTGCTTTAATCCTGTGCTCAGGAAACCCCCAGCCAGAGGGCAAATATAAGCTAAAAATGGGATCCACAAGGAGAGGGTGCATGCCCCCGCCCCGCAGTGTGTAGAGAGGAGTTTGCGAGCGTCTCCTTCCAGCCGGACCGGTCGCGCTCTGTGCTAGAAGGGAAGGAGCTGGCGGGTGCGGGGCTTTTGCTTCTGTCAGAGATGGTGTCTTAGCACCGCGTCCGGGGCAGAGGCAAAGCGGGAGCCCGCCAGGCTTCAGGTTCCAGGCTCCGACCGACACCTCAATTTATAGGGGAACTTCGTCTTTTCCTGTTCGGCAAATTACCTCCGACCGGCCACGTGCGGGGGAGCGAAAACGGCTCATTTAGCGTCATTAAATACAAGCAGGGAGTAAATCGGGGCTGCGGGGGATCTCTGTAAAGATTTCCGCGGAGTTTGGGCGGTGAGGAGGCCCCCGGCCCGGGACAAGGGGGAGGTGTTTGGTGCGCCGGCGGGGCAGGGGCTCTCGAGGCGATGCGGCTGGGACACTGCAGCCGGGGGCGAGGGGACGGAAGGGTCCCCTGGCGCAGCGGAGCCCTCCTCTGCCGCGGGGTCCGACAGTCCCGAGCCCCCCGGCGAGAGGGCACGATGCCCCTGAGCCCCCCACCAGTAGCACTTCCTCGGAGCACCTGCGAGCAGCACCTGCCCTCCGCAGAAGGGAAGAGTCGATGGAATAAAAGCAACTTCAGCCGCCCAAGTCAAGTGGGAGAAATAAAAAAAGTAACTGCTGGGTTGTTTCCTGGGTGCGAATGGACAACACTGACATCTACATCGGCAAGCAATCGGAGGATAGACATTATTTGGAAGGAATAATTCCAAATATTCGGGGCTACTGAAAGACGACAAAGAAAAAAATTGCCGGACAGTTTTTCATTTGAATCCTATTAGTGTTAATAAACCATAAGTAAATCGTGAGAGAACGGTGCGAGAAAACACTTCAGCCATTGGCATAGCTTCAAAAATTGTTTTGAAATGGGTTGAGTAGGTATTGAAATTGGTCCGTCAGCATAAACGCGAAATAAATGAATTCCCTCGCTATAACGCCAACTAGTCTTTAGAAGAGCAATTGTCTCGGTTTTTTACAGAAATATTATAGATAAAACACCTGATTGTGATAACAATGCACTTTGTATGGTTCCTTTCCTGTTCTGATTAAACGGAATCTAGACATCTATGTGTGAGCATATGTGATTAATCACTCTGAAAATAACATTTTAAAATCAGAGACTTAATAAATAAAAAGATTTCGTGTGCATTTTCGTGATAAATTTAATTAATGAAGAAGCAAATTATCCTCATACAAACATGGGGTATAAAGTTATCTCGAGAGGAGCATAGATGCATATATTATATATATTAACATACATATAATTAATATGTATTTGTTTTCAGGGGAGGCAAGTGGAAATATACATAACACACAATGACCAGGCAGAAATCACACCACAATAGTGCACAGAGTGTGACCGGAGTAAAGAATGTAAGTCCCCGCAAAACTCCCACGCTGCAATATTGTTTGGGAAATATAGGAGAATGGTTAATAGCTAAAATCAAAACGCAATTAGTTTGATTATTTACATGTCAAGGGTCGTGCAGCAAAATAGCTCTTTTTTTTCGTCTTCTTAATGCGAAGCCAGCCTTCTGAGCTCCTGGCAAAGGCAGACAGACTAATAATATTTTTTTAAATAGTTTGTACATTTTCTGCAATTTTTAGTTTCGAAAGGTCTGTTTCAGCGCGAAAAAATAATTGGGGGAAGAGAAGAGTGGAAAACGGGAGGCGATAAGAAGGAAACCTGCCTTTGTTCCCTCTGGTTATTTTCTAATAATTATTCTGACCATTGTGACAAAGTAGCAGTTAAGGATAGATTAGTGTAAATAGCGTCGCATTTCACTTGCAAACCTTGCAACTTTCTGGCCCAAGCCTTGCCATGGTGTTTGTTTCTCCCCTTCACCTCAAACAGAAACTCATTGAGATTTCAGATCTTTGAACTTTGGACAGATCAAACTGCCAGCGCTCACCTTTGTCTCCAGTCACTAGGATTTAAGGCATATGTAGCCTCATGGCAGAGTCCATTTGTCTCTACAAGGGAAAAAAGATGCAATGTCCTCTTTTTCCTCCCACCCTAAAACTCCTGCATTTAGTTGAATTCTTAGAAAGGATCATTTTCCGGAATTGTGCCTCTGCTGCGTTAGCATTGCTCGAATGGGCTTTGCTCCGGCGAGTTACTTTAGAGGAAGTTCGTCGTTGTTTTGACATTATTATTATTATTGTACAATTGGTAATCTAATTTTCCCCATGAAATATTCCTACACCTGCTCGTTATTCCAAGGGTGAACTACCAGCAGACAGGGTATTATTATTATTATTATTATTATTATTATTATTATTATTATTATTCCAGCCAGCAGGCGGAACACGAGCTGAACCGGAGGTTGCTGTGTTCCCCTCCGCCCTGCGCTCTCCCATGCTGTCCCCCCGCAGCAAGGGAAGCTCTGCAGCGGCGCGGAGGCGACACGGGAGCGGGCGGGACGCGGCCCCGGTGCGCGCGGGGTGCGGAGCCACTGACCTCCCTGCCCGTCCGGGCCTCCCGCCCGGTGTCGGTAGCCCAAGCCTTCCCCAGCGGACGGCGTTGCCCTCTTTTGGTTTAGCCTAGCTCAGGATTTGGGATCCCCGTCTGCCTTCACTGAGTAGCCCGAGGGAATAGAGGGGAGCGGGGGTACCCAGGTGGACTTGCTTCGGGGGACCGATTTCTGCCTCCGAAATCGGGCCCGTTCACACACCACTTGGCAGTGAAAGAGTGCCGAGTCCGCCGCCGTCCGGTGGAAAAGCCACCTCCATGATCTGGAGCGGGGGCATCCCCTTCATGGTCGGGTCGCCCCTTGGCCACGAGCGGTCAGGAGGAGGTGCCCTGTGCACCCGGAGCTGCCCCACGCCGCTGAGAGAGGGACCCGCGTCATTCCATTCCCAGCCAGGCTATCAGAGCACGGGGGTGCGGGTGTGCTCCCGAGGACTCTCACTTCACTCCGAGCCTGCCCGGGCACGGAGGCGCAGGGCAGCCTGCCCCGGGAGTGGGATCTGGCACTCTCCAGCAACCATGTCTAAGGCAAATAGCGCCTTTGTGCCCGATACCTCTAAGTGCTCCCTAATCATCTACGTTTGCCATCTACTGCGCAATAGCTGAAATATATTTCCCCCTTTATTCCTTCTATTTCCCGAGCCTGCCCGGCGGGTTGCTAACACACATTTCCTCCGCTTATGACCGACAGAAAATGTAAACATGTTGGTAACTAGGAGGTGGGCCTCATTCTGCAAACCGGGATCTCTCCATAGTGACTCTCAGTAATGACCTCTTTAGCATAATAAAGCCCGGGGGGCGGGGAATCTTTGAGCTGCGGGGCAGGAGATTGGAATAAGAGCATGTCTCAACTTATTCAAATGTATGCAACAAGTTTTCTAGTTCTAAGGTTATCGGATGTGAGCAACAGACGTTTTACCTCTTCTTGGTTTTCCTTGCCTGGTTGCTTTATCTAAGGAAATACTTTACCAGCTTCAGGCATGTGATTAACTTAGGTGAAATGGAAAGGAAATAACAAATGACAAAACCAAGTCCCGAACCCACATTTAGTCCGGAAAAAAACCAGAACCACTCCTCGCCGCAAACTAATAATAGAGATTCTTGTTTAGAAAGGGGGAATGCCCTTCAAACACATGACAGCAGACCTAACATCACGGCCACCAGGAGTCCTGGCAGAATGAAACGACGAGCAGAGGTGACCCAGCACATCTCACAGAGGTCCCCCTTTTCTCCGTCAGCAGAGCTCGTGGTCGGTGCATACCGCTTGCCCTTCTCGGCCCCATGGACACACGAGCAAACCAAGAGCCAGAGAGAATACCTTCGGGTCTCCCTTAAAAACACTCCCATAGGGGCATCGGTGTCCAGAGGACGGGGAAAAAAAAAAAAGGAGCCGCTGGACGGTGCCGAGCAGAGCTCTCCACACCCCACCCCCCGGTCAATTGTTCCCTTGAGCCCCTATTAATGCGGGACATATGTTATCCACAGGCAGGAGGCAGCGGGAAGACTTCGCCATCTAACTTGTTGCTCAACTTACGAGGCGGTTCTCATCTTCTCATCAAAAGCCGCCGGTCTTTCTTCTGCCGTATGGACAAAAATGTGAACAACAATGCCCGCCTCCCTTCACTTCAAAAGCTGCCAGCGCAGAGGCTACCCAGAGAATTTTCTCTCTGCCTTTCATTCCCGGTTTGAAAAAAGGCACTACAGGGCCAAGGCGCTCCTAATACTCTTTGATGGGGATTGAATTCATTATCTCCAATAACACAATTGTGCTTGGCCAACGAAAAGAGCAAAGTAATACTCATCTAGAATTAGAGAGCAGGGCTCAGAAGAAAGGGAGCGGGAGGGTGGTGAGGGGGTGCATTTCAAAGGAAAGCGGGGGGGGAGGAGTGTAATGAGAAAACACCTATATCACAAATCGGCTTGAAAGGAGGGGGTCCCCAGAAGTTTAAATTGCAGAAGTGTATTAAGTGGCGGATTGTACGGCTCCAGGCATGTTGGTGGTCTGACTGCGCATTCCCCCTCCGCCGACCGAGCCGGCAGCAGTGGGCTTGGAGGTTCTTGACATTTCCCTTCAGGGACGCCCCCGGGCCCTGAGAGTTCCGCCGCTCCTCTCGGTCCGCGGCACAGCCCGGCCCCCGGCCCCGTGCCAGCCGGGCCGCGGGCGGGGGTCGCCGGATGGACTTTGTCCGGGTGCAGCGCAGTGCCCGCTGCCCCTCGCTGCTCGCCCTCACTTACGGAGACCCAGCGGCGGTGGGGCACAGAGCAGCCAAGCAGGCAAACAGTCCTATGCTCCGGAGTCCCCTGCCTCTTCCAGGGACGGCAGGGATACCCAGGAGCCTGTCCAAGGGGTCGGAGTGGGGTGTCTCAGCACCATCACACCCCGACACCGTCCAGGGCTACGGGAACGCAACAAACCGAGGGCCACTTCTTGCGACGGCGGCGGGCGCAGCCCGGGCTACCGCCGGTCCAGCGGAGGAGGGACAGTGATGGAGGAATGAATGAATGACGGAGCGGATGAATGAATGAATGAACGAATGGAGCGAATGAATGAATAACGCATACACAAATAAATAAATAATAGAGCACAAAAATCAACCGATTGGAAAACCGCTGAGTTAATATGAGAGATTAAAATATTTGCCTGTTTGGCTTCCAGCGTAAATGTTTTCTATCGGGTGTTATCCAAACAGGCTAATTCTCAAGGCCAAGCAAAATACAGCAATGAGAGGCTAAAATCATTGCACGTACGACGGGTGGTGATGGGGCCCGGGGCGGGTGCATTACACGCGTGTCAGCGGGCACTAGGAGCGGCGGCAAAGTGGGCTAGAGATGCAAACCCCCGCGTCTGACGCGTTTCTGCGTACCAGCAAACACAATCCATCCCACCACCGAACCCGCTTGTGTTTCCAAACTTCCCAGCGCCAACTGCAGGAGCTCCATAAGAGCTTATGCAAGTGCAGAAGCGGGAGCCGCCCGACCCCCCAGAGATGCTTTTCCGAGGCAATGCCCTCTAGGCGTTGGTAGTCACACAGAAAGGGCCCAGCAAATCGCATCGGAAACTTTCTGCCTTCTCTGCAGGCTCAGAGGGACGCCACACTTCCCAAAAGTCAAATTGCGCCCTGGGGAACAGTTCTTTCAACCCACCCTAAATGGGGATCCTGGAACATTATACTGGCCAGCCGAGTGCTTCTTTCTGGCAATAAGAAATCTCCTCACCGTCGTTAGCAGGTTTGCCCCCACAAGGGACACACTGGCCAAACGAGGGGACAGGAGGAGAGAGATGACCTCTTCCAGCCCCCGTGGGGGTTTCATCATGTGCAATAATGCTGACCCTGTCACCTTTCCTCTTACAAGACAAAGCTGACCTTCACAGGACTGATTTCAGTGGATCCACACTCATCCTTTTAAACACTCCCTGGGCAGGGGGTAGATTTTTTCTTTTTTCTCTTCCTAATGAGTGTGACCGAGATTACATGGACCTCAGCAAAGTCCGAGGTTCAAGGATTTAGAATATTTCCCACTTTGTAAAGTATCATAGAGGTGGGTGGTTGGGCTTTTTTTTTTTTTTTTTAATTTGAGGGGAAGGGGGTCCTTATTTGTTTAAAAAAATTTAAAGATATTTAGAATAAGGTGTTTTCTCCCAGGGAAAGCAGTATTAAAATACTTGTGCTTTCTGCAAAAGTAGGAGCAGACTCCGCATTGTTTCTGCTAGGGTCTGTTTAGACCAAGCATACATGTTAACTGGCTAACTAAGCATTTTACAGTTTGTAATTTACCTCCCCACGCATAATGACTTCTCCAAAGTGTACATTAAATGGCCGTATAGTTCATGTCCAATAATTACTCTTTACAAGTCTGCTTACCTTAACGATCAATGTGCCATTTATACTTTTACACAATAGACTTTAATTGTTACAAGGCTGTCCTTTGGTCTGTGTGAAATAATTTGTTTTGTGCCATAGCACAAACAGGGGATTAGGAGTTCAGGTAAGGAATAAGCAGCAGCAACAACTTAATTCCTAGGCAACAAAGATCCTGCTTTCATGCCAGATTTCTTTCTAGTAAAAAGCAGAACACTGCACCATCTCCAGCTCCCTGGACCACTCAGCCATTAGTTAGCCTGCATTTCTTTCTGGTTAAATCTCTCCAGGGTTTCGTGCCCTTCATCCCTTCCAGAGCAAAAAGTTGCATGAAATGCTATGCAGTGCTAAGTAAAAATAAATACAAGAGAGTCGCCAAATTAAACAGAATTCCATTTAAAAAAAATTGTGATTTAACAGGCAGAGGTCAAAGGAAGCTCTGGATATCTAATTTTTAGTATTCTGTTTTTCCAGTGAGATTGGTACAAAGGTTACTGTATTTTAAACTACACTTTCATTTGGAATCAGCTGATTTTTTCCCCTCCTGCAATTACCAGCATATCCCAAATTCAGGTAGAAACTGTAAAAATCTGACAGATTTAGGACAAAGACCCTCTTTATTTCCCAGTGTCTGGGCACTGGCAGAGCATTGTGGTGGCCCAGCCCTCACCCCTCACTTCTGCCAAGCAATGGGTGGCTTGGGGACACCTGAGTTTCCTTGGGTGTTTCAGCAGAATGAGCAACCTGTGTACACATGGCAGGCAAAGCCACTCAGAACATTTCCATCTTTGAAAATGTACTCAACAACAAATGGATTCTGAGCTTCAACACTTTTGTGACGGCTTTATCCTGTCACAAAACTGGCCCGAGCATTATCAGCGATAGATGAAATGGGGCGGGGGGCCTGGGGGTGTGTGTGTCCCGTGGGCTCCCACCATCCCCTTGGGTGTGGGGCACCATGGGGAGAGACATGGGCAGTCTCAGCTTGGCTCCTTCAGATGTTCTCGCTCATCCCCTCACCTTTCCAGGCTGCTGGTGCCCTTTGACAACAGTGAAGGAGGGAATTACTTGCTCACACCATGATCTCCTCAAAAATTAAACGAGGGACATACAGGTTGATGCAGTAAACATCTATTGTGTGCCCATATAAGCGCAAGCCACTAGGTCAAATCCATACAAGATCCAGGATGGATAGGTGAGACAACCAAGAGGTAATTCAGCAATGCTCTGCTGAATGATTGAAATATACAAAAGCTTCTTCTTTCCTCGACGCAGTCCTTAGAACAAAGCCATCCAAGATCACCCTCTCAATACCAATAACCAAGGGAAAGTCGTGTTTAAGGTTGCTGAAGAAGGGCTGGGAGGCCTCTGGGATGCAGATGTTTTTTTCTCTTCCATTACCAGCAGCATAGTTCAGTGGGTTTCCTTCTGTTGCTTCTAGGAATCAGGGGGAGACCAACCTTCTGATGAGTTTCTTCCCCACTGGGACAATCTCACATGCCAGCACACATACACAAACAAGCACAAGCACACACACAGAGTACTGGGCTCAAAGCTTCCCTGGGGATGGCTGCACTTAGAGGTCACCTGCTTAATGCAGGCTCCTGAGGAGACAAGTGCATGGGCCTCTGCCATGCTCAAGCCAAATGAAGGCTGGGAATACCTTAGTGCCAGAAGCAAGAGGTCTTCAGAGCTACTTTGGTCATCAGGTCTGTGACATGGGCTGGTGTTTCACTCTGTTACAGAGAAGCTTACAACCTATGGGTTACTGGAATGTAATAAGTAAATAAGACCTAATTAAATAGTAGCTGTTCTAAGTACCTAAAGGAGATACAGAACACTTTAAAAGATGGAACTTTTTATATTGTCAGATAATAGGGTTATCTGCACAGTAATTCTCAGGTTTTTGGCAGATGCATATTCAACTGAGAAGCTGGAACATTTCAGTTTACTGTCCTGGCTTAAAGGTTTGCCAACTCCTTTAAGTTTCTGGTAACAAGTAAGACTTTAATACATATTAATATGTTTTCTAAGTCATACATATGTTCTCATTGTATATATTGCCTTCATCCTAGAAATGCTGGAATAGAATAAAAACTATGGTATGTATTAATCAGATAAGATATGCATGGAAAAGAGCAATACCTTTTTAAATTTGTAATTTCAGAAGGAGAGAGGTCACTGTACTTCACCAGGTGAATCGTTTGTGACTGGGAAATCTAAGAACAAATCATCAAAATATATGTATTTTGGATTAAATAATTCTTAGGAGTCAGATCCTCCAGACTGCAATAAATACACACAACACGTTGATGAGGTGAAGTATGACGGTGCTGTTCCCATGCCAGTGACATTAATAAGGAAAAAAATTAAGAAGAGGGAAAACCACAGAGAAAACATAAAAAAAAAGGAGAAAAAAAATTTTTTCTCAATTTTCCCCTCGAAGTATCAATAACGCCTTTCAATATTGAGCTGCAAACCACAGCTAAACCCCTATGAAAATAGTCAATATACAGACACACGAGGACACAGAGCTCTTTAATTTCCTGAAGACACAGGCTAGAGGTCTCCTCAGCGGCAAGGACCTGTGCTCTATAGGCTTTGCGGTTTGGCACAGGTTCAGCCTGAGCCAGAATGAGGGAGCGGGACACTTAGAAAATTAAAGATCTACGTAGGGGGAAAAAAAAAAAAAAAGTTTTTCCAATATAACACTGCTTTAATTACAAATTTATTGCTCGGCTTACAAAACACGGGGGCGCCTCGAAACGCTCAGAGGAGGAATTAAAGCCGGGGCGGACCAGACGTTTGCCATCGCGGCGGGCACCGGGCCGCGCTGCCCGGCGCCCTCCCCTCAGCGCCTCGCCGCCGTCCGAGGCCGCGGCCCCTCCCGGGCGGGGCGGCTCCCGGGCCCTGCCGCGGCCTCGCCGCCGGCTGCGGCGCCCCGGGCGGAACGCGCTGGGCGGGGGGACCCGCCCGCCGCCCACGGGGGATTTCCCCCTTCCCCGCCCCTCGGGCACTCACGGCCCCGCGTGTGTGGGGCTTCCGACGACGGCGGGGGATTATCGGCCCGGGACGGGGGCTGCGGCCGGGACTGTGGGCAGGAGGAGCGGCGGGCCGAGGAGCGCTCCCCGGCACGGCGGGGCTGCTCCCCTCCAGCCCTCCCGCTGCAGAGTGCTCGGGGCCCGGCATAGGCATTGGAAGCCACACGCACACAGCTCCTACGAGCACGGGTTCGGTGCCGCCGCCCCGCCAGATCCGGCTGCTGAGCCAGCTCCGGCCCAGAGCCGCAGGCAGCGCCTGGTCAGGGAATCCCCTCGCGGCGGGCAGCGGCTGGAGCGCGTCCGCACGCCGGGGGATTTACTCTTCCTCTTCCTCCTCCTCCTCTTCCCGCTGCCAGCCCAACCCTGGAGCGAGCTGCAGGCACCCGGCGGCGGCCCCGGGGCGCGGAGCCGCCTCCCCCGCGCTCCCCCCGCGGGGCTGCGGCAGCCGTCACTGCCCCGGGGCCGCCTGCGCTCCCAGCCACCGCTGAGGCGCCGGGGACGCAGTTCCCTGGCTGGTGGGTATCCACTAAAACTGCCTACCTGCCTGGAAGGTTATTTATTTATGTTTTAACTGTTCTTCTGATCTGTGGTTTTCTCAAAATAAATGGAAGACTGCCCCCTCCCCCAGTACCCCTTATCTAAGTCGGGCTTAAATATATGCCAATGGCCCCTGTTATAATCATGAAATCAAGCCACCTCCGTGCCAACAGGTTTGTCGTGTGTGTGAAAATGCCAGTCCCGTCGAGGGTGGATGTGAAATCTGATCTTGCTTCAGTCTCAACCAAAAGAAATGATTCATGCTTGACCGTGTCTCCTTCATATTTCTTATTTCAACTTTTCCTGCTTCCTCTGTCCTGTCTCCTGGTTGACACTCTTTCTAAGGGGTCCTTCAAACACTCGAGGATTGCAATAACAGTGCTATAGTCAAGTATTTCCTTGAAGGGTTTTATTGCTAGGCTATCTAGAACAAAAACAAAAGGCATTTTTCATAACACCTCTTTAAAAGAAAAGCAGACAGCAGTTGTTAAAATGAGGGAGGTTACATGGCAAGCCACTGGTGCATTTAACAGTCTTATTCTCTCCTGAGCTGCACAGTATTTGGTCTTTATTTCAAGAAGCCATTGTGAGTGCCTGATTCCTGCCTTCAGTTTTAAGGAGTTGCTCCCTAGATGATGGACACTATTTTGCTAGGAGGGGTGGCACTGGACATTGTCCTCAGTCAGATGTCTGCCACATCTGCAGGCAGGTGAAAGGAGGCAGCACTTAGCGCAAAGGGTTGTGAGTGTGGGGAATTCAGGCTCAAAGACCCTGGAGAACCAGGGAGGTGGCCTGTGACTGTAGAGAATGACAGAAGCAGGGATGAGAATAATGAGCAATGAGGGCTTGGAAGAAAGACTGAGGACGTGGAAGGAAGGGATATAAAGCAGACTGTAAGCAGGGGAAAGTGGACCATGTGGTCACAAGTCAGGAGAATTGAGGGGTGCCAGGAAAGGCATGATGACTGCAGGGAGCAGATGGCTGATAGGGGTTAGGGGACATGAGGGTGGACCACACCTGGAGCAGCTGTCTGCCTTTTCTAGGAGGTAAAAAGTAATAGGAAAGCAATCTACTGGCTGTTGTCCCCAGTGCAGACAACAGGAGACATACAGTGGAAGTCCGCCTCTGAACAGCAAACAAGGAAGCTTGCTTTTTTATGTGTGTGTTTAAGGCTGAATTTGACCTCAAGCTGATGTCATGCAAATCAAGGGCTGTCTGCTTCCCTCTAAAAGGCAAAAGAAGTCCAAGGAATCAGCTTGAAATGAAGAGCTACTTATGTTTAAACATCTCCTAGTTTGGGGAGTGCAGAGAGGCTGAGTCAGGGGCTTCAGAAGCTGCTGTCACCTTTGCCAGGGGACAGAAATAGCCACTGCTGTTTATTTGCAATACACACTAGGCCCTTTATAAACCTGTGGAAGGACAGTCTCTGCTGCTGCACTGTGCAGTCTAAGGATTTGCAAAATGGGATAGCTAGTGTTTCTTGGTATTATAATGTCACAGTGTCTCCAGGTTGGTTTCAAAGCATGTAAGAGCTTGTGGAGAGCACCACTGCAAAAGTTACAAAGCTATAGGCAATAGAGACTCAGGTTAGATAAGGGGCTGGCTGGGTGGAGCTGGTGAACAATGCACGAAAGTGCTTTTCTTTCACTGATCTTGGTTCAAATTAAGGTTAAATTCCAAGGGGAGTGTATTTTTTTCCCTCTCTCAATCTCTCTTTCTCTCTCTCTCTCCAGGAAGAGGTTTTAAAGGCCATCATTTTCAGTTAAAAAAAAAAAAATCACAAAGAAAGATACATGTTAATACAAATGTAGCATTCCACAGAGGGGAGCCAAGCGCTGCGGGTGTCGCACCCACAGCTTTTATTCAGCCAAAGCGAGTTCAGCAGTTTCAGCACCTGGCAGGAGCAGGATTGATCCTGCTGTCAAGAAATGGCTATAGCAAAAGCAAGACCACTTACATGCCACAGAGTCTATACAGAAAAAAATGCTGATATACAGGAGTGGGAAAAGGGATTATGGAAATAATACACAGAATTCAAGTAATTTTTACTAAAATGACATACCTGATTTCAGGCTCAGAAATCATTACCTTTACCCTTGTAAAAAAGGCATATTAACATCTAATCTATGCAAGTATGTAACAGAAGGAACTAGAATATGAATTTTTCTATTAAATCTATGAAGCCTGGTGCTGTAACTAAAGGAAAATGCAACAGGGCTTCCAGGTAGCTACTCTTAGACCTGCCTTTGTTGGAGTGGGGGAAGAAGAGTAAAAAGGAAAAAAAAAAAAAAAAGCTGGATCAGCTTCTTCACAAAGCAAACTTCACAGAATTTATTTTGCAATCTGTCTATCATTACTTTTTGCTTTAGAGCTGGTGTTTCAGGGCACTGTAAGAAAGTGCAACAGATTCTGTGTCCTCCCAAAACCTGAAAGCAGAAATGTGGCCTCTCCTGTGATAAGACCTCCCCAAAGTGCAGGGGCAAAGGTGGCACACATTTAATGTTGGCTTTTCTTTGGTATGACAGGAGCACTTGAAAATCAGTGGGGAAATCTGTGGTCTTGATCCTGTGAGATAGTATGAGTTTGATATAGGGGAGTTCCTGGCTCTCAAAGGAGTACACAGAACCTCCTCCCACAGCCTGCCCTCTAACTAGAGAGAAGCAGTCAGTTCTGCCATGCTCAGCGGCATTTGTCCTCCCTGTGGCTGCTCTTGTCGTTAAAGGTGCATGAGATATCAAAAAATGTTATATGCCAGCACAAATTACTATTTCCCCCTCAGCTGAAAGACCTATGTGCCCCATACACAGTACACAACACAAAACCACAAAAGACAGCCTTTGTTTCATGAACTTTGTCTCTTTTTCCCTACCAAAATGAAATATTTTGGCCTACCAGTACAATGAGTGCTTGATATTAACCCTCAGTAGCTCCCCAGTACCATTAGAAGGCTGCAGCAGGGATTTGAGAATGATTGCTTCATGTGTCTTATGGCTATGCAGTCCAAGGTAGCTGTGCTGGGTGTATTTTAAGCAGTGTGTTAACATTCTTAGGAATACTTTGGTCAAAAACCAGTGCTATTCCATGTCAGTCCACCTAAACAACATTTAAGTGTTGCAGAGCACAAAACACTGCTTAATTGAACAGTAGTATCTTGGAGTCCTTCAGTGCCATAGCCGATCATCAAATGCAGCCGATGATCAAATTGTTGATGGACTCCAAAGCTAAGTTACCAGCTGGATACTTTTCCATCCATGAGGGCAGAGACTACTGTCAGGTGGAACAAAAGTCAAGCGAATTCAGGGTTCAGCCTCACAGATGAGAAGTGCCTGCTAGGGAAGGTGGATACTCAGTGCTGGTATTCAGCTCTGCAGTTTTGTTCCTGTGATATCCTTCCCCACATATTTGAGTCCTATTTTTGACCTCCTCCTTCTTAACCAGCATCAGTGCAGTGTTTCTCACCCCCTTTTCATGAACAGTGCAGTATAACTTTTCCTACTCAGCAACTGTCATCCCTTCCTGCCAGCCCTAACTGCCTCTTGGCATTGCTCCCTCCCTGTCATACTCATGCCAAGAACAGCCTCACCCCCACTCTGGGAGCACAGCAATATTCCAGCCCATCACATCTGCCCCCCAAATCACTTCTTTCCATTGACATTCCACTAACCTCTACCCAGCCACTATTCTTACCATCCTTTGACATAGCTCAAATTACAGTATAATTAAAATCACCATGGAACACAACTAAACCAACAAGATTAACTGCACAATCACTTCGGGGTTTTTTTTGTTTTTTTTTTTTTTTTTTTTTTTTTTTTTTTCAGCAGCCTTACAAGACATCTACCTGGCTTCAGCAATTCTGACTTTCACATGGTTGTGACAGGGATATATTTCTTTCCCTACTGGGCAAGATTTAAGGTCTAGCAACAAAAACCCAGGACATAGGCGTCAGTATTAATGAAGCAGAGTTCAATGAATGAGCTTCCTAAATCTATTTTACTACCTTTTTTTTTTTTTTTTTTTTGTATTACTCTTTTATTACTGTCTTCTGTCTCAGATAGTTTTCTCTGTAGTCTTTTCCACATCCAGAAGTTCTTAGAGAGGAATGGAAATATACATACTCTGAAGGGCTGTCTAGGACATCAAGCACAAGGTCCTGGAGTGATGCTGTGCATTAGAGAACGAGCATGCTCCTTGAAATAAGGAAGGTGCACAAAAATCAGCTCTATATAGACCATATCTGAATGCAGGAAAAGGGTGTTGTGTACAAATGAAGCATCTGTATGTCCAAGAATTAGAAGTGCCTTACTGTCTGAGCACTACCTGGTAAGTGATATCAGAAACTCATCCTGTTCAGTTTATCCAAAAGAAGATTGATGGCAATCTGTTCGTGGTCTCCAGATACCAAAATGGGGAAGGATTTGGGGTAGTAAATTGCTCTTTGAGTTCTCAGGAAAAGGAAGCATAATGAGACCCATAGGTCTGAAGCTGAAAGAAGAGAAACTAGAAAACAAGTTCAACAGTTCATCTGTGGAGTCCGTCATCACAGATCTGTAATTCCCTACACATTTGTAGTTCCACCTGAAGGCCTGGTACTTTAGGTCTATAGGGCTTCTCACATTTATGATGTGTAATAGCTTTTCAAACTTTTAAAATCTTTTTCTTTGGGTTGAAATATACTACATGCACATATTATAATCACCATAAATTGACATGGCAGCTAGCTAGATACCTGTGCTGTATATCAATCATTTAGGTAAAAGAGTAACTGAATAGGAACTAAAGACATAACTTACAGGTTTTGCAAGCGGGGGGTGGGGCAGAAGGAGGGAACAGGACATGCCTGTGACAGGTGGTGGTATATCTCCTACACATCCTGGGTCAAGAGGGTAATATGTGGTTCAGCCTGCCAGACCTCAGCTTGCTTTACTACTAGTGGAAAGCAATAGTCATAGCACCTAGTCAGACACCTGCAGCAGGTGGTTTTGGAAGAGCTCTAAAAGAATAAAATGTCAACAGCACTGAAAAAAACCAGACTTTTAATGAGATAGTAGGTAGCAGGTCACTCAAGAGCAATAGTTGGCTGTACAGGAAATGAGGCTGTGTGAGGGTAAAGTTCTGGAGAAAGCACCTCATAACATGCAAAGCTGGTCATTTGCAGACCAGATTTTAATGAATGGAAAATTACAAGGATAATGCCATTACTGGAAATCAGGGTGGATTGTTACAACAGGCAGTTGTGGATTTGCTATGTAGGACTATTGAGAAAAGTATTGTGGGATTTCAAAAAAAACACCCACTGATGAAGTACATTTTCTTTAGGCACAAGTAGTTCAGATTTATAAGAGTCTTACTCTAGTGGATGTTAGAGCTTTGGGGAAATAACATTATCCTCAGCAGACAGGTAAAACGTGAAGCAAGCCTGGCATTTAACTGCTTGAAAAGCAATTGAGCTGAGTTTCTCCATTATGTGATCAAAGAAGAGCAAAGCTGCAAACCTTCCCGACCTTCATTCCAGTACGTGCTGTGGTGGTTGTTGCTGTACTCAAAGGTTTGGTGCTGCAGCTGTGCAGATATGAGCAGTCCCTCTCACTGTCCACACATATCCCTGCACACTGGCAGCACAGCCCTTAGCCAAGCCTTTGCCTCGCACAGTGCAGGGTGAGTTTGTGCATCTTTGTCCTTGCTTCTCCTGCACTTCAGGCTCTCAGGATGGAGTAAACTGCAGTCCCAGAATACTACAAACAGGTGCAGTTAGTCCCGTACGTAGACAGAATGTGGGAGCGAGCCCTGTTCTGTGCAAAAGGCTAGGCAGACAGATATCTGAAAAGCAAATTCCTGAGGCAAATTTCCCTCAGGATGCATCTACAGTTGTGTTTTCTTTATGTTGAGGGTGTATTTTAAAAGCCACTCTCTCATCTGGCTTTTCTTTGCTTTGGTTCATGTCCCAGAGCAGTCTCAATGCACTCAGGATCCCACAGAAATGACACAAAACTGAGACGTGATTCTACTGCCTGCCACCAGGCAGCCCAGCCCAGGGATTTCTGTGGAGCCAGCTCCAAAGGTACAGGAGTTGGCTTTGGGGACTACATGCCATCTGTTAGATCTAGGGGTCTGCTTCTCCTGCACCGCCTGACCTGGTAATCCAGACTTAGTCTCAGCTCTTCCAGCAGAGGTGCAGCTGCCAGCTGAGCACAGCCCTAGTTCATGCATCTGTGATAGGTTCCTCACTCTAGCAAGGATGTACAGAAACACTGAAAGTAGTCCAACAAGCAGATTCTGTGAATGACTTAGGCTGAGATCTGATGGCCTGTGTAAATCAGAGATGACATCGGGCACAGTCAGGCCTTGGTTGTTGGCAAGCCTGGGTGTGATATTAAAGACTGGCTTCCAGTTCTCTGTGGAAATGCAGGCCAGTGGTTCCCTGTCTCCTGGGACCACACAGCCAGACAGAATCTCAAGACCCTACAAAGTTCTGCAAAGCACGGTCACCTCTACCTCTCCTGCCTCCCTTTCTGTCCTGACCTCTCTTTCCCTTTGCCCACTTGACGGCACGTACAGCCCCACCCCTCCTGGCCACAGCTGGGCTGATCAATACTTACCTGGCTGCCTTTCACGGGGATCTGTTACAGAAAAACATTAGTATAGGAGATGTCTGGGCCCAAGCAGTGACATGGTCGGACGGCCCAAGTGAGGATCTCTGTCTGGGCAGTGCGTGTATGTGCACCAGGCAAGGAATCCTGCACGCCTGGGGAAGGGGGAACGTGGGTTGTCTAGCCAGCAGAAGAGACATCACTGCCTTCATCGTGCTGCTGCTGCAACTCAGTCACGGCTCACAACACAGCTGTCCCCCCAGGATGATATCCCTTGTGGGAGCAGTCTGGCCCTAAGACCACAATAACCTTTTTGAGCTCCACTCCCCATGACAGATCCCCTAGAAATCTGTTCATTTTCACGTATCTTCATGTATCTTCAGATGCCCTGAAACTCCACAGGTTCCTCTTTGTCTCCAAAGGAGCCACTCTCCCTTCTGCACAGCTGAACATTGCTGCAATTCACAAGAGCAATAACCCAAAGTAAATCAGGATGGTACAATTCAGTTTCATTGACTCTCCAGTATAGCCCATGGAAGAGGTACACAGTTCCAGAGATTTTTTCCAGATTTTTGGCACAGCAGACAAATATTAGTTCCCAAAGCAGTCCAACAGGGACACTATTTTTGTTAAAGACTACAAGATTCCTTTTGTGTATATAAAATTTGTTGCTGATATGACTTTATAGCTTGTCTTAAAGCAACTACTGAGGAAATAAATGACACCAAATGACAACTTTGCTATAGACAGGGCCCTTGCTTTTGTTCATACAGTGGCAACTGATTATCTTGGAGAGCTGAGAATGAATCCCTGAGAGCTGTAAATTAGCAAGGACTAGATCTTCCAGACATTCCTAGTAGCCATCAGCCTGGTCCACTGAAAAGGCTGCAGCCCCTCAAGCTGTTTGCCACTGCCTTCCTACACAGAGCTGCCCAACATCTGGCCACTCATGTAGTCAATTGCTCATTTAGGCACTTCTGCCAACTTAGGGACAAAACACTATTAAGTTTTCTTTTAAATGTGTTCTGAGATCAATTGATGAAAATTGTAGAAGGGTTCAGGTCCTACTAAATACAACTCAATATTTACTATTTTAATACAACTTTTTTCTGTCCTGTCTATATGGAGAAAACCTTAGCAATAGGACAACAGAAGCAGAGGGGACACTGGTGATTCTCATACTGATTATCTACTAACAAAACCAGGTAAGTGTTAATTAGAAATGCTTTATTTGAAATTTAGAACCAAGGTAGCTTGTTCTATCAAACACAAATTTAGTGAAAAAAATGAAAACAACCAAATTTTAAAAAATTTCTTAGCCTTATGCTGACATACAAACTTTAACCTTATTGAGACATCTACTTTCAAATATTAAACAGCTATGTCTTACTTTGACTTCTGTGAAGTTTTAAAACTCCATATGTAAGCATAGCAAAGTATTTCTGTCACTCATTTTAGCAATTTTTTCTTCTCCTTCTTCTTTGTCTGAAGCAGGCAAAGCTTCCACACATGCATATTTGGATTTCACCCAATTCTTTTTGGTGTTCTGCTCAAAATTTAATTATTATCTTGTACTCCAAACACTGGTAGATTGTTAGGGGTGAAGGAAAATGTTCCCTAAGGTGGAAGACACAAAGCCCTATTAATTTTATAGACCCTATTAAAGTACCAAATGGGATGATTTTATTGATGAAAACCATACTACTTGTTATTTTATTTCTAGTGAAGAAATGAATTAACTTTTTGATTTTTCTTAGACATATGTGAAATCTTGATTCTAAAGAGTACATCTAAATTGATAGCTACATCCACTTAGATATACATCCACTCCAGTAGACTCATTTCTCATAGACTGATTTTTGAGATGTTTATCTCCTTGATCATAAAACCCGTGAAACAGGGGCACCACATCAGTGAGTCAAATAATCACTAACAAAGTCCTGTGGCTTCAGACAATAAATTAGAGTACTACCAAAGTAGCTCTTCATTTTGGCATCTTAATGTTTTGATTTTTCTTGTAAGTTCGTTACTGAAATCAGTTCTCTTAATACTTATTCAAGAACAAATAAAACTGTTTCCATCCTTTGAATTCTTTGGGATACCACTATATTGTTAAACGGTGTGTGAAATGTACCGTGCATATTCATGTGAGAGTATCAATCATCACAAATTTATGTCATGCATTCTGCAAGGGAAATCCTAACCTTTTCTTTTCATGGCCACTGGGAACCAATTGTGACCAATTCTACTGGTTATATTTCTGTTTTACCACAGGAGAATGGATCTGCATCTATCATGTTCAGGAGCTGTTCAAACCATGATGAACTTCCGTTAACGTGGCACTGCATGGACCTTTGGCCCGAGGTCACCATGAGGGAACATGCCCAACTCCCCCTGAGGACAGCTTCCCAGAAAGGAGTGTGACCCTTTGCAGCTGGCAACCGCCTGGGCAACACGCCAGAGCACGAACACAGCTGTAACGGTGTGCTCAGGACTTGTGAACAGGGATTGCCAGGTTTGAACAAAATAAGGTGATTTCAATGAATAAATTCTCAACTTTTTATGTTTCAGTACAAGTTTCAGGTTAAAACTTCAAAGAAAATAAAAGAATAAAAGTGGTGTTCTTTTGGATGCTGGTTTTTTTGGGTTTTGTGGGTTTTTTTTTGTTTAGTTTTGATTTTTTTCTTTAATTGGACTAAACATTGCCCTTGCTCCTCCTTTCTGACAAAGGGAGGAAAAGAAAATAAATTCCAAGTCAAAGACTGCTTTTCCTTTTCCTCAAGCTGTTCTATTTCATAGCTTTTCAGTCTATTTTCTTTATTGCCTGGCTTTGCACTCACCAGCAAAGTTAGTACTTACACATCACAGTATATAATAAGACTAAGAGAAAAGCACTGCAGAATTTGGTCCCACTATTACTGTGTTCCATTAATTTTACAATGAAGTCTTGGCTACTAACATAAAACCCTAAATTATGAAAACACTTCTGGCTTTGTATTTCTGACATTTAGTTGAATAGAGTTACCAGGTACATGTTACCTTGAAATTGATTTTTAATGATAATATTTTATAATTAACAATAAAAAACCACACTCTGTACCCAACTTCTTTTGTAGACTATTTTAATAAAGGGATTATAAAATACAAAAGAGAGAGAGACAGGTAACCTGAGATGCAATTTTGGAATGCAAACTTTTAGTTCAAATGTGCAAGCTCAAACTTAACAAATGTTTAAAATATTTGAGTTTGTCAAATGGTGCCAAAATAAACCATGTCTTTTCTAAAGACTACATATTTAGCTAGGCACTGGCAATGTAAATCTTTCAACCATTTCAAGTATTTGTTTAAAAGCCTCCCAGAACACGTGGGTTCCCAACAAAACTGAAGAATGAAATGTTTAGAACACTGAACCTCAACAGCTGACTTATAATCGAGCTAATATGAGAACACTACTTTGTCTTTTTGAACTTGTGAATACATTTTATTTACCAATGCATGAGAAGAACAAACAGAGAAAGTCCAGTTCTGCAGATCTGATGTGAAATGTTGCAGCGATAAGAGTCAGCCCATGTAACACTGCGATCACAGCAAGAGAAACTGCCCAGCAGTGATTTTCATGTGCCTCACAGCTGATTCTTGCATGAGAGGAAAATCTTCAGCAGTAGAAGTTAACAGGAAGAAAATCAACAGCCTTATTCTAATTAAAAGAAATAAAGGCACAGAGAAATCCTGACATTTAGATAGTAAGTTCATTTGTGTACATGGATTAAAGATGTTACAACACCTGGTAAGACTATATATAAAGTCAATCTTGTAAAATGTTCCTGATTTGGAATAAACAAATAAATAAATGCGTATATGACAACATACTGACATCACCAAACATCATTTCAATATGATAGCTTATTTATAAAAGGTTTTAATATTCCTTAACATTAATGATTAACTAATGAATTTTACTTTGCCATGAATGTATTTAAAGAGGAACCAAACAAATTCAGCTACAGGACTCCACTAACAAGAATGAGCTGGATTTAAACTTTTCAGTATCAGCAGTTTTCCCAACACTAGTACAGAAAGCCATGCCACCAGTTTTCAGCTGTGGGCTGCATGAAAAATAGTACTAAAAGACTAAAGGTCCACAGTTCTTTTCTGTTAAAGTTGATTTGTCACAATATTGTTAATTAGTGAGGGCTTAGGGAAGGCTTACTAGGAATATAATTACAGTGCTGAAAAGCATTAATAATGCTCTTATCCCGAGCGAACATGATGCTATTTACATATTTTACCCTGGCATATACCAGAAATGGCTCCCAATGCATAACGTGCTGCTGGATCACCAAGAGAAAGACACAAAATCTCACAAGGGAAGAACATTTCTGAGTACCTCTTCTATTCAAGACAAGTAGGGACCCTAATTTGACCAGTAATTACAGCTGTCACTGTAAGAGTCACCTGTGGTGAGCCACCTTTCATCATGAACTGTTTTTCCGTCAGGAGGGAAATGAATTGCTACTCCTGGTACATAATCGGACGCAATCTCATCTTTCTCACATATATTAGGACAGAAGTGACAATTGCATTTGTCTGCTGTATGGGAGCAGGCTTCTTTTCACTTTCAGAGCTCTGCTCAGGCACCAATCAGTTCTCAATGAATAAACCATATGATAAGCCCATTAACCCATGTTGTCGTTATCGCCTCTTTCTACTGACCAGAGCAGATTTCCTGCCCTCATTACACTGAAAGGCTAAAGTAAGGCTGGGTTCAACAGGACCAGAAGTTCTGCTGAGGGCACTAAAAGCTGGGCCTCCACCACCAGACCTATGTGATTTATGCTGCTCACTTCAGCAGGTGAAGAAGTGAAAGTGTTTTGGCATTAACCACATAGATACTTTTGCAAACACCCTGGAGGAGCCCGGGAACCTCTTCAGGGACTGCATACCTTTAACGACAGTCACTAAGGAATTTGCCAAAGACCACACACCAGGTTGTTAGCAAGGAAGAGGGAGAACTCAACTGTTTTTGAATCTTTCTACTCTCAACATAGAAAATTTCCCATGATCCTTCCTGAAGAATAAAAACATTTCCAGCTGAATTTTAAAAATCAACACATCCGATTTAATTACAAAGAAAATACATTTATCCACATTTGTCATTTATGACAAAACACCCTAACCAAAATTATCACTGAATTCCAGGCTGCTTGGTGCAAGACAAAAGACAGAGTCAGTAACTATTTTTTCACCTTGGGTATAACGTGTCAATAGGAAAATTATGGAGCAAAACTATAAGTTAATTTTACCAAATCAAGTATTACCTGCAATCAGATGTATCTGACATCAAGCCTGCTAGGTGGCTTTTGCATGGCCCATCCTACTTTTCCAAACAAAGCCAATGGACACAAGAGGCTGGAGGTCAAACAGTCTGGCTGTAGGAAGCCTGCATTCACAAGATTATTCACTTGGACACAGAAATATTTGGGGAAAGGTGAGGAGCTCTTCACACTCCAAGGGAAAGGAGGAACTTAGCACATTCATGCATGGAACACAAGCTCTGATTTAGTAAACTTGCATTTTCAAAGTAGCAAACAGCTTTCTCATAAAAGCTACCTAGCAATAACTAATACTTTTACACTGAAAAATAGGTACTTCAAAGTTAAATTGAAACAATGTGTAAGAATAAATGTTTCATTCTCACAGTGAAGGAAAATCTACCTTATTGTCCTACAGGGATCTTTGTCCCAGAGGTCATGTTTAACTTAACTAAGAAATCACTTGAAGAGGGGGTTAATTTGGAGATGGCAGTATTTCGTATCACCGTATTCAGCATGGAGATGCTGATGATACTCTGATACTGTGAGTATTAGACAGGAGCTGTGAGAAGAGATGGAATAAGAGGTCAGGGTCACCAGGGAATGCTAAAACAACAGGTGACATTCAGTACCCATAAATGCTGTGTTATTCAGAAAACAGTTCTGTCTTCATACAGGCCACAATGAACTCTGAGCTGAACATTACAACTGAGGAAGGAGATCTAGAGTAGTCATTTTACTACAGAAATATGAATATCAATAAATAAGCTGTCATAAAGCAAGTCCAATGCTAAAAATGGTTACAAATAGCACAGAGAAAAAAACAGACAACATCATTATGACAACCATTAAAGTCACATTTTGTCTATATCTTGAACACTAGGCACAAACTGTGTTGCATCTCAGTAAAAACACTGCAGAGCAGGGAAAAAAAACAGATTAGTATGACAAGGCCAATTAAAAACATGGGGCAGAGCCTTTAAATGAGACTAGGGGTTCTCTCTGGAAAAGAAAAGTTGGGGAAATGATGCCAAAGTTGTAAAATCACATGGGACGTGGAAATATGAACAGGGAATGGTTCCTTACCATTTCTCTCATACAAAAACTAGGTGATAGCAAATGAATAGAGCTGGTTCATAAGAGAAAAGGAAGTATTTTTTCACTCAATGCATCATTAACTGCATAAGACCTTGTGAAAGGAACAAGTAGGTAAAAACAATTTTAATGGATTAAAAAAACAGGCCATGAAAAAATGTTGCTAAATAAAAGACACCACCTCTGGCTTAGAAAGCCTCTAACTACAAATTGCTGGGACACCAGTTGGGAGAGTGGTCACTAGTGGCCTGACTTTATACCCTTTCCTAAGCATCTTCTGTTTGTTATTGCCAAAGGCAGTCTGGGCTTTGGTCTAGCACAGCATGGTAGTCCTTACATTTTTGTCTTTATTTCTTCCTCACTACCTCCTTACAGCAGAAATGGCTCAATAGCACTGACAGCTCAGGAGATCTTGTCACCCACTTTGTGCACAAAGCTCAGTGAGGACAGTAGGACAAAGAGCTGTTGAGTCACCCAAAGAGCTGAACAGCAGCACACGGGAGATGGTGAAGGGGCTGGAATCTGGGGGGTGGCAATCCTCTGGTTTGGAAGCATTAAAATTTCTTCCCACTGAATAGGTGTGGGGGAGAGGCTCCAGACTCACTGGCTATCTTAGGATTGACCAAAGGTCAAAAAGGAGCACTTCAGAAGTTTCTAGAACTGACTTGGGTAAATGTGGCTTGGATGG
This sequence comes from Pyrgilauda ruficollis, assembly GCF_017590135.1. NCBI lineage: Eukaryota > Metazoa > Chordata > Aves > Passeriformes > Passeridae > Pyrgilauda > Pyrgilauda ruficollis. Next base: position 1,366,073 of record NW_024524155.1, on the reverse strand, counting down.
ATGCTACTTATCTCCCTGCAAGAGGTTAGGTTTGGTCAACTGAAACTAGGAGGGGCTTAGGTCTGCAGATGAAGAAGTGTTTGAAAGAAAAAACAGACATTAAAATGTCTCTCTCTACACCTAAAACTAAAATTTCATTTTCTCCAGATAGACTGCACTATCACAGTGCCTGAACAAGCAAACATTAAGAAGCAAGACCATGTAACAACATTAAACACAAAGTAAAGCAGACAAGTGGAAGCCTCAGGAGCTACATCCACCTTGCCTGAGTAGGCTGGTCCTGAGGAGACACTAAAGCCCAGCTGGCTGCTGAGATTCTTTATTGAATTTGGGGTTCTCAGAGATTACAGCTGCTTTCTTGAGCAGGATTATATGAGTACTGGCCTGACTGTTCATACAGGGAGATGGTTGGGTCACAAACACAACTCTAAGTTCAACTGTACTGTATCTTAGAGTCTATCATGTCTGTGTACCCCAAATTCCTCCTCAGCCCTCAGTTTCTCCCCTCCCTGTCAGATTCTATGCTTCGGCCTCTTAAGTCCTAGGGCACTTCATGAGTACAAAAAGCTGAGGATTGACAGTTTAGCCTCAAACCCAGCCTGGATGGTACTCCTGCACTGCAGGGCACTCAGAGTCTTGTAGGAATGGGATGAGAAGAGGCAAACACTGAAAAGGTGAATTTTTAATTTATAAGGTACTTTCTGAAATCTGAGAGCTTTTTCCTCATTTAAAAGGACAGAGGAGTGACTAAAAACAATACATGAAACTTTCTCCACTGTCTGAGATACTGTACAGTGTCACAAGGCTTTCATGTTACAAATTTTTGTAGCTGTACTTCCAGTGAAACCTAAATGTAAATTTCTTTTTAATGTACACTGAAAATGCCATGTACTAGCAGAAGCTATTCAACTGTTGTATAAAGGTGTACATTTATCCTGCCCTTTGATGTAGCCACAGTTACTACCTGCAATTCAATGGTCTATGAGTAAGGAGGAAAAAATATCCAATATACCAGAGCTATTTCTTGAATGCCAACCTACTTTATCAATTAATATATTTAACATACAAATATTGGACTATTTGCAGCCTCACAAATATAATAAGGGACTTAAATCCTGAAACTGCTTTGCAGCATTTTGAACCTGAAGCTTGCAGTATTTAAAAAAATGACCATGCTGTGCCTTGCAGCAGACTATAGTCTAACATGGAGAGGACAGACTGTTAAAATAAGCATCTACATAATTTTTCACAATACACTGTGCCACAATGCATTTGGTTAAAAACAAACACGTTTGCAGTGAAACATTTTAACAAATCACAGAACTCAGCAGCAAAGTAGTTAAACATTTATGATTTGATTTTATCTCAGCTTGGAATGTCGCTGGAGTGTCCCACTTCTAACAACTGTTTGCTAAGTTAAGGCTTCAGTGTTTACACAGTGCTGAATGAAGCAGCCTGGTCACCAGATGTGAAAGCTTCCTTAGACTACAGCTTTCAATCAGATCACGGTCCTAATGGTCCCTGCTCCAACCTTCTTCCTCAGGACGTCCACCAGCCTTTCCAACCTGAGAGGGGGCAGGGGAGAGGGAGAGGAGAGAGAAAAAAAGGAAGCTAATGTTAGGAATGTTCTGGCTGAAAGAGACAGTGTTTGCACTGAACCAAGCTGTCCTGGTGGTGGTCACGCTCAGAAACAAAGCACTACTGTAAAAGACAGACATTAAGGGAAAATGCAGACAACTTGCGAAAAACTTTTTAACCTACAACCCAACCCATCTGCAGTCAGTGACATATATCAACTTACTTTTCCTTTGTAGTGCATGGAGTATCTGAGGTCCCCGCGTGGCATTAACACAAAACTCTGTGCAGCAATCCTGTGGCACAATGTACACTTTGGTGTAAGTAAGATAATTAATTTTTACACTTTTAAAAATATGGGCTGTCCATGGGTCTTGTTAAATGTAGCACTTAACGATTGTTTCCCCTTAAATAATATCTTGCCCATTATCCAACAGATACTTTTACTGTCCAGTATATAAATTTATGTCTAAAAGCTGATGTGTTTTATGTAAAAACTTTTTCAAAATACTCAACAAGCCAAGTTTCTGAGGATGTAGATGATGATATTTTGAAGGTGGCCTGCATGATTCTTGTGTCAATACAACCACAGAAAAATTAACAGTCTAAGTAAGTAGGACAGAGAGTTTCCCAATCCTCTTAGCTTTAAGGCACAGGCACTATAAACACGCTCAGTCTCACTTGCTTAATTTGATATTTATTTTGTTAAAGTATGTAGACAAATGCAAAGGACTAAATTTGCTCATCATTTTGTATCTATACACATTTATCTTCAGCATTCCAGAAATCATGTATTCAAGCTATTTCTTCAATTTATCTGTATTTTATGGTATCCTTCAATGAAAACTCTCCCACAAATAAACTATCTGTATAAAAGCAGACATTGTGTGTAGCAGAACACTTTCAGAGCCATGTCCAGAATATTATACACACAGCTTCCACAATGGATAAACAGAGCTGCAGGTTCAAATAGCTGTATTCATTGTTACAAAGTTGACCATTTTTTTCTTATCTTGAAAGACAATTAAAAAAAAAACTATATAACATGAGAAATGCAGATAGGAAATAAAAATAACACAGCTTTATCAAAATTGCAAAATGCATTTTATCTCATGAATGCATTAGTAACTTCAGTGCACGTAAACTAGTCAACATGGATCTATTGCCACAAGTCATGACTAATGTGCTTGGTACGTATTGAAACACTCTTGTTTTCCAGGAACCACCAAGCACGATGAAGCTACACCTTTCATTGTACTCACCAGGTGACTTAATTCCTGAAATGAGATTAAGAATTCACCACCCAAATGTAATCATCAGACAGCAGGAAAAGTATGTGGAAAGTTCAGCTTGTTCTAGCTGTCGCACAGGGACTCTGACGGAACGAATGCACGGGTAAAAAACTGCTGCTTAGGTAGCAACTGCTAAAAAACTGCTCCTCTCCCTTCAGTTTTCCAATAGTCACTTTTCCTTCTTAACCAACTAGTGCATTTCCCCCTGGTTTTGTAAAATAACATCTACTGCACTTTGTCTCTATAGAGGCAGCACCCAAACAGCCATAACTCAATGCTGTCAGTCCATACAAGTGTAAAGTCAGGGATTTCACAAATTACTTGCTCCTGTAAGTTTTCTCACAGGGATACATCAATGTTTTCTGAGTTCTAAGGATTTTAACTCAGTTACTGTTCAGTCAGTTTTGTCAGCCTCTCTTATTGAGAAGTTTCCCTGTTACAACTGCTGTCAGTCCATGCTCAATTTCAGAAATCAATGGCAATTAGTCCCCTTTCACTAGCTTGTGTATTTCAGAAGCACAGCAGCTTTCTCAGCCATCTTAACTCTTGCTGGAGGCCTCTTTCACACTAGCACCCTCTCTAATGTACTTCAGAGACATAAAAGCACTGGAGAAACATTTCAAACTGTTTGGACAAACAGAAGGTTTGGGCTGAAAATTGTTTTTCTGGGAGACAGCATAAAACCTGTAAAATCTGAGATCATGGCTTATTTAAATCACTGTTCAGTTAAAAAGAAATATTGTGTGGCTTATACAAGGCGGGGGGTGGCGGGGGGGAATGACTTCAGTAATTGAGGCTCCTTTTGGGGAAACACAAGTTGGATGTCACAGCTTACACACTGTCCTACAACTGGGTTTAGATGTGCACCACTCTGTGACCAAGCAATGGCACTGCACACCACAGCAGAACAAGTCAGTGAAAAGCTGCCCATGTTTGAAGAGAAATACCACTGGGATGAAAGTAGCTGTCTTCTGTTTAACCTTGAAACTGTCAGGCTTCATTGAAAATAATGAGGCTTAACAATCATACTTTCTGCTTTCCAAACGAATGATGACTGAAATCATCAAAATGAGATATTCCTCACCAAATACACACCATGCAGAGCTTATTTGCCTTTTGTTTCAGTCATATGTGGATTTTCAAATTTATTTATTCTTTATCAGAAGGAAAAAAAAAAGGTAGCAGTGGATTAAGATATTGTACTTTTGAAAGAGATTTAAGCAACAACGTAAAAGAGAAATGGTAGTAGCTATTTATAAAATAAAATAACAGAGGGCAAAATTTACCCCTACACAGACACAAGACCCAATATACCACTGAAATCCCACTTAAGCCTACAAAATAATGCTATGTGCTGAATCAGTGGTTAATAACTCTTGATACAGGCCTCAGGGGGCTTTTTGGAATGATAATCCTGGACTCTTTGTTCATCAAGGGCCCAACTCTGTCATCCCAACTCACACTAAGCAACATTTTCTTTGTGAGTAATAAAAGGCAGCTAAAAAGGCTGTTCGTGCCAGTGAGGTGCTACCTGTGAGGGGTGAGGGTGGCAGAGCCAGCCCTTGCTGAGAAGGCTTTGCGCCCAGCCCAGTGGGATCCAGCAGGCAGCTCCCTCTGGAGACTGAGCACTTGAACGTGGAAAACTGCAGTAATAGTTTTGTACCTCAAGATCAGAGGTAACTTAAACAGAAGAATGAAAGGTACTGGGAACTAGTCTCAATGTTTGTAGGGTTTTATTCAAAATATGGAAGACATGAAGAAAGCAACTTCTGTTACTTTGTGTAATTTCACCAAATTTCACTTAACTGAAAGCAGCACTGACTACATTTGATTGTATTCTAAGAAAAATTCTAACAAATTCTAACATTCTAACAAATGACATTTGTCTTTTTGCTTGTGAAGGGTCCTCATAGGGTAAGTAAAATGTGCAACATGACACTTTCTCCTGAGATGTAAGCAAGGACACTCACTGAATTTGCATCTCATGAAGCAACTAAATAAGTAATCTAAGATGAAAGTATTTGAGTCCATATTTTAGATCAGATGGAAGAATGATATGGTGGGTGGGCCATTCTGTGGTAGCGCTGAAGGTCCAAATGTGCAAGGACAGACACACACCTTTTGGAATGCTTTACAAAGCCTCTTAAGGGCTCACTCCCCATTCTCACAGATTTCAATTTCTTCCTTAGAAATATTTGAAAATTTCAGTAGATGACCTCCATTATTCCTTGGTTCTTCAAATCATTCTAGAAAATCTGTCCCTTAACAAATAAATTCTCTCAACAAATGCCACATCAGCATTTTTTATACAATTATTGTATGCATGCATACAAAGTGAGTACAAAAGGACATATAAAATACACGAAAAAACTGTGGACTCAAATGGATAGGTACAACTTTGGTTTTATTTCTATTGATTTACATATATCCAAAAGTAAAAAGCAAAAATGTCCAGTGCTTTTCAAGATAAATGGAATTTGCTTTGATGAAAAGCACAAAGATGACGGCTAGAAATATTTTTTATATATACTACATACTTCTGTAATGCTCCCATGAAATGGAAAAAATAAATAAAACACACAATTTAGGAAAGGGACACCCAGTCCATCATTATTTTTAAGTTAGCAAAAGACACAATGTTAGAAGTCTTGAATTGCAGTGGCTTAATGATTTCTCCATACAAATTTGGAATTAAGCAGTTGAATCTGTGTTCTATACAGAAATAAAAAGAATTCCATAAGGGGCTTGCTGCTACGATGTCACAGGTTTAATTATGTCCTTTTGAACATGTTGCTAAGCTTTAAGAAGATCCTCATCTTTAGAGGAAAGAACAGGAACACCTGAACAGGATCATTACTAGGTGAGTCTTCCCCAAGACAAATTCTCAACCACTCTCAAATTTTCTTCCAGGTATTTCAAACTGCGTTTCCTTGTCACCTGTGCACACAGCCATCAATGCCTGCATGGAGAGCATGTTGTTATGTGGAGTGCTCTTACACAGATCCTGAATTGCTTGACAATCTGCTCTGACTTTTAGCAAAGCTCTACTCCTGTGAGTAAAAACAAATTTGTTTTAGACTTGGCCTCCATAAAGCAGACTTAAAATCCTAACTGACAGAGAAGTTTGCTCTGGGTGCCCAGAAGCTGAACAGACTGGTGCAAGTATGTTACCTACTACTCTCTACTGCTCACTCTTATGCACATTTTTGGCTTGCTTCCCTATTTCACATATTCTGCTAGAAGAAGTCTACCTCTAATCTGTAGCTTGGGATCAGTAAAAACTCGCAACTGTGTAAATCCACATGGGTTGGTACATCCTTTCACACTGCTCCACCTCTGGCCAAAGGAACTCACCCCAAAGACAACAGTGGTCTTTACTCCCAAGTTCTGAATATGACAGTTATACAGCCATGGAGTGACCTTCCTGGGAATCATGCTCCAGAAATAGATAAAATGGACACCAAACTGACAGAAAAGGGTACCCTTCAAGTAGCCCATGTCCTAATCTGCAAAGCAGTATACAGACTAGCCAAAAACAATGGTTTCTACCTGCAAATGGAGGACTTAAGTGATAAAAACAAAATCTTCCTGGATTTTGAAATGCTATATAAAGGCTTATAAACCTTAGCTATTACCCTTGGTTATCTTTCCAGTAGATAAGATTAGGCTCAGGCTATGAAGATGGCCTTACTTGCATGATTTCTGGCTTCTTGTGGAATGTGTTTTGCTGACACCAATTCCCTTTAGAAACCAAGCTTTTGAAAATATATTAGATAAATAAAATGCATTGGATGAAAGCACTGCAAGCAGTTTAGCAGCAGAGTTCAGTGAATGGTTGTCTGGTGAGTGGTCGTACAAACAAATTCACTTAATTTAATTTAGAATAAAATAACTCTCTTCCTTTCCCTCTCCTTCCTTCAGTTTTCCTCTTGGATAAACTTAATAAAATTCTAAATGGCATACTTGTTTTCAGGAATTTTCTACCAATTCAAGGAAACAAATGACATAGAGAAGAGAGGCTGCTGTGATACTGGTCTTGCCCAGAAACCAGTCACTTGGATAGGATCATTTACTCAGGAGGCTGGAACAAACTGGTTCAGCTTTATTATCTGCACAAGGGAACTGGACCCCAGCTGCTTCCCTCTCAAGGGAATAGCACTGTGCTAACACTGGGTGTTGGGGTGGCTTGTTCTCAGTTTCAAAATCTGAGGCTGCTTTGATTGAATAAAAGACTTAAATACTGTTTTGAAGCCTGGTGTCAAGGACATGACCTTGCAGTGCATGACCTATCTACCGTGCTACACAGCCATCACCCTCTCACTCCTGACTGATTCAGTGAATTTTTCATTATCCTTATTCCTCAATTCAGGTATTATTTTTGCCACCTCAAAACATGCCTTTTTAACAATAATGTTTTATCTTCTCAGTAAAAATCACTGCTCATTGAATTTAATGGTCTGTAACAATTCTTTCATAAACTATCATAGTGATAAAGACTACATGTGGCTCCAGTGCACAGGCTGCCTCCCTCTTCTTAAGCAAGTTCCCTCTGCATTTTTTGGATCAGGGTCTGGGTGTCTTTCTAAATGGCACGCTGGAGTTCAGCCATGGTTTTGAACCTGATGCTGAGTACAATTCAGTGCCCTCTGTCAGACAAGTGGATGGACTGACTGGTATTAATGGTCCTTCCTGGTCTTAAAACACACATCTCAGAGACTGATTTAGCAGCATCAGTGAGCTCTAAACCATGGTAGACCACAGTGTTGAATCTAATCACTACAGGCACTGCTGCCAATTCCTGCCTGCCCAACACTGTTTGTAATGTCACTCCAAAAAGTATGTTCCATTAAATGTGCAGGCCTTAAATTTGGCAGGGCAAACCATTCTGCCCCTGAAAAGCACTGTCACCAAACAAGCATTCCTATTAAATCCCTTCCAGCATCTTCTCCACCCAAAATAGTAATTCTGTATACGATTAAACTTAGGAGCAAATACAGCCAGTTGGGCTCTTGACAGCAGACATATTTTAAAATAAGCCTGGCTTACACAGGCCTTGGCTAAAATATTAAACCTTTATCTGTGGTCCACAATAACTAATCTTGTCAAACTGTTTGCCCTCTACCTTCTGTTTGGAAGATTATGAGCTAGCTCACCATTACTATTCACCTTGTGCCACCACTAGCAGCAGGAAAAGTGAGCAGTAAACACAGTTGGTCTATTTTGACAGCATTTCACCCTACTTTGCATTGATGTAGATTACTACACATTACAGAATAATACAAAATCAGGACTTTGCTTCTGTGCTGGATTTAATACCACCTCGTGAAAGGTATCACTCCTTTACTTTCAAATGCTTGCTCAGGACAGCATACACTGATTGCCAAAAATAAATGAGCTTCTGAGAAAGAAAAATAAACCCTGAAACAACTTCAGTACATTGAAATCTACAACATATCATAAAGACCAGGCTCTAATTTTTGGATGGGCCATTCACATCTGAGCATGTGGCTGATATTAGAGATAAAAAATGAACAATAGCTGAAATAGAGGATATACTGGCACATTTAAAGTCAAATTATACACATCAGATTATTTAAACAAATCTCCAATTTTCCCTTATCACTCCAGCTTGAATCCAACAGTTTATTATGGCAATTTAATGCAAAGTTTACTACTTATATTTGGGTCAGAAAAACATTTTCTATACCTTCTTCCATAAGCTTGAATTACTTTTAGCACTGACAAGTACTATTTCCACACATTTGGCGTCACAGCTGTTCTCTTTTCTTAGGAGAAATCTTGACATGGGAACCTACTCCTTACAGTGTACTCCTTACATTTCCATGAAGTTTGTGCTGATACGAATAGGCAAGGATTTTCTTGTCAAAATTCTCCTGGATTTTCTTGTCAAAATACGACCTGGCAGCCTGTGTCACCTGCTTACAGAAAACCAGCAGTTTTACCTTATGGTAATATATCTTCCCCACAGAAAGTATTTCACCATACTATTTATTCATTCAAAGAATGAATAATGAACAATGAATAATTAATGAAATATTAATTCCTGAAAACTCCTGATGAACACCAGTCCAGTGTTTTTCCTATGAACCTGTCTTTATCTCAACCCGTGAGTTTTCCAGCTTTTACCCTTCCAATTCCACTGAGGAAGGGAGTGAGCAGCAGTGTTGGGCTTGCCTGCTGGCTGGGGTTAAACCACGACAGCTATTCAGGCTGTTTCCCAAGTACATCCCATCAAAGCACAGCTCTGACAAACTCCTCTTCATATCATTAACAAGAAAGACAACATGAACTTTTTTCTTGATTCCACAAGTATTTCAAAAAACCCAATGCAGACTTGATGGCTCTAAGCAGCTCTCAATCCTGTTCCACCTCTCTGAGGTGGTTCCACCTCTTGACCAAAATTAATCTGGAGCTCATGAAGAGAAAATCCCTTCCTACAAACCATCATCAAATCCCTCCACAGTAAAAATAGGTTTTTACATAGGTTTGTTGTTTTATCACCGATATGATATTGCCCAAGCTGGAATGATGTCCATAACAGCATTTAGAGATCAAGTAGCAATGGAAACAGGTATGGACGTAAAAGGAAAGCATTTTACTACGCTCTTACTAGTGGTAAGTCCTTCATAATGGGCTCAGACTCTCTACCCCTCTGGCGGTTTCAGGACAACTCACACTTGGTCATACTTCTGTAATGCATTTCCTGAAAAAAGGGCAGTCTTCCCTCAAAAATTAACAAAAAACCCATGGGCAAAACATCCTCTCTTCCTCCTAATGTTTCCCTTGGTGGCAATTCTGCCTGGTAATGACATGAGTGGGACTGATCATAGGAGAAAAGCCTTTTAATTTCTGTTGATGAAAGCGTAAAAATTTGGCTTTCCATAAAGATTCAAAAATTCTTCAAAAGCACAGAGTAAGATCTACAAAATGTCTTTTGTGTTAAGTGCATCACTTAGATATCCCTTTTATCTGATGCGCATATGTTATATCCCTTAAATAATTTATGATTATTTTATCGAGGATTGAAATAGAAATGATAGAAATACATATATTATGAGGCACAAAGTAAATTGTTAAATAAAATAATTTTATTGTACACATTTCAATACCTGCACCATACACAATACCTGCAGCGTCTTTCATTCAAAGGCTGAATTCCGATACTTTCTGTAGGCAAGAATTCCATAATCTGAAGCTAAAATGATAAAATCTGGTCCTAAAGATTTATGCCTTCCAACAGCTCAGTGTTTGGATCTGTATCCTTATACCCACATCACAGCATAAATGTAGAACTGGAAAGTCGAGCAACTTGCCAACAAAGCAACAGTGGCGATTATGGGGTTAAAGCTGTTGTTAGCTCTCACAAACACAGTTGATGCTGCCCTTCTACAAAACCTTGCTGAAACAAACACATCTTATGGAAAAATCCGACTATTAATTAATGGCTCAGTAGTAGTAGTTCAGAAACACAAATGGTTATTTTTTTCTCAGATAACTAGCCTCTGGTTTAGTAAAGGTATACTTAATTTTAAGCAGTGGGAAAATTTAAATGATTTCAGGTTTGCTTAAAATAAAATACTTTGTTGGCTTAGTCAGTTATTTCTTTTTGTTGTTGTAAAGAACTGTCCCAGCAATTCTCTAAAAGGTTATACGTAATTCAGAAGCTTCAGAAAGTCTGGGCTTTCTTTTTGAGCTTCTGCATATACATTTTATATGCAATCTTTTGCATATGTTAAGAAACAGTATGAGTATTAACAGAAAGAACCGCAGATTTATTTTTATTCCTTCAGCCAAGCCACAAATAAATGACTCTTGCAAACAAACCAAATACTATTTAGTAACGGCAATGTAAATGCCATGGACTTATTTTATTTGGATATAAAATATTAAAGTAAATGAGTATTTGCTGTGACACTCTTTTTATCATCTTAAAAAAAATAAAAACCAAGTCTGAGAAAAAGTTTTCTTGCTATTCTTCAAGGAGCACTCAATCTGCTGTTCAAAGTTATTTAATAATTTGTCATAGAATAGTTAAATATAAGCTTACAAATAATGTGTCAGCATGCTTCTTCCTATTGGGCAAACAACTTCAAAATCTAATTTGTTTGTGTTATTGGTCTTACTAAATATTAGTCTTTGCAAGTCTGGTTTACACCACTGTAGTTAACTATGCCAACATTCTGATTTTGTTCTGAAGTATTCCACAACAAGCTGATATTATACAATACAAGCCCAAGAGCTAGCTGATCCAGTTTACTGAGTGTATACTTAGTGTATTTTGCTACTGATAAATCAATAAAACCATGTTGTAATCTACAAACTTCCATCTCTCTGAAGCAGCTATAAGTAAACTGTAAATGAACACACAGGTCAAAAACTGGGATGCTGTGATTATGTTGACTCTGAAAACATTTGACTTTCATAGAATACATTTTAGTGTTTGAGAGAATGAAGTTTCAGCACTGCTTTTATTTTCGTGAAAGGCTGAGATGATAAATATTCAAATGACAATAAATATTTGTGTTTATATTGTAACTACCCATACTTTAACAAAACAATATCTGCACTGCAATCCACAATGTACAGAGGTTAAGTAAAAGTAAACCATAGCTACAAAAAGAAAATAAATACTTGTCTTTGACTGTATGTGCAGTTTTGCATTCTTCATCCATGTGAAACTCCCTGCAGCCAATGGATATCTTGGCAGTGCAAGGAATGCACAAAAGGCACACCTGTCATTCCCTTTGATTGGGATTTTTTTGTCTTCATTCTGTTAAGCGCACCACTGAGCATAATACTGGCACCCATCATAAACTGTCAGATGCTACAGGTCTCGCCATGATTTGTGACACCCAAAATATCTGGGAGAAGGATATCCCATAATCTGCTCTGGCAATATCACACATTATAATTGTATGAGGCTTTCAGTAGTGACACCACAACCTGCTCTATTAAGGGCGCTAGCTTCTAGTGTCTTGCTCCAGGCTGTTCAGAAGTCCACAAACTACCTTCTCTAAAATTAAGGCCACAAGTTTCTTTGAAGGTGATAAAGACAATAGCAGTGCTACCAGTTCTCCTTTTCAAGGCAAGCAGAAAAAATACTTCCAGTTAGAGCATTCAGCCAAGCCAAGGAAAACCTGGTTTTATCCCACATCTGCCACTTCTCAGGGGAGCAGAACACACCAGGGTTGAAGACTCTTCTACGCTTTTCTTTCTGAAGCTGTGAATTTCTACAGAATAAATATATGAAATGCTATCGGACCTGAAGGTGGGATTCTATGGGAGATGATCAAGGGTGCCCACCTGGAAAACGGGATATGGAAGTTCTGATACCGGTTTTGTATTTATGTTCAAGAGGCATTGGATAAAACTGAGAAAAAGCCCTAAAGGTAAGTGTCAGAAACAGGTCTTGCTTCTCAGAGGTGAGTAGACTATTTGCTCCTCTCTGATCCAAGCAGCTTGCACTGTTTTCTGCTACATGGCACTGCTTCAAAGCAAGGAACAGGGAGCATCCAGACCAGACTGTGCGGCTAAAATGCTTCTCTGAGGTGCAGGATACCTGAATCTCCACAGATGGAGGAGAAAACTCAGATCCATTCTGTCACACCCTGGAGGAGAATCCCTGTTCCCAAACAACTACTTAGAAAACTAAGGGGAGGATGAGGGCAGATGCCAAGGACTTTTTTGAAAGAAATGTCTGAGGTCAGACTGCTCTGCATGGATCTCTGAAACCAGCATGCCTCACTCTGTCTCAGCATGTGCTTCTCCATTTGGGTCTTCAGGAAAATCAGGCAGAAAAGACAAAAAGTCAATTGTTTTATAATTTTTTTTCAGTTAGGAATTTTCTGCTTATGCTTATCCAAGTCTTCTATCTCAAGTGCTTATCCAAAGTGCTTCTTTGGGCAGAGAAGTTAATAGTATTAGTGGTACTGAATTATTACGCACTCCATCACAGCCTGCAAATTTTTAGCTGGACTGCAACATGAAGTGCCCAATTAAAAAACTGGTGTAATTCAATAAAGATAATATAATCCAATAAGGAAAATACATTTCATCCCAGCTTTCCAAAAGTTACACACTTCCTTTTGTACAGTATGAATAATATGTTAGCCTTACCAAGGGAAAAAAAATCTGCCTAGTGATACAGAAATGTGTAACGACAGCAGTCCAGAGAATATGCCAATGATGACTGAATTGTTCAGCTCACCTTAGATTTGAATATTAGCTCAATATTTTATATCCTTCAGACCAAGAAAATTGATTTCTGTCTATATGTTAAATTTCTCTGAGGCTGCACATAACCTCATTGGCTTACTCAAATTTTTTTTATACAACAAACAAGTATCTCTACAAGACTGTTTAATTCATCATTTTACCATGCATATTAGTGCAGTCTGAGGGGAATTTTTCTGAGAGGAATCACTGGTGTTAGTGCAGAATTCCAAGTATTTAAAAAAATCCTGACCCTGCTATGTACTGCTTTTAGTTAGATAAAGCATGACTTTTTTCAAACATTTCAATTAGTCTTGTTTCCTCACTGACTACTCCAGCCTACTGCCCCTAAATCTGGTACATTCACACAGCCTCTAATTGCTACTCTATGGTAATAATTTTGTATGTGATATGAGTGACGGTTACTAGATTTTGTGTTTTGAACTTTCTCATGTTCCTATTCATGTCTGGTATGCCAAAAAAATTTGCATCAGCTCTGCAGAATTCTTCAGAGTATGTGGTAGTTTTGCGTGTCTGGGAATCTTCCATCTGGCTAGTGTGGGTTTCCTAAACACCATAAAACCCTGCCTGTGGAGATTGTGTATCTCTTATGGGCCCCATGGAGCTTATAATCTGCTTTTAATCATTGTATGAGGCAGCCAACACATCAGTCCTCATCAAGGAGTTTTTTCCATTTTGAACTCCATTTAATAAGTTTTGAACCAATTCTGAAAACCAGAACCTGTGCTAATTTGCATTGGTATCTTAAACTGCTACAAAAGTCGCCTTCCTTTGCTTTCCATTTCCTTCCACACAAACTCTGATATCCATTGACTTCTGTGGATTGCTATAGCAAGTATAAGATTCTTAGCACCTTGCCCTCACTCACTTGTCTTTTGAATGTACCCACCAGCATCTGTTTCTCAGTAAACTACAGGTCATACCCTTAACTGGGACAAATGAATGCAACTTAGTGTGACAGAGCAAAGTCAATTTGCTGTAACTAAGAAACTAGCTCTGTATGTACATTCTTCAACAAGACACCAGGACTTACTTTACATTTCAAAACACCAGCACCAGTTAAATTATTCCCCATATGATATTAAAAGATTACCAACTATTCAAACTCAGCAGAATTTCACAGCAGCAGGCAGCTCAGTAGTTATCATTAAAAGGAAAATCGCTTTTGACATGTGCTAAATTATTTATGGACACAAATCAGTGAAACTATTAGTATCTATGAAATTGTAATCCTAGCCTCCAGTATTCAATGTTTTGATCTGACATGCACCAGAGCACAATTTTGTAAGTAAAGGAAAAAAAAAAAAAAAAACCAACAAAAAACCAGGTTTAGTTTTAATAGAAAAGTCTCAGCATCTAAATATAACATCTTAATAAAGTAAGAAAGCAAATCATATTTATTGTTTTGAAATAAGAAAATGAAAGAAATAGCTCTCTCAAATTTAAAATAAAGCCAGCTGAGTTCTCTAAGACTTGATGGTTCCTCCAAAACAAACAGCTTTAAGTCCCAGTGAATGTACAACTTGTTTCTTTTGTGAAGTGCTTCTGCCTGCAATTTCTAATTAACTAGCTCCATTCTTTCCTACAACAAGTAGCTCAACACACACAAGCTACAATGTATACTTCAGCTAAATATATGTAGGTATGATTTTAAAAGGAGATAACTAGTTAACAACATTTGCATGTTGCAAAGAGGCTCAATTAGTATAATAATTCTGAAATCTTGCTTTTAGCCTGTTCCCTGCATAGCTGCCCCATACTGAATACAATCTGTACACTAAAGATATGTTTGCAGTTAAAAATCTCCAGAGACTTTAGACCCATACATAAGGATACTTATTTCACTCTTTTCTGAGACACTGACCTGTATCCTCATTTAAAAATGAACACCACATCTTTATGTTATTAAATCTTTGTTTTGATCTATTAGTATTCACCAAAGTGCCATTTTATACAACCCCACACTGAATAGGCAAGGCTGGAGGTAACCATCTGCAGCTTTAGAGTCAGCATTTGAATTGATGAAAAGAGCTTTGTGTTTTCATTGCCAAGTTTGATTCTTCCAGTCATTAGACATTCCCCTCAGATCGCATCAATGAAGTGAACTCCCTTACACCCATGTGTTAAATTCTCTTCTCCTCATGGTTTCCTTTGCCAGCTATACTCCAGAAAGACTACTGGGTCTTAGCCACATTCTTCTCACAGCTGTGTTAAAAAAGAGCATCAGAGCTTCTTCCCAAAATCCATATGTGTATCTGGTCAGTCCCCTGTTGGAGGGTCACCTCACATTGTGGTGTGATTATTCAAATATTCATCCTTGTTCTTCAACTGCACTGCTCTGATCATTCTGGGAAAGATTAGACCCTCCAGCCAGCACTGAAGAAGTGCTGGACATTGATGTGAAATACACACAGCTCCCGCACTCAGAAGGCAGATTAGTTTTACTTTCAGAAGAGGGGTTCACTAACTACTTAATAAATGCTTGCTTCTTATTTCTTTACATTTTTTGTATTGTTTTCATCCGTGTCAACTGTTGGTAATAACTTTTTGTTTTTGTTGTTTCATAGATGAACCTATACATCAGCATCAGCTAAGAAAAGAAACGAACAAGTACAAAAGCAGAGAAAGAATTTTCAAAAAGGCTGGAGGGAAATTCAGGACTAAACAAATAAAGGATGTGTTCCAGTCACAATGAAATTTAGGTGGTCAAAAAAAAATCAGACCTTAAGGGGTAAAGCGAATGTTATTAAGGATAGAATTTAATTCAGAAGACCACTTAGTTTTCTTATGTATTCAATCAACTGAAAACTTTTATTCAAAGCTGTAATTCTCCTGACTTCCTCTTTAAAAGGAAGAAAAAGAAAATTGAAAAGGTCTCTAATAAACAGTTAAGGACAAATGAAGCAATGACTTCTGGTTTACGTCACTTTTATATTAGCTTTATTCATAGTCAGAGCTACCTTGACAACGTACACAAGCAGGCAGGATCCTTCTCACCATTTATGCTTATTTTCATACCTGTATATTTTAGTACTCACTGTTACTTTGTGGATTTGTGTTTATTTTTAGAGGATTACATAGAAATTCTACCCACTCACCCTCCTCTGCCACTTCACACAGCTACACGACTATGCAAGTGTAGCTGTGCTTACATGCAGAGCTGCGCTTTACTGAGCTAGAATCATTAAATTATGAGAAAAAAATAGAAGCCCCCAGAAGCCCCAACAGACAAATTGCATTAAAATTCACTCCAGCTGCAAAGCTGTGGCAGAAAAATAGAACATTTTCTGGAAAAACATCAAAAGTGGCCTCAACCTTTACTGATAATTGGCTAATATTGATTTGGTATTACATTATAACCTGCTCTGATCTCACTGACATGAGCAGCCACTCCACAATCCCAGAGGTTCCAGCCGGAAGGACATTTTTAAAATGCCTCGCTTCCTCTGTTGGCAGAGGTATTAATTAATTCACAGGCTCTCCCAGCCACCTTCTCCAGGTCAGCCCCATTTCCCTGCTGGGACTGCACCAGCTGGTTTCTGGCTTCTCAGGCAGGACAAACTTGCAGGGGGCCTGTGCTACTATAACAACACTCCTGGTGAATTCTGTGCTCCTGTCCTAATTCTTTGTAAACAAAATAGAAACATTAATTAAATCTAGAAAATTATAGTCATAGCCATTCCAGAGTATTGATTAAAAATATTACTGTGGAGATCATAACAGTCTATTGAATAAATATGTATTGTTTTGAGTGTACATACATGTACTTATTTACATAGACCACAGTTAAAACGTGTACTTGCTTTATAAAGATTAGTGCTCTCTTAAAAGTATACGTCCATCTTGATAGTGTCTCAAAATCAAAAGAGATTCAAGCAAATGCAAATGCTATGTGGCCACCCTCTGAGCATCAATGTTTCTTGTTTTACACCAGCACCCCTGTTAGGATGGTGAATCATCTTCCCAGGCAGGAGCAGACAGTCTCAATTTACATCTCACACTGCAGCTAGCCAACATGAGATGTTCACCCTACTTCAGTATGAACAGATGTTTACTGCGTCCAAGTTGACTATAAGTAGATACCAAAACATCCCCCTTCTGGTTCACAGCTGCTGTTTCATGTAGGATAGGATCAAGAAATTTTTAGATGCTTTTTGTTCTGATGGAAAGCACAGGACCACTATTCTGACTTGGGTCTCACGTCAAGAAAGCAACAACTACCGGTGGGTACACAAATGGCTGACATGATGGAAATGCTGTGGAAAGTTACAACTCTCTTTTAAGCTCTGCATATCATGCTGAATGCAAACACTGAAGCTTTTAAGAATATTAAAAAATTCTTTAGTGTTGCCAGAGGACAGATTAGCCAAGGCAGTGTAAAACTAGTAAACTACATTGTATGAAGATACAAAGTACATATTTTCTTAACATTCTTATTTACAATGATGTTCTTTCTTAATGAAGGTCATAAATATTTCACTCTTCTGATTTTTAAGTGTTGCTATTTTACTGAATAATATTGAGAAACTACTTCATACAGCTGACAAAACGACTTCCTTCATATGTCAGAATTCAATTTTAGTTGAGCATTTAAAGAAGTCAAGAAAATAGATTATTTTATAACAGTCTTTAGTCTATGAATTTTAGTGACACATTTTAAACTACACTAAGCATCCTCTTAAGGCAGTGCTAATAATTAATACTACTGTAATTAATACCAAAAAGCCTTTCTGTTGACAGGTTTATAAATTGTCAGTTCTTTTTTGAAATGTAGAACATCCTACATCTTCTAAATAAAATGCTAAGCTAACAAATGAGTTCCTGCCTAATTGCCAAACACTGATTTGTATGAAGCAGTTGAGGTTACAAAGAAATTGGGAATTCTCAGCCCGGTTTCCCTGCTGATGAGTACGAACTGTCTGTGTAGCTCTCCCAGAGGTGTCAGAGGAATCTCTATAGTGTCACACAAGGGTTCTTAGCTCAAAGTAAACACACTTTCCACAAACTCAGCTGCTTAATCTGTTTGCAGGTTGAATTATAAGATGGGGGTGGATGACTCCGGGTGCTGGGAAGACGGGCAGAGCATTTCCACAGTTTCGTGGTAAAAAGGGCATGCTATTGTCATCAAAAGACTTCAACCAATTGTTTGATTTTGCTATAGGCTCAGTCGTCTGATCTTAACAATAATGAAAACTAACCTGACCAAAATTTTCCCAAGTAGTTGAGCATGTTAAATTACGTAAATTCTTTTCACTATAGCGGTGCATCACCACTACTTTAATTCACTTTGTGGCCGCACTTCTACTTTAGCCACACTATGTACACGGGATTAAACAAGATTGTTTCACTTTGGAAAGAAAAAAACAACAAAAACTCAACCTCTGCTTAAATAGCTATATTATTAAACATTTATAAATAAAACTAGATGTAACAGCTTAACACAGTTAAAAAGGTTCCACCAATATTCTCTTTACCAGAACTCAATTTTTTAATAGGTTTATTTTTATCAAGCGCATACCTCTCAAAGTTTCAAATGTGTCTAAGCACTCAGAATAAAGACTTGAGTGATTATAAAATCACTGGAGGGTTTAAAGAGATGACTAAAAAGACGCATTTTCATCTATAAATACCTTAATTATATTTTATGTAGTTATGAATAAATTAAAATATAGGAATACAACTATTTTAAAATAGAAGAATTCAGCTTGTGGTTTTATTAAAAAAGAAAAGCTTTTGTTAGGTCCTTGCAATACATTATAAGCCAATTTCTGGCTACTCTGTAAATATGCTGTAGACATTAAAATTGAAGACATATATGGACAGACAGACAATTTGCATCAGCTCAGCATCAGCCACCTCGGAAGGGTGAGAGAGGAGAACTCTGCAGTTGATGAATGTAATGCGGTGATGAGACACTACTAATAACAAACACGACAATAAGTACTTCACTAGAGATGAACGTCAGGTTTTGGAGTTCAGTAACCTTTCAACAGGGAAACTCATGATGGGAAAGAGAATACAATCTCTTCTGTTCACTTACTCAGAGATTTCCTGTGATTCTCAGTGAGATTTTGAAGCCATCCCTAAACAACCCCATAAACATTTACTGCGGCATGAAACTTGCCAGATGTGTAACAGACCAAAAATGAGAACTGTAATATTCTACCATGCAATTATAAAGGGAAATACTCTGTAGCCATAGGATTGCCACAGGGTAAAAGAACAGTGAAAACCATTCATAAGAGATGGAAAGACTTTCTCTGTGCCTTGCACATGTAGGAAGCAATTTCCTTAACAGTAATGAGAGGTACCCTGACTTGACTAATAGCACAAAACTGTTAAAATGATCAGCTTCACACTGAGTAGGAAATGAGCTGACAAAGGAAGAATCATTTTAAAGGACATTTTCTGAGTACTGCCACACTTTCAGTTATAGACAAAATACCAGAAAAAAAATGTTTCTTATGGATTACAACTGCAATTTTTGTTGGAAGGCAAGTGACTTACTTTTGAACTTTTTCATTGGCCTCCTGCGAAGCTTCCAGGGCTTTCTGGAGCTTCAGCTCAGTGTCCTTTTGCTCTGACCGAGTTTGCTGCAGCTGAGCTGCCAGCTCTTCAATCTGGCCATAGGTTAGGGTCACAACATCCTCCCTTCCCTCCAGTCCACCTTCAGAAGTACTGAAAGCACAGTTAGGCTGGTTCTTCAGACTCAATCCTTCAGACAAAGACTTGTATAACCTGGGAAAACCAAATCATACATGCTATTAAATTTCAGTTTAAGGCTGAGCTGCAAGAATTAATGAATACTTTCAATATTGTCATATATGTGGAATCACATGCATTAGTAGCAAAACAAGTTATACTTCAGAAGTTACAGAGAACAAAAAGAACAAACCTTTCCTGCAATGCTCTTCTAGAAGTATGTAACAACAATCAAAATTTGAAAAAGTAAAAAAAAATTCAGCAAAACCTCAAGAGGAAGTATTTTTCAGCTGTAGCATCTTGTTGATCACCTCTGAGCTGTAGGAAAAAGTTTTTATTGTGATTTACATGAAGTTGAATTAATCAGTATAAGTTACTGATGCGTTAATAACTTGTGGTACAGAGGACTCTCTTTTAGCAAGCAGAGCCACCAGCTATAGGGGATTTATTTGCAAAAGAAGACTTTTCAATAAAATTAAAGGAATAAAACCACTACAGTTCAAAAATTAAAATCAGTAAATCAGCAGGATTACTTAGTAATATGATTTGCACATGCTAATCAATTCTAAAGGTCTCCATTCAGTTTTATCCAGGATTTTGAGGTAAGTTCCTAGAGATTCCAAATCAAAGAGTACAAAACCAACACTCTTTCAATGTACAAACCAGAATATAGTACTAAATGCTTTGTATTTGTGTGCCAGAAAGTTCTGGACAAATCAAACATTATTTCAGTGTGGATTTCTAGTAGCTGTACACACTGATTAAAGTATTCAAGACAGTCTACATGATACCTGCTAGTATGCAATAGCATATTTTCTTTCTCTGCAGTTTATTAAGGTGTTTGCATGGAAAACACTGACTGTTCCAACAGCCCATGAAGGAAAACCATAAATAAACTAAAGCATAATACACACGGACAAACAAAATGTGGATGCACTAAGAGAAATAGAGAAGCTAAAAGGTCAGAGTGTTGACATATCATCATGCATACTACCTGTGCTTATCTGAAAACAATGTGAAAAATCTTCTCAATTAAATGAAGACATATTGAAAATATAAATATTTATAAAGGGACATTAGAATTCCTAGAATGGACTAATTAAAAAAATTACTCCAGCAGTTGCACATAAAATTTATTGACAGAAGTTCCACTACAGCTGAGCATTGATCACCATGGAAAAACACAAAGGTATGCAAATAATGTCGAAAGCAGGTTACTGAAATACCACTGCTTCCCGCTTCTTAAACACCTGGCACAAGATTAAAAGAAAAAAAAGACAGATGTGAAGCTAAACTGTTCAGTGAATATATGGGTCCCTGATTAAAAAAACAAAACAAAACAAAAATAAAAATGGAGGATAGACTAAATATTCTAGGTTGTTCACACCAGCTCAGAGTTTTTTCCCAGAATATATGAAAATTAAAATAATTTATTTAGATCCTAAAATACTGGCTCTCTGTGGCTACAACTGGGCTCCTTTTCAAAGCCTGGCCATGAAACACACATACATACTACTACAATTGCAATATAATACTACATGTCTTAACTCATAATGATTGCACCTGAGTGACCAATAGATTCTGATGTATACACTTTGTAACCAGTGTGATTCCTCCAGAAAAAGGCACTGTGATTGACAGATCTTTTAACATTTTTTTTTCAAAAGCATGTAATTTCCAGACTTCCATCAATATGTGTTTTGGTAAAATACTTTTATTTCATACCTTCTGAAATGTACTAATTTGAAATTCCTTCATTCACCTTCATTATTTCTTCATGCTACAATGAAAAAATAAATGGGAGTTCTAGGCCTGAAGAATGGGTCACAGAAGTATTTAAATAGTTCCTGGATTTCATTAATTCACATACTCTTGTTAGTGAGCCTTTTGCTTTACTATGGCAACACGGCCTCTTTCCTGCTCCAGCTTGGGTCTGAGAGTTCAGGGACCTGCCTTAACTGTCTAGGCAGAAGAAAAAGTGACATGGGTTGATATCACTTGTACAGCTCCTGTAGAGAGCAGGAGGCTTCCTCAGTCACCAAAGTCAGAGTAGCTTCAACTCTGCAAAAAAATATCACCAGTTGTAACTGCTCCCAGAGGGACTTGACTTTGGCTGAAAATCAACTCTATGAAGTGCTGCTCCTAAAATACTTCTCACCTTGCCAGGCATACTTTTGCTGCTAGGTGGGAAATTATTTTCCACCTGAAGCAATAACTGAACAACATAGCAAAACCTTCCACCTAAAGGAACAAAAAAAAAAAAACTCAGCAAAAAACCAAACATTCCCTACCCGTTCCCTCCCTCTGCCTCCACCCCAGTGATAAACATGTCCAGTGTTCCCAAAGGCATGTAGCTCTGACCTTGGTTTTCACCACAAATGTTTCTCACAGGTCCTGGAGACCTCTCAGACCTCAGCCTGCACTCAGGGTGGCTTTGAAGAGCGTCCCCTCATGCCACTGAGTGCACTCAAGGGCCAGGCAGCATCGACACCTTGAAAATACTACCTCAAAGGTGCTCTTAGGAAACACTGCAATAAGATGGTATCAAAAAAAGCCCATAAGCCCTAAAAGGACTTTGAAATTTTGCTGTGAAGTGGAAGATATTAAACAGTCAAGTTTGCAATACCTGTGAGTCAGGAGCCTGACAGCTGGTAGACTGGTAACTAGATGACATGGCCCTACCATAGACAAATATTTTACTATTCTTCCTTTGCCTGCATTTACACAAGGTAAGAGGACTGTGTTTTCTTCCCAGTACAACAAACCATCTCTCACTAATTTATCCGAAGGCAGCAGCCAAAGGCAGACTCTGGCACGCAGGCATGGACTATGTTACAACAGGAATGCTTGTTGCACATAATGCAGAGTATGTTCTTTGCACTGTCACAGTCCGTCACAGTGCCACTCTCTTGTGTGATGTACCCATGCATTCTTAGTCTAGAACTCAAGCAACCTCAACCACTTGTTGAACAGAGGCCACCATTGATTTTCTTCTCTGTGGTGGTTGGGCATACAACTTCAGGACTTCACAGCAGACTATGTGAACAGATTCATGCTGATCATGCATGTCCATACTGTCCAGACTCAATCACATGTGATTATGGAACAACAGTGAAACCTTGAGATTCAGCCTTCAGTCCTGAAATGATCTAGAGAAATCTGGAACCTGTACCAGGGTCCTAAGAGCCTGGACACTACACGATTCAAACATAGGTTCATTAGCTACAGTGAAAACTTGAATTGACTACTATCTTAGAATTTCTATGTTTCAACAAATATCAATTAAAGGCCACTAGCAAACACATTTTTCCTCCTTGGGTCTTAGTCTTCTCATCTTCAAATAAGAGCAATCACAATGCTACCTTTGGAAAATGCTCTGAGCTTCATTAATGTTAAGAGACTCATCACTGTTGAAAGAGCTAAGTTAGATGCAGCACAACCAGAATTTAGGACAAAACTAAATCCAGATGGTTTTCTGGTGATGCCAAACAGAAAACATATTCTTTTCACCTTAATTTTTACTGTCCAGGACCACTGAAGTACCTGTACCATTTCCCTGTGATTAGCCTGGGACAGGGACTGAGGAGTTAATAATCTGAGCCTTCCTTGAAGATGAAGGACTACCAAGATATGCTCTCAAATAAGACATAATTGGAAACCATGCTTCTATTACAAACTCTTCATTTAGGGAGTAGAACAGTAATCAAATGTCTTCTGTTCACTTTATGCAGCCCCTGGGCAAATTGCTCAGATAGCACAGCCTTATGTGAGTGACATGCACAGGACATTCAGCACCACCTATCATTCCCCACATTCACCATGCCATCAAACAGTCTAGGACCTCCACAAAAATAGCTTCTGTATTAACAGTTTGGGTGAAACAGAGCAAAACATACATGGGACTGATCAGTAGAAGGAAGTGTCTTTGAGGTGTTTGCAGTTATAGTGCTATTCCCTTCAGCTAGAGCAGACCTGTGGTGCCGAGCCTCATCCCCATGGGCACAGCTGTGAGCAGCAGGTGAGCAGCACTGACAGCAATGAGCCATGGAGTGCCCAGGGGCACTGACCAACCACAAAGGGAGCAGAGGGCACACAGGGGCAATGCATGAACATGAGGGTATAAAAGGTTGGGCTGAAGAACAAGAAGGGCAGATGCTTGAAGCCTTCTGGTATGGTAAAGGCGTTACTCTGTAGGGGTGAATACCTAAAGCCTTCTGCAATTGTATGGTGATGCTCTGTGTATTGCAGTTGTCTCAACTGCGGCACGTGCTGTGACACAGACCCACAGCCAAGGAGCTAGCTTGTAGCTAAGAAATCCACCTGAATTCCCTGGGTACCTGATCCACCTGGGGCTGGGGTCTCTGCTATCTCTAATTGATTAGACCGCAAGTTTGCAACTTAGCCATTTTCTCACACAGAGATAGAGTGCACATCAGTTCACAGAAGAGACTACTGTAGATTTTATGCTTTAATCCTGAATATTACTTGCTACATGTTAATATGAATTACACATCTCCAGGGTTCCACAATGTATCTGTGGTAATTGCAAAACACAGATTCATAGACTCTTAAATTTCTTCCATGAATTACAGGACTGCAATACAGCAAAGTATTGCAAATACTCTTTGTAGTTTTCCCAAGTTATGTTATTCCTAGAACCAAGCTTTCCATAAAATGTTCCAGTCATTTTTGACAGGGAATTGGCTGCATTAGCATATTCTATCCTAAGCATTTACCAGGTGCACCATGAAGGCTTGCTTCTAGCTAAGTAAAATTAAGCCAAAATTAAAAAAAAAAAAAGTTAAAAAAAATTGTAAGGTGTTTACTTTATCCCACTAGATGCTAGAAGTAAGAAATTTGCTATCTTGTATCTGTTCTTTATTGTCAATTCATATGCTTTGGCCATTCTTAAATATTTGCCAATGGCTTTAGTTAACAAAATAACTTTAACTTAGTATTTGTAATACTGTAGTTATTCCCTACAGTAATAGATTATTTAGGTAACACTGCAAATAGAGAGGGAACCTTATCTGTTAATCGAAGACAGAGCTGGCACCAAGAGTGACCTCAGTATGTGAATGTAATGGACATCTAAGATGGTGCCAGCGACTCCATGTTTTCCTGTGTATCACAACCTCCTGTCTGCTCTCCCTGGGAAGCGTGAGCATTTAGCAGAGGCAGAGCAGCCCCTAGCTCAGGTGTGGGCAGCAGGCAAAGAGGAGGGGCACAGCGGGCTCACAGACAAGAGGCACGGCCACCTTCCCGTGCCCAGGCTGAGCTGGCAGCACCTGTGCCTCTCTGCTGGTTGCTGGAGGCCGCTGGGTTGACATGGATCACTGAAGGGGTGTGTACGTGGGTGATGTGGAGCCAGCAGCTCTGGCCCGGGGCCAGCAGGGAAACTGCCGATGTCAGGGATTTGCAGAAACACAAGCTTGGTGGAAGAGACACAGAGGATCTTGTCCTAAAGGTCATAGCGATTTATTTTTTATACTGAGATGTTTTCAACAACATTTCTGACATCCATTTAAAGAACACTGCACCATTCTCCTCAAATCTAAACTGAATTAAGAAAGCAGTAACTCTTGGAGGTGCACTAAAATAACAACCACTGGCATACCAACAAAAACTGGTAGAAAACAATGTACTACTTTGTAATTTAAAACACCATGTATTACTTTTTTGTCCTTTTCTGATGATCCTTGCCAAGAGCTTCACCCTGAACACTGTCACTCACAAGAAAACCAGGGCATAAAGGAACATCAAGCCTTCTGACTAGGTATTTCAGGATCAGCTCCTACAGTCCTTTGGCAAAAAGTAGGAATATTAGTGAATCAACTCATATTAGATAAATTGCAACAATCCAGCTGAAATAAATAAGAATCCTGACCCTAAAAACTGAAACAGTCAATGAAGTGTCCACTCAGTGCAAAGGGGTGTGCCATTGATAAATCTTTTTAAAACAAATCTGATGGCACTGATGCGTATCATAATGCAGGCATCAGAATCACCTGAAAACAAGCTCAATGTAATGACTATGTGCTGTTGACTTTTATTTTTGTCTCCAGGGAATAGTGTTTACTTTGCTTTAAAATTTACATGAGTCATTTTGTTATGTGCCTTTTTTTAATTAGTCGGAAAGAAATAGCCATTTGAGAAAGAGAGCGGAAATCAATTCTGATTCGATGCCGATAGCTACTGTGCGATGTAAACTGTGTGTTCTTTCTAATTAAATGTAAACACGTGCAGTTCTAAAGTCCAGCAGTGATGACAACTACTAGAAAGGATTGCCTAAGACCTGGTCAACTGATCCTTGTGAACCTTTTGTTCATACCGTAGGCGAACTTGTGCAATCTGTCTCAGGTGAACGCCAGTTGTAACTGACTTTATTTTAGGTCATCTTCAGAGAAAAGACTTGACAAGAATGTGGAGAGCTCTGTAATACCTCCAGTTACCCATTAACTATGTCCTTCTGATAGCTAATCAATAGCATTGCATGGAGCCAAACACACGGCACTGAACTGCCCCTCTTCCAAAAGCCAAGTCTTGGTAAATATTTAATGGCAGTAAAGGTGTTTTGACTCTTATCAATCTGATATGTTAAAGAACTCTTGAAAGAAACTTTATCTTGCTTCTATCTGCATAAATAATTTGTTCGGTTACAATTTTAGTCTTATGCAAAAACACCGAATTTAATGATCTAATGCTTTTTAATCAACGCTTTGGACAGAGAAAATGTAGTTTCAATCCACATGTCACAATATAAAGAAAACCCAAAGTTTATTTCCTTGATAAAATGCCAACTAGAAATATACATCAAGGAACCTAGCCCTTTATACTGTACTAGTAAATACTGTGCCAAACTCGTTCAAAACCTGTTATACAAGTGCACATTTGAGATTTTCTTACAAAGCTTCAGTTTCTGAAAAATTCTTAGCTCTTATTCACATCAAGATAATGTAGGATTTTTAGCTTCTTTTCACAGGAAAAAAAACCCCAACTCTAAAATAGTTATACTAGGATCCAGAGACTTTTTGTACTCATACATTGAATATTCCCATCTCCAAGTGGATATATTCATGTGATGAGTTTTAGTAAGCATGTTTCCATTTTCTATTTTTTCTGTACAAAGCTGCCTGTCTAGATCCCTAACAAAGAAACTTTTGTCCAGATCCTTTCACATCATGCAGAGGTATCCCTCTGCTACAGCCAGGTAGGATCCAAACATCACCTTACATACGCAGATGGGCTTATTCCATGGCTCTGTGCTAATGTCAGAGAATGGAGGAATCCTCTGACTCTCTCCCACAGCACAGTCCAGCCTCTTCTGTATGATCCAACTTCAATATGAGCCTAAGTATTTTGAAGAAACCGATTCAGCAATGGATCCAAGCTTTTTCTTGGAAAATAATCTGGGAGTAAAACATTGATAGTGTTTCAGTTTCCAAAATGTGAATCACCATAAATGTTTTCCCAGAAGAATAAGCATTACTTTTCCCCCAGTGTTTACATGGCCTCCTTTGTGCTCTTGATGCCATTCAATAGTCTTCAAAAATAAAGATCACAGGAATAACTCCCAAACACTGGCATAGATAAAGTGAACAGCCTGAAGTTTTCTAATCACTAGTAATTGCTGCTGGTGAAAACACTATTAATTAATATCATAAAGGCATATAAATTAATCAAGCAGTGAAGTACATGGCACCATTTAGAAATGATCAGCTGAAGAAAGCCGGTTACTAAAAACCTCAGAAAATCTCTTGTACTTAATACAATGTTATCTTTATAAATCAGACATGATCATGAATTTTATGGCTGTCCTGATTTGCTATTGTGATCGCTTGGCTTAACTCCTCCACTGAATCAGAAGAGCAAGAGAAAAAACTGTCTTGGACCCCAAGCTGGAAGCCAGCCCTGCCTTCCAGCATGGCCAGGAACATCCAGCTGAGGAAGAGGAGAGTCTCTCCAGGAGAAGGCAATTAGAAGAACGTGTTTCAAAGATGGAATAATTGAATACATATGGTATTTTAGAGAGGGATGATCTCATGGATGAGATGAGTAGCCCTAAAGCTAGAAAAAGTAGCCCTAAAGCTAGCCCTCAATGTGACTAACCCGAGAAGGGGAATCACATGGGGCTATGGTCCTTGTCCCTACTTTCTTGCTGAATGATTCAGTGGGTTAAAAAAAATCTTTCAATGATTAAAAAAAAAAAAAAAAAAAAAGAAAATGTAACTTTTAAAATTTGAGGATACTTCCTTTCCTATCCCAAGAAAATAAAACAGAGTTTTTGAACAGTTTTGCCTGAGCTTACCCAAAGGTGTTACTGAAAAAATTATGCAACTCTGAAGAAAAGCAAACATGGTGTACTGTGCTCCAGCCCATGTCCAGCTTTGGTCACCAGAGTGCCAGTAAGTGAGGTACTGATGAACTCTAGGTGAGTGTGCCCAGCACATTTTCCCCATTTTCTTGGTACTCTACCCAGCAACATGAACTACTCTGCAATGGCTGGTGACTCACTAGGAGCTGCAGTCTGAAATCTGTCCTCCCTGTGGGTAAAGACACCCAAAATGTGGACTTTAATGCCATCATGGCTTCTCCCATACAAAAATGCACTTGGCTTGGGGATTGCTGTGTGGATACACACTTAGCAACTCACCTCCTGAACGCCATGTAAATGACACAATGGCAGCATATCACTACTCAGTAAGTCATGTCTTACCTAGCTGCTGCTGCCAAACCCTTGCTCATATAAATCATACAGCTCCATGGACAGTTAAGCACTATGAAACAAGGCAGTTAAAATGATGGCTTAAATGATAAAGGGAGCGCCTGGGAAATTTAATATAAGGGAAGTCTGCTTCCCTATTGTACCAAAGCTTGCTGAAGCAACTGGGCAGACTTGTCTGGGCCATTCTCCTTAACGTGAGACAAGGGCACATGCTAAGGGAATGATTTAGTGGATTGGGGATAAGAGCCCTGTCTTGAATTCCCTCTTCTATTTCACGTCTTCTGTGTGGTACTGAGCAAGTCACAACACGCAGAACTCAGCCTGCCATGCTGAAGCTAGGAATAAAGTGTCTTTCCCTAGCTAATTTTCTTTAAAATCTAAGCTTTCGGGCTCCTGGATTTCTTCTTATTATCTACATGTGCTGCATCATGGAAACCTGAGGCCCAGATTTGGTTCAGGTCTCAGTGCCAATTATTGTTCATGGAAAGACACTAAAGAGCTAATTAACAGTATGCATGCATTAACAATGCACATCAACCTTCTTAACCTCAGCAGACAGATCCAGGTTTGGGAACTTAATGGAAAAAACAGTTTTTCACAAGTTTTTGCCTCCCCATTGCAGGTTCAGCTGCCACTGTCACCATGGGGCACAGGCAGTGACAGAAGCCTCCTGTGCTTTGTTGATCTGCCCTGAGCACAAACATCCTTGTTTTCTGAGATGTTCTTTCTTTCCTCCCTGCGAAAGGGGCCATCAGCTGGATATGGCACATGACTGGAAGCCAAAACACACAACTTTCATACCTCTTGAAAAGCAAGAGATTAGACTGGTGGCTGCTGGAGAAAAATCGGTGAAGACAAGCTCTCAAGTGTAGGGGTTGGAAAGAGGCTATAAACATTTTAAATCAGCTTCCCTCACCTCTCTCCTCCTTTACCCTCATGAGTTTTGACCAGTGAGATATTGAAATAAAATGTGTAAAAGCTTAATATAGTTGTGCACTACAATTTAGCTTGGTTGAAGAGGAAAACAACATTTTTCACTTTATGACACAGGATTTCACAAGAAAAACTGCAGTTTTTTCTTGCTTTTTTTTCTTGATGAGCAGGTAAAGTGAAAAAGTGTAGCAGGAAATATAGTGGTTGCACTGAACCAAAGAATTAATTATTTTCTCAGGACCTGACAAGGAAACTGAATGAGTACGAAAGCTCTTATGAAATCTAGCCAACACGGAATTCAACACTGTTCAATTCCTTATTTATTTTTTGAACAGGACAAGATAATTATTGGTATGAATACTGCCTACTATGCTTATACATATCCAAGAGATATTATATCCTCCTCTGATATGAGCAGTAACATTGCTCAAGAGGGAAAACTAAATTCCTACATCACGACATTCCTGATTCTACTGTCACAACTGTAAAAGTATAGTAAAATGACTCCTTTGGTACAGACAGTAGAGAAGAAGAGCTAAATGGAAGAATATGTATTTCTCTATCTCCACCAAAACTCTTAGGATGCAAGTCCCTTTTATAGAATATTATTGAAACAAACAGAACATTATCTTATATGAGCCTGGATAACATTAATATCCTGCCTACCTCAGAAGCAAAAGAAAGATAAATCAGATAACATGAACCTTGTTATCCATCCTTCTCCGCAGTCTTTTTGGTGAGGGACAAATTAACAGAATTTCTTCCTCTTTGGTGAAAGTTCCTCCCAGTTGAATCTTCTTTAATGATAGTGGAAGTCATTAGTGCATTTCCCCTTGAGAACCAGAAGAAAGCCTAGTGAAGACTGCTTTGAATTTATTTGTATCAAGAAACTAAAGGCTGTGGCCATATGCAGATGCTCTTCTGGCTGCCTAGTACAACTAAGTACTTCCTGGAAACCTTGCTGTTTCTTTCTGATCTCTTGGAATGGAAGACCAGAAGAGAAAAAAATGCAAGAAAACATTACTTAATACAGCCAAAAATAGGGGCAAGAAGAAAACGTTCCTTCAAGGATAAAAAGAAACAATAAATAATTTAGAAGTTTGAAATTTTGGCCTCAATCTTGCTTGTTTCAATAACCATAGATTGGGTATGACACAAGTCCTTCACGGTATATTTTCAATACAATGTACACAGTTGTTACCTTAATGAGATATGTAAGATCAGAATCAATGAATCAACACCATGATATGCCCCAAAGTTATTTTCTCGTGGACAGCAAGTGAGCGGATGTCATTCCTCTGTTTAATCAGGAGTTAAAGCGTGTACAGTAATTCCTTATTTTCACAATATTCCTTCTGACAAAGATAACAACCATAAGAATGGCTCCCAGCTGGCTAAACCTGACATACAGGTTTTGTTAATAAAAAAATGCATGACTTAATTAATGAAATGGATCTATTAAGACTGTCCCCCAATCAACCAGAGTGGCCCCACCTACAGCTGAACTTCACATGACCTATCTTATGCAAAAAGAATTGTAATAACTTGCACTGGAAGCTGCTATAGAGGAAAGGTTGCCATGAAGACAAAATATGACTTAGAAATGCATATAATGCCCCTAGAGGAGAAAGCTTAGTATTTCCACTTTTACTCAGTGTTTTCCTTTACAGTGAATAATTGAAACCATTTTGCTAAACTGTGTAAAATTATTTCACAAAGAATAATTACATTTGATCTATTAGCACCTGATACTATCTATTGTCTAAATTGCTTGCATTCAATCCGTGTGTAATGTCAACAGTATTAGCGTCCATTATGGAAGAATTAGCTGAGCAAAAATAATTTTTAAATGTTTGACATTCTTGTACCCTTTCATACTGTTCAGAAGAAGAATCATTATACCAACATATTCTTGGATTTTTTTTAAGGCATGTATTTATTTAAGTCTGCAAACTCAGGGTCCTTAAAATCACAAACAATTTGCCTGTTTTGTTCTGGCAAGCATAAATCTGCAGCTATCTAGTAATTTTACATTCTTCTCTGTTCCCATCTAGCTGCCCCACACTAATTGGCTGTCCAAATTCACCTCCATCAACTCAGGCAGGCTCAACACCTCCTTCAGAAAACCAGGTTTCCCCCCCTCCCCATCATAAAGAGCTGCACTGTTACAAATAGAAAAAAAGGAATGCTGCAGTATTTCTACAACAAAGGTATACATACATTAACTTGATCACACACACATACGTGCCCTAAACTGAACTAAGGCAACAGCAGATACCTATTTTTTTCTCTCTTGCAGCCTCATTCCTATTTCAGAGATTTCCAAACTCGTGCTTGCCTTTTAGCAGAGGAAATCCTATGAACTGTTTAAGATTACATTCTCGCTGAAAGCAATGAATGCCACAGTCTTCTCCAGAATAAAAAGGTACTTTCTCTCCTTGGAATAGTAACTTTACAGTAATTTGGAGGAAGCAGGAGAAACAGTTGGTCATTAAACATTAAATGTATTAATGGGGCACTCACAGTGTATGACTCATCTGGAAAAGGCAGTTCTGTACTTGCATTTCAGAAGGACTGCTGCAATACAATAGCCACTGTGATAAATTTAGGTTTATCTCACTTAATATTTAGCAGAATCTAATAAAGAAAACTTAAATCAATGCACTTTCCAAAAAATGCATGAGTAGCACTATTTACACCTTACAGCCAGAGGAATAGAGAGGCAAAGAAAAAACATTTCAAAGGAGGCCCTTAATTTCCACTCCCCAAATGGAGACCTTTAGGACTTGGTGTTTACAAATTACAGGGACTTGCAACTCCAGATGAAAACAATGACTAATCAGAACATACAAAGCAGGAATCCTTCAAGCACTTCAGCAGCACATATAAAATCATCCACTTCAGACTCATGTTGCTCTTGAAGTCCTGCTCAGTTCTCTGGAAATCTCAGACCTGCGAATATGGGTGAAGCACTTGGCAGCAGTTGCTTGTTACATGGCATTGTTGGAAATGGAGTTTCTGCAGAGCTCAGAAAAATGATCCAAAAAAACCCCAAAAAAACCCGACTATACAGGACGCTGGCTTGATTAGTAAAAAGTCTCATATGATACCCTGGAGTAGAGGGAAAAGTGATTATGGTAAAGTCTAATAGATTAGGAGATACAAAGAAAGAGATAATTCCTAAGGGCAGAAATTCTGTTTGCTCTCAAGACATTGTGAATTTGTCCTTTATAGTTTTTTTTTTTTTTTTTACCAGTCCTAGTTGTTCATGATCTATAGAGCCCTATAATCATATCACTTTGATGAAAGCTTTGTGCATTTCCTTACTCTGAAGTTCTGACTCATTTAGGTGATTAGGAGGCAGAACGGTAACAGAGATAAAATAACAGGACCACTTCAGAGCATACTTAAGTCACTGTGAGAACTCTCAAGTCCAAGGTAAATATATCTGTTCATAAGGAACTCTAGAAATGGAGACACTAAGAGAAACAGGCATGTGCACAACATCCTGGGCTTTTACTGTAGACTTTTGTCTTGTTTTGCCTACTTTGTAGCTAATGAGCACTTAGCTTTGGCTGAGGAAAAAAAATACTTTGCAAGAATCTGAAGAAGAGAAACAAAATACTTATCAAAATACTTATGTCTAGAGCTAGGGAAAAGATGGCACAGCTCAGAAGCCATTTGCAAGAGCAGAGTACATGACAGGTTTTTTAGATGGTGGACAAAAAGCTTTGGGACGCAGAAACCAGATATTTTACAACAAATGAAAACCAAAATCAGCTCACCAAAATAATCAGAACCCAGAGTATGA
Source organism: Pyrgilauda ruficollis (assembly GCF_017590135.1). Taxonomy (NCBI): domain Eukaryota; kingdom Metazoa; phylum Chordata; class Aves; order Passeriformes; family Passeridae; genus Pyrgilauda; species Pyrgilauda ruficollis. The sequence goes on along the minus strand of NW_024524155.1, from coordinate 1,332,781 downwards.
TGTACCTTTACCAAAAACCAGTTACATCTTGCTTATGTTTATGACGAATAAAATTCACTGGCAGTTCAGGTGCAGGCAAGGTCTCAGAGTGAGATTCTGAGAAAAAGAAATGCAGTATGACATTCCCAGAGTAAATATGGTGTGTGTGGGGAAGAACTTCAGTTACCAGCCCCATCAAGTCCTGACAAAAGGAATGTGAGAGCTGTTCCCAAGGTGAAAGAAGACAGGCTGAACAATGTGGCTAATGGGATCACATTGAGCTAATGGGATCACCACGACTTGTTTTACTTCTGTTGGTGCATGTCAAAACTCTGATGTGTTTTAAAATACATTCTACAGCAGCAGGCTAAATCTTGAGGCATTTTGGAGGGAATTTACATATCTCCATATTTTGAGCCTTGTGTAGAAAGTGTCTACTGGGTAAGAACACTTCAAGTTCAGAAATTTGCAAATTTTAAGAGCAGATTCTCTTCTGTCAGACAAAAAGAAAAAAAGAAAAAGAAGGCTCAAACATGTATCTTATTAAACAGGCATTTAATGCTGCTTTCCTCACATAAATCTGCAGAGGTTACAGGCACTTCACACTTGCACAAGCCCCAGTTGCTGTCCTTCACAAGCCAGGTGTAGACAAGAGAATAAATTTGCAGCCACACTGTAGCACCCAACTATACTATCACATGTTTAGGATTGGCACATACTGACAACACTTGGGAATGCTGTAAGTAATATTACTGGCTTCTAAAAACTCTGAAAACAGGTTTGATGCTCTTGATTACTGTATCCTGAAAAGATGTTTGATGCTCTTGATTATTGTATCCTGAAAGTATTCTAGAATTGTCCTTAGTCAACTCATAAGCATTTAAAAATAAAATTATACAGGTCAAAATGATCCAGCTTTGGCACCTAGAGTTAAACTATTGCTCCAGAAAATGACTGGTTTTTCAAAGGGGCACTTGAGGGTCCCTTCCCAGCTCCCTACATACAAACTCAGGTGTCTAAATTTACATATATGAGAGTGAAAAATTGGGCCACACTGTTTAACAGGCAGATCCTGCTGGGAGGTCTCTTGTAACCAGATTTTTTTAAAGCCTCATATTTATTGGACAGATACTGGCCCAATTCCAATCCACAACTGCAAATCCAAAGAAACAGCTCAGAGCAAACCAGCAGCCTTATTAGCCTTTAAAGATTTCATTTTCAAGAACTCAAGACCCTTTATTGACTAATGAAAGGTTGGGTCCCCAAGCCCATAGACTGATGTTGCTTGGAACATATTTTAATAATTTTGGAGTGCTAGCAGCCATCTGTCTAAAGAGCTTTGATCACATAAATGCACTCTGAACTGCAGCTCCTTCCGACTCCAAACCCTGTCCAAAAGCCAAAGGAAACCCGCAGGCATGGCAACTTTGAGACAATTCAAAGCCTTGCAATGTGATAAGGCTGCTTTTATTATTTAGCACATCATTAGATTTAATGACACCACAGATAAGAGATACACTAAAAAGATACCATTGTCATCGCCTATCATATAACAGCAACATCCAACTGTGACTTTGCTTTGTTTCTACCCAACACTTGTTACTTACTATGGTATTTTAAAAGAATAGTTAAATGAAACAAAAGGATTTCTTTTCCTGCTGCAAACATCAGAAACAGTAAAAAAATACCTAACCAAAAAGAGAAAAAAAATTAGGACTTTGTTTTTTTAATACATTCCTGCTTAGTTAAAAAAAAAAAACAAAAACAAACAAAAAAACCCCACCCCTCTCCCAGAAAAACCCAACACAAAAGACAAGCAGAGAAATCCCAAATAATCTACTGTATTTTTAGTTTAGACTATTGACTGTAAGGCAGATACTGCTTGCACACACAAACTTATTTTGACCAGCACTGAATACAAATTTACATTGAAAAGAGAGAGATCCATTACAGTTACAGCTCTTAACATTATAATATTTATTAACAAATTTCACACAATTCCCAATATTATTTCCTACTTTTGAAACAATTTGGCCATCTCATAGCTTATTTTGTGGTGATCAGTATTTTTGTTGCGGTGTCTTGTGACTGACTGGTACAGACACATTCTATTAACTATGAAAGCTTGGAAGCAATGACAGTGTCAGGCATGAAGAAAATCTATTTTAACTACCAGCGTCAAGAAATTGCTCTCAAAAATCAAAGCATAAGCCCTAAGAGAGTGGTTGAAACTGCATAAAAACATCTCTCTTGATGACTGGAGAGACACAGTGGTGGAACCTGTGTGACAGAGCATGATTTTATTTGCTCCAAATGTCAGCAGCCTCAGGGAGTTCAACTCTGAGAATACAGTGCTTGCAGGTTCCTCTTCATTCTGAGATCTCATTCTTGGCTCTCTTCCTCTAGAGATTAGCCACCAATAACCAGGAGAAAGTTTTAGTGTTGCACAGTATAATACTATACTTTTCTATCCACTAGCTGTCATACCAAATGTGACTAGCTAGCAGTGTGAAATAATAAAATAAATAAATAAATAAATACGAAATAAACCCTGCACTTCTTTGTCACTTATGAAAACATTTTCAGGTGGCCATTCTGTAATGGTGATACAGCACAGATTAAGAGGAAAGAAGACGAAACCATAACATGAAGTGGCTTAGGTAGTGGAAGAGCTTCTCTAAACCCTTTGTTATCAAAGAAAATACAACACTGATGATTCACTCAGCGTAACTCCCTCCCTCTCCTTCTGTGGCTTTTCCTTCCAAACTTAGAGCCGTAAAAACTCCTCTGCTAGTGAGACAGCAGCTCCATACCACTGGTTACATGCCTGTCCTGTGGCATCAGGAAAAAGACAAGTGGCTCTGTGCTAGTTCTCCTTCCTGTCATGACCATGTAAACGGCTGCTTATAAAAGCAAACTATTACTAACATGTTACACTTTACTCAAATACCTGAAACTCAGAACTGAGCAAACCCCAGCAGGCCCACTTACTCACTGGAAAACTGTGACTGAAGCTTCCAAGTTGGTCTCTACTCTCCTAAAAAATGACAGCTTTCACACCTATGCTGGAAGAACTACCCATACCAGACAAGTAATACATCATTATGGAATGCTGGACACAGGTTAAAAACCTTCCAAAACACAAGACCTCGATCACATTTGTTAGAAAAGCAGCTAGTGAGTGGGAAGTTAAAATGGAAATTTTTCCAGTAAAAGGCATCAGCATGACACACATGTATCAATTTAACAAAAGCTCTAAGTTTAGATGGAAATTGAATAAAGAAAATACCTTACTCTCCACTTCTCTCTTTGTAAACAAAACAGGTGGGCAGCCTTCTGTTTTGTGTTCCGTGACAGGCAGAGGACTTCTGCCACCTGCATTCTTAGATGCTCCCTAACATTTTTCCACTGTGAGCAGTGTTAAATGCAGAGCAAGAAAAGCAATGTTATGTCTAGCACTGACTGAAAATTGCTCATGTAGAAAGTCTTCTTACCAAAGATTTTTTTTTTTTTAATTGGGAAATGTAAATTCCAACACGAAAAAAATTTGCTGTCTTCCTGTGGCACATTTCTAAGTGGAAAGTTTTCTTTCAACTTAGCATTTCAAACTGTAATGCCATTTGATTTTAGTTCTTCAGTGGAAGAGAATTGAACTGAAACACATCAGTCATGATTTTTCAAAATTATTGAATTGACATTTTAACATAAAAACATGTCCTGTGAAAAACCAGCATAAAATGAAATGGCATTTTAAGTCCTCCTGACAATGTTATTACTATATTTCTAAATATCATATTAATAACAAAAGAATTCCCTTTCATACAATATTTATAGGGCAAGACAAATTCTTTTACACTTTTAGATTTTCTTCATAAATTCTCATGGGAAAATCTGTCTTCCAAATAGCTCTTATTACACACACGGTTTTCCTGTGTTTCTTTAACTTGCTCTAGAGAGGGCTGCTTCTTATTCTGTATCTGTTTTCCTTCTCTCATTTTAAAGCAAGAGTACCTGCATTTTCATAGTCTCTAAAGGTGTTATGCAAAAGGGTAAAACTTCTTATTCAGTTTATACAAATAAAGCAGCTGAAGCAGAGTTTAGTGATGTGATTAATCTATATTCATTCAGCATTTCAACATTTCAATGGTAGAATTAGAATATGTAGCCTTTGTCCACACACCCTTTCTACCAGATAACAGATTCCATAATCCTGCATATACTCTTTATAGATTGTCCAATTTTGATTTTGTGTATTCTTACATTGTATAGAATAGATATTAACTTTAGTGATCTCATAATCCTATTTTTTACAAGTATTCCTACAGGAGTTTCATACTTTGTATTGCTATCTACTCCAAACTACCAGTAGCAGTCAGTGGGTTGATTGCAGGTAGTTCTTCCAGAGACTTTAAACCTTCCAAGAATTCAATTTTATTACGCTTTAATGGCTTTGAAAAATGGTTCCTAGACATCTCTAACTATGTGCTTATTTCAAAAAAGCACAGAACAAAGTTACACCTCCCAGACTTTTCAGCTCACTGAGAAATCAAGGAAGTCATAACAGAAAATCACGTAGAGCAGAGGTAAAAAAGAAGGTGAAGGAATCAGCCAGGCAAAGGACAGCTGTGAACATAATGCCAGCAGGGCCCTGTATACAGAGTCGTGAGACCATATCAGCATCCAATGGCAAGGAATTCCTTTCTGTCAAGCAAATTGTTGCTCTTAGAGAAGAACAGAAACTCATGTGAAAAGGCCCATCCCAGCAAAAACGACAAAGTAAATGTTGTTTTAGTTCACATTACCCCACGACCTCAAATAAGTAGAGAAGTCAGCTCAAGTCTGGTGCAAGACAGTGTAAGGACCTGTGGAGCACTTCTAGCCTTAAAGTACTTGGCACAAAAAGTGACTGGTTGGTCCTCAACTAATTTGAAAAATTTAAGAAACTTTGCCACTATAACACCCAGCAGCAGAAGCAGTAGTGGAATTAGCGCATGGTGCAAATGAAAACTGCATCACAGAATGTGTTAGGCGCTCCAGTCCTTATTCATGCTGCTTCCTCAGTCCTGCTGCTTAGTGTTTCTATTGGCAAGGCACCTCTGAAGGCCAAGAGCCAGGCCCTGGAAACATCAGGCACAAAGATTTCATAAAGTGTCGTTCAGACCAATCCAACAGCAGCACAAGGCAATTTTAGTGTACTACATTCTGGTTGCAGGCATGGCGTGAGGTGGCTTGTTATTCCATCAGGTGCCTTGGATCTTTGACAGTTCAGTGCTTCCTCTCTCTTAAAGTTTTAATAAATCACTAAAGCTGAGTTAGAAATTGTTTTGCCATGCTAAATTTTTTTCACAGTGAGATAGGAAAACTTTTAAACTCAATGTCAGGGCAAGAAGCAAAATATTCAAATAATTTTTTTTCTGTGTTTCTAAATGAATGAGAGACACAGAAAGGTTAAAGAGGATGCTGATGGCTAAAATATTTCATTGGAGGGCAAAAAAATGGATACCCATCAGCCTCCAATAGGTTCAGATACTGCTTCGCCTTTGCATTGCTTGCCAAAGTGCCATTGTAAACACCAAGCCTATGGTACATACTGGAGTTTCTCTCCACTGTCCCTTTTCTTTGCAAATGGTCAAATACTAACCGGAGAATGGATGTGAGTCTGGTCTGCCATGCTCCAAAGAAATTTTTCTATCTACACATTTATTTCTAAAGTCAGTCTCTCTGACTATGTTATTGTTAGAAAGCTGAACAATTGCACAAAGTGAGACAACAATAAATTCCAAGCTGGAGAACAAGAAGTCTGGGAATGGGGCAGGGACAGGAGGATAATAAATTCAATAAAGTGTGAAATACACAAGGATAACAAGGGAGTGCTCTGCCTTTACTGCTCACCTGCATCAAGCCACTGAGAAATACAGCCATCTCAGTAGCACCAGTAAAACCTCATGCAGCTGCTTTCCAATGCAGAGCAGCTCACTGATCCGTCTTCCCCCCTTTGGCTGTCTGATCCAGTTCATGAAACAGCCCCCAAACCTTGGACTTTTATCTCCTGTGACACCAGCAAGAGCTGTGATTGCACAAGCAATAAAGTGACAAAGGAAAGAAGTCATAGGGGACACAGGGGCTTACTAGTGGGAAAACGCTTATGAGACTACAGAGAAAGACTCACCTAAAATCCCAATTCTTTTGGGGCTGCAGCACCTCACTGCAAAGTGGCACAAAACAGAGGAAGAGAAGACTGAGCACACAGATTCCAAATCCCAGGTCCAAATAATCAGGGTGTTGGCTTCCCTCACTCCCACAATTTGACTAAAAATTCACTGAACCCTCCAGGGATTGCTGAGAGAAAATTTGGTTTTAACCAATCTGATTTAAAGACAGCAGTGTTTCTCCACCCCAATTTTCTACCAATTTTAACACTCAGTTCAATAAACAAACAGAAAGACAGTCCCTGCCTTTCTTTTGTTATAACAGAAGACAAACAAAAACCTTAGTGTTCCCTTACAGATTCATTGCTTTCTATATGTTTGGCTGGATCAAACTGGAGCAGGTTAGGTTCCTCCAAAACATGTATTACATGGTCTCCCACTGCATATCCAAGTCCCTTATCTCTTTGGTATAAAAAAAGAACCTCTTCTGTGCTTGTAAGTGGGAAATTTAATTAGCTGAAGGTTTATGTTTAATGTCAGGTGTCTGAAACTCTTCAATAAAATAGAAGTCTCTGCTGCAAGAACAGAGAATACTTGAAACACAACTGATGTCCTCTCCATGATCCAAAACTGCTCTTCAAAAAGAACCATGTGGTTTACAGTGACACCATTACTTGGTCATTCTTCTTAATGACTGTAATTACACCATGTTATGTCTAGTACTGCAACTAGTACTGAAACAATGACAGCAACTGCCAGAACAGAAGCAAGCAGACAAGATGAAAAGAGCAGGAAAATGAGTCAACGGCCATAACTGAAAAAGTGAGATAAAAAAAAACCAGGTAGGAAAAGACCAGTTCTCTGAGGTAAACTGCTGGGACAGATGCTCAAGGCAGTCAGCTATTGCTTTAGAGGAAGGACTGAGATCACCACTCTGCACTAGTGGTTGCAGCTTCACTAATCCCACTGTAAATGGGTTCCAGTTCATTTGGGCTGGGAAACTGGATGTTAGAGCAGCCCAATCTTCTGCTACATATTGTGTTCCCCTAAGGGAAATCTTGACTGAGAGAACTCTGAAGAAGACTAAGAGATGGCAGAACAAACAGGCTGAAATGTTTGAGCAGGGGTCTGTCAGAGTACAAGAACCTGACTATTTAGCCTATTGTATTCTGACCTGCTACTGCAGTGGCTATGAAGATGAATATTGACTTTCTACTAGAAATAATTTATAGTTTTTAATAGCCCTTAAAACTGAATGAAAGCAACATTCTAACAGCAAGAATTACACCATTCTATATCCATACACAGAGTCCATGGAGCATGGCTGAAATGGCACCACGTGAGTATTATATTCCATAACATCAGTCACGAAACTATAGAATGGAACTAAATTAAACACACACAACTGTATCCAAAGCTTGAATAGAAAGTATTTTTATCCAGGACTAGAAATAATGGCTATTTATGAAGAAATATGTTTCTTCATCTATTTCTCCTGTTACAGGGCGATTCAGTTCTGTAATTAAGATGAGAATTGAGTTTGCCACTGAGTCTTTAAGTTCTTTATTTGGGGAAATAATAAAGAACCTTCTTGATTTCCTACTTTCACATTTATTGATCTCAGTCTTTAAAAAAATGAACTTCCATGTCCTTTTACAAGAGACTTTGTGGGAAAAATATATGGACTTCCATAAAACCAACTGCTATTTAGACCATTTGTTTGTGCCATTTAAACATGAATTCCAAGTATTCCATTTGAAGTATTGTAAGCATTGAAACTTGTAGATTTAAATTCTGTTAAATCTCTTCAATAGTTTTTAACTTATAAAGTGCTACAACTGGTTAAGGTGCAAGAAAACTGCTAGCATTGAATGCAGAGAAACTACCCATATTAACTGAAAGTTTGAATCTAAAAATACTTATTTCAGGTAACTGTACTTATTAGTACAAGGAGCCTTACAGAAGTTAATTAATCTTCCATTTCATTGTTGAGAACCATCATATAATTGTAAAATAAGGCATCTTTTTCACCCATGCTCACCATAACTTATATATTCCAATTACTTTGCAACATTATACTGCTTTTGACTGGGATACAGTGAATTTTCTTCATAGCAGGTGGTATGGCATATATTTTGGATTTGTGTTGAAAAAAAGGTGTTGCTAACACACGGATGTTTCAGTTATTCCTGAGGAGTGCTCACACAGAGTCAAGCCCTTTTTGCTTTTCATTCCGCTCCAGCAGTGAGCAGGTGAGGGGTGCCCAAGAAGTGGGACAGAGATACAGCTGGAACAGCTGGCTCCAACTGACCAAAGGTGTCACACTTACCATATAAATCTAGGGGAAGAAGGAACCTGATTATAAAATTGGACAGATCACATAACTGAAAAATATGCAAATAAAAAACTTGTGATGATGTTCAAACAACAGAGGTATATGAGAAAGAGGTATCAGGAGTCCCATATACTTTAAAACTGGTTATTTGGATATAGCTTACTTTGGTCACTGAGGGTCTTATGATTTGCATTAATCTCTAGCTTAAAGAGCACTGTGTATAAACAATTATGTTAGTAGGACAGAAACTCTACGCTATTCCTAACTGTTATGCAAATTTTAATTTCTGGTATGTATTTTTGAGTTAGCATCCAGAAAACACAATTTTGTTTTTGAAACTTGACACAGAGACAACAGAAGAAGAACAAACAAAAGCACAGAACTTGCCAAACTTTATTTGTAGCCAGCTTCTTGTTCCTTATGTATCTGAATTAGCTTCTTCCTCCCTTTTAATTCCATTTCACTTCTCTGTCCCTTCTAAAGAAGAATGAAATTGTTCTGGGATATGCTTTCTTTTCAGAAAGTCAAAAGTCAGAGGGAAATAAATGCTTCCTCATTATATCTGCAAAAGCTAATTTAAATTTTGGGTTAGGCTATTACAGCTTTCCATGAAGCTACAGTTTCAGTTGGGATTTGCTTTTCACTTCACCTGAAAACAAGTGTGGTTTACAAAACAGGCTTCTTTCACATTTGGAGGGAAAAAAAAATGAACGTCTTCAAAGAGCAGCAGCTACCAGCTGAGAGAATTGTAGAATAATGAGGTTGGAAGTGACCACTGGCTGCCTCCAGTCCAACCTAACTTCTTCTCAAAGTGACATCAATATGAAACCACACCATGTTGCTCATGACTTTATCACGTTAGGCACTGGAAATCTCCAAGGATGGAGATGGTAAAAACCTCTCTGGCAACCTGTTCCAATGATGGACAGCCTCCATGGAAAAAGTTTTCCCGTGTAACCTGTCTGAAATGCTCTTGTTTCAATTCAAGTCAGTTGTTTCTCACCCTGTTGTCATGGAGCACTGTGAAGAGGTTGCCTTTCTTGACAACCTCTGCCCAGACTGTTAGGCTGCCATTAGGTCTCCCTGGAGCCAACAAAGAAAGGAATATTTTTTCTTTCCCAGGCTGTACAAGAGCAGTACCCTTGGTCTCTCTTTACATTGCAAATGCTATGGCTTCCTGGCTGTACCAGTTGCCCTCTGTCAAACTTTCTCCAATTTATAGATGTCTTACTTTTACTGGGGACCTTAAACTGGATGCAATATTCTAGATACCAAGAATCTTTCCTCTGGAGAAAATAGAAGGGGATTTTATTTTTTTCCCCTGAAGGTCTCCACTTTTCTCCCTCCTTTAGGCATGTCTGTGTGTACTTACTTCACACATACAGATATTCTGGACCTAAGTATCTCTCCCCTGATTTTGTATGATCAAATGATACTTTGCTTTTCCTGGATTATGCTAATGTTAGTGAAAGTCAGATTGGTAAAAAAATGCACATTTTAATGGTATTGTTTACACATGTATGCATACAAAATAGTTAATATACACACACAGTCATTACTTTTGTGACCAAATCCTTGAAATGTTATTGTGTGTTAAGGCACAAGTACAAGTGATATAGGTATCACTTGTACGCATTAATGGGAACCTCTAGGTTATTTTGTTTGCTTTGTTGTTGTTGAGGTTTTTTTTTTGTTTTTTTTTTGTTTTTTTTTTCTGTTTTGTTTATTTGTTTTTGTTTTCTTAAAATTGCTTCTTCTAAGTTAAAGGATGATGTAGTGTCCTGGTTCTGGCTAGCACAGGGTAATTTTCTGCAGTAGGCAGGAGGGAGCATGGCTGTGACCCAGAGGATATTCTACACCACCTCATGACATTTTCCAGTTGGAGGGAGAAGGGAGTCTTTTCTGGAGACAAGGGGCTCCTTCCCATTGGGATAGCATGGCTGTGGTTGGGTTGGGGTGAGAATTGTGCATGTGAATTACTCTCTCTTTTGTATGCTTTTGTTATTAATATTGTAGCTGTTACTGTTTATTTTGTTGTCTCATTGCTGTTTCCAGTAAATTATTCTTATCTCAACTCCTGAGCTTCACCTTATGTGCCTCCAGTTCTCTTTTCCATCCTGTTGCAGGGGAAGAAGCTGGAGGGAGAAGGGGGCAATGAGCGAGTGGCATGTAGTTTGGAGAATCCCTCATTAAATTGGGGAGTACCATTGCTAAACCAAGACTCATAGAAATCTCAGTTAAAAAAAAAAAAAACGGAGAAAAAGAATAAAGTAGGAGAAATGCTTTTTGTAAGGCCAGGGAAGACCTAAGAGCAAAAGGAGAAGTCACCAGATGAGCCAAAATTCTCAAGCCCTTGTCATGCTGGGGCTTAAGACAGAAAGTGTAAGAATCTGGTGAAGACCTTAAAGAACAGTAGGTGAAGGGAATGTGCACCTGGCATTGCCACATTGCAGTTTTACAGTTCTCATGAAGATTGGAGCATATGTGGAAGCCTATATTTTGCTCACTGGGGAATTACAAAGTCCAAAAAAGAGCAGTAACTCTTGGGAATGCAGTTTTGAACAGCAAATCATAGAGCTAACTCACTTGGATCAAAGCAGCAAACTTCCACCCCAGTTCAAAACAGACTGTCTAAAAACACTCCCAGTGCTTATTCTAGACTACCATAGTATGGCAAGCACCATGAGGAAATAAGAAGACCCAGCAGACATCCATACATGCGTCCCTTCCACATATAAATCAGAGTGCAAATTTTCATTCATTTGGGATGGCTTGGGAAATGCATTGTCTACCTTGTTATTCATAATTACTGTGGCCATCCCACCCTTGGCCTGGTACAGTTCCCAAGCTTTATGCACATGTGACATTCTTTTCTGTCTCCCTTGGCATGTGTTTAAAGTACTGTCACACTATTGGATGACAAGGGCTGCAGATGTCCATGTAAATTAAAGGAAACTGTAACCAAAATGTCAAGAAGTTCATAAGAATCCTCATAATGGTGCAATTAATTTCTAATCATGTCAAAAGACAGGCCTGAGAAATTAAATGTTGCTGCTTATGCACTTATAGGAGTCCTTGTTGCCTTTTACAACCCTTTCAAGTTCGGCTCCAGATGGCCTCTGGCTTTTCAAGTCATGTCTTTGTATGCTTAAGACAGTGTTTCCATACAGAGAGGTTCTGATTCATAACCTGAATGTCTTAAGTATGGAATACTTAAGGCATTCAAAACCCCTCTGGACCTGGGCAACCAGGTCTCAGTGGTCCTGCTCGAGCAGAGCTGGACAAGACAGCCTCCAGAGTTCCCTGCCAACCTCAATCAGTCACTCTGTGGGTCCACTTCGGAACACATCAGCCTCTAGAACAGTGAGGTAGGTAGGAGATAAAATCTTCTACTTTAGATGTTATAACTTGTATAAATCAGTAGCAATACAAAAGTTCTTGCCCCAGGGGATAATCAGGTGAGCGCTCCCACACCTTCTGGATAGATTTTGTAAATGCTGTCAACCAACTTACAGTGACATTTTGACTGTTCAAATTAACATGGTACATCCTACTGCTGATTCCCGCAAATCATTATTGTTAATATTTCTGGGATTTAAAGCATTTACAAAGTAAATGGCTGTTGCTGCCTACTATACTTGTTAAACATTGTATGTTACTGCAAATTCGATAGGCTATGCCAAAAATGTAAGTTAAAAATCAGTGAAAAGTCTCCTACAATGTGTCAGATCAACACAAGCAAATTCTTAATTTCTAAAATATCAGTAAAAAATTGCACTTCAGTTTTTAAATTATTAAAAAAAACCCCATTTAAATGAGTAATAAGGGCACCATAATAAATTCTTTCTAGCTTGGTAAATCATACCATAATTTATGCACACACTAAATGCTGACCAAATTCATTAAATGCAATAATCACAAATTGCTTGGGGTTTCTATTCACTATTAACAGGCTTTAAATAAATGCCTATGAGATTTAGGAACAAAAGTTGTTTTTGAAACTTCCCTCCAAGGTTTTAATAAACTTAATGAGAAGGGAAAACTTGAAAAACCTCTAGAAACCTGAGTATTTTTGACTTTCAAATGCTGAAACACTGAAAACATACACAGTTCTGCTACTGCAAATGCTTTTTAGACATAAATAACTAGTCCTCTTTATTTCCAGTGAGTATAGTATTCACACTAGATTTATTATTTACCTCTGTAGCCCACATTCCTCATCACAGACATTCAGCCTTCAGATTCACAATTTTCAGCTGTGTTGATGCCAATTCTCCTGCCTTTAACCTGCTGGCAGCTCTGTATCTCCTCTCACACAGGAGGTCAGGATGAAATGAGAGCTGTAACCCAACATCACTCTGTAAAACAACCTAACTCCTTCACTAGACCACACAGAGCTTTTCCTTAGGGACTAAAACCCACTGATCCATGCAGATGTTCAGTGCAGCCCACCTAAATTAATGAGAATGGGTATTTCTCTCATTCTCCATACTGCCACAGAACATAAGGAATTAAAAGGCACATATATTGGGGTTGAAGAAGAAACGGGTATTTTAGAATTACAAATGTATTATTCTAAAATTTATATTGACTAAGTTACGTATGTGCAAACAATCAGGGAAGAAACAAGCATTTAAGTAATCTGGTTCTTTTGTCCATGTGTTTTTAAGTGATCACATTGCCATAGCAAAGCTTTTTAGTGTAAAAATCAGCCATCACAAACTTTTCACTTCCCTTAGAAGAAACTAATACAAAATTCAGGCTATAAGAAGGGGACTCCTGTTTCAAAGAGATGGTTGGTGAGCAGTAGAGCAGAAATGCAGGCTTTGATTCATTGATGTATTCACATTTTTCCAACAAATACCTATTTGATAAGGCCATTTCCTCACTCAGTCAGACATCATACAGAAAATTTCCCCTATGAGTCACTCATTCATATTAGAATCAATCATTTTACCTGTAATAAACACGCAATGTTTGGACTTCTTCCTCTAGTTTTTTGCACTGTTGAAGAGCAGCTTCCTTTACTTGTTGCAAAGCTATCAGTTCTGCCTGTGAAAATGATAAACAACTGATAACTAATTTATTCAGAACATCCATACTTTTCTGAAAACACATCAATCTGTGCAATAATTTCAACCATTATAACTGCACACATAGAGTTATACTGTTGTATGTAACATAGTGTTCTGGTTTAACCCCAGCCAGGAACTAAGTACCAGGTAGCTGCTTGGTCACTTCTTTCTCCTTCTTCTCACTGATGGCATGGTGAGGAGAATCAGGAAAGAAAAGAAAATCAAACTTGTTGATTGAGGTAAGAACAGTTAAATAACTGAAACAAAGTAGAAGATAATAATAATAATGATATTAGTATGAGTAATTGTAATAAAAAGGAGAGGGACAGAGGGAGATAAATCCCAAGACAGGCAAGTGATGCACAATACAACTGTTCACCACGTGCTGACTAATGCCAAGCCTGTCCCTGAGCTGTAACTCACACCCTTTCCTGGTAACTCCCCCCATTTTATATACTGGGCATGATGTTTTATCACATAGAATGTCCCTTTGGCCACTTTGGTCAGTTGTCCTGACCATGCTCCTTCGCAGCTTCTTGTGTACCTCCTCACTAGCAGTGCAGGACATACTGAAAGTCCTTGACTTGGGGCAAGCACCACATAGCAACACCTAAAACATCAGTTATCAACATTATTTGCATACTGAATCCAAAACACAGCATGGTATCAGCCACCAGGAAGCAAACGAGCACTACCCCAGACTATTTAATTCATATGAAATATTCCTTCTTTTTCTAGCACTGAAATTTTTCTATTTTTTTCCCCCTAGCAGATTCATGTTTTGAATGGCTTCTCCCGTGTAAGTTTTTCGAATACCTAAGGTTAGAACTCTTCAACTCAGCCAAGTGTTTATCAGCAAACATATTTCATATGATATATATGCAATATATATTCATATGATATATATTGCTATACTGCAAAATTGTTGACCAACATATAGAAAGTGAAGCAAGGCTCTTGGCCATGAACTACTGACACATGACTCTGGTCTGCACATGGCTCCCTAGCTGTTAAGGGCAGCAGCCCCTGGCTGATGTTAGCAGCAGAAGAGCTGCTGGATAACCAGGACCCTTGAGCAGCGGCAGGCAATGAGGCAGCAGGGACTCCAGAGGCTGGCACTGACAGCTCATGCTGGGATCTGGGGGCATTCTTACCCAGGATCTGGTTTATAGAGGGGTGAGGGAATCCTTGAGCAATCACCATCATCTCCCATCTGTGAACCCCATCGGACACTCCCCCTCCCACCCTTGATTCACACTAAAGGGAGCGTGACTCACGACCATAATGGAAATTGCAGCACGCGGCTTGCAATTCAGGAAGGGAGTCAGCCCCAACAGCTAAAGAGGAGGCAGGGAGAAATAAGCATTCATGCATATTTAATATGCGTCTATACCTTAATCACCATTAATTTTAAAAGTCCAGTTCCAATAGCACTGCAGGACTGCCTTGAGGGCCCAGGTACCATATAAATAAATCAGTGAGTGATTTATTGTTGTAACAACAAATAAGATCAGGCTTCCACAGCAATTCCTTGACACATGAGCCTGAGCATTGGGCTGTTTTCCAATGTTTTTAATTCACGGTGTAAGTTATTAATTGTACAAATTGTAAGGCCCTTAACCAAGTGGTACATGTGTGAGAAATGCCAACTGTGGATTCTGCCAACTCTTCAGGACAGTGTTGCGGAAAAGTTTCTTAGTAAATTAAAGACCTGTTATATGAGCTACAAACCCATGAAGGGAAATGCACATAGTTCAGCCTCTAAGTCTGCCAAACTCACTGTATAATCATGAACAGCTCTGCCTGTATGCCTCAAAATCTCTCTCCTAAAACAGGGCTCCCGCTTGCTTCTGTTTCCTGTTTGTCTCTTAAGACTGTAAGTCTTCAAGGCAGGTGTTTTACTGTTTACTGTCAACTCCCAGTCATCTATGGGCAATTCATTCTGCTGGTTGATTAATCATGTCCTGGATACCTGGCTGATTCCTGGCAAATTTTATTGAACACCGCATTGCACAAACGCAGCTACACAAGCAGTCTCTGAACCGTGCTGCTCGGTGGGTCGTGTTGCACCCAGGGTTTTGCACTGCCCAGGTACAGGACCCACTGCTGTAATTGCTCCTGTGAGAGAGATCCATAAAGTTTTAACAGGAAGTTCCCTGGTGAATAAAAACTTTCTTACTATATGGGGGGCGTTCCTTCAGCTTTAAAAGCAGAAAGCGTTAATGTTTAACATCTGAGTGACAGTGGTTTTGAGCTTCTGATACTGAAAACAATGTACTGCATGCTGGCAAGCCCTAACTTCTGTCAGAAAGAGGTTAAAATCCTCTGCAGGTGAGCCTCTTGCCTGGTGTAGCTTGCTGCCTTGCAAGCAGAACTCACAGAACACAAGATGTTAGCCAAACCAAGCTATTTTCTGTAATTATACTGTTCTGTAGGTGAAACAACATTCTTAAAAATTGGAAAACACACTTGAATCAAAGTAGGTGGTTTGTTCTAGAGGCCGGTAATTAACATCCTTGCCAATTTTCAGTGTACTGTGAAGTGTGATTGAAATGGTAGACTGGAAGGAAATGTTTGCAGCTGACACACCTACTCAGAGAGATTAACGGCTAGTCTCTTTGGAGAACTATCATAAAAATACACCTAATGTTCCACTTGCTGTTCAGGACAAGAGTCAGAGGCCCTAGAGTCTTAAGACTATTATTTATGTCAGTTTTTCAGCAGAAAAAACTGCACTGATTTGACTGGGTTTGCATCTGGGTTTGTACCAATAAAAATATCAGCAGAATCAGGTTCTTTGGATTAAATAAAAAAAAAAAAACAAACAACAAACCCAAGAGCTACAAAAAGTGAAGGGAAGAAAAACAGACATTTTTTAGCCTCCTCAGTAACTTCCAGTGGAGTTGATACTAGGCAGCTTCAAGAGACCAACAAAAATCCAAGCACAAGAGTCTCTGTGCACAGCATGCAGCCATGCGACAAAATGACCCATTGTTCACAGGCCTGAAGGGTGGTAAACACAAATAAACGAGTCAAATATCCTCCCAAGGCAGAGATGTCTTCCTTCACTAGAAGAAGGAAAGCAAAACAGTGCTCATCACAACGTTAAATTGCTAACTAAAATAATGGCATCTGCTCTACAGTAAAGAATTTGGAAGACTCCTAAATGTATATTGAAATGCATCCATACTGCATATGGCAAAAATCCTGCATGAGCTCACCTCTAGTAATAACAATAGCTGCTTGAGAACTTTTTAACAAAATATTGTTCCTCTGGAAAATGTCAAGCTGTGGAAATCAGAACTTTTCACAGAAATTTATCTGTTTTGATTAAATTGTTTTGGAAGGTAGGGTAAAGAAGAGGCAAGAAGAAGAATTACATGCAGGTTCCTCTGGTGGTGGTTTCCCATAAAAAGGCCACTTTAGAGGTGAGCTTGGTCACCTTTTGGTATAGGTGTCACTCTCAGCAAAGCTCCTTTTTAACCCTGAAAGGGTATTATGATCTCTTGGATACTGTGAAAAATATTTCTGAAGATTTTGTTTTGTCCAGAAGTTTTTACACTTTCATATTTGGTTTAATGTGGATAGATCCTTTCTCATTCTCTGTCCCCCTATCCACCTTACTGCAAAGGAGAATTGTTGTTGCATTATTTTCCCATTTTTCATTTTAGCAGTTATTTGGTGAAAATTTAAATTTTCCAATTAAATATAAAATCTAATCGCTACCTATCAAACTTAAAATAGCTGGTCTCAACTAATGAAAATCTTGGTACTGATCTTTTGCTGTTGCTTTTGCCTCAAAACATTTAAAAGAACAATGTCATGTGTTTTCTTACCACAAAGTCTGGGAAAAATACAAGACATAAGCAAAGGAAAACAGAGGATAAAACTAGTTTTTATCTTTTCCTAATTCCTCTAGGGCAAACATGAGCACCCTCAACGCTAATCTAAATTGAAAGAGGTAAGAACACACAGCCTCCTATGCTGTCAGGTTCTCTCTGGAACCTCGCCTTTGTGTGAGAGATGGCTTTTGTAAGACTTTTCAATATCCAATAGAAAGGAAAAAAATCCAATTAACTTGACTAATAAAGTTTCATAGCTTTTAAAAAAACTGATTTATTTTCTCATGCATTTATACAGAACATTACATATATATATATATATATAAATATATATAAATAAGCATTTATTTTTCCTTTCAGAGATAGGCTAAATAAACAACCTTTTCTGTTGCCTCTCACTAAACAGGCTCTTCATTACCCTGATCAATTTAAATGCATCTCTCCTCAGTACTCTGTACTCATGCCAGTGGAAACCTCTTACCTGACACATTCTTGTACGCTTTTTGCTCCCAGTCACCCTCCAGCCTGTTCTGCACACTACACTGGTATTACCCAGTTGACAGTGGAAACTCTTATTCATCCTGAAAAGATAATACCTTACACTTGGCACTGAAATTCCACCCCACTGCTTTTGTTTTTCCAGTACTTGAGGCCATCCCAATCTTTCTGCAAGACAGCTTGAACATACTTTGTATTAATAATATCTCCATGCCTTATTAAAAACAATTCCCAGCTCTGTATCATCAAGCAATTTTTTTGGCACATTGCTGCTCTTCATGCCAAAGGTTCTCAATGACAGCATTAAAAAAAACTGGTTCAGCACCAGCTGGTAAGAAATTGGAGAGAAATTCCACTAGTGAAATCCTTGGACCTTAACATTTCTTCCTTCAAATCTGTTTGCTGCTGCCTTCCTGCTAACTAGTTCCTTATTGCCTTTGACTAATCCCTCATCTCCTTCATGGGTACATGACATTTTGCAGACAGACATGAGTTAAACGTGCCCATTCTTCCAAACAAGAGACGCTGGGTGAATCCAGCGAGCAGCAAGCAGCATTTCCCACATTAAGCTTGTGCCTGCTTGTAAAATAACAATATATGCATTCCCCGCTGTAATTAATAATTTTCCATATGGCACAACCTACAAGCTTACGTGTCAGATTATATTAAAGAAGTTTCCTTGTCTAAATAACCAGTTATCATATCAAAGAAGAATTCTTGCATGATCGTTCTTGTGTAAAAACTGTACTTTAATTCACTCTTGATGAATCCATGCTTTAAAAATATTTTCCTTTCAAACTTACTCTGAAGTCTCACAATAAAGACTAACTGGTCTACAGTTGTCAAAATTATATTTTTTCCCCTTCTAAATATAGATGCTTTCCCTGCTAATTCCCTGTCATAGTACACTGCACATGGCCTCATAAGATTTATTAAAAAACTTTACTATCATTCCTGGAATTTCAGGTACCAGCTCTTTCAGAACTGGGGATGGAAACCATTCATTAACCCAATGCAAGCACAATAATCTACTAACAGCTGCCATGTACTCCATTTGCATTCACTTCTCTTAACCCTTATCCTCACAGCTGGCATCTTCATTGCCCAGTGCTGAGAGAAACAAAAATTAAAATCACATGCTTTTAGACCTAATCCAGAATTACCCCTGATCTCCATGCCATTCTCAGACCAGTGGCATATTTCCTCTTTCCTTGTTCTCATTTCAGTTGTTACACTATTGTTTGTTTCAATTTCCTTTCCAAGGGCAAATTTAGCTTAACCTCAGGCAATTTTCATTTGTCTCTAGATCTCCTGTTTTCTAAGACCTAACTTCCTTGCTTAATAAGTACCCTTCTTGTGGACAACTTATTTGTACTTTATTTGCATGGAAATTATAACTGACTCAATTAGAATGGGCACCCTTTCTACCCAGTACAACTTCTCTTGGCTTGACTGAGATACACATTAATGCACGAGTTTAATGCACTATTCCTTCACTCAGTAATAGTCACTACCAGCCTTTTGCTTTCTACTGACACAGGAGAGAAGAAGGTTGTGTGGGAAATCTGAGGAGTCTCCAAGTTAATTTCTACAATTTATGGTCCCAGTCATTTACATTTGGTAGAGCTGCAAAGAGAAAAGGGGAAAAATGGCAGTAAAGGAGAAAAATGGCAGTCTTTCCACTCCAGGTCCTACATTATCTGGAGTCTGAAATGGAATCCAGCCTCAAACAGACAACAGAGAATGGCTCCCATTTCTTGTGAGGAAGAAGTATGTTTCTGCTGATATTAGCAGGTTAGCTGGATAGGAAGAGCTCAGGTGTCTTCTCAGGGCAGCAGGAGATTGGGAAGGCAAATAAAAGTTTCTTTCATTCTGAATTAGAATAAACAAAAAAACCCCCCAAGTCTGTAAAAAAAAACATTTAAACTGAAGAAATATTTTAATCTTACACTATTTTTAATGCTTTTACATTTTACACATCATGTCAGTAAGAGAAATACATACTGCCTGATAGAGCAGGTCATGTTGTGACACATGAGATCCAACTTCTAACAGTTCTGTTATTTTTACATTAGCAGCTGCTACTTAGTGCAGATTACAACAGCTCATCTTATTTTCTATATCAAAGTGTCAACATATCAAACTGTTTCACCAACAATACAAGTAGGTAATGCTTTGATCTAGAAAGAAATATAAGCGCTTGTCTCATTAATTAGGGGATCAGAGGTTTTCAGGGTCAAGAAAAAGACTCCAGCTAACGAAAGGACTGAAAATGGCTAGCACTCTAATAACACACAAAGTAATCTCCCTTTTTTTTAAAATCATCCTCCTGAAGTGTCAAATTGTTTCATTACAATACAAAGAGGACACATTGACGTAGAAAATTAGATAAAATGTTTCAACTTGCATTTAAATATCAGCTGGCCTTGATGACTTTAAAAATTAAATTTAAAATTCAATTACTATAGTAATTGTTAGAAAATTTTGACACACCATGAAATACATAACTAACAAGAATAAGTCCAAATTTAAAATACAAAAATTAAACATTTTACTTCTGAAGTTTGAAGTGTAGGTTTCAATATTCACCAAATAAAACTTCTGGAAGATAAACTGAGCTGGAAAGTCTTGGAATAGTAACTGAAACTATTAGAAATTCATGCAAAGTTGTTTCTCAACACACAATTTTCTAACAGAAATAGTTTTTCTAAACCTGTCTTACGAGTAAATGGAGCAACTATTATTGATCCCTGATGGATCTGCGCTGCTGTGGAGGATCACTACAGCTAGAAAAAATACAATAAAGAACCAGCTGAGGGTTATCTGTGCGTGCGAGTTTCAGGGTAAGGGTGGCAATTGTGGGAACTCTTAACAGACTTTAAGTTGCAGCCCTCACCAACCCTCTGCCACAACCACACCCGGGTTGACATACCCTTTGGGCACAAAGGAAAGGTATCTCAACAGCAAACATGACCTTTATGAGTTTGCAGCAGGATGAAACAATTAATCATAATATTTTATTCTACAATCTAATACTACTATACTACTGTTGGTCCAAATAAATAGCTGTAATGATTTTTTTTTTTTTTTAATAAAAAGCATTATTTCACTGCATTGTGAAGATACACTGGTTTAGATGGAAGTATTTCTGAGGAATGTCAGAGAGGATTTCTGACAGAAGAGAGAACTCCTCCCCAGCCTTGTGATTAGATTATTTGTTTTGAATGCAGAAACCTAATGCTGACTCCCAGCTTCTTGCACTAACCCACTCTGGGCAGCATGGTGGACTCCTCCCAGTGAGACTGCTTCCCTGCTACAAAGTCATGTGAATTTTCCATGGTTCTGGTGACTATCATTGTCTCTCTTCTCTCTCTGTGACTGACAAAAATATTTTTTTACTAAATGGCTAAGTATGTGAAAAGCAGATCCAAACAGGGATACATAATGGAAAACAAGATGAACTCCAGAATTCAACCATCAAAATGTTTGAGGGTGCCAAACTTGGATCAGGGAGCTGAAATAAGAGCCTTCACATAAATGATGTGAGAGCATCAACAGTGGGTTTTTAACCTGTATGATTTTCATTTACCGTACAAAGAATTTATTAATGTTTTCTTTTATTGGAATTAAGAATTTTAACCCTGAAATCTTCTTTCTAAAAGAAAAAGTTTAAATGTCATTTTCAAGAAATATGGTGCTTCACCTCTATCTTATGTCACCTTCCTCAACTCAGCCTTTACGCCATCCCTAATTTAATATTTTTAAGGAGTTTTTCAGAAGACTTGTAAGAGATGTCACTATCTAACATTTAGACTCTTGTCTCCATCACAACAAATTCCCCAGTGAGAATACATTACCATACCAGATGAACATTGCTTGCATGGTTGTTCATTTCTAAGAGATCCTGTTGTGACTGGGACGTTAGCAACAGGTCACAACAAATTCTACACAGATTGTGCAATTAGAAGAAAAAAAAAATCACCAAATACCTTTTGACTGCCCTGAGAAAGAAAATGAAAGAATACAATAGCATTTTTGCTGAGACTAGATATGTATCTGGTTAATTTTATGACAATAAAAGCAAACAATATCATTATGCCTGACATATGATGCCTTATTCCTGTACTATGTGCTCACACCACATTGGGAAGAAGCTCACTGTACCAGCAGTATTTAACAAGTAGTTTGCTCCTTTACAAGCACATATTACAGGCCGATTTACCCACAGAAGTGGGCCCATCCCAGGAGGTGTTCAAGGTGACATGATGGAACTCTGAGCAACCTGGACTAGTGAAAGGTGTTTCTGGTCATAGCAGATGGACTGGACTTAGGCGACCTTCAAAGTCCCTTCCAATCTATGATTCTACAATTCACCAATTACCACATTATGTAAGAAAGTATCTATATGAAATGCCCATGATAAGTTTCAGTGAGAATTAAGGATTTGATCATCTAACCTTAGATATGATGAGACAAATTTTCTTCATCATCTGCAGTATTATTCTGTAATATGCCATACATTTTCCAAGCACTGATACAGTATACTGATATACTGAAAATTGCAGGGAAAATTACCCATTCAAAGGACAATCCAAGACACGTGATAAGAGTGTGAGACTAATACATGGAAGCATTTTATTTTAAAGAATTATTTAGGGAGTGAGGACGATTCATTTGGAATTCTGTCCTTGTGAGGTTGACACAAAACTGCAATTGACTTCCCAGGGTC
This sequence comes from Pyrgilauda ruficollis, assembly GCF_017590135.1. Lineage (NCBI taxonomy): Eukaryota > Metazoa > Chordata > Aves > Passeriformes > Passeridae > Pyrgilauda > Pyrgilauda ruficollis. The sequence goes on along the minus strand of NW_024524155.1, from coordinate 1,310,174 downwards.
AAGATTTCATTTATGGTTTCCATTCTTTTGCATATATAGGTTAAAAACCCCAGAGATACCATCATACATGCCTACTATGCATAGGGATAACTACCTAATGATATTATAAGTCTTATTTTAGGTAAGATATAGCCATAGTGAATGACAAAAAGGTGCCTGAAAAATTCAAAGGATGACAGCTCCAAAATACACACTCATAGCTGGACTGGGCTTTGCACATAAGTAACGCCATGTGCAGAGACACTGACCTTTTGGTAGGAGGGATTTTATTAAGAACACAAGCTGGGGGTGCTTTAAAGAGCAAATAGATAGGACTCTATATACAGGTAGGTAGATACCTGACTCACTACTAAATCACAATGTACACTGTGAAAAGAACATAAAAAGAAAACAATCAAGAATACTTTCTTTTAATAGAGAAAGAAAAACCCATTCACAACTGTGATTTCTGCACAGCAGTCACGGCTTTACAATCTATATGAAAATAACACATGTAAATGAATTTCTTTACTTCTCAGATTACATACCATTTACAGCTGAGGACCTGTAGAAAGGAAATATATTTCATGTTCTGTAATTCAGGTTTGGCCTTGGTGACATCACAAACTTTCTTTCTCATCTAAAAATCCATTTGGAAAATGCAAATTCAAATAAACAATGAAAAAACATCAGCAGTACAGAGAAACTTGTCTTATTTGAAAGTAAAATAAAGGATATTGTTCTGGGCATGGTGTAACCATTTACCTCTTCATGGCTCTATAGGTAACTGGACTGGAAAACAGATACACCCCTTTAAGACATATCAGGTTACCCAATATAAACTTAAAACAAAGGATAAAAACTGTCTCTGATTTACTTTAATACTAGGCATGTTTCTCTCAATTTTGAGAGGTCTGACTTCATACCATGAAGATGATTGCACTATACATGAAACTTTACTGGCAATCTTCTTAGGGAAAATCAAGAAGGAAACAACTGTGTAAGCTGGAGCAAGCTGAAGAAACCTTCCAGGTGGTGTCTGAGTCCTACTGGCAGGTTACTCTGGGAAAGCTTCAAATGTCAGCACCCATGATAAACCCATTGTCCACAAAAATTTGGCCACCTATGATTTGAAGTCAGTATCTGCCACAAACAGCAAATTGCCAGCACATGATCCAAAAGGTAATGTCATGTTGTCTCAGAAGCTTTGTGGTAACAAAGACCCTATTCAATAAAAACAACTTTACCCTCAGCCCCAAAAGTGTCTTATCCAGTTTGGGGCGGAACTGAACTGGCAGAATAACAGAAAAAAGTTCATATTACAGCCAGACATGTTTTATCTGTGCAGCAGCCAGAAACTGTGTGCTCTCAGGGCTCTCCATCTGGCACATTTTTGAGGCTCCACTAACAGACCCCAAACTAACCACATTACCCAACTCTCTACTGCTAAAAAGAACAGACCAGAAACTATGTTCTGACCTTGAGATCTACTGACATGACTTTATTCATGTTAAAAAATGGTCAGAAGTTCTCTTCCATTCACCTTCCTAGAAGGAAGGGCTGCTAACACCAGACTGTCAAAGGGCCATAGGTCCTAGCACACAGTACGGTTCAAAAGCATCATCTGGGAGAGTGGGTTAAAACCATGCCAGGGAGTTCTCCAAAAGAATGCATGAATGGTTGCATGTCATTGTGCAAGTCCGTGCCCTGATCCTATTTTTGTTACTAGTCTATGTTCAGGTAACTGGTCTTATAAATTAATAATGGCTTAATAAACTTGATTAAGGTTGATAAATCTTTCTCTCGTTCCCAGTAAGCTGGTGAGGCACTCAGCTGTTAAACAGGTATCACCCGCATCTCCATTTCAAGGATGTAGGAGTAATTCTTTCTCAAATCAAAGGCAAATCTTTCTAACCTTTCTTCATCACTCAGCCTCTACTGCACACCTCCTTATAGTAAAGTCCTTGGCTTTGACCAGCCATTGAAGATGTCTTTCATTGCTGTTTGAACTTAGCTGCCCTTGTCACCTCTGATTTCAGTGTGACACCAGTCCAAGAGAAACAGTCCAGCTGAGACACTCTGCAACATTTCATAAAGCTCTTTACGTAAGAAAATACGTCATTGAAATAATTCATTCTTCGTCAGAGGGGAAAAACCAGCATGCAAGGCAGTAACTTTATGGAAAAGTAAAGTTACTTTATGCTTCAAAGATTGTAACAGATGCTAAATGACAATACTCTCCAAAATAAAACCTTTCACGTGAAAAGACAGAATGACTGTTACCTCCTGATAGACAGTACTACCACAGAAGGCAGCAGTGTCTAACCACATTATCAGAATTTAACTAAAATTCTTTCATAAAAGCCATGAGTCTGTAGAGGTCTATAAATATTAATTGGTCCAGTTAAATTATTTTACTCTTCCAGGATTTGTAAGGAAAGGCATGCAAGAGATTAAGAGTTAATGTTTGTCACTTGACCTTGTGGTCTTCACCTTATGACCAGCAGGTATGCATACCCAAATTTATCTGATATTTTTGTATATAAAGAAACACAGAATCAAAGTGCTGAGTTCAAAAGCAATTGTTAATCTAAGAAAAGAAAAAACCAATTATTGAATAAAAGTATCTGTTATCAGGAGATTTAGGAATAAGAAAGAATCCATGAGTATGCCCCACACTGACATATACAGAGCATGAATACTAAGACATTCTCAAATGCAAGTCTGCTAGTACTTCTCATTTGATATCTGAAGTTCTTATCAAACAATATAGCAAGACAATTTGAGTTCTTTCTCCAGCTGGATTATGTCATGCCTAGCAGCATTGGGAAAAAGACAGGAGTTCCATGTCTGCACTTGAGGCTGGCTGTAGGCTTCATGACCTTGAGCTACTTGTGCAACTGGAGTGACCATGAATTTCTGAGACACTGTGAACAAGCCACCATCATGTCTCCTGTGATGCAAGCATCCTCAACAGATAGTTTAGAACAGTTTCAGTCTCTATTGTTGCAACACTAGCTGTGTAAAAGAATCAGTCATATTGAGTCTGAGTAGTTGATTCTGAACAGAACAACTCCCTCAATCTTGCTTTCTCCACTATCTTAACAGCAATGCTTTCTACCCAAGTAGAACTCAGAGTAAGGACTTAAAGTAAGAAAAGCAAATAGAGGTGTTTGTGAGAACATACATTAAGTCTTTATAGAAGACATTTGAGAATAGCACCGGAGAAAATTCAATAGAGGGCACTTTCCTATCAAATCAGCAGGCAATGGATCCATCTATGGTTTGTTAAGGATGTTATACTGTTAGAGAGATCTGTTGATACAGGTGAGTTAGCTTCACTCAGGACTCAAAAGTATGTTCTGATACTACGGATTTCTGCTCCTTTCTGTTAAAAATCTATTTACTAATTTTTTATGAGGTAATCATATTACCTTCTATTGCATATCTATTCAGTTAGATTCTAGTAGATCTTTGCATTGGGCAAAACCATTTTGTTTCAGTTCCTATGTACATTTTGGTGTTTAGTTACTTGAATTTCTGTTGCAACTCAGACTCAACTACATTTCTACTGGGAAAAAAAGTAATACTGTAATCTTTGGAGTAAAGGAAGTGAATGAGAAAAGGGATACATTACCCATAATAATTTTCTTAAAAATTGTTAACATGTGAAATAACATAATATAATCCACTGAAAAGATAAACATTTTTCTCAACTATCAAATCTTCCAGCAATTTTCCACAGCATAATCTAATACAGAATGTTTATTTATTTCTTCTTATTTGTGCAACACTGAAAACATAATTGTGATCAACAAAGATTGTTGTGTACAAAAAAATCTTCATGATAAACCCAGACAGTAAACACTTATCTGTGTTACTATCTTAAAATTTTAACCAATGCTTTTGTTTTTATTGATTCAGAGTATATATTCTACTTCTGCACCTATTAGTCATTTCCCAACTTGAACACCTGTTGAACTAAACTTGTCTTGCCAGAATATTTTTAATTATGCAATCTGTATTCTGTCAATGGCAAGCACTTGAGCAGAATTTCTTTTATACCTTTCAACATACCCAGCAGACAATTAAGAACTCAGTGTACAGAAATATTTGCCAACTGAAATGTTAGTAAAGCAAGTTTAATCAAGTGATCTTGACTAACTTTTACCAAAGAATTACAATTTTCATCATCGGTTTATCACTTCAAAATACCCCTTCAAATGCTATTTCTTAGAAATTTTTATTTACTCAAGTCTTTCACACAATCTATAATACATGCCTGACTTGCATAATACTTCAGCCATAGATCCATTAATGCTTGAATACGTTCTTTTCATGGGTAGCACAATGAATGCCAAATTTGTCTCCGGCTTTTAAGAAAATTTGGTTTTTGCAGGGAAAATCCTAACCCATTGAAGCCAACAGAAGTTCACTGTTGACTTCAATGGGATTAACATTTCCCTGTATTTGTATACATGCATTCTCTCTATTTAGTGACAAGTATTCCAATTACATGTGTGCTGTACCCAAGGATAAGTCTAATTAAGAGAAATGTCTTTGAATTAGTGTTTGATGACTGATACTATAAACATAGATATTTAGACAACCATTGTGCAGAACCCTCTCCAATTCTGCAGCAATAAAATGGTGAGATATTTCTGCAGTGCAAGGTGCCACCTACCATTTACTTTTAAACTAAAAAACATGTGGGTCTCATCAGAGGAAAGAAAAAAGACTGTCTGTACAACAAATTTTGTAAAGCATCTGAAGAGCAGTAAAAGAATTCTTAAATAACCATCACTTTCAGAATGATGACACTTTTTTGGGGAAGGGGTGCAGAGCTATTAAACTCATCCACAAACAGGGAAACCCATTACTTTCTTTTGGAAGCTGCTGGATTGGCAGCCCTATTGCAAAAGCATACTGTAGTAGATTATCCCTGTTGTATGAGACTCCACAAAATGCTTTTGATCCATTTCATCTTGCAACTTAGCAAAGAAATGTTGCAATAAGAAACAGCACCAGAGATCTGAAAAACTTAAGCTCTGGATTACCATATTGTGTTGTCCTGCCATTCAGTGTGTCAGACAAAGGCAGTGGTGTTCAAAGTAGAAAAAGGAAAAAGAAACTGGTCACAGAAAGTGCCGAGAACAGAGTAAATAATATTCCTCCACATCCCTACTCTTTCATAGATCTGTTGTTAAAAGAGTTGCAGCAATTAGGCTTTTGTTAATTACCAGCTGTTGAAACAGATGTGTTGACTGTCCTTATTAGCCAACAGCTGGGACAGGAGAACAATTGATGCTCTCTAAAATCAACAGCCAGCTGCTTTGCAGTAATTATCTCCTATGGATAATACAGGTGATAAAAAGCAGCAAAAAGGTTATGAGTTTCAATAACCAAGGTATTGTTATTGAATATTACTGGAATATATGGTTAATTTTAGAAAATGAGTAGAACAGCAAATTGCTATGTCTGCTTCCTATCTGCATTGTGTCAAGGTCACATCATATGCAAACAGTAGAGGGAATATAATCAGAAAAAAATCTCAAAACACTACAATTTTTCTAATTTTTAAGCCTCTTACTTATTTTTAATGTCTGCCTGATTAAGAAATGCTTTCTCTTTCAGGTGACTATGACTAGATGTCAGTCATTATTCACTCAGTTCCCCATATGCCTCTCTTTGCATTCAATTTTACCATAAATGACTTTGCAATGTGCAGATGGCTATTCCTACCTGTTGGGAAATTTTATTATACAATATATAATAAAGAAATGATTAAAGAGGGGGGCCATCCCTCTAGAGAGTTAGATTCTAGTCTCAGGCACGTAATCAAATCCTAAGGATATTCACTTCACTTCTTGGAATTAAGTTTCTCTAGCACTAAAATGGGGGAAGTATGTTTATCTTGATCGATCACTTTATGATTGATGACTTTAACATACTATTTAAGTGCAAAGTAATGCTTGCATAATACATTACTGTAACAGTAAAAAAACCCACATGCTTTTCTCATAGTGCTATACGTCAAAAGTTATAAAATGAACAGCTCTTTAAGAAGGCCAGGACTGGGAGCTACAAGAGTAAGTAAGTCCCAATATCTAAATGGATATAATATCTAAATGGAATATACTAACATAGGTAGTCAGATAGTTTATATTTACTTTTGCTCCTGCTTTGATTTATATTTTCTCATCTCGATACCCTATTCAATGCATTCAAAGAAAAGCAAAGCAGAGATTTTAAACCATTTCTATTAGCTGCTCAGTTCATCTCAAGCCAACAAAAGATATGTCTACAAGAACCTACAACCATGTCTATTCACTAATTAGTCTGTACTTAAAGACACTGCCTTACTGAAAGCAGGGATTAAGGCTGATTGAATACTCTGCCTTTCATAGACCTCCCTTATGTCTCTGTTGGGTCATCATAAGCAGCTTGTTCTCTGAGCTTTAAGTAAGGAAGCTTGAAAATCAGTTCTGGGCTCATCAGTAGGCACTGGAGCAATTAAGAGGAACTATCAACATTTTAAGGGACACATGAAAAAATTAACTAACCAGATTTTTCAGTAACAGGGATGAGTAAAAACATATCATACTCTCATGGTAGCTATATTTTAAGAAACATACACTGGGGTGTACACTCTTATTTTGAGATAAAGCAAAGCAATGTACTTCTCTGTTCCCACTTCAGATTCAAAAGGAAAAAAAATGTCATTATAGTGAGAAAATCGACATGGCTCCTTCAACACACATACTCCCATCTATTATCAGGAATCCACAGCAAGTATGCTGAAATAAACAGAAAAACTGAGTAGAGTTGTCAGTTTTCTGCTTTTGGAAGAATGATAAAAATAATGAGAAAAGGAGAAGGAATGGTTTTAAGCAATGGCTTTTCATTTCCTTTTCATTCTCTCCTTAGTTCTCCGTCTGCTTCTCTCTACTTTTTCAGTGCTTTGAAGCCGTTGCACTGGGTTTTCCCCCAGAAAGCAAAATTTGGCTCTTTGCCTTTTGTCATCCATGAATGAGTTGGCGGGGGGGACTGGGGACAGAGGAAAGTTTTCGTCTCACTCTGCTTTGGTCTACCAAATGCAGTTTTAGACTGTGCCAATGAGGATAATTTGAGCAATGACAGAGCTCCTCTGCCTTAGGGAGAGATCTGAAGAAAAGTTTCTATCCAATGTGGAAAGATAATTCAGGATAGAATTAGAAAATTCTTCAGAGCTGGTGCTCTGCATGGATTTCCATGGCAGAAACTACCACAAAGCAAGCAGGAAGTTGAAGCCTTACAGATAAAAATGGTGATGAGCATCGTTTCAGTCACCTCAGCCAAGACATACTGAAGGGAATTTTCAAACTGCATGTACTCAGCAAGGGCCTCTGCTGCCTAAATCCTCCAGACCAGCTCAGGCCTCGGAACTGGTCACAGTTGGAAGTGTATCTCTGCAGAATTAACCACCAGTCCCTACTCCCAGAGCAGAAAAGCACCTGAGGGCGTGTACTGTGTGGCCACTGGCATGCTGACAGGGAGCTGAAAGCACCTGGACTTTGGTCCCGTGTCTTGCAACAGTCACAGCCTGGTAACACTCAGTTTTGACTCACCACCTAATTACAGCAACACTGCCCAGCTGAAAAACAGACCTAAGATCTGAATTAACACATGAATCGAACACTTTCTGTCTGCTGAGCCCTTGTGAACCTCCCCTGCACCAGGGCCACAGCAATCTGTCCCAGTGAACTTAATCCAATATATTTCGGTTTCTTGGTATCTATCTAGATTTTGCTAACAAAACCTACCATGCATAACCATAAGCCAACGCACAATGTGTTTCCCTTTGTATTTTGTTTTAAAATAAAACATCTAGAGACAGCACAGGCCAGTTCCCAGAGAATGTAAAGTTGAAGACTGCTGGCCAAATAAAAACTTTTCTGATATCTCATAAAATCTTTGTAAATGTGACAATCAAGCCCTCAAGAAAATTCACCTGGCAACCGCTGCATTGAAACAAAGTTACTGCAGCAACAAGTAACGTCACAGTGTTAATAATTGACATGGAAAGAATGAAAAGGTGAGGAAGGGATAAAGAGGACAAAGGAGAGATTTTAGTATAAACTTCTGCTGGTAAGTAATCAATCAAAATTAAGATTGAAAGAGTGGTATGACTGTTATATTGAAAACTGAAGCAAGCTTGATATCTTGGGCTGCTGAATGGGGCTTGTAAAACTCCATTTTCTGCAGCCTGATTTGCAAAATTTGACAAACAAATCCCCTGCTGATTTGAATCTACTTTCATTCAATTCTCCCCAGAAACTAAAGCAAACGGCAGGAACAGTGGCTTCTCATGTTTGCTGTATGCAGGAAAAGAGTCATGCAATGCCTGGTTCTGCAGGTTAAGGCACGAATTAGCAACACAGTGGTAGTGAATGAGTTTCTCCATTTACATAATCTAACAAAAGACCACTCCTCTTGGAGGGAGGAACTACATCCTAGAGACACTGTTTAGAAGAAACTAGTTCTGATGACTAAGTTATCAATAGCCTCGGGTGAAATGAACTGCTGTCTTAATATCTACCACTACTACTGCCAGAGGTCAAAGCAGCAAGAAAAAGTGTTGAGATTACAAGTTAAAGAAATCAAGATTTATTTTCTCAAACCACATTTTTTCTGTATTTCATAATTAAGTCCATAATGACCAAATTTGGATTTTTATATTAAAAAAATAACTGTAAATTATCACTGTTTCATTTATACCAATAGTACTTTGCCCTTTGGCCCAGAATCCTGGCAGCTGGTAAAATTTAATTGTTTTCTACAAAAGATATATCCTAAATTTTATTGAAGTATCAGAGTTAACAAAATGAATAACTCATTCAGTAAAATGAAATAGTTCAAGAGAGCGGACTCACAAAATTAAGGAGTTTGCAAGTTCAGGCCCAGAAGCTACTGTTTTCCAGTTCATGATCTGTGAAGATACATGAAGTCCTACCATTACTCAAAGATGGAAATCCAGCTGTGCTCCACCTCCTGAGGGGAAAGAAAGTACTAATGCCTACCAGCTCCTAGTGACTTATCACTAGCTGCTCAATGAAGATGCCATCAATATGACTTTTTTTTTTTTTTAAAATCTAAAAAAAATTCAAATAAAATCTTCCAGCAAAGCTTTAGTGATACCTTATGAAACACAAACAATTAAAGATGAACCACAAGTGTCAAAATTATGTCACAGGAGTCTTTGCAGTTCACTGGACTTAATTACTTAGAGTCCAAAGCTGCTTCCATTGACGTCAACACAAGTTGTCAGAGTAGGGACAAGGGGTTTCATTCTGGTCTAGTCACTAATAAATTGTTACTGTTGGCAAGAATTAATAAACTTCATCTTTCCTATGAAGATTAATTAATTTTTCAGGCTTCAAGAAAATGATACTTCTACAGTCAAAAAAGCATTATTTAATACTTGGCCTGTCTGCTGAGGCCTCACAGTGTGACACAAATTTAAAATACAACATATTATAAAACTTAGCTTTCTTTTTAATTTACTGCGCTGTGGTATTCTGAAAAATTCTGAGAACTTTATCCAGCATCTAGGTGGTATATAACCTTCCACAAAAAGTCTTACTTTAACACAAACCAAATGGCAGTTTGATTGCCAGTTTCTCTGGAAACAAGCTGTTTTATATAAAACAAAATTTGTATCTCTCTTAGATAAACTGCTAGGTCAGAGTCTGTAATCAACAATGGTTTTTCAGTCCTAGGCAGCTACTCCATCGAGAGGGTTGCTAACTAAACTCTTTGCTTGACCTACCCTCTTTGAAAATTTTTGTTTTATAGATATATTATTTTTTAGGACCTCTTGTAACTCTATCTATATTACATTTTGGAGATTTATGATCAGGGATAACTGCTTCTTAGTAGCTATAAATATAATTGTTATTGTAGTTATAGCATTTAGGTTGAAATATTTGTGCTACAAACACTGAAACTAACTGCTGGTATCTACAATAAACTTAACAACTCAGTAAAAAGCCCACAGTAATTAAATATTGATTGACAAATTCAAAGTATATTTGATGACACAAGTAGCTTGCTATATCACTATTACTGCATGGAACTAAATCATTATTGTAACAAAATGGAACTTTCCCAAAGTTTGTCAAAAAATATAGTAATTTAAACTAACCATTCTTAATCTTTCCTCCAGTATAATTGTAACCTACACATTTTGCAGTTGTTAGACCACAGGAAGAAACACTTCTAAGGAACAAAGATTAAATGAAGAATATTGATTAGATATGTCTCCTACGATGACATGAATTTTAGGAATACAATTTTATGAAGAACACTTTGTTAAGAAGGTAAGTAATGGCTTAATGTTTTTACAAACCAGAAATGAAAGGACAACATCAGGGAATCTGTCTCAAGGCTAGCCTCATCTCCTAAGCATGAATCTAAAAAAGTAGGTATCATTAGCAACTGATTGAACAAAAAGAAGGACAAGAAACATATCCCTCCATTTCCAGGGAACACATCTTTATTTTGTTTCATTATAAAGAATAAAGGACAAAGCCATGCAACCTCTCACTGTCAATGCCTTACCAAGCTTCTAACAGGAGCCCATTCAATATCCCCACCTTAAACAGTTCTTGGGTCGTTTGAAGTGCAAGGAACTATTGTTCACCAACCAGAGTCACCTCCATATCACTGCTGCATCTAGAACACACAACCTCTCTTCGGTGATAGAGGAAATTAAGAGATGATCCAAATTCAGTAGCTCAATTCAAATGCAATGTTAACACACTTGAGGACTGATTTAAGATTTATTTAAAACTGTTATAAGTAGAAGAGACACAAAGTATTTTGTACAGCTAGATCGTAATACTGTGGTATATACGGCCACATGCATCTGAACACAATTGTGACTGAACCTTTCAACAGAGACCTATGTATACAATTTATACAAAAATACTACACACATAGAAATGATGCCATTTATCTCCCCTTCCTTCAGCCACTTGAAGTGAAGTGGCACTTGCAAAGATTATTTCATGTATCATCTGCCTTTAGTTTAAGAAAGGACAAACTGCCTTGTGGTGATATATCCCCCTCTTTGTATTGGCTACAAACGGATCCCTGACAAGTGACAGCTAAAGCTGGGTGAGCTAACTCCTTACTTGGCAGAACATTAATAAGCTCATGAAGTCAAGTACAGAGATATTAGAAAATACCAGAGGTAAGGCTACCAGGACATACACATCATAGTACTACTTTTAACTACATGGTCATTTTTTTTGCAGACATCTGTCTAATTGTTGCACACAGTTGACATATACCTTGGCATGAATCACCACTGTCCAGTGAAAGAGCCTGTAACCTGTTTATTCCTGTTTATTTTGTTGCAGCCAATGGGACGGGACTGTAGTAAGAGAACAAACATGCTTCATATTTAATGTAGTTGAATGCTGATCAGCAGTTGTGGAATGTATCTGTCCTTTGATAGCACCTTAGCATGAATTTACTGAAAGTTTTCAGAGGGATTGATAGTATGTTACCCATTTTCTGACTGTGCAAGATAAATCCCTTGTGTCTAATCTGCCAGAATTCCCTGCACTCACAGCTGCAACTGGAGTGAATGGGAGACGGAACATAAATGCTATATAAGGCCTTCATAGCGGAACTTAGATGAAATTTCTGAAAGCTTCAACTGCAATGAAAACAATTTAGAGGAAAATTGAAATATAATTGGTATCCACAGTTACCACAAGTGAGAAAGTTTATTTCCAGCGTTTTCTGTCTGTCATCCACAACTGAAAAACCAGGCAGATTTCAATTCGTGAAACAGCACATCAGTGAAAGAAGGGACTGTATGAACAGGACAGACTACACCACACAAGTAGGAGGCTAATCTTCTCAGTTGGAAACTAGCTGGAGCAGCCAGGATATTAAATCAGCAACACAAGGGGAGATTATTTGGAAGGCAAATGAGGTACATGCTCAAATTCAGCACCTAACGAGCAAGTTGAACCAATGTGGCAAAGAATATAATGAAAAGAATCTCTTCAGTTGTTTATGCTTTGATCCCAGGAATCTGGGTAAGCAGCAATAGGAAGCTCTAATTGATGGGAATAAATTTTATATAACCAATATTACTAAAATCTGGTGGGCAACTGGCATGTTGAAGTCCCTGTTTAACAGGAAGAATAAGAGAGGCAGAATGGAAGCAGGATGCCTTAACACAGCCCTCCCCCACCATGCCATTATTCCTTTTAGAATGATCAGTAACACAGGACCACAGCTCTTGAACACGTAGAGGTCAATATGCTAACTAAAATAACTTAAGAAAGACTTACTGGTCAGCTAACTAGGGCACAGAACAAGATTTTCTTCAGCACATTTTTATAATCTTTGGAAAGGAAAAGAATTATGCTACAGGGCCAGTTTAGGACACACATTCTGTGAGTCCTTAGTGGACAATTATAAACTAATATCATACACTTCAAAAACCATATATTATTTATGAGCATGAGGTAAACAATCTCATTATAAAACTAGAAATATCAATCACTGAAATGGATATGGATATCTATTTGGAGATAAGTGATAATAAACTGATTGAATTTCACATGGGAAAAAGCAACCAGAATCTTTACACGCACAGAAATACTTAAACAAGTATTCAAAGTACTTGAGAGAAAAAAGGATAGCAGAATATCATAGAAAACTGGGGAGTCCTTTAAAGGTGGCTATAAAAAAAAGTGATCTCACAATCAAGTAAAAGTACAGCTCCTTTTTGATGCAGAAAGTGAATAAAGTTACAACAAAAAAACCCCAAAAAAACCGGGAGTGTTCAGTATATATGCTGTCTGTCTTCAGAAAAATCAGGATGGTACAGTTACAGTTGACGTAGAATGAATAAGAACTTTCAGCTTATTAGAATCTAAGGATGGATAAGTTTTACATTTACAGATTCAGACAATTTTCACTTTAGGTGTTGCAGTGTTAAAATACTAGGACATTCCCAGACTGGAAGAGCACTAATAATGTGTCAATAGGAAAAAAAAAAAAAAAAAAAGACTAATGAGCTTAAAGCTGGGCCATATAGTGAAAACACTGGTTTCAATTAATACAGATTTTAATGAAATAATATAATTATTCCCAATCAACAAATTTTTGGTATAATGGGTCTTGCCACATAAATCTGATCTCCTTGGATGAGATTAGAAGAGGATATTGCACAGTGATGTTTGGGCTTTCACTTGTCAGATGTAATAAATTGATAAAAAAAATAACTACGCACCATCAAGAAAAAATTCTTAAGTGGGATCTGAATGGATGGAAAGTTAAAAACCCCACAAACCCCCCCTGTTTCAAGAGGCAACTGTCATTGAATACTATTAGAATACTAGCAAGGTTGGACAGGTATCAGTACTATCATTCTCTTATTCAACATATCCTTCAACAATCTGGAAACAGGTAGACAAAGCTAGAAATGTTCTCGAACATAAGGTAAGTAAATAATGATGATGAAACAATGTTTTGGGTCACTTGGTGGGGTATTCAAATCAAGGGCATTTTAATAAAATCAAATGCAAAACTAAGTCTGAGAACAGTGGACACAGGCTACTCTAAAATGTAAGAGCAACTATATTCTGAAAATGCTGACTCTGATAAAGATATGAGACTTCAATACAAGATGACAGTATAATGCTGTGGAAAAACTGGGAAAAAGCATCTCTTTGGTGGATACACAATAAAATTGTATCACAATGAAGCAATTAAGATGACTTGACGTTATGTATGACACTGAGAAACAAAGACATAAAACATGCATTTGTGTCCAGATTTGAAAACAAAAGGATGATAAAAACCTAGAGAAGATGTGGAAAAGAGCCATGCCAGTAATGCAAGCACTAGAGAAAAAGGCATGCAGTGAAGGAATTTATTCTATTCAGATTATAAAAACCCCTGAGGACATGTGCTAATTTTGAACAAGTATCAGGAATGGAATAGTTTTATGTTGCCACCGATTCTCATTGTCCCTTGATAATTGGACAGAAAATGCAGTATGTAAAGGAATTTTTAATCAGGTTGAGTAAGGGAAACTTGAATCACTGGAACAAATGATCAATGGGAAATGGTGGTCTCTCCACCTCTTTAAATTTTTACACCAGACCTAGATATCTCTCTGGAAAGCAGGTTTTAAACCCCCATAAATTCCTAGGCTCAATACACTGACAGCTGGTGAAATCAATGACCTATGATATTCAGAAGGCCAACTAAATGACAAAAAAGTATCTTTTGGTCTTGGCCTTAAGTATTAGAAATTTACAAATGATAAATATTCTGAAATGTAAATCTTATACATCTTAAACAGGCATGCAAAATTTGTGGGTACTTTTGACCCTGGATTTTTCATGCCTTGATTTCCTCACACAGAATGAAGGAAACATTTCTGCAATAATACATTAAATCATTGTTTATTAAGCCTTTGGTTTCTGTAACATTGAATACTAGAGAAAATCCCCATGATGGTTGCTCAAAATTCTGTTTTCAGGGAAAGGTTTGAACAGAATCCAGTAAACAAGGGATTGGCACACATAATGAACAAAGAAGATAAAAAAATATATTGATTGCCTGTTCTCTGGATACTGTGTGGAGCAGGAATGCTGTGAAATAAAGCACACATGATCCTGTAATGAAAAATGTTAACATAGTGTTTCAGGGGAAAGGGAAGTAAATGAAGATGCTTGCTTCAGAAATGCCAGAACTGAGGTTAACTCTTGATTAACTGGTTACCTCAGTGTAGCATTTTGCATGTATACCAAATAACACTGCACAATTGCGCAAATACACAATACTCATAATAATTGTCTTCCTGAAAGGAAGGAAAATGTTCTGATGACTAACTTTGCTGAAAGCAAGGCCATTTGCTTGCCCTATCATGCACTCCCCTTAAATCCCCTGCAATTTGTCAACTTTGAATGCAATATTTCTCCAGAGGCTACCAATGAGCTCTTCACATTTTGCTCATGTCATCCATTTTCCATTTGATTAGTGGGGACCTGAAGTAATCTTTCTGCTTCACAGAACAACTAAAGCCAACACACAGGAAAATAGCAGTATCTAGGTACAGTTCTTAGGGACAAAGGTCTTTGGGGATCGTCAGGGTCTTGGTGTCTTAGTGGCTGAGAGAGATGAGGAAGAAACAAACACCCAGACTAAAAAAATGAAGGATAAAGTTAAGAAAACAATGAAGAAACACAAAAGAAAAAAAATTTTGAGAATGGGGAATAGAAGAAACCTACATGATGGTGAAGGTATGGCATAAAAAGTGAGAAGACAGAAGCAATAATTTGTATGGAAATATGGAAGAGAAGAATGCAGCTCAATGTACTTCTCAGAGGTAGGTCAAAAGATGGAAAGAGTAGAACATACATGCAAGAATAAAACCAAAGATAAATATTTATTCATATCCAAATTACTTTTGTGTGACAGAATTTCTGTGATTTATTTTTATATTTCACTTTTATGAACCTCTCTGTTTAAAAGTACTTACTTAAACAATGTGTATCTTAAACAACATGTATCCCCATATTAAATGGGATATTCTTCTGAAGAAAATTAAGATTTGAAAATCACTTCTCTGACTTTAACGTATTTTAAATGATTTTTAAAATGTTTTTTCAAAGTCAGAAATACCACTGAATGAATGTTTGACCACAAAAGTGAATGAGCCTAAAACTTTTAAAGGTGGTTTTGGTGCCAGTATCTTTTCAACATCAACTTAATTCAAGTGCCACCTCTTTTATTCTTCACTACTCCCCCCAAAACTGCCAGGGATCAGTTAGTGTTCATGTCATTAGAAACTAATGAAAGGTACAGACTTTAATTTGATAAGTTAAAACTCCTTCAAGGCCTAATGTCATCACTTTAAATGTAGCATAAAAAGAGTAATGGAAAGAAATGATTGAAGCTCTTCATGGCTGTACTAGCCTTGATAGATTTAAAATTTGCAGATCCACTACTGGAGGCAGTATTTTCCTATATAGAACAAGAATACCAAAACCAACCAACCAACCAAAAAGTTTATAATGACATTAAAATGTTTCTAATTCCATGGGCAAAAGGATCTCTCTAAAAACAGTGTAAAAATCAAGTAAGTTATTCTGTACCAGCCCCTCTATCTCCCAGCCTCATATTTCTACCAATGTCCACATAAAATTAATGTATTCCACCTATACACTCTACAGCATTCTACTGCAATACCTCCAGCTCACTCTGTGTAACTCTTTTGGTCCATCATTTGGACAGTAGTGATAATTTGTTGCACTGCTGCCTTCTATGACACAGTAATGCCTACTGATAATGTTTGCCTGAACTTCCCCTTGAGTGGGACATTAGGAGTTCCACAAAAACTGGCAATTGAGTAGAAGACAGAAACCCCTTTCTGGCTCCAGTCATTATTCTTCTGTCAGATTTTGCTGAAAGTAGCTAAAAATCAGAAGGTGAAAGAAAAGGACTGCATAGTCATATATCCCTATTTTCTTAGGGAAATGTAGCTAAAACCCCCTGTTTCCTCAGTATTTTTTTCTAAAAAAATTCTCTTTATTTTTCCATATTAAAAGTACATTAAAATTAAAGCACGTCTCATGCACTGTTCTCTCGAGAAATCATTTCTCTCCAGAAGACTGAGATCTAAAGACCACAGAAGGCTTCCAGCCACATTGGTACACAGAAAAAGAACAGAACAGTGAAAGGTCATCAAGAAGATGAAGATGAGTCTCATATTTACAAACCAGGACATTTTTAAACAGCTGTTTCTCATGGATTATATATACAATTACCGAAAACACAGCCTAATGAGCATACATGAACATCTCCATCTCTTCTCATTCATGTTGAGAGTCTCTGATTGAAAAGTGAAAAAGGCAGATGAATTTTTGAGTTTTTACAGTGAGTGAAAGACCCACAGTTTCTATTAATTAAGTATATATATCACTAAAGACTTTGCAGGTGGCAACTTCCTGGACAGTATCAGAGGTAGCAGCTGATGTGTTAAAAAAGCAACTTCCCAAAATCAAGCGCTGAACAGAGAAACCAAATCCACTGAATAATGTTCACAAATAAGAACTGAGTTGCACATCTCACATATTGACACATTTTAAAAACAAGCCAAATAAACTGTCTGGCTTCCCTCCAACTGCACCTTGATTAAGACTAGGTCAGACAACACCATGTGGTCCATGTAGAAACAGACATTCCTACTCTGAGGATGTGATATCCCCAGAAAACACAGTAAAATGTGGTGCTGAAGCTGATAAAAGTACATCCTACCTTTAAGATGTTTCCTTATCCCTGGATCAGAAAGGTGTAAAGTGACTAAAAGCAAGATGGTACAAGCAATCTTGCCAGCACACAGGCCTTGACAAAATGAAGTGGGTGGTCAATGATATTTCAGTGGTAGCAAGATATACAAGACCTGTGGTATCAAATACACTCTTGAGTAGGATGAAAAAACTCAAAGATGAAGAGACTGTAACTTCTGCATTTGCCCCTTTTTGGCTGTATTGTCTTAAGACAGAAGATAGAAGATTTCTCTCAATATTGATGCTGTTAGAGTATAAGAACAGAACATGTGCAAAGTCTGGCAAATTTAGGAGGGATCCCAAAAACCTGTTTGCAGACTTGCTACAAATGACCACACAAGCCCTATATGAAAGTATTCCCAGGAAACATGCTAGTATCATGTGTTTATAACCTGAACACACTAACACTAAATAGAGACAGGTCATCTATGGCTGGTCTGAACAACCACGTGAACAAGTGTACCCATTTGTGTACAAATCCCTTGAAGGACAATTGGTCTACAGCTGACATAATTATGACTTCTTGGATAGTTGCCTGATTTTGTCTTACATTTGTAATGAATGTGGCATTTCACTGGTACTGTAATACTAAAACTAGATGGTCACAAAGATATACTGAATAAATATCTTTCAAAAGTGCAATTCCATTTTTTAAGAACACTCAAATTTTAACTGCCAGAAAATGGCTGTCTTTAGTTTCGCTTTTATTTAACCATCAGCCTTTAGAAGGAACAGGGAGTAATTTTAAGACGTAAAAAAGTGAAGAGACCATCAGATTTATAGAGGTCTTGAAGGAGATCAAGATAGGAACTTAATGGGATTTCAACAACCACAAGTGGGTTAGACACCTAAAAATCATTGAAAGTCTTGAGAGGTAGGTATCTGAACAATTTAGACATATTTTGAACACTATCTCCATATTTGTCTCCTTCTTATCAATACTGCAGTATTGCCTTCAGAAAAAGTTATATGCAGAAAGCGTTTTCTTTGCCTTTCACATATTGACATTATCCAGCTTGATTTTAAAACATATCCACACATAGCTACACCTGGTAATTTAATAAATGTGACAACTTTCTTATCTTTTAGAAATATAATGTAATTACCTTTGGGGCAGTCTGGATTAAATACTGTGAACTCTTTGTATCTCCTATGCCCCCCATTTCTTAGCCAAAGTACTGGCTTACGTCCTTTACTGATATGAAAGAATGTTACCCCTGCGAGGATTTCTGTGATACTACTATGCAGACACTTGGGTGAGGATTTACCTCACAAGCTCTTCTCTGTGCTCAGAGCAAATTTAGGTGAATATCCTACAAATCACCTTGTAGAATCACTGAAAAAAGGGAATGTTAATGCCCTTATTTTTTGAACACCTTCCCTTGCAGTCCATTGAGAGTGTGCTGTGTGATTTGCAGGAGCCAGCTTCAGCAGAGCAGGCACCCGTACTGCTGCTCCTGCCCCTTGGGAAAGCCATGGCAAGGTGGGTGCCCTGCTGTGTATCGCCAAGAGAGATCAGTCTGGTATAATTTCTCAGATTATTAGAGGTTCCTGATCTGAAGAGGATTTGGCACGTTCCCAGTTTGTTTTGTCGAGTCATTGTGTTAGACCAACCAGTATTAAATGACTATGCTTTGGTTAGGCTATACATCTTGGTCAAGGGGCTTCACATTGCTGATCCCCATATACTGACTTTGAATCTATTAAATTCACAATTCAAGAAAGAAATCAGTCTAAGGGAGAAATCACCTGTGCTCCTGTATCAGCGCTATGTTTTCTTTGATTCTCTTTTGCCTTTTCCCCCACTTTCAGGAAACAAAACCTAACCTGTATGGCGTGATCCACAAAGAAAAACAAATGTAATGATGAAACAGAGGTATTTTTATAAACAAGAATGGAATATGTATTGTCTGAAGTAGAAGGCGGAAGAAATATTGCATCAATTTAAAAAATGCTAGAAAAAGCAAATGAGGGTTTCTTAAAAAAACCAAGAAAGTTCATAAAGCATGAACAATTTTAAAAGGTAGTAATAAATAAATTTGGAACAGTAGTATAAAATATGCTTCTCATCAGACGAATATCTTAAATATTGATCCACAAATGATTTTCAAATTTCAAAGGAAGTACCGAAATAATGTGATATCTTAGTTTGTCCTTATATAATAAATTAATATTGCAGAAGATTAATACACATCAAACACGAGGATTTTATGAAGAAAAACTCTACACAGGAAAAAATTGTAAGACAACCTTCTTTTTTTTTCAGGGAGGGTAGCAAAGGCAGGGCTGTGAATAGTTTTTTATTCTTTTTTCATTGTTTGCTTTTAAAGTAGAGTACTGGTAAACATATTTCTAAATATTGAAATGAAATATCACTTTTCAACAAAAATACTGATTTTTGTTATTATTTACCAGTATTATTATTTACCACAAACCAACATTAAGCTTATTTTATTCTTACTAGAAAATAAGATAGCAAAGATAAAAATATGCTTAATAGATTAGGAAAAAATATGGGCACTATCTGATAGACTACAAAAATCTAGAAAAGTTCAAAATGTTTTCAGCTAGGCACAAAAATGCTGTTAATGATTAGCTGCATAACAAGAGATTTATCTCTGTCTTTTTTTCCTTTCTTTTGTGTGTGTGTGTGTGTGTTGCAAAGGCAACACAGACACACTGCAGGTCTGTCTGTGCCATTCTTAGGCCACTTTCAGGCCGATTGAGAAAAGCTGGAAAGTAAACACAGGTGTTTTAAAACTGGAGCGCTGTCATGGACAACCACAAACACCCTTAACTCTGATGTGGCAACGCCTCTTTCCCGCCCTCTCTTTTTTAAAGCATTACCCAAAAAGAACATGTCAAATGTTTCACCTTTCACCACCTCAAAATAACTTGGAGCTTATAGCATTGTTTGGCAAGTCTCAAGCAAAGAGATCATTTTTTCATTCCTTTTCAGATATAGCCAACTCCAAATCAGTCACATAAAATAAAGAGCCATTCCATTTCTAATTAGTTTATTTTCAGTGTCCACTGAATTACCTGCAAGCACTATGTTTCAAGTTGAACATTTCCTTCCTCAAATGTAATTCAGGTTCCTTGTTTTCATGATTGAGTTTCAACTAAAAAGACAGTGAGGGGATTTTGCAATAACGAAACAAGATTTAATCCAGTGGATAAAAGAATAAATAAAAAATTTAACAATAACAAAAGAGTGCCATAAATCCCCCAAACCAAAAGAATAAACCTTGGGGTTTTTTTTTTATTATTGTGCAAGAATATATATAAAACTGAAAAGGTACTTGCTTGTAAATTAGCTGTTCCAGAAAAGAACATATCCTGTTAACTGCCATGAAATACTGACTAGTGAGAGATAAAGTACGGAAAGCAAAGCAGAACATGTCCCCAGAAATTATGCAGCTCCTACTCACTTATGGAGTTGGGGAGTGTAGGAAGAAAAAAGTAATATATTATCAAAAATGAAGCAAATACTGACAGTTACAATTTAATTCTGAAAAACTGCTAAACAACACAGAGATGGGCTAAAACTAACAACCGTATCAACACTCCTGACTCCAAAATGCAGAACTGGTTTATAATCTAAATATCAAAATCCAGCTCCAGCAAAAATCCTGAAATTTTACACTCAAAGCAGCGCAACCCTCTGAGCTGTACCAACAGCAAACGTATTTCAAAGGTACAACATTGCTGAAAAGTTAACACATGCCAAAATCAGGTCTTACTTATTGTAAAGGATGATTTTTCTTTCCAGCCTCAGCCTTCAGATTCCAGAATGATTTTCTTTTTGACGTAGACGCTTACACACACCCCGGTTTCAAAAACCAGACACCAGACTTACTGTGTGTTCTGTGCTCCAACTTAAACAAACACAAACGACTTCATAAGACAGACAGCGCTCACGCATACATTTATTTATGTTAGGACACAAGTGAGATGTTTCTTTTTTCCAGATTTTGTCCACTGTGGTAAAGAGATGGTGTAATTTATTAAAGGATCTGTCTGAACAGCTTGCCTCATCCCCTGTTAACTTCACCAGGCATTCAAAAGAGTTCACAATCTTATTAAACAGGCCTCAAAAGGTGACTTGCAAAATTGAACTTTGTACTAAAAATCTGTTATCGCTATTTCTTTTAAGCCATTTTATCTAATTTTTGACCAAAATTATGAACTACTTTGTGCTCTTTTTTAGTGAATCTAAGCAACAATACATTTAAAGTTTGGCCAAGAAAATGCAACCATAGCAAATATAAAGCATCAAACTTCTGCCAGCTGCCAGCATCACTAACAAATACTTAGAAGAAATCACACACACACAAACACACTTATTAAACTACATTATTTCGCCTCATTTGTTGCTATTTCTGGCACCTGCATTAAGCACACATGACATGAAAATCATATACCATTGAGACTATTACACAAAATAGACAAATTAAACCAAACAATATTATGTATAAATTACCTTGTTCATTGGCTTGCTTTAGAAATACCTTCCTGCTAAAACAGGAGGGATTTATGCTTGGCAAAGCAACATAGTTTAATCTGATCCATTAAAAAAAAGTGCACTAGTACAACAATGGAGAAAACCATTGAACATTCTCGTAGCAACAATACAGAGACAGCTAAAAAGGGAGAAAAAAGCTTGTTGAAATAACTCTTTTTAAGTGCAAAAATGTCAACCCCTAAAAAGATGCAGCAATAATGATGTTGTTTACCTGCAGGTCTGCGAAGTCTCAGAAATATGTTTTAAGCAAACGAACTGAGTTGGGGGAACTTTATCAAACCACTAACTAACTACCATTAAACAACAATGACAGATTTATCCCTCAGCACTATGGTGACCCCCTGGCCAAAAGCTAATTTCTCATTCCTCTGGTCTTTTGTATTCAAAGTTATTACTCAGTCACAAAACAAGCTAATTTTTAAAGCAAAAAACTTGTGTCCCCATTTTGAGACAGGACAATGATTTCATCTATGTCTACTTCAAAAGAAGTTGTGTACACTTAGCTTTGGGCAGTTATTTGATGCAGCTCTGGAGAGGAACTTTTTTTTTTTGTGTGTGTGTGTCTTAAAAAACCAGGAGTAAATATACTGTAAAAGTATAAAAAATACTAGCGAGCTGTAATTGTGACGAGTTCTACTTTATGAAACAAACTGGGAAGCTGATTTTGTCCTTTAAGAAATGGGGGAAAGAAACCCCACAAGAAGCTGATAAAAAACTGATTCCTGATCATCTGACTTTACTCAGAGAAATAATAGGTACCTTCCTGTGTGAGGCTTACTGGATTAGGCCCCATTTATAAAAACATTTATAAAAATGTTGTTTCTGGACTCAGACCTGCTTTTCTATGCTTCAGGACAGAATGAAGCTTTTAGAGCTTTAAGTTCTAAAGATAGGGCTCAGAAAGGAAACAATGTAAGAGTGTGAAATAAATTTGTTGCTGCTACATCAACTCTGCCTGGTAATTTTTCTCTAATTACCAAAGAAAAGAAATATTATGTCTGATGTAACTTTCTTCAAACATAAACATATCTCAGCAAGACTGTGAGTCTTTTTCTCCTAAAAAATAACTGGAAAAACAAAAATATGAGAAGCAGACATTCCTTTGTGAGGACAAAGTTAATAAAACATTTTATCTGGGAAGCAGACATGATACAACTGGAGTTTGAAGGTGAACTCAGCTCTAATATTTAAAATTTGACAACACTTGTCAAAAGATGTTAAAATTGTTTTGTGGTCCAACAAGTCACCCAGCAAGAATAATTTTTAAGCAGCTTTTCTTTTTGTTTCAGTTAAAATTAAAATCCATGCTGTGTAATCCTTGGAGTCAATCTGTAATTAAGAGGATTTGAAGAGAGACCACGCACTGCATTAATGATAAAATTTAATATCTGTTTTAATACTCTAACATAAGAAAAAAACCCTAAGCAACATACAAAAAAGCAATCATCTCCCTATTTTGTGTGAATGCAGCATACATACACCATTACTATGTGTAGCAGTGATGCTGTATTTGATGTCAGCTTTTTGTTTATAGACCAAATGTTTCAGGATTTAGCTTCTACAGAGCTTAAAACATCATCTGCTTGAAAGCTGGCACCCAGATTTAACAGGCTAGATAAACAGATTTTATTTTATCTAGTTTGGAAAATGAGTGTTTTTGTTGTTACTGTTACAGAGCAATTCCAAAGGGAAGGAGTTATCAACAGCATTTCCCAGGTTTCAGTCACTTGCTTCCCAGTCATTCAGCCACTGTCCTCCAACACCTGCTGCTCAATTGTAAAAAACAGGAACAGAAAACCAACTAAAACCAGTCAATTTTATGTTATACTCTTAAATGGTTAAAATCTTTAAAAAAAATAAAAAAGAAGAAAAAAAAAGATGCTTGGTATACTAAGTCTCTCCTCCAGACTATCCATAGGTTTGAAATCTTCAGGTCTTTGAAATGCATCTAGCTGACAACAAGTAATGTATTAAAATAATTTACTGAGAGTAAGCACCACTGAAAAGTGGAGCAAACAGAGTTCCATTTTAAAACTAGAAACCTGTGCTAAATAGTTTCATCTTTTCAGAAGATGGGGTGAAGGCTTACAGATCCAAAGAATTCATTAAGAAACATAGCTAAGGTAGAGATGATCTTAATGAGCTTTTGTAGGGAAAGGTTTTGAAGGGATATGTTTACCTATTGTCCTGAGAAAAGATAACAGATTCTTGTTAAAATGTCTCCTGGCCTCAGCTCTTGTGAAAGAACTAGCAAAGCACCAAGGTACTCTCACCAGATACTGTTGTATCATATAAGACAGCTAGTTTGTGAAAACAAATTTTAACAGAATTTCCTCTGATCTCTATTTCTTACTAGGCCATGTGTGTATAATAGCCTAAGGCTTCAGAGATTTAGGACATAGTCCCATTAAGTGCACGTGGAATTCACAAACTTCAAGGTCACAGCAAGAAAGGCATAATTTTTTTCTCGAAATTTGGATGCTATAACAATAACTACTACTGTCAGCAGAAGCACATTGCAGCCGTCAGTCACCGACATGTGCGTGTGCATGGAATCTGGCCCATATACAGATATACACAAGATCAGTTTCAGTGCTTGGAAGCCTGGTCCAAATGTTACTTCTAATACAAAAAGTAGTTGAAATGGTATTGATTAAAAAAAAAAAAAAAAACGAACAAAAACCTCCCAATTTTCAAAAGGTGTGGTCAAAGTATTTGTAAACAATGAACTCTATGTGCTAGTCATACCATGACGACCAGCTTAATAACCCCTCCAGCATAGCAGGTATTTATTTAATAAACAAACTAGCACTGAAATTATAATCTTGACTGTGTTCCATAAGGAAACAGGGAATTTGTGAAACTGTATGGAATCTAAATATGTTTAGTAAAACTGTGAAATATGACATCTGTTCTTCAGTGGAGAATCAGTTCTGGAGATGAAAAATCCAGTATCCATCAACACAGTTCAGAAAATGAAGCCCTTGAAGATTTCTTTACATATTGAATCTAACTAAAAATGACATTTTGGTCTTTGTGTTTAATTTTAAATTGCAAATTTGGCTGCTCAGCAGCTTAATACAATCACTAATACACATTAATACCATGTTTGAGCAATGTGATATACACCTACTTACTATTACACAATTGCATTGGTTACTTCAGCTTCCTACCCAAAGTTTAAAGACAGCTCTTTTCTCATTTTACCCCTCCTTTCCTTTTTCTTTGCAAGATATATTTACCTTACCATTAAGAGAGGCTGAATTTTGGAAGTAACCACACAGATGACTGAATTTTGGAGGCACAAAAAAAATCAAAGTTTTAATTGCAAACACATTTTGAAGGAGAAATCAGACCTTTTTTGAGCTTTTTCAGTGAACAATTCCTTTTTTCTGCAATGGTAATGAACAATTTTGATTCAGCTACATGACAGAGCTAGTCATGCAGTGTTTCTAAATATTAAGATAAACCTAATATATGCTGAGTTGAAATCCTAATACATTGATATACTTCTGCTGATAATAACTTTATTTTACACATTGCAAGACTTCAAATAATAAAAAAGCATGTCAAATCATATGTCCAGTTCTATCTGTGCTTGTGTTAATCCTGAATAGGTAGTACACCAGAGTGTCTGCACAGGGCTTTTTAAGGTTAAGGTCTGGAAACCCAGAATTAGCAAATTATCACATTTACTAGTTGACCCCTAACATAGAGCACCCCTAACACTTTGCTAAAGCTGACTCCTAGAGAAAAGCCCAAGTCCACACACCACTCCAAAAGCTCATGAGGAAAGCTGTGGACATCTACTGGAAGACAGACGAGAATGATTTTACTTCATTAAGCTGACTTTCACAGAAGGAAAAAAAAGTTCACAATAAATCCTCATCCATCCTTTATTTCTGGTCCTCAAGCATTTTCCTGAAGAACTGCATATTGCTCGGGTAGAACTGCACACCTGCTGCACAGGGGGAGCACATCTCTTCCTCTTGGCAACCTGAGTGTGTGAACAGCAAAGTTCACTTTTCCATTACACCTCTGTTTGCCACACTCATGGAAGTCAAATCAGAACTTTCCTCTTATTTATGGGCAAAAGGGATTTTCAAAAGCCTCCCAGTGATCTAGGAGCACAAGTGCACTAACATCAAAAATGTGCCTTTGCACCAGACTAAATTAATAGATGGGAATTAAACATGATAGGCAAAATGATTTCTGTCTCCTCTGAGTAAATGATGGCTAAGCAGCAGGCTGCACTTTTCAGACATAGAGACTTTTGAATTCATCTCACTCTAAAACCTGAAGTTGCTCACCTGGGAACCGGGGAGATTTCCAGATTGCAGTAAAACTATGAATAACAGCAAACATGTCGGACCTTGAGGCTTCTGAATCAAGGCTAGTCTGCAGCTTTAAAACCATACCAAGACGTAATGTTTCAGTGTCTTCCTTCAGCATCTGTCCCCGTTCTACTCTGAAACACACTTCATACGATTTCTTGTATACAGAATGCTAGGAAAAGGTCCTCCAATTCTGAACAGATATTTGGATACACTTAAATGTACTAAGGCCAAATATTCCTTCTTAGTAAATACCAAAATTCTGAAATGTTTATATTGATCCTTTATCCTATCCTTGGTTTCCTGTACCCAAGATCTAAAGTAGATTCTATCAATTCTGAGAGGTGTTTCAGATAAGGAGGTCATGGATGGGTCAGAGCAAGACCTTTGGTATTTAATGACCCTGTGGCTTGTCTTTTGCACAAGAGCTTAGGTTACTACCTTTTATATGTTTTATTGAAGGACAAATAACTCGCATGTCATCATGCATCCAGGCTCAAGATTTTGTTTACAGTTGTTGTTCAAACAAAACAGGATCATTTTCCTGTGCAGCATAGAAAATGAAGAGTGTATGGTATGACACTGAAAAAAATATTGAAAATTAAGATTTACAACACTTATTTCTGCATGCATGGATAACAGAACTCAGATGGAGCATAATTTAATAAATTTAATATAATATCTTCAATAATGAAAAATACTTAACTTGGCTAAATGTTTTTGGTACTTTAAAATTTTTGGTACTTTAAAAATTGTATTATGGTACAATGCTGATAGATATTTTGAAAGCTGTGCCAGTGCAGATTAGGCATAATATTAATAGAAAGTGATGCTAAGGCCACCTTTAAATGTAGCAGAAAGAAATTACCTTTTTATGTAAAAAGTATGTTCAGATTCAGAATCTCTGAATTTAGTTTGGAAATGTGTTTTATAGTATCTGAAAGTGGCAAATGAAGGAAGGAATCCTAGTTTTCTTATAGTAAGTCTGATATATTAGGCTTCATGATAGCTTTAGAATTAGATGAACATATGGCCTTAATTCCTGATCCATGTAATCCTGAAATGAAGGTCCATACTAGTAGGAAAGTAAAATAATTTTTTTAATAGCTGTTTGAAGTGCAGCAATATGACACCTCCTCAGAACTTAGAAAGGTTCATAGTGCCACTACTGTTGACATTCTATTGGGCAGAAGGAAGGGAAAAATGAACCCAGGATTGGGGTGACAAATTATACCATTGGAGATAGTGACAAAGATTATAACTACAGTTAGAGTTTCTGATTTTATCAGAACTCACCTTTCCCTATGATCAGAGAATCATCATAGAATCATAAAGGTTGGAAGAGATATCTATGGTCAAGTGCAACAATTTATTCAGCACTGCTAAGTCCACCACTAAACTGTGACTCTAAAGTACCACACCTACACAGTTTTGAATAAGCAGCTTTCCTAACAAGACTGTGGCTTCTACAGTATGTTTTGCTTATGTATCAGACTCTGTGATTCTAATTTACAAGATACTGATGAATTTCAGTGTATTTTAGAACACACCATTTTTTCATCACAGGTTTAAGGCATGGCTATCACCTCTATGGAGATAAGGAGTAAAAGAGCAGGTAGCAGACAGCTTCATAATTGGCTACGGGATGCCTGTATAGTTTGTTCCACCTTCAGCAACTTCACAACATCTCTTTATTTCAAAATACATATTTTGAATACATACATTCTAGAATACATGTATCTAAGATCTGACCCAGGCCCATAAACTGTTTCAGTTTTGAGGTCCTTTAACAGAGTTTAGACAAAACCCTAAAAATGCTGCAGAACATTGAAATGTGGCACCCTTCAAACTGTAAGACCATGTGGTAGTGTAACTCAGTAAGGAAAAAGCTACCAGAAAGTCTAATGCATCATATAAAATGGGATCTGTTCTGCTATAAGAAAAAACAGGTGTGTGAAAGTGCTAAGTATTTCTAAAATGCTAAATTAATATGCACAATTTCAGAATGATTAAATAAAAAACATGGATGAGAGGTTCTTGTTGACATGGTCATAGAAACCACGAAAGAGATGGTTCTTTGCATACCAGAAATGATGAAGTGAAAGCAGCCTAGTGACTGTGAGAATGATAGTCCAGATTTGATCACCTGCAACCACAATACTGCATTCCAGGAACCTGCTGCATTAATCAGAAATAATACTTCTGATAATCAGAAGCAGTACCACTGAATGACCTTATGGGAAGACAACTTTCCCCTATGAAATGGAAGCCAAAAAATAGAAGACTCGGCCAAAAGGTTTGCATGACCACATCATCACCAATGAGAAAGAGGGCTGTATGTGGTATATACAAACAGTTGATGTTCGAGATTGTCAGGACTAATCTTGCGCCAAGAGAGATTTGAAGGCTGTCAAATAAAAAGCAACAGACCTGCATGGAATTGTTAGTGGAACACATGAAAGCTGGCATCAAACACCAAATGTGAATGAGTAATGAATTCCTTAATGGTTAGAACCGAATCAAAGTTCAGTAAACATACTTGCTGTGGTTAAAAGATGTTCAGCAACTATTATCAGGAGAGAAGAAAGACTTACACTCCTCAGGCAAGGTGAACAAACCCTTTGAGCCAAGACATTGCTTGCTCATTCTACCAAGATGCATTCAGTGCCATTCTTGGGCAGCTGTTTACAGCAATATGAAGCATGCTAAAGAGGTACAGTGCTCTAGACATGCATTATTAATTATAAAGATTCAACTCTTGTCAGGATGGACAATTATTGTTCACTCCTATCCATATATTACTTCTCTTTGAAATGATTCTGTAAGACTTGAGATCACAGTACGTAAGAAACACCAGTGTTTGGTCTTCTTTTATTTGAACAGAGTTCAAGAAATCCTGAGTATCTGCTGTGCAGAGAACACTGTATACACAGGGCTGACACGCCAGATGGTGCAGTCAGTGAAAGGACAGCCTCAAAGGCACAGGAAGGTGGCATGGCCAGTGCAACCAAGGAAGCGAACACAAAAACTTGGGTATGTCTGTTTGTTTCCTTCTATTTGAAAACAACTCAAGGTTTGAATGCTTTCAAAATTCTGGCCTGCAGCAATGATTTAGTGAACCAAAAGCTGTACAAATGTCCCTGCCATCTATCCACACAACCACTTAATGTCATCAGAAGCTGAAAATCATGCAAGTACTAACGTTACCAAACATAATTTCTTTTCAACTCCCAGGTAGACATATAAACCAGATTTATCAGACTCTGGAAGCCTGTACTTCCAGGCAACTTCACTCCCAGTGAAGGGCAAATGTCTCATAATTTTATTCTCATGTTTTCCATCAGGGCAAAATATTGTACTATTTGCTTATGGCACATGTAAACAATTATTCTAACTTTAAGCTTCCTACACAAGATATTTTTGGTCAATGAATACAAATGTCTATCAGTGCTAGAAAGCTAGCTACCAGGTGTGAGGAGACTAAGAATGATACTGCATTTGTGAACAACTTTCTGTCAAAACCCACATAATTAAATAAAGTCTACCAGATAAGCTTGATGGCTAAAAAAAACCAATTAATAAAACTGATCACTGATTGTGATACTAGTAGATCAGATTTCTGATTCATGATCAAATACATACACCAAATAAATCACTTTCTGCCTATAGGGGATACACATAAGCAAACTGTTACACACCTAAACTATATGACAGCAGATGAAGGAGAAACCCTTTGGGGCATCCCTTGAGCATCTCCAGCCCTGAATGATGAAATTTGGCTCAAAAGAACAATTGGGTCCAATGAAACTTCAAATGACTGCTTTAAAGACAAGTAAACAAGTGCTCATATTTTTTCCACTGGACTTGAGTGGGAATGTTGGTCACTGCAGGATTATATGAGTTATTTTCTCCCTCTCCAGAAATACAGTTAACTTGGTGGGCTAACTGTCAGTCTGTAGCGACAGCTTTTGGAGACACTATAACTTAAAGAGAAATGAACACAGAAAATTATTGTGGAAGTGGAATATGGACAGAATGACTTCTGCAGGAGTTTCTGTGGCCTCATTTTAGCGTTCATTTATGGTACAATGCAACAGCTCACACTGATATCCTCTGAAGTGTATGGTGTTATTTAATAACACCAAGTCATAAAGTGACTAATCATTCTTCTAGCATGGATAAGAGCAGAACAGACTTGTGTCTAACCTCAGTGACATACTTTAAGACCTTGTGATTAAGTGTTTCTGGGTGCAGCAAAAGCAAAGGCTCTGTTCAGTGCAATTAAGATTGCAACTGTGTCTACCCTGTCTGATAAAGTGTCTAGGAAGCAGCAACGGAAGAAAAATGTTTGTGCATTCTTCTTCATGTCCAGGTTGTCAGTAGCATGCTCCAAGTTCTACTAGTCTTTTATTTTCACCTCCACTATGCAATTAAAAGCAATTTAATCATTAAAACTTCATTAAACATCCACTCTAAAAATTAATAGTGATCTCATATCCTTTATAACAAGTTTTATTGACAGGGTAGCAAATTTTTCTGTCACATTGCCCAGGCATTTAAATGAGGGCACATCCTGTGTTAAGGTAGGTACTGATGAGAGAAAGGAATTCATTATGGCTTTCTACAACCTGAACAACTCTCCTGAAAGCTCAGTAAGAGGAATCATTCTTAGGAAAAGAAACCACACTACTGAAAGATCTCTTGCACAAAGTTAGAAATTCCTGCTTACTTTGACAAATCCTGTAGTATTTTATCCCCATGTAAGTAATAGGAAGAATAGCGTGAAGAACTTTTCAGGATTAGCTGTAACAATGTACTATTTGCTAGAGATAACCTCCAAGAAGCCTGTTAACGATTCCCATTGGTCCTGAAATGTTCCTTATGGTCTGAGATACAGACCATAAGTAAATCCAAGGGCATAGCTTATCTCCTCTTACTGAGAGACAGATCTGCTATCTACTTCACCCCTTCCATTTCCAATATGAAGCTGGCATTCTATCTTCAAACACACCTATAAAATCATTTGCAAATGTGACAAAAGTCCTTTTTTCTAGATAGCAGCACATGACATCCAGGATGAAAAGCGTGATTGCTTTTGGGTTAACTCCACAGAGTGAGTTCTTGAGCTGAGCTTTCATAGGTTGCTATTTTCTTAGATACAGAGGGAACAATGAACACTAGCCAGAGGAATTCATAACAGAATGTGTGAGAAAAGGGTGGATTGTCCAACATACGAGTATTGCTGAGGTGCCTCATTGAAAAAAAAAACAACTGAAAAACAACCACTCTAAATAATAAGCAATCTGTACCAAACAATAACACCATACTGACAACTGGATCAACAGCAAGTTTTAAACTCTTTGCAGTGTCTAGTTCCTTTGTGGCTAGTAGCTGAAGGAAGGTGGACAACACAGCCATTCATCCGTTAGCTACAACATACATGCTGGCAAACCAGCCCTCCATCAGCCACACAGCACTGCAGTAACTACAGCGCAACAGCCACAGGAGCTGAAGGTGGCAGAGGGGTGCTCTGGATGTGGCTGAGCCTTGACACATCCTAAACTCACATTCCAGATGTCCAATAAATTAACTTCATCTCCGCTGCCTCATGTAAAACTATTGAAATGAATAACTATTGAAATTATTGACTCTTAAAATGTAAAAATTTTATGCTGAACTGGAATTTGAATACAAGAGATTGAAATCTCTTGGTTAACCATCACTGATTCAGACAAGTTTCCCTGGATTTTATTTCAAAAGCATGTGTCTCTGTTGAAATCAGAGGCTTTATAGCCATAAACCAGGTCTAAACTTATTAAACTTATGAAACTTCAGCTCTGAAGCACCAAACCTAAAACCAGTTAGAATTAGTTTTTGTAAATAAAGGCCACATCATCTGAAACAAGGACTTTTTTTCCATAGTTAATATTGTAGGAATAGCATGTGCTTTTCAATAGTAGCAAATATTTTATACTTCATGTTAAAGCTTTTGAAAATCTTTTTAAGCTCTTATAACATCAGAATCTCTTGTGATGATGCCCTTCATGGATGACAGGCTGACCAGTCAGGTAAACTTGTTTCTGTGGTTGTTGTTGTCAAGTAGGTATGGGAAAATGGTTTCTACTCTAAGAATCTGGTAAATTCTGGGAATCAAAAAGAACTTAATAAAATTTATGAAAGGCATCAAGGAATACTTAAATTAAGTATTCTAAAGTGGCTTCTTCACAGGCATCATCACTGGAACAACTACCAAACTGCTATGCATTGAGATTTCCTGCCCTTGACCTGATTCTTACATGTCAGCAGAAAACAGATGACATCAGGCACAGTTCCTTTACAACACTACTGCAGACAAACTTCTGATGGCTCCTTCAGGTCACTTTCTTGGCTCTAACTCTTTTATATTCTTAATAAAACTATGAAAGCATGCAGGATAAATTCGAGAAAAAAATCACAGCTAAAAAGAAAGGCCGACATTACAAAAAAAAAAAAAAAGCCAATCATAACAAAAGATGTAACATCTAAACCGGCCTGAAGGAGATTAATAACCCTTACAATGACATCATAATTGCATGACGCAACCTCATTTAGCCAGTAAAGGTCACCTGATTTGTATATCACCATGAAATAGTCCTCTTCTTTTCAAAACTTTGCCTTGAAGATAAAACTAGTATGTCTTTCTGATCTTTAAAGTAGATTAATAGCTGGTTTGAGAAGAATATAGTACTTAATTAGAAATTACAAAATAGAGAAGGCCTGTGGAAAAAAGTAAAGTTTCCTCTCTCTATTTCAGTCAAATCCAATTAAACATTTTTCACGAAATTTCACATTAAGTGATTGGTTTCACAAGAATTATTTCCTATTCTCCTTCAACTCAGTAAAGAAGGCATGTACACTGGCAAAATTTTTATTTTTCTTTAGAAAAAAATGTATTAGTGAAAACTCTGAATTTGAAAATTACACACTACAAAGCTAACAACAGTAAAATGAATGAACATTAGAAAAATAATGAAGAACCAGCAATTCTTCCACTTGTCTATGTTTAATTGAATCAGTTGTTTCTGTGTATTATGGGAATACATTTATCAGAATCAGTAGAGACCAAATGTTAATTATGAAGGCCAAGCAAAAATGAATAATCTCACATATAGACCTTGACACATTAGAACTGCAAAGCACTCTCAGATCTTATTTTATGAAAATGTACTAAGAGCGCAAATGTATAGACCCTTAGGAAGCAATTATCCCTAAAAGATTTAGCTATAATTCAATGTGAAATATAATAAGAGATTTTAAAAAATGGTTTCACAAAGAAGAGGATTATTTTACTTTAACTATGGAAATAGGGGGCCACACGCTTCTCTGCATGACCTCTGTGCAGCTGTGGGCATTGCTTGGAGGGAAGATTTGAAATTGGCCTTTTCAGTCAATTAATACAATCCCCTATGACCAATACGAATATTACTAAAAATTAGGGGTGCCAGTTTGGCATCGTGGGACTGAATGGTCCACAATACTGTAAGGAATTTTCTATGAAATAAATACATTAAATATGGAAATTTTAAATCACATACTACTAACATGTACACAGAGGTTAGTTAAGAAGAGCTGTCTTACCAAGACGTGCAGATGTTATAAGGTGAAATAGCATGTTACAATGTGCACTGCATGCCTTCTGCGTCATATGTTTTATTTGTCACATTATCCTCAGGTGTGACATGGAATCTAAATGTGTAAAATACCAAAAATCTGCAAAAGAGTGGTTATATCATCCTTGTGATGTCCAGAACCTGAACCTAGCCAAATTACTGCCACCACACATCTTCCAGTTATAAAGTGTCTCCCTGCCTCTTTGCCTCACTCCTGACTATGGATAGCTACTGTCTCAAAGAAGGGTGGCACAGCCCTGTGAGCTGATATACTGAAAAAATGAATCCGAAAGCTTGCAGATTATTTTACCTAATAGATCCTAACATCAGTGGACTGAAATAGGTTGCTTGTGGATTGGTCTTATGTTTTTTTTCCTTCCAAGCAACTCACTACTGTGAGATGATTTTAAAAAGTAAAAAAGAAACAATAGCTATTGGGTTTTGTTCTTAAGTGTATTTCAGGGTCCCATAGAGGTAATGATCTCATCTTTTATCACAAACTTTCACACCATCCCTAATCTAGCTGATCCTGATTACTTTATTTTTATCCAGTTAAGATTGCAAATATCCCTGCACCACCACTGATGTTTACACTTCTGTTACTCCCTTAAGAAAATCTAAAGCAGATCAAACTCCTCATCCAGAGGATGCATCTTTTGCCAAAGTGAATCAACAGATTGCCTCAATGTTAATTAAGTGTAAAAGAATAGGGAAAATTACAGTTTTTTTTTTTAAAAACTTCCTTGATACAAACTGTTCTGGACAGACTCAGAAGAAATACCTGGATTCCTTCTGCTGGACAGGTTAATAATACATAGCATAGTTCCCCAGTTTGCATGTGGAGGTGGTTAAAATAAAAGTAATTCCTCGGATTATAGTGACAATAAAAGCCGAGTTGATATTTACCCTGTACCAGAGAGACAAAGGACATGTTCTATGTCTCTGTAAATGCACAAATGTCCAGAAGGTGCTCTGCAGTGGAGAGGGGACAGGACGGGATGCTTGGGTCTGTACCTGCACTCTGTGTGCAGCCTCGCAAGAGCTGCTGAGTGCATACAAGAGGCAGGAGGTGACAGCCAAGAACAGGAAGGTTTCACAGGGGAGGTGTGTGACCTGCCACAGGGCTCTGGCTGGCTATTTCTTTCTGTGGGAGCTGTGCTGCTGACAGCAGCAGGAGCACCCCATCCATCTACAGCCAGCCCCAGAGCTCTGACCAAACCCACTCCTAAGTGAGTCACTGACATGACTTCCATCCTGGAAAAAAACTAGACATCAGTTTTCCAGGCTGTGGTTACACTAAAAGTGGATGATAAGCTTTTCATTTACATGAGGTCAGGATGCATGCTCATGTGCTGTATATCAAAGCTAACTACCACTGGCAATATTTCATTGGGGCATTTTAAAGTTTTTGAGGTCAAGAATACAACCTGGCCTTTAAAAGATATTCCAAAGGACCTGTCCTCACTGTAGGCAACAGTAATTTGAACTGAGACAAACTCTATGGAGCTACAGTACTAAAAAAAGTTCAACTTTAAAAAAATTGAAACGCGGTCTTTTTTCCTCCCCAGACTCTCATCTCTAAGAGACTATGATCAATTAACCTTTAACTTTGAAAAATAAAAAAATTCCTGTGACAGTCAGAAATGAAATTCTTTAAAGATTAGGTGCTGGGAGAGCAATATCAGGCTTAGAATGAAATCCTAGTAACGCTCTGAACTATCAAATCACTTCTTGCTCTGAAAATATAATTATTCTGTAAGTGTTATGTCAGACAATATTAAATGCAAAAAGCGTAGCTTAAATAAAACTTTTTTCTAGCAGAAAGGCTCTCTGCACAGTACTTTCAATGACACAGAAAAAACAAGACAGCATGCAATTAATGAAAAACAATATTATGTTCAATAAGTAGCATGCTTGGCAAGCACTAACTTTTAGTGACACCAGATTTAAAGCAATGCCGTTATTGCAGTCAGAAACAGCCCTGAACGTTTAAGATCTTACTGAGAAATGTCAAACTACACAAGGATTTACTTTTATTCTTATACTTTGCTTTGGTCAAGTTGTTGTATGTATAATGATGTTTCCCAAATAAATTAAAAAAAAATCGAAAAAAGGAGGCAGAGGAAAATCTATCTGTAAGTGGGATATCTTTGGATCTTACTGTCTAAATCAAACAGTTTTAAAATGACAACACAGTATAAAGAGAATAAGTTCTGTATTTGTATTGTATCTCCACTACCAATAAAAGAGAGTTTTAAGAATAAAGTGGCTGAAGAGGTGTGCATAATGCTTGCACATCTTACCTGGCACAGTCTCTTATCCTGGCTAGCGGTGAGATTGCAGGCTATGCAGCTATCAATTCCACTGACATTACAATTTCCCTTTCTCAAAGCAGCAATAACCTGTCACTTTACACTGTCCTTTCTCTGACCCTCTCCCTCCTCTCTGCTCATTTTTATTCTTATTGACAAGACTTATTATTCCTCCTCCCAATTCCAAGTAGCTACCCTTTTGCAAATAGTAGTATCAACTATGTGGTCACTAGTAGTATCGGTCAACAATGTTATTAATATAGCACACACTGCTGGGAGCAGATCAAACAGCCATGCTTTAAAATATTAGTTTTGCAAAGGTACCACGAGGCAAATAATTGCAGTTTTCTTCACCTTATGCAATGTAATATTGCAAGACAGATCTCAAGAATTTAGTGCTAATTACCAGCCCAATAATTTGGAGGATATGTTATTTTTTTTTCTTGCTTTCAAACACAAAATAAAATAAAACCATAACAGAAGGGTGCTGTATCTGTGTTTAAAGAAGCAGTTGTTGGCAAACACCATAGCTCACTTCTGCCGAAATGTACACAACTGATATATGCAGCCCAGAAAGCTGGCACCAGGGGCTTACAACCTTAATTTGCCTGCAAGAAGAAATGGAGATTTACCTTCAGAGCACGTTCTTGATTGTTTTCAGCAGTCATATGTCTCGTGTTGTTTGCTGAAGTCTGGTTCTGCTCTTTCAGATGATGAAGCTCCTGCTCCAGCCGTTTGCACTGCAACGAGGAAAGAATCCCATTAAGTAGAGGAGTGTGGGCATATTTTTTTTCAACAAGCCAAAAGACTTACTGTAAATAACCCCATCACCATTTCTGCAGTAGCAAAAGCATCAGACAAAAGCAAGTTACAATCCCAGACACTGTGAAAGCTATGTTTTTAAAATGTGTATCATTATTCAGTTTCTTCCTGGTCCAAAAGTAGCCAAAACCGCTATGTATCAGATGAGATATTTATCAAAATGTTGGGTTGAATTTCTGTTCCTAGTTATGCCAATATATGGCTAGATTTTGGCTTTTATGTATTAAGTAAGTAGATATAAAGGAAAGAATTCATGTTTTTTGAAATGCAAGCAAATGAAAGACCCTCCACCCAAATCAAGGATCCAGCGTTTTATTAGAAAATATAGATGAAATTTTTAGACTTGTATTTTTCATACTAAGAGGTTACTATAATTCTCCAAGATTGTTTTGTTTAAATATTTAACTTAATGACAAAAAATGAGAAAATTAGCACTTGCAACAGTGTGTCTATACATGTAGACTTATTGCTGTCTGCTGAGTGTTTATTTTAATGATTAAAAATCGGCAAGTTAAAACCAAATTATATTTTGCTCTTTTTTACGTTAACTATAAAAGGTCTTGCCCAGTTCCCTGGTTTGAAAGAGCAATTAGTTGTCTGCAGACAGTTCTTTGCCTTACAAAAAACCCCTGTTCTACAAATAAAAAAGAAAAAAAAAAAAGAAAACAAAGCAGACAAAGTACCACGAAGACATATGGGAACAACTGTTAGAACACGGGAAAAGCAGAGTAACAGGAGAAGCATTTTACAACAGTGTATTACAAGCCAGTAGTTTAGACATGATCACCAAAACCCAAAGGTAAGGAACAAAATGCAATTAGGAACAAAATACAATTTATTTATAAAAAAATATTTTAATATATACTTTCTGAAACCACTAGCTAAAAAAAAAAAAAAAAAAGAAAAAAAGAATTGTGCTATAATGCCTATGTAAGCATTGCTGTCTCAAAAGATGAGGAAACGTCAGTCTCTCGTGGTGTCTTAGTGACTGTGGACGAGACAGAACTGAGCTTCCCATCATATATATGCACCCTATTCCTGAGCAATTCAGTATACAGGACATTGAAGCCTGGCTTCATTGTAAACTCTAAAAAAAGAAAAACTGTGAGACAGAAAGCTTTAGAATAAAAAAAATTACAAAGGAGGTTCAAGTAAAATAACGAATGCTAGAGAATCCTGAGACAGAAATTTTAAGACATGCCAACACATACAATTCTTAAACACAAAGTAAGACCTAAAAATATACTACTCATCAGGTATCCAGTATAGTATATAAACCAGAATGATCCAATGCTCTATTTGAATAAATTTTAAACATTTGTAGGAGCCCAAAAGTACTATTAAAAATTCCATTCACATATCTCTTGTTATATTTCATTACTTCTGTTAGAAATCTGAGCTTATTTCTAATATTCTAATATTTCCAATAGGAATACCCATTTTAAAGGCAGCGAATTTTTCTGGCCTAGTACATTCTCTCAATGTGTGTTGTAAACTTCCTTAATGTAGTTTTATTTTTATTGCAAGAAAAAATACATTTTCCCATAGATAGGGAAATACAGAAAAAAAATTAAGATACATTTGATAGTAAGTATTTTCACATACTTGAGATATTTAATGTCTGCGTTTATCACCCACCCACCCACACAATACACACACATACACAAAATTACAAATCACAGAATCCCAGATGTAACTCTTTTTCCATGTGTAGCATGAAAACTATGTGTTTGCAGATGTGAAGGTGCTACCAAAACTATTGAAGAACTAAAGAGAAATTACATATATTTTTTTTTCCTTAGCAACATTTTTTTCCTTGGTTTATGTGATCTAAACACCATTAAAAAAATCAGTCTACCGCTGCAGGCACTATACATTACATCATGTATGACCACCAGGACACCCACTTTCCTGTTTTGCCAACATTCTTCTTCAAAACAGTGTTTTGGAATCCACAATTTGACAATAACACAAGTTTATGTAGAGTAAATATCATTTAAAAGACTAAAATCTCAATTTACCTTTAAAACCTGAATTTATAATCATGTTATTCTCTTGATTCCAAAAGGCATGTAAAAATATTCTAAAAGCAAAACCTAGCTACATGAATACATGAGAAAAGATCTTGATGTACAGAGCAGATTGTACCACGGAGAGCATGGGTGCAATCTTAATTCTGCTCTCCACTTCACTCCTGTGAATACAGGACACTGAATTAAAGAGCAGCAGTGGGACTCAAAGATCTTGCAGAACACAGAACAAGTAAAGTACAGTAAAGATGCAACACAGGTTACATAAAATGGATAAACCTCCCTATCAAGTCAACTTTGACATGATTACATTTACATCAAACTTTGGAACATTTTGTAATTTCTCTTTCATTTCATTTCTACTGAGAGTGTTGATATCCAAAAAAAAAAAAAAAACCAAAAAAACCCAATCAACTCTGGGGCATTTTCAACTAGTATACTACTTGAATTCGATTTGGGACGTCACTGAAAGGAATGGTGATCTAATTTGACCTTTGCACCTATGTGTTTTACTATGTTGGAAACAATGCATTAACAGAAGATATTCTGATTTATTCTTGGCTGTCTAGGAAGTAAAATCTTCAATTACCCTCTTTGTGAAAGCATTATAATAATAGTCTTAAATAGCAATACTGTGTATGTCTCAATAAAATTTTATACTTTACAACTTTGATACCTGAGCTACTTTGAAAATATTAAATAAGCATTCATTCTAAAGGCAAACATGCCTTTTCATAAGAGAAGAAGCATGTGAAATTTTAGTGTAACCTTGCAGTAAAGAAAACTTTTAAAAATAGAATTTAAAACAATGCAGCCCTTCTATTCATTTGAGCCAACATTTTTTGAATTCTGTGTCACTAGTTGTTAGCAAGGTCCAGTAAAAATAGATGTTCTTTAAAAGAACATGTGTTTTTATTGGTTCACTCCAGGCCTCTAAAATGCCAACAGCTGCAAGTAAGAAACTGAATTTCCTTCTAAAAACATATATAAAAATACTTTTTGGAGCACAGTGAAGAGAAGACATCATCCAACTTGGTACTGACAAAAAGGAAATGTTGGATGTATCCTTTTAAGAAAGCTGAAAGGAAGTGTTTAATTTGAGACACTATGTCTAAAATTTTATTATCTCAAACTTGCAAAAATTTACACTTGGGAAAACTTCAAACAGACAATATACTTTGCGCAACACAGGTTACCTAAACATTGGATCTGAGGTTTAATTGTGCCCCTAAATGCAAATTCCCATGAGTTCAACATGTTCTGAAACACGGGCTGTTAATTGAGAAAACTGCTTCTCTACCACAGATGCTTTGAGTACATCAAGGAATATGAGAGCAGTGTGGACACGTCAATGAGAAAGTGTCTTGATTAGAACACTGATGACTTTGCTGAGTAAAGGATATTAAAGCCTCAGAAATGGTAACATAATTTTATAAAGGTATCACACAAACAACTTACTAAGAATTAACTTTACTGTGTGGTCTACTGTGTGCATTCACAATTCTGTAGCCGGAGATGCAACATAGACAACTGAAGGTACAAAAAAACCCATCCCCAAAATCAATCTTGACAAAGGCTTCCTCTCCTTTCAAACCCACACATTTATTCTCCTCTCTGAAGGTATTTCCCCTAAAAAGTCTCCTACCTTAGCTAGCCTGAATCAGGTGATAATGTGCTTGACAGACAATGAACCTCATTAAACCAAGTGTTCTTTGAGCAACCACCACTGCCCAGCTGTACAGTTGTCAGTACAACATCACCCACTCCCAGCAACAGGGCCTCCATCTTCTCTTTAACTGTATTTCCACCATGCAACTCCTCTAAATACACACAGTCTTTTGAAACAAATACCTCTGTACCCAGCACAGGATATATCACAAGCACCTAAGACACAAAATGAAAAGCAAAGCAGGTAACATACCAAAAGGGTAAGAAGAGATTCAGCCAGGAAAGCAAGGATAGAGAGCAAGTAAACATATCCTTCCCTCCTCTCTTAAAATTTAAAAGATTAGGCTACTGTTGAGTCTTTTTTAATGAGCATCAGGTAACATGATTCAGCAGAACGAGGATGTTTGTGAGAGGCACTGGTGCAAGCTGCAGTGGGTGCTGACCCCTTTCAGTGACTCCCCAGGTGGGACTGTTGGAACACCGAAGGGAAAATCCAGACAAATTGAAAAAGGAGCATCTGCTAAACGGGACACTGATAGAGAGGTCAAGAAATGGACCAGGAGAATATCACTGAGGAAAGTCCATGAGGCCCACCCAGAAAGCGACTTAAAAGACAGCCTCAGCTCCAGTATACAAAAGGAGTAAAGATGGTTTACCTTGAATCAAGTATTTCAGAAGATAGAAAAATCAATGCAAATAACCACTTAATAGTGTTTGGCCTTTACTAGAAAATGAGGTTGCATTAACATATCAAATATAACTTTAGCACTTGTATAAACAAATCATCTTTAACATGCTGTCAGCTTTTCAGCATT
Source organism: Pyrgilauda ruficollis (assembly GCF_017590135.1). NCBI lineage: Eukaryota > Metazoa > Chordata > Aves > Passeriformes > Passeridae > Pyrgilauda > Pyrgilauda ruficollis. The sequence goes on along the minus strand of NW_024524155.1, from coordinate 1,268,674 downwards.
TTCTTCTTCAACTTGTACCTGTAACATGTTAACATAGTGTTACAGTGTCTGCCACATCTACACAGATTGATGAGTTATTTTTTGATCATTATTTAACATGATCCTTCACTGAGGTGTTCTCAGAGTAAAAGGTTCAGACATTACACAAAAGTAAAAAAAACCTGTAAGGCATTGGAAAATAATGTTAGTAAGGACAAAGATGGAATACAGCAAAGCATTAACATTGAGCAGAGGGGCCTCCTGTTCCCACCCATTTGGTCCCTTCTGTAGTTTGTATGAAGACACCTATCCCCAGAGGTTTCATGCAGAAGCCTGTTTAACTCTGCACATCTTAGGTCAACCAGGCTGTTCACGTGCTTCCAAAATTTTCAAATTTTGCTACACCAGGTCCCTCGCTCTCATCATTGAACTAGGATGGTAATGTCAGATGAATTTCTCATTTCGTATTTCAGCACAAATTTGACCCAGGAAAGGGTACTGTGACACCACCTGGCTCAGGAAGCACCAGCTAAAACTGAATATAACAGAAAACCGTAACACTTCCTTACTACAAATGCAGTCCTGGTGGCTATTTAATCCCATTACATCTATATTTGCTTTTAATATTACTGTATGGCATACAATATTTTTCATTGCCTTTCATTAAAAGGAATCAAAACTAACCTCTCCTGAACTTATGGCAATATGCTAAGGAAAAAAAAAGTCAACACATTATGCCATTTATATGCTAGGGAAAAAGGCAAGGAATTGATTTGTCTCTGTTATTAAAGGTATGGGGGTCAAAGTCTAATGAAACAAATGCACTAATAAGAGGCAAAATTCTGCACTAAGTTCCTTCCTCAATTCTGAATATTATTTGATTGTCTTATTCAATTAGTACATAGAAAATACAATATTTCATTAGAATACATTTGCTCACCTAAAGTCTTTATCAAAACTTGCAGTGCTTACAAACTTGAAAATCAACACCGGCATAAACACGCAAGAGTACACTTGAGAGCTTGCTGAAAAAAGCCACAGTGCCTAGATGGATGGAGGCATTGCAACGTGCTTGTTCCTGTGCTGACCTGAGTGAGGTCAGGCTGGCGAGGCAGGTGCATCTTTGGTCCAATCTAGTCGTATGAGGCCTCCCTAGTTTAAAAATACATAACCACAGTCTTCCACAAATAGCTTAATTCTGTCATTAAACTTAAGGTAACATATTTTTATTCAAGTCACACAAAAATCAAAAGTGAGTGCTAAGTCACTCACTCTGGGTCAGCCAGTGCATAATGACTTGATTGCATATCAGTGCCTTCCCCTCAAACACTGAGTACTCTGCCACATTCTGTGGACTTTTATGCACGAACACCTGAAGACCTTGCTGAACTGGAATTCTCAATTACTGAAGTAGTGTGAAATAAAAATAACCTAGTTCCTACTGAATAACTTGGGAAAATGGCTTATGTTCTCCAAATTCTGGGAAAGTCAGAGTCCATCTGAATGGCAGAACTATTTTCCCACATGCACTTTTTTCCTTTACACATTTTAAGTAAAATGTTCGTGAGCAAAGTAAGCGACACACCATACATTGATGGAAAATGCATCAATATCACTGAAATATAAGTTTATGGGGCACTGAGATCCTACTACTATCACTTCCTGAAGTGATTAAGTGCATCTATGTTTTGAAATTAGTTAGCACATATTCATTGCAGTGAACAACTGAAGTACAAATAATTATTCCAGACACCAAACATGAAAAAGATGAAGAAACAAAGGTACTTTTTCACCTGTTATATTTTTAAGTCTTCACCTGTGGAAATCCAAATACAATAAATAAGCATGTGAAGCAAACAAAACTAATTCAACTGATTCTTCTCTTAGTAAGTTGTTTTGTTCACCTTTTCTTACTTTGTTTATAATGATCTGTACTTCAGACTGGCTCCCAGCTCAAATATGCCAAATGGAACACAAGTGTTCTCACTCTGACTGCCCTTCTTCCCCCTCCCCTCAATTTTTTTTTTTTTTAACAGTCTGCCCCTTGTCCCAAATTCATCACAATTTCTGGAGAGGCAAACATCTTGCACCACTTGGATGCTATACACTCTTTCCTTTGCAGACAAAAATAATACCAAAGTCATCCAGTCAAAACACAAACCAACCTTTGGTGTCACTGTGAATTATGTATTTTGAACTGCAGATGTTTGGAAGCACTTATATAAATAGAATTTATCCTTTTTTTTCCTAAAGTAATAATTTAAAAAGAAATAAAGAGATAAATTAGTTTCTACATAATAATCAGTAGAAAAATTTTCTTTTAAATTATAATTTTGTATTAAAGTTTTCTAACCCCTGAGAAAAATTACTTCACTTCAAAGTTTTGGCAAACCATCAACAAATGTGTTTGAATGATTATTTATACAATGCCCAGCAGCTTAGAACTACTGGAATTTCAAGAAACAAAATAGAGTTTTTGTAGAGTTTAGGCCTCAGAAACACACACATCTTTAAAAAGTGGTATTCTATTAGTAGGAGAAACACTTAGATGAAAATGCTGCCTTTTTTTTTTTTTTTTTGTAGTAGTGCAATGGTGTCTTGTTTCAAAAAGAAATGCAACAAAATACAAATAAAACATTTTTGTTTTCTTTGTCACTATGAGCCAGTTGCAACCTGCAGCATTAAGGCAGACAATATGCTGTGAGCACGACTAGGTTTCCTCCTACCATTTGTCTCCCTGTCTATTTCTGAACACTTCAAATGCAGCAAAACAAGTTTTCATTTATTTTCATTTTAATAGTTGAAGGAGCTGTAAGGGTACAGTAAGAAATTCAGAAAATTTAGACTATGAAGTTTAACTGTTGACACCCTTCATGTGAACCATCCTTACACGTGCAGCGATTCCACAGCATTGAGTAGCACTGATACCCACCTAACTGCATTCTCTACATATTCTTACTTCCTAGCAATGGTGATATTTCAAAGATCAAAACAACCCTGGTCTACTTTTCAGTGAGTTCAGCACACAAAGACTTTCCTAATCAATGAAGCTCATTATAAAAATGTGCAAGAAATAGAGAAAGGAAAAGGTGATGTTTCTGAACTGTGTGTGACTCACAGGTCATTCAAGCGCGGTTCCTGTGCTGGCTGCACTGGGTGACCACGCCCGTGCTATCAGGGGCTCCTGACAGACACCTGATCTACAGGAGGAAACAGCAGCAGGAACTGCTGAAGCCACATAACTGGGTCACCTTCACATTTTCCTGTGTCCACTGCATATAAGTTAACAAACTTACCTCACCTCTGAGCTGTTTCTAACCAAAACACAAACTTAGTAACCTGGAGTCAAACATTTATTCATGAGGCTGTACTGGGTCTGAAAGCAAGCAAAAATGCATTCAACTAAACTAAGAGTGTTTTTTTCCTAATTGCCTGTCATATATAAATAAGCAACTTCTGCTTTACATCAAAGTCACATTATTAATTCAATTTTTTAATTTCATGCCTATAAGTCTAATAAATAATGTATAAACGAAGCATGTAAGCAGATGAGTAGTACACAAGTAGTACGCCTGCTCACGCCCCACTGCAGAGTTTTAGAAAGACTAGACACTGTCACAGTACAATGACATTATAATTCACATGTCATTGTTATATTTAAAAGCAAAGGAAACGACCAATACTCCCAAATAATTTAGGAAATGGAAAACACTAACTAAAATTTTATCACAAGAGCAAAAGAGCATTCACAAGCCAAGATTATCTCTTAAAAGTAATGTCAAAAACCAAAAAAGTCTTGATTAGCCAAATTCTAAATCACTGAATAAAGGTCTGCAAGTACAGTAACCGCTAGACTAGAATCAGTTTTACTTTCAATGGGCATTGGCAAGCCCAGCGTACTGATACAAGAGAAGATTTCAGAGCAGAAACTTCTGCATAGAAAATAATTCAGAGTAATTAACCTCAACATCTTTAAAAATATTTAAAGAATAAAATTAAACAACACCCAAGAGGTTTTGGCATAAATCTGTAATTTAAGCAGAACATGCATTAATACACTACTTACACAAAAAACCACGACCTAAATACCCTGCTGACTACTTGAAATAATTTCTACCATGGTTAAGTACTAGGTAGTACTGCAAGAAAGGTCACCAATAAGCAAGTCAAAGCATCTGAACATTAAAATATTATTCTGACCTTATTTTATTTATGGTCTTAGCAAGCATTTTCCAAATCAATGCAACTCCTACATATTCATTTGCAAGGCAGCTTTGGTCAAAGATTGTGTGTTACTAATGGATGGAACACAAATTTCAGAAAGACATAAACTAGATTTTTAAATAACTTTAAAAAAGAAATTTACTTCTCCTCCTTCATTGCTGAAAGGAGGAAACATAAGTCTTCCTTCTCAAAGTTCCTCAGCTTCTCCCTCCTTCAAATGCAGCATCATTGTTCCCTTCTTTTGCATGGCAGAATGTACACGTAATGTACACTCTAATTCTCAGTTCTTGTCTTGGCCTGAATAAGGTTCACTTCATTACACCACTTCATTTTTTGTCTACATTTTTACTTCACCTTTTTACCATACATATACTCTATATTACATGATTTGTCTTTAATTATGCTCATAAATAATTATGTTGTAACTTTTCATAAACACTGACTTTTTCCAACACTCAAATCAAATTAGTAAGTAGTAGTTCCTTGTTTTGTGGGATGACAAATTAGCATAGAAAGTGTAAGAATCTTAATCAACCAACAAGATCATGTCAGAACTGTGATTACTACACCCCAAAACTTTGATTTATTGATGTGACCAAATGACATGGAGCTATTGCTTCATGTGGCCACATGTTTTGCTGGCTCCTCAGAAGAACAGTCAGCTCCATTTCAACCAAATGGCCTGTGGCCAAGAGACAGCTCGTCAGACATCTGACAACACACCATGACAGAAAGCTGACAATCGCTTTTGTTTAAAGCCTTTCCATCACCCTCACTTAATAATCTGCAGTGTTGGTACTCAAACAATACATATAGCAGAACAGAGGCAGTGAAAATATGAAAGCTGTATGAAAAAGAGAAATTTTAGAAACATTCTCAGAAATTAGGAATCTGATTCACAGATATAGACAAGGAACTCAGCTGCAGACTGAGATTATCTTTTTTGAAAGTACAACCTTGTTTAATTGAATGTAACCAATATTAGTTGACAAGAAAACAAAATTTGGTAAGCAATCTGTCATTCTAATGAGCTGGTTTTCAAATAATCTTCAATGGATTTTTGTAAAATCCATATGCAAACAAGCCTATTGCTGAAACATTAAGTTGGCATTTACTGCACAAAAGGACAGGAATACTTCTGGTCCATCTTTAAATATCATCACATTTTTCAAGAAAACAGTATAATGGATCACTGTATAGATGGCAGAGTTTTAAAATCTTTTATTCTGATATTGAAGCATGGTATTGCAGGTGTATCTTGTAGTACATACGTCAGTTTGTCCTGGTAAACTTCATACTCTCAGTTGAGCCATCAGCTGCTTAAGTAGCAGTTCTTTAATATTTTCTGGTGCATAATATGTCAACACAAAACTTGTTTAGCATGTAATAAAAGCTACTTTAAACCAGAGATTATTACAAACTAAAAGAACAACTAGATAGGTGAAAACACAAACTTCCGCAAGTAAGTCAGGGACAACAGGAACTTTTCAAATAAATCATCCCAATCTGTAGTATTTGCTATTTTTCCATAGATGTTTAGGAAACTTGAATACTGAAGGATGTAACTATGTACAAGCAATATTAATGGCAGTGTTTTAGTTAAGTATAAGGGTGAAAATGAAGCAACTAAGAAATGCTATTGTGAAAACACTTTCTGCCTCATCAATACAGAGAAAGTAACAGCAAATATAGCTAGGCAACATAAAATACATAAATTGTATTCTAGATAGCTTTTACAGTTTGTATGCACTAAAAAGTGGAATGAAAATAATTAAAAAACAATCAAGAAATTAATCAGCTTTGCAGGAACTTTAAATAAATCATACATTGAATACAAAGGTATCCCACAAATAAATACTCAAACAAGTAAACCAAAGCTCTGCAAAACTAGAACAAAACCACACATTTAGAAATTATGTATTTCTCAGCTTTGGTAACACAGAGAAATGCCTGTATGATTTTGGCACAAGAATAAGACTTTGCAAATATTAAATACAGTTAAATCTGAAGATTTTATCTTCATAACAAAATTTAGCTGTAGCTTCATTAAGGTGTTTTACAGAGATCAGTGTAACTAGATACCCAAATAGAAGCACCTGCAGCTTTAAATAACAGTCACCTAAAAGCTTCCAGATATGTTACTGAAAAGCAAGAAATGCTTAAACCTAAAATCAGCTGCCTTTGACCTGTGCAATTCCCAACACTGCTCTCATCCCACAATTCCATTCTTCATGTATAGGGGATGGGACACCCTGAGGGAAGAAAAATGTAAGAAAAACACAAAGATAGACGAATGTTATGAGAACATCTGAAAGCAAAGTGATAGGCCTGCCTGCCAAAACAAACAAAGCGGGTAAAATGCATGACTACTGCTGAGAAGAGTCTAGATACCATAGAAGACACCATACATGACATAAGGAGAACATGTAAGGAGAGACACAGCTGCTAGCTGGCCCTACAGTAGAAGGCCAGCTGATGGAATGATTTAGCATTAGGTATTAACAATAATTTTGCTGCTTCTTCTTGAAGGCTGGCATTGGATGCTCTCCTCTTCACAGAGAGTCTATCAAGACTTGTTTTTCAGACTAAGATTCAGTTGAAGTCCTAACATTTTGACTGTGAACAGAAGCCCAAGCCATGAGGCTGAAAGAATGCTTGCAGACTAAGAAAGAAAAACTGTCTTAAAGATGAAGGAATTAAACTCACAGAGGGGCCTAGTGTTCATTCCTCTACTGGATACAAGACAGCAGATCACTTTCAGGAAAAAAATTAGTGAAAACTGTTGTTTCCTAAATTGCTGGGATCTGTAACACCGTCTCTGAAATAAATTCCTCATCATGATTATAACACAATTGGAAAGAAATATTATCTATTGGTGAAAAGTCATCTCAAGAAACAATGAGTATCAAAGTATTCATAGCCATTCTTTCAACATTCTTTACTCTGGTTTTTGGAGTTTCTCTAATCCTTGATAATACTTCTGCAGGCAGCAGAGAAAGATGTTACAGCTAATTAAGAAATAAGCAGCAGCATAACTGAAAGATGACCTACAACTGATGAACAAGTTTGGTTATATATACACTTATATGTACATATTTATAGCTAGTAATCAATAAATAATAGGTAACTCGAAAGATAGTTATCAATTCTATTATTAGCAATATAACATGCACATTCATAAGCATTACTGCATCAGCATTTTAGACCAATTAAATACTGTGTAGTTAGACACTTGCATTCTGTATTTCTTGTAACAACTCCAGAACCCCAAAAAGTTGTCATACTTGTATGATTTAATACTTTTCTTCATCTGCAATAATTTTTAATTTGTTATAGCTACAAGTATACTTTTTAAATAGCCACAGCTTCTTAAGGGCTTTTAAATATTTCTATGTATTTAAATTGTGTAATTTAAAGAAGCATTTTCAATACAAAAGTAAACTATTAACCAAAATGATATTTTGTGCTTCATATTTAACAATAAATTAAAAACCTGACCGTAAAGAATGACAACAAAGCATTAACATCAAAAAGTACTAAAAAGTTCCCTTGCAAGAGCATCTTACAATCACATGCAGACTACATGCAATAGGAAAGCCTGTCCTTCATTTGCAATAGAGGGTAATGGAAGCTAAATTTTTCTTGTTCTCAAGCAACTCAGCTTGAAAAATAATTAACAGTGAATAAACATAACATGGAAAAGAGGCTAAATCCTAGATACTCACAATCTGAAGCACGAAATAGTAAAGCCATACAACAAACAAATGTAGGCATACTTGGTGAACCAGACAAAGATAAGTTAATGCTACTGTGAAATCTCTTTTTCAGAAAGAGAATATCGATAGATTTTCTTATTCCTATTTTTTTTTTTTTTGGTCAGGATCACTACACACTTTAAACCAGAATATGTAAAATAATTTCATCAAGCCTAAGGACTTGGAAACAGCTTCACAAGCAATAAAAAAAAGGTCATGATATTTAGACCAAACCAAGAGAGAAAACTGCCATTTTGGTAATTGTTACCTGATCATTTAAAAATAGTTTAAAATCTACAAAAAATTGAATTAACAAAAACATTTTTAAGTCCCAAATTTCTTTTTCTTCTGATATTGTAATCATGGTATTGCAAGTGAACCTTGTAGTACATACCGTCTGTTTGTTCTGATAAAGGACAAAAGAAAAGAAAGAAATGGAACTAACAAAAACATTTTGAAGTCCCAAATTTCAGTCCCAATCATCTACAATTCTGTTGAAAATGAATAATCAGCTTGTCATCATCACAGTAATTTTTCCTTATATCCTCTGTTACTGCTAGACCTTAGCTGCCTTACTCATCTCCTCTCTTTACAGCCTAGCACACATGCTGAATCATAAGGATGACTATGGAGGGTACTGCAGTGCTGGAAGAGAGGTCAATATTTCACCTCAGGGATTCTGGAAATAAAAATAAATTAAATCAACCAACAGTAGATCTATTCATTCTTCTTAGCTCTATGTCCCACAATACTCTTAGTCACTTACTATTCTTTGAAGGTATCTCCACTGCACAATTAAACCCAACTTTTCATTCTGTGTATCACTTTATTTTCAATTAATGCTACTAGTTTGAAACCTATTCCTCCTTGAAGGAACCAAGTTCATTTACATCTTGATGACAGGACAAAAATTTGTACAAAAAAAGTCTGCATATACAGTAGCCTAATAATTTTCAAAGGAAAAAGTCTGAATACAAACATACTAGAATACTTTCTCCAAGAACATTGATAGCTCTTACTTCCCTATTTATTTTAATAAATCTCATTCTCTTTCTTAAAATTATCTCATTTTTATAATTAATTTAACATAATACACAATTTACATGCTACTTAGCACTTTCTCTACTTATGCTTTGTTCTGCACCATGGAGTGCTATCTGAGAAAATAAATAGGATTTGTTTTTTGATTTAAGCAAACTCAAAGATGCCTCAAACCAGGAATTCACCTAGTGCATTCTGACATAAATGGTATTCAGTCCTCAAGACTTGGCTACAGCTAATCTGACTAAAAAACCAGACAAACAAAACCAAACCAAACCAAACCAAACCAAACCAAACCAAACCAAAAGAAATGCCCCCCTCCCCATTCTGGAAAGGGGTTAATGGGGATGCAAGATGCTGAGAACTACTTCATACTCCACATCCAACACTTTCTAATTCACACTACTTGCTAACCATAATAAACCACATAATTGCAACTTATGAACACTAAAGAAGGATCAAGGTAGGAGAAGCAAGTGAACGTGCAGGCCAGGCATATTAGCCTTTTTAGACATTAATGATAAAAATGAAACACAAAAATCTTCTTTGTTGATTATCAAAAGAATTCTTATGCAAACTTATCTGCATATCCAAAATAACAAAGTAATTTTGCATAAAGTTTCCTTAGAAAGCTGACTAAGGAAACCAGCTTTTCATACAAAGCACACAGTTTTGGGTGTTTTTTTTCCAATTTTTAAGAAAATCCAACATTTTCTCCAACAAGTCACCAAAGTGAAATCAGATTCAACACTCAGTACACCTAACTTGAAACTGTGAAGTGTTAAGTATCATGGAAAACCTACTTAAGGTACCTCTACAAGTGTTTTGGTACCTCCAGACCTTATTGCATGCAGAATTTTGGTACCTATAAATCTTATTGTATGCACAGTGATACTCTTCAGAAGGAAAACTGTTTGAATTCTGCTTTACAACATTGGAAGTTTCCTCTACGGGCTGCTGCTACTGAAACAGGTGATCAATAAGCATACAAAACATTTTTCCTCTATTTCGTCCTAGGATTTTGACATTAAATATTTAAATTAATTCCAGAAAATGCCTTGAAAGTCTAAGCTGTGTGAATATGAAGCTTAGCCCATGATAGATGAGTCAAACAGCAATTAATGGAACACGCTTGCATGCAAATTTACTGCCATTTTCAAAGGGGTGAAGAGTTTCTAGGTACTGAAGAGAGGATGAATGTTCAACTGGAAATTCATTAAAGTTTACAATTAAAGATATCAAGCTTGATCATGCCCTCATATACTATGCAGACATGTATTTTCTGAATTCTGCACAACACACTGTTTGCAGAGGAACAACAGGTGATTTAACAATGCAAACAATGATGTGTCTCCAGGCATCATTCAGTCAAAACCTTATGGCAGCAAAAAGAAGAAATGCAGTATCAATTAAAATTTTGCTTCTAAAGCTCAAAAAGAAAAACCATAATCCCTCTCTTCAAGGAAACACTTCATTAACATTTACATATTTACTCACACTTAGCATTCATGGACTAAATACAAAAGTTCAGTATAACAACTCCTCAGGGTAATTTCCTTCAGATTCTCCTCTCCCTCCACTAATGACCTACCATCTGACCTGCACTTCAAGCTGCAAGAAGTATTAATTCAAAAAATGCAAGACCTCACGCAACCAAAGACTCACTGAAGTCTAAAGTAAGGAATAAATTGCAAAATACTTGCTTTCACTAATGAAATTGCAACTCCAGTGAAACCAAAGGGTTTCATGCTCTATTAATAGATAGGTGGTGCCTATAGAGAAATCACAACCTCTGCTACGTCAGCATGAGCGACAAACTGACACTACAAACACAGATCTGTAGTGTCCCTAAACCTTCCCCTACTATCCTGTTTGAACATCTCACCACTCTGCAGATTTCTTAATGCTTTGAAAACTGTGAATTACATATCATGATCAAATTAAACAGAGCACTACAGCAAAAGATTAGACAGGTGTTATTTTTGGGGGGGACATTCTACACAAATCAGAAAACCCACATAAGAAACCAACTTTGGCCAGTTTCTTCCCCAGTTAAGTCTCCTGTGGACTAAAGTTCCTACTTCAGAGGCAAAAAATACTACATGATCTCCCAAATGTAGCCAAATATTTAATGGCATTTTCTCCTGGAAAATATTCATGCTAAAGCCAGCACAAATATACCCAAGGTAGAGAGTCAGAGCACACCTAATCATCTTGGAAAGTAAAGAATTATTATATATTTTCAAACTGGGTTTGTTTTTTGAAAAACTAAGTAGGCAAGTAGTGAAGAACTTGCCCTTTTATGAGATGCAGAAGATTCCTGATGCTCTTCAGCATCATTCACAATAATTTTATTTCATGTGTCCCAAATACAGCAGTCACTGGCTTGGTTTGGTGCTTGGGGAGATTCACTTTGTTTATTCTGAGAAGGAGCAAAGAAAACATGGATTTAACCATGTTCAGTATAAGATGGACTTCCTAAAACATGAATTTAGTCAAACTTTCAATGGATTATCTTTATTTAGGTACAGAGGAAATGAAATGTGACATTTTGAAGCACTGTTGCAGTGAAATGCAATCAGACTAAAACTAATATTACTAATCACAACCACTGATCACATAATTTGGCTTTTTGTGATCTCCCTTCAGGATCCCTTTTACTCAGTATTATCTCCAAAGAAGAGACATCTGTGAGCTTTACCTGAGGCCACTGATGTGAATCCCAATCAAACTAACAACTATTTAATCAACCCCTCTTTCTATACTCCCTGCAGTCACTGTGCAATTGTTAATGTTAAATCTCAAATTATTTTTCTTTTTAAATCTACTCTATATCTTACTCCATATTTCATTTTCTTTCTCTAAATTCACAGGGCAAAAAGGGGTATTTTGCAGACAGGTGTCCTCTCTCTGTCCAGCCATCCTGCTGGAAAGGAAATTTCCCCATGCCCATTCATCAGCTACCTCTCAGAGAAAAGGATGCAAATGAGAACAACATCAACTTGCTGCTGCCTTCCCAAAGAAAACCAGCCATTAGTGAACAAGCATGGTTCTTGGATCCTCAAAGTACAATAAACATTCCCTTTACTTTCACTTTCCTCCTGAAATAAATTCATAACCAAAATCATCAGTACCCAACAGCAGCTGCCTGGTTCATAAACAACTGTGAATACAGAATCCTTCCTCTTCTTTTCCTGTTCCCAAATATCAGTGGCAAAGGGAAAAGTAGGGTAAGAACCTTGAGAGAGTAGGTAAGAGGATACTGTCAGGTATGCTCCTGCCAGCCAAGAACTTGATTAGCATCCTCAGTCAAGAAGTGCCAAAGGGTACCAAAACACTGAGTATAAAACCAGACTTCTAATTAAAAGTACAAAAAATAACATCCCACACTGTGGTTTGGTTTGCAAAGGTATCACCTCTGTCCTAAGAGTCATGAGGCACTGTAACTTGTCCCCTGAGTATTCCCCAATTAAGGGTCCAGGATCTGTAAATATTTTTTTCATTTATATTTCTTGTTTTACATTTTGTACAGCTCTTGGGTTTACCACCTCAGTAAGACCTGTTCACTCCTGTGCTGAGAATGCCTTAATGCTCTGTAAATCACAGGCAACACACTTGTTTACCTGGTGTAAAAGGAGGAAAGTTGCTTTAGCAGAACAAAAACAAAAAAGAAAAGCTAGCAAGAAGCTGACTAGCTGTAAGTGCAGACATTTATCAGTTATTAGTCATTAGTCGAAACTGATAATGATGGGAAGTCAAGCATAGTGCATCTCGTCATTGTTTTCAATGATGATAAAGTGCTGCCTGCTGCCAAACAGCGCCTCAAAATGGAGAAGGATTCTTTAACTTGCTTCAGATGAGCAACTGGGTGCCTGCCAATTTTTTACATGAACAGTCATAAGCATGTTCCTGCACAGCAGGATGTGGTCAAACTATTCAAAGCTGTAAAACCAGGTTTGCTTGCCAGTTATGCTATTGCTTCAAGATCAGTGTACTAGAGGTGATACTTTGCCAGCCATGAAACCACTGCTATTCCTTAACAGCAAATTATATACATCTTTAATCTTTAAAACTCTGTATAGAACTGACGGTTACCAATTAAAAAACTCCCACATGTACAGAATTAGTTAGGACTGGAAACATATCAAACACACAATCTCCTAATCTCTTAATGAGCTTTAAAAAATCACTTCCTTCAAGCTGTACCAATTAAAAGGTCCCCTTTCTTGCCTAAACCAGAAGAAAAGTAATTGTAATGACTTACTCAAGTCTTCAGCTGCCAACCCTGTAATGATATTAACATTCCTGTCCACAAGGTGTGATGTGGCTAATAGGTCGCTGAGACACTGTACTGCATTGCCTCCTGCTGGAAATCACTTCTTTAGGGTATTTTATGAGGATCACATAATGTGACTATGCCATATGGAATCTCTGCTAAGTGTCTGTCACTAACTGGATTACTCAAGCAAGAGAGATTTCTCAAGAAAGGCAAAACTGTATTATGATCAACTGGACAAATAATTTTTTTCCTTGAATGGGTTAAGACAAAACCAAAAGTTACAGACAAGAAAATGATGTTTTATTTCTTTCAGAGAATCAGTCATAAAACACACTGAAGATCCTCAGTATCACACAATATCTGTTCACTAACAAACATATCTTAGCAAATACAACCAAACTGTTGAGTTTGTTTTTTTAAGGGGGTTGATACAGGGGAAGATGGATGTCAATGTTTAGCCATGCTTTAGTTGTTTGTTTATTATTCACTTGAAAATACATACTAAAAGTAGTATCAAATATTTGAGTTTATACCATTTCATTTGTTTTCACACATACAAAAAGTAGTTTGCATATTTGCTCAGCAATCTAGTGAAAGATCTGAGATTACATCCACTTGCACAGCTCAATACAGTGACAGAAGTGCCTCAATCTGCTTCCTAGTAAGAAGCAATGCTCACGCTGGAAATCTCAAAAAATACACTTGGATGTTACAGCTAGAAAAAACATTTTTATGACCTTTCCAAGACACAGACAGTGCTCTTCCTTTTTTGAAGAATAGAAGAATTATTCAAGTAAAATCCAAACAGAAGAATCACAACTAGCTAATCATTGAGTATGCTGCAACTGCAGTCCAATTAAATGCAGCTCAGTAGTATAGCTACCAAAAAAAGCATGATGAAACTGAATTTAAAAGACTAGTTGGAAGTAATCTGTATTTACCTGGTCATAGGAAATGCATAATTTATCAAATGCCCATTCTCTATCAATATACTTTATTCCTCCTTGAAATCAAAGCAATGTGTTTGAGCTGTGAAGGTTTTCACATTATTGTTTCTTACTCAGAAAAATCAGAAATCCTGTGAGTTAACCCCAAAAGCTAGACACTACTTCCGTTCGCTGTGCTTAATTGCCAAATGCCAGGCTATTGTGAAGAAAATCACAGCAAAAAGCAAGAGATGCAGCTTCACCAAACACAGTCAGTCCAGAGTCTTGTTATTGTGCAGGTAGTTCTCTATCATATGGAACCAGCTATGGTGGTCACTCAAATGACGTTGCTGTCTCCAGTACCACACAACAGCAATCAGACACAAAGCAACACCATGTGTCATGAAACATTCAACCTCCATTGCCCAGTGACCTCTGAACTTTACAAATGCATTTTCCAGAGGACAGACACAGCATGCTAATGGTTTACTCTATTTCTGCTTCTTCTCAACCTGCTCTCAATTTCCCCCTTCATATTTGATGTCACTTCCACAAAAGGAAAAGATTTAAACTTGAATTGTTATGAACGCCTGAGGCAACCCCAGATCTAACTTCCAATAATTTGCATTTGCTATGCTAAGCATATACATCCCCTGAATTATATCTAGTCCCTTTGTGGTCTAATGTAGAATCCCTCTCCTATTGTTCTTGCTGTTAGCCCTGTAATAACTACTGCTATTGCAATGTTAACAAAAGACTACTAATAATTCAAGTATGGTACGAATTCCCAAGGAATCATCAAGTGAGAAACACAGGTTGAAAAGGTAGCTTCAGTTCCAAGGATCTATTTTCTAGATTCAACAGTAACAGCTGTAAAAGCATCACATATTTGAAAACACATGATGGATAGTTTTATTAATAACAATTAATTTAAAACAGTGGTGCTATAAATGGCTAGTGCTATCATAGTACTACAGCTTAATACCAAATATTTACATCTTCATTTTGTGAGTATTTATTACTCTAATAATTCATTTTTTTCAGCTGCAGTATCTATTTAATATTACCTGTGTTTTTTGCTGATATGGCTAAAGATGGCTTTGCTAGTGGTGACATTTGAGCCATTACTATCCAAAATCATTATCTTTATTAATTTTCAGGCTGATTACTTGGAAAATATTACTCCTTAAACAGGCAGCTTAAAATCAATTAAATTAAAATGTGTATTAAAATGCCCAACAATGAAATCCTTCTGACATTCACATAAGTTTCATGGTTCATATGTGCCTGAAAGTCCACTTCAACAAAGAACCAAAAATGAAATAATGAAAACAAAAATATCAAGAGATCTTTCTCTTTTGCTGAAAGCTTTCCTGTTACAAGATGCTCACTTTTGAAATGCCCTGTGCAAGAAGAAAGAACATAAACTTTTGGAAGGGCTGTTGGATGATTCCCAGTAGCTGTGCTGGGAAACATTCCAGCAATATTATTATAAAAGTTAAAAAATAGACTCAGAAAGTAAAATACCACGAGTAATACATTAAGATTTTTTGCAATACATACTCTTGACAGACACACAAAATATTTTAAGCACCAGGCAGATGGGGCTTTCAAGGTTAAAGTAGGAGAGAATGAACAAAATGACTGAAAAAAAGCATGAAAATTACAGTGTTTGTAGAGGGGGCACTTTTATCAGAGGACTTTTTAATAGAACATAAATTCAATTAACATTATTGATATCATTAAAGATCACAAACCTGACTTTAAATCTAGTAGAAGTTACTTACATGTGGGCCAACTTTGGTTACTTACATTAAAAATCAAAATTTTCAATACTGGAAGTCAGATGAAATTTGTTGCCTGGCATAAGAAGCTTCATCCAGGATCTCTTCTCAGGAGATATATTCCCTGCTTGGACTGTTCCTCCCTACAACTTACTTCTATTGAGTTAAAAATCCATTAAAAAATGGTGGGTAAAAAAACCTAAACTCAAACCAAAGAAACAACGGAAAAACTCTTCCATGAGATGAGAAATGCAAGGAAATTCTCTTCATGGTGAAGAGAATTAAGACAATTACTGTTCTGTCAAAATAGGAAATTGCAGGCAATGAGTGATTTCAGCAGAAAAAAGAACCCAGATTCTTTCAAGTCACTAGTAGATGGGTAAGACTTTGAGAGTCAGGGACCACATGCTGATTTTTATCTCCTGCGTGTAAAGCAACAAAGGGAAGAATTGCTTGCATTGTTGCATGTGGTGCTGTTACCTTCCTTTAATGTATATTTTTGCTACTTATAACCCTTTATAAATCCTTCTGTCCCAGTTACCTGTCATCCAACGCATTTCACCAATACAGCATACTGCAAAACGAAGCCCTTAATAGCTTTTTAGACAGGTCAACTCACTGAAAACTATTTTGTTTTAGAAAGAAGACAGATAGTAATGAAGTGCAAAAAATACAAACGACTTTTCTCATGAAACACAGTGATGCCATTTTAATGGACACTACTCCCATGAAGAAGAAGTTGATTAGTAATTAGACATTTACTACAAGGGCTCTCCTTTGAGATTTTCAAGAGAGAAAAGTAAACAAAATATTTTTTTTCCCAAAAGTAAACCAAACCCTGCCCCCCTCCAAGAAAAAAAGAAGAAAAAAAGAAATTTTCTACTGAGTGATTATATACTTGTAGAGACTTACTTGAGATAAAGCAGCATCCCGTTGCTCTATTACTGCATTCATTTCCTCAGCTATTATTTTCTTTTTACGTTCTTTGGTCCTGTGTATTCGGTTCAGAATTATAGCTCCATTCTTCAGTATATCTATCCCTGTGTCTGCATTGTTTATTCTGTTCAGTAATTCCTGTAATGTCTACCAACAGCATTATATGTTAGTCAGACATGAAGTTTTAATATATTTTATTTAATATAGGGTTTTAATTAATAGGCACATGTGAATTGTAAATTGACTGAGTGAAGTTATTGAATTTTCATATTGCAGCAAAGATGTACATTATTAGTGTGTCAATTCTTCTTTTTCCCACATCTTAGTTCTTGAAACCCACTCAATTGAACTTAAGCCTCTAAGATATAAGACTGACATCAAGAAATCTCCTCAGAGAATGGCTTACCATGTCATTTTCTTCAGGGTTAATATTTTCTAGCCTAGAAAAAAGGGACACAGAAAGCCTGATCAGTAGCATTTCCTTAGTGCAGCAAAATGAGTTCGCTTTTTAAATCTTTAGAACCTCAAGTAATTTCATTCTACTAGTCTTTAGAGTCAACCATGACACTGAACATATTAAAGTGCCACCTGCTCGACTCCATCTTTCAATAATGCTCCATATCTTCAGCACTGACTTCAGACTGTTAAGTTATTAATGTTTACTGCTATATATGACTACAAGGATCAATTGTTCATATGTGCTTAGATGAAAAAAGTTCCCCAGTGATAGAAATGACTGATGCTTTTATTTTATTTATTTCTGGGCTTACAACTTTTACATGCTGGGTTTTTTTTTGTTGTTTTTACTGCACCCCAAATGAAACAGAACATGACTTTTGTTGATAGGGTTTTTTTAATTTTTAAATAATTCTTTTTCCACCTCTCTCTTCCAAAATGATGGAAAAATCCAAAACCAGTTGAAGTAACTTTAAAAACATTTTCATTTTGTATCTTGCATAAAATAGGAAGCTAAGCCAATTCTCTGCAAGGCCCTTATTTAATTCTGGAACAAACCAGCCTGCACTTTCCTCCTTTTCTATTTCAACAGAACATATATTGACCTGTCAAACACAAAGATGATACGAGGAATTTAGTCATACAGCATTGAATACTGTCTGTGTAAAAGTAGTAAGTGATAGCACAAAAACCTAATAAATGGGATAATACACATTTTATTTTACCTAAGGTTAGTTAAATGGACAGAGATCTCTCTTCTGGAAAAATGAGCATATTAAAGTTACCTAGCACTCCACTACTACTTAATGGTGACTTCTACTAAAAGTAGCCTACGATATTTTAAGACAGATAGTCCTATTAAACATCTTCTACACAGCAACTCTTCAGCAGTGCTGTGACAGGTACTGCGCCAAAGCCATGATTTTAGCCAAAACACATTATAGAACATTTGACAGCACGCTACCACATTTTCCATTAGTTTTTGCAGATAACAGTACACAAAGCATGGTAAATCAACCAGTATAGAAATTTTTAAATTAAAAATAAATATTTCAGAATATACTATCAGTGTATAACAGCTTTATATTTATATGGCATTCACAAGCAGTACCTACTCCAGCATATTCAGTCAGCACCAGAACTAAAGAAAATAAAGTAAAAGCTAACTTTTCTGGGTTTGACTTGTATTCATAAAGTAATATAAATAATAAAATAACAAACATAATAGTATTAATTATTATTATAATAAATTCTTAGAGCTGGATCCTTATTTTAGGTCCTGTTTTAAGATCCTGTTTAAGATCCTGCTTTAGGTTTTTACACTGTTCTAAGTACCACTTCATGTGGGACTTAAAAATGGATCTCCAGCTAGTTTGTATTCACAATGAAAAGAACAGTATTTGTCAAAGTAAATTGGCAGGACTGACCCAGCTTCTCCAGAGAACTTCTACATTGCTAAAAGTGTGGGTCAACAAAATCACCCAGCCAACCAACAGGCTGGGTAAGCAAGGTACCTTAGGGAGAAATGGGAGTGGAAAAAAGAACATGAACTTCTGCCATAAGCATACCTTCAGCATATTACTGCTACAAGGGATCTATATGTAGGTATATAAACACCTCCTTAGATGACAATATTTAAAAAAAAGTAGCAACCAGAGCTGTGTATTTGCCCTGTTCAGTCTCTCTGTGGTGTGCATAGACAATGAATGAAAACATCATGATTTTAAACAGCAGTAATCAAGGATTCCTCTCCCACTTCTAAACACATTCTGATAACATAACCCCTAGGGCCAACAGGGCTGAAAGGATTTTAGTTGTTACAGTTAAATAATGACAATAGAACTGTTCCAGCTGCTAATTTAAAGAAAGAATTAAAGCATTTGATAAAGGCTGGCAGACTGTTCAATATTGCACTCTTCTAAAGTTCTCTGATTGGAGTAAGTCCAAAACACATGGGAAGAGCGACTTGCGCTCTAAAACTTGATGAGTGTGGCACAAGTAGCCAATATTCTTTATAAAAACTCCAAACCTCTATGTGCTCCACATCTGAGACAGGAAACTTGACCTTTTGAACAATCACCATAAGGAAGGAAGAAACTATCAAGAGTAGTAGTTAGAAAAGAAAGCTGATGCTCTCCACAGGGAAATCTCTTAAACCAGTTCTGAGACTGTGAACGGCATCAGGGTATCAGACCTCTCTATAAAGCATGGGAAAGAACACCCAAGTGGATGACAGCTAGTACAATTGCTGTTCTCTAAATGATAGCAATAAAATGTAATAGCTTGGCTTCAAACTATCAGTCAAGGGAGTTACTGACTCCCCTGGGAACAAGTACCACTTTGGCATTACCAGTGTTTCCAGTGCCTTCTGCAATGATGCGCTTTTGAGGAAGGTACTATGCATGTTTTCTGAGAAATGGAGTTTCTTCTCTTTTCTCATACTTTTGCTTAGAACTAAGTCAGTTTTCAAGAACATGAGTGAAGCAGACAGAAGGGCTTGAAGGGAAAACAAGTGAAGGTGTTCTGAGGGATTCATGTGTGTCAAGAACTGCCATTTGTGTCTGTGGATTCCACTGCAGAAAAAACAGCAATATGCCAGAAACCCAAGTCACTGACCAAGTTTGTTGACTGGAATAATGAATTTTCTGCATTACTTGAGTTCTTTAAGATCGAAGATCTTGAGTTTATGCTAACTATTTATATACAGGATCATGTGATGTTTGAAACCATACAAAACTTTCTTTACTCTTGGAACATACAAGATTACTCTATTAACTTCTAAATTTTACAGAGTAATGGTAGACAAACTATGGGCAGGTTATTGAAATTAATTTAGGCAATATTCTCTAGCCTGAACTATAAAAATACCCAAAAGAAGATGACTGGTTTTCAGCCTGAAAGAGGAGTGATCTTAGTAGAATCAATTAATTAACGCAACATTGCCTGCCATTTAGTTAACTAACAACGGCACCTATTCAGTCTCCTGCCATGAAAAGCTTGTTTCTTTGTATTTCTCCTGGTAAAAAACTAAGAGACATTTCTCAGCCACTCTAGTCTTTGTGGGACTAACAAAGATGATCACCAAGATCATCACAAATCAGATGGGCAAGGATTTTGTGGAGAAGCAAACTGTAGCTTCAAAACTGCCTATATCCCAAGGGAAAAAGAAATCACTCTTGATAATTTTCTCCTGACTTAGTTCTATTTAACATAAGATTGCCTATTTCTGTTGTGTTAAGATGGCATACATAAAAATCTATGAACTATTAATTGTACCCTTATTACCTTACAAACTGCTCCTACACTAAAGATAGGGAAAGAAACCATATATTTTTACTGTGTCACCCATATAATTAGTAGAAATTTTGCTGAAGGCAATGTCTAGTGGGCTTAAAGGCTTGATTGATTTCCTATATGTTGCAACTTTTGACTGACATTCTGGTACTCTGTGTCAAAAGATCCCTATAAAATGTCACATTCATCTTATTTCTCCCTCAATAAATCAATACTGAAGCTTTTGATTATATTTTACATTTTTGTGATCAAAATTATTCACCTTTTCTCAGTCTCCAGGGAAAAATATGGCTTTATAAAACAGCTAACAAATTAACCAATAACACAGTAAGACTAGCCCTGGTCTATTTTATTGCACGGATAATAATGTGCTAAGTTTTCCTATAACCACTGTTCAGCAGCTTATGACTGTCACAGAGTAACACAACAGCCCTTTTACATGGTGCAGGAAAAGTATACTTACTCTTTGAGAGACTCTTCTAAACGCTGGACTCGCAGAAATGCTTCATCTCTCTCTTCATTGGCTAACCTAAGCCTTGCCATGACAGCCTCATCACGTTCCCGTTGAGCAGAATAAACTTCTTCCACCAGAGCTGCAAAAGTGTGTTCAACAAACAAGTTTGACAGGGAAAAGCACTATTAGATGCACTTATGTTGGCCTTTGCCACCCCCTCCTAAAATCAACATTCCTTTGATGACCTTGGATTATTCTGCATAAGGTCTATATTACTTCTTACACACAACACTAACTTGCTGTTAATTGTTACAGTCAATACTTTAAGGTATTAAATAAAGCTATTTGTTTTCAAATTCACCCCTATAAAATCTAACAGGGAAAGAAAGTGATTTGCTGGGTGTTCTGAATACTTGCTTAATGGAAAAGTAATTCTTAAAGCTCAGAATCATACAAGACACTAGCAAGTTTCTTCTAGGACACAGAGTTAAAAGTAATCGTACATTAAAACTACTACCATCAGACTGCTTCCTATCAGGGTGGCACAGTGATATTAAAAATTCTAATATTTTTATAGTCTGTCTCTGGTATCACAAGAGTGGCACAGCTGGCATCTCTCCTTCTCTGCCAAGCCTTTACTTTATTGTGTAATATACTGTTATATTATCTGTTACAGCATACATGGACCTTGGAGCATTAGGTACCAATAAACTAAGATTTACTGTCTATCCTTAGGAGCAAACTAACACCTTCAAGTCATTCCTCATCCTGAGCTTACATTTTCCCCCTGCCTCTCCCCTGTCAATATGTCTAACACCATCTCTGGCACACTGCCAGAATCCTTACCTCGACCCTGCCTCCACTAAAATCTTTATTCATACTTTCATCATTTCCCTCTGCAATACTGCAAATCTCTCCTCACAGTCATCATAAAACCATGCATTCAAAATGTCTAGGGACTTTCAGGATGCTGTAAGACTGCTGTCACTCCAAGACAGAGGACTATATTCTCTCTCACTGGAACCTCAAAAAAACTCAGTTGAGATCTATAGGTTCTCCATCCTCCTTGTCCCTTCTAGTCTGTCAAACTGGGATATAGCCATAGTCTCCTAACATCACACTGTAGTGTTTTTCAAATTTTGATGTTTATTCCTCAAGAACTTTCTCTATTAAGGCATTGCTGCTGGGCTTCCTTACTCCCTACAGAACTACCTGCTCCCATCTCAACCACTGCTTAAGTCATTATGATCTCAAAGAAAGGCTTCCTCCCTCTTTACTTCCTCCATCTTTACTTCCTCCCTTTTGCTAAAAGCCTAGAGCTTTTGTCCCTCCATTCTTACCTAAATTGAGATCAACTTTTTTGCCTTTATTTGTTATTTTACTCTTACTTTACCTCTGTACACTATTGCACAAAAAAAATCATAGTGAAATATATAATGAAACATTATACTGTTCTTTACAGAATGAAATAATAGAAACACAGAAGAACATTTTTGTAGCAACTATATTACTGGCACAAAATACATTTTATTAGTACCAAGAAAAAGGAATCTTCTTGTCCTCAAGCTGGGGAGAAGACTGTCACTGAGGAGTAAGGAAGCATTTTTTGCAGACCTAGCAAAATGTTACAGGCTAACAGCTCATTACACAAAATCAGACAGGGAAAGGCTAAATGTTACTTGTGAAAGTGAAGTCCCTCCCCTCACAAAAAGTCTGCAGAGGAGTCACAAGCCTAGTCATCAGGTCAGAGCTGTAGCAGCTGTGTCCCAACAACAACAGCAAAAAAAATTCAGCATCGGAAGCACAGAATTTGAAACGTATGCAAAAATTAACAAAAACTTTATTCTCTTGAATTAGAGAATTAAGAGATTAATATTCTCTTGAATAAATAAATAAGAGATTATATTCTCTTGAATCCAGAAGAATAGTGTCTTTTTTCCTTGAAGATCTATTTCCCCTGTTTGCAACAAGAAAACTTTGCTTGATGTGGAATGGAAAAACTAAGGACTAAGGCAGCTGTAACACTGCATTTGCACTGGCTGGTATCCAGCAATAAGTTTGCAGCACCTGCAGAGAATGCATCTGATATCTGCAAAAGTAGGTGGCTTAGCAAGGACAAGAAAAAACCATAGCAGGTAACCTAGGCTGTGCATTTCAGCTCAGCAGACTCCCACTTTGACTGCTGAGATCAGTGATGGCAGGGAAACTAGTGCCAGAGCAATGACTGCCTGGGTAAACTACAGTGCAACTGCTATGTCCTGACTGGATCTGGAATACACAGCAGTTTGATTCTGTACGGTAATTATTACCTATCAGTACCTAAATCTATTTGTTTGCTATGGTTTCTCCAGTAAATTATGTCAGTGTATCTAGCATCATAACAGAGACACTTCACAGAGAACCCTCTCCATAAAGCTGCAAGTGGAAACACTAGGATATTTTCACCTTGAAAACAACTGCTGCAATGATCTGAAAGTTGTCTAAAATAACTGAAGATCTGGCACTTATTACTGTTCTGAGGTTAATTATTTTCCAGTTTAGCTAACTTCTTTCTGACCTGTTCAAGTGCACCCCTTCTGTCAGACCTTGGAACATCCTCACCTCAGCATGAAACCCCCAATTTGTTGACTCCTGCAATGGATCTTGAACGTACATGTACACATAGAGCGACTCTCTTTTGGCACATCTAAGTCCCTCTCTGCATAAATATGGCCAGTGATAATAATGACTACACAGGCTTTTAAAAACCAGATTTTTGCTTCTTATTCATTAAACCAAAGTAGTGTACATGTAACAGTATGAAAGCATTCAGAAAAAGATGTTTTTCAAGTTATTTAAGCATCCTGATTATCTGAACTCTTGCCACCATTGACTGCAGCTCAGATGCTAATTGCCTTTGAACAGTGAACCCTTCCCCCACCCAAAAGTCTATCACAAAACACTGTCTTTTAACTATCAGCTATGAAAAGTAACTTTAATTGAGCAACTTTCTTCTTGTTTTCTTATCCTTCCACTATAGTAAAGCATTGGTGTAAATATCCCACTGACTAGATCTAAAAACTGCATTAAAAAAATATAAGTCATTCCATATCAATTACAAGTGTTTGACTTTTGGTTCTGTTTCATAAAAGTAATATTGCAAGTCAACTGTTTAATACTAAAACAGATTAGGGAAAATGTAGAAAATCATGTAAGATGCTTGCATAGTAATCTAAGTTTAAAAAAGAAAAAGATACATAGATACATGGCATGTTAATACAACATAGCTATACTGACACTTCCAAAATAAATTATTTAAAAAATACTTAAAGACCTCATCTAACTCATTTTAATGGTCTACAGAAGACCAAGTCACCTGATCTCTTCACCAGCCAAAGCTGAATTTAGGTTTGATGTTTTTGTTACCCAATGGCTATACATTTCTGACTCCTATTTAACATTTTATGAATTCCTTTTTTCCTTCTCTAGGGAATCTTATGAAAGTCACATGATTGCAGGTAATCTGAACATTCCCCAGTCACACTGAGCTATGGATGAGTCACAAGTAGAAGTTAAGGACCATAAGGACCACAGCGTGCTTGAAATAAGTATAATGCATAAAAATTTAGGTCTCAATGCAGCAGCAAAGCAAAACATTTTGTGCCATATCTAGGAAAATGAGTGTTGTATAAGCTGTCCAGTTAGAGTCTATGAAAGAGTGACATGAAATTCCTTCATATTAGAAAGAGTAAAAATTATGCAGATTATCATCCTATGCTTCTTTGAAATGTGAGGTGAAAACTGATCGAGAGTAACACCAAGTCATGCTTCTAAATTCCATTCAAGATATGACATATCCAGAAAAATACTAACTTCATACTGCCACACTGACTTGGTGTCTGATCCAAAGAAAAAACAGATCCAGCTACTTTTTCACCAACTGCTCTGGTCACCATTACAAGGTTTTCCTTGGAGAACTTCTAGTTGGCATACCAACCACACCTATCCTCCCTATCTTGAGGCCTGACCAAGAAGAAACAAAAATTTGTACAGAAATCATATTTCAAGTAAGAAAATGATACACAGAAATGAAGTATGAGTAGTCTAGTATTAAGCTAAAATGAATTGTGTCATTTACTAAGTCATACATATCTGATGGCATTCAAGAGTTAAAATATTTAAATCTCAGAGAACTTAATTTAAAAAGAGGATTATTTTCCCATGCTTGCAAATATTGTAGTATATAGAAGCACAGCACTACTATTTAGTTGTATAAGCTTTATTTTTTGGGAATAATTTAATAACATCTTTCTCCTTGTAACTAAAATCCCTGCATACTCTAAAAGAGCTCTTTATTTTAAAAGAATCATTATGCTAAACTCATCAATTCTAAAACATTTTTAGTTTTTAGTAAAGAAAACAATTGTAAACAGAGAGCTTTTGTAAGGTAGATAGCTATTACAAAGTTCACTTAGAAAATCAATATAGCATTTTAGCTGGAATTTGCTCATTAAACACCCACAGCTCTAATGCAAATTATGATGGAATGAATAAAGCAAATACATATGCTTCTTTCTTTTTATTAAATGTAAAATCTACTGTTAATTGCATCTGGTATGTCATATAAACTTTTCTCCTTAACTATTAAATGGAAGCTTTTACAAAAGTCATTAGAGATTCTCTTTCTTTGACTTGTATAAATTTCAATATTTGTTCAGTAAAGGTTCACAGCAGTTAAATTACATTAACAAATATTATTAGCTACTATGTAAGCCAACTAAGTAAAATACTTATATTGCAGGTAAAACAAATCAATGGGTGTTTACAATAATATTTGGATATGTCCATTTTTAAACAAGCTTATCAAATATCATGTAATTCTTAGTCAAATGAGAGAGACTCAAAGTAGATTTTTTTATCCCAAATACTCAAATTTGTTTAGTAAGCTAATTGTTTTCTAATATGGGCAAAAGTAAATATGAAGAAGATGAACCATACCAAGTATGAGTTTACTGAGTCAAAGCAGTGTACATATTTTCTCAGTTGAACCTGATTCTTTTGGCAAACTTATCTCCTATACTTTTTAAACCACCTTTAAAACAGCAGTACTGAGAAAGTGTGCTGGAAATCATTCTAGTTTAAGCAGTGCTTCATGATTTTCCAAACATGGAACTTTGGGGGAGGCAAGGAAAGCACAACTCCCAGGATAAAAGTCTGTTTGCTTATTTCCTACAGGTCATCTGTGTAAATAAAATAAACTGAGTAAGAGAGGAAAAAGAGGAAAATGTTGGGACTAAAAACATTTATGGCAGCAGAAATCACTTTTTATAATTACTCATCAAAAAAAGTAAAATTAGAATACAGGCCAAGTCATCTAAAGAAAATATGAGATCACTATACACAGTGCTACTGTATTTCAGAAGATACAGTAAATACTATAACACTACAATAACTGGTTTTCAATATAAGTAAGTTTTACAGATATATTAAATTTTATTTAACCATATGAATATATGCTTGTTCTCCTTACAGAAATACAAACATGTATGTATTTGTCATCCACCCAAATTAGAAATCAAAATCCTCTGAGAATTTCTACTAAATTTAATGACTGTGTTCACAACTCCTAAATAAGTCAATCTTATCACAGCCAAATTAAGAAAAAAACCCTGCACTGCCATGAAAGCCTTTAAAATGTGTCATTAATTGGTCTCTGCTTATACATGTTACAAAATGCAGATAATCCCCAGAAATGTTCAAATTCTAAAGCACTTACAGAGTTCTTATTCAGGTTAATGGCAAACTATCAGGAGCTCCAGGGCTCACTGTCAACTTAAAAATAGTGCTGACATGTTCTATTACGAAACAGACAACTTAAGTTCCTATCTGTTTTTTGAAAGCTACCATTCATTTACTTTCAGTTATGATGTACAACTGAAAAAATAAAAGTAAAATAGTGATAAGAAGATCATAGGAAAAATACTTAAGAGTTTTCATCAGTCTGTACCAGGAATTATAGACTAAAAGTAATTTACACCTAAATGTGACTTTATAGATAAAGCAATCTGAACAAACACTGATAGAACACAGTGACTTCTTTATTGCTTTGTGTTTGTTGTATGTATTTAGTGCATAGCATTCATCACATTTCCAATGCTATAAAAAGAGTGTTCTTAATAAAAGGCTAAAGTTGCTTAGTGGCAGCTCTGCATAGGGTTTTCTTTATGTACTCAGATCACAATTCAATTAAAAAAAATAAAGTGGAAAAGAATAGGAGAGAGTATTATACACAGACCCCAAGGCAGTTCTTGTGAAAGCCAATCCCTGTACAATACTTAAGCCTCTGCCTCTAACACACTAAACACAGCTGACTTCAAAATTCAAACCATAATGCCGTTAAACTTTTTTCTTCAGTGGGTAATTGCTGATGCCTGAATATTTACTTTTAGAGGAAAAATATAAACACTGCATTAAAGTTTGCAAGTTAAAATTTGTCATGGTAAAGGAAAGTTTTGTAATGCCCCAAGAAGTAGATCATTTGCAGACCTTTTTATTCCTGAATAAAACCCAATTCTTTATGCTCATCCAGCACTTGTGTGGAAGAAAGGACAGACTAGCCATAAAAAATGCAGAAGAAACTGGCTTGCTTTTTACATACAAGCTCCACCAACAAATAGCTTAGTAAATGACATTTTAATCTATGCCAACTCATCATATACTGTACTTCAAAGAGCTGTATGCAACTTTTTGACAATCAACAATTCTGACAATCTGAAGGTAAAATCACATTATTTCAAATTAAGCTGTTAAAAAATAAGCCAAGATTTTACCAGTCATGATGCCCCCACCCTGGGTTTTTTTTCTTTTCTATAAATGTATTTTCTACCTTCCCATGCAGAGGATTCAAATCCTGCAGCTATTTTCAAAGTTGTGTTATTTATCAGGAAATATTTTGAAAATATATTCAGGAAATAGTATTCATAATGAAGCATTTAATAGGACAAGCCCCCTAAGAGTTATACGGACTAAATGTATAAATAAATTATGCACAGAAAACTGGTTTAGGGAAGTATATGCATTACCTTCTTACTGTAAAATATCATTCATATTTAGGTTTATAAACATGAGAGTTGGGAACTACTGAGTTCTTTTGGCTAAGGCCCAATATTGGCCTTATTTCAGTTTAATTGGAAGAGGATCTTGAATTCATCTTCTCCATGAGATATCAGGAACCTGGATTTCTGTTTGTACCAAAGGTTAATAAGAAATGTGTCTGCAAAAGTCAAACAGCATTAAATACCAAAAACTGATTATTATTCTGCAGGAGTTGTTCTGTCATTCATAATCTCTCCATGCTCCAACCTTCCACAGCTAATCTTTAATGGATGACATGCAGGAAAGAAAAATAACATCTAAAAAGGGACTCTAAAGTGAGCTTTGAAGAAATGGAAAATACTTTTCTTCTGTGCTGAAAGTTATTGCCACCCAAAGTTTATTACTGGCAAGATTACTTATTTCCTCTCACTTTATGGATATTAAATCAAATTAACTCTAAGCTAACAGCCACTTGGATATTTGTTTTTACTTTTGCTATTAAATCTATTGCATGTGCATACTCAGTAATAATTTTTCAAGTTAATTTAGAAAACTTCAAATAATGTTCATGAATATTTCCACACCATATTCGAGAATTCCAAAATACCACAAATGTATATTCACAACATTTTCATAAAAACAGACCCGAAATAGGGACTTCATTGTAGGTATATTGCCCTAGTTTCCAAGAGACTGAAAGTTGTATGATGTATACCAACATGTTAGAAGTACTGCCTTCCTCTTTTTCCACACTGTATTTCCTATCATTACCTTGGTCTTTCAGAGAGCATCTACAGAATGCTAATACAGTTTTCAGGTGTTAAAAATGGTGTAAAACCCCTAAAAGGGCTGGACTCAACCCTGCTGAGCTGATATTGATTTAAGAAAGTATTAAATTTTGGTAATATTATTACTAAGATACTGGCATTAAAAAAACCCAACTCACGAAATAGCTGTTTCTACAGAAAGATTTAAGGATAAATATTTTTATTATATTTTTGTTCAGAATTATTCTTAGTCCCAATATATACTCTGATAGCAACAAAAATATTCCAAGAGCTCTGGGTCTCTTGCCTACTATGGTATACCTTGCTGCAGTAATGGCACTGTGAGAACAGGGCTTTGATATTTTTTCCAGTCTAGAGAAGTTATCCCTATGCTCTATAACTCTCCTTTACACTCAACCATCTCCTTCCTCTAAAAGTTCATATATATATATCCCCTGCTTAATTCTTCCATTAGGAAAAAATGAAGTCACTTAGTACATCCATCCAAAGTGAGACCTGTTCTCTCAGCTAGCTGTTTTGAAGACTTACTCCTTTGCAATGCCTCCATCTTGATTTTCCAGTCTGTCCTTGGAAGATGTATATTCCTTCCCCTTACCACTCCCACAGGTGACACCCATTCCCTTTTCTGTTCAACATATGAAAGTTCTGCACACCCAAATTTCAGATCTGGCTATTCTTCATACCGGCTTCCTTCGTGGTGTTCCCTTTTTTGCTTACATTCTTCTGGTGTCTGTTCTTTTATGATGTGCACTTCCCTGGCTTTTCCTGATGTTGCCTCCACCTCTGTTCTTCTTCACGACAGGGAGTGAAACTAACAGTACCTTCTGACATTGGGTCAGAATGACACAAAATCCAACAGAAGAATAACGAATAAACTGCAGGAACCTGTGGTAACTATGTCCATCAAAAACAATAGTCTCTAATGCCTAAAAGTCTGAAATCAAAACTTTAAATTCTCTAATTTTCTTTAGCCATAACTAGCTGAGATAGGGATCCAAGGAAGGTTTAAAATATGTTTTCAAAGCTAGCTAGCAAAATTTTAAAATAAAAACATTCTGAAAATAAGTTATTTACTTCACACAGTATAATACTTTTCTTCCATCATATATATCTTCTGCTTTAATTCTACTTTTTCTTCTTTTCTCATGAAGCATTTCATAAATTTACCCTTTTTTTCTTTACTTTTTACTTTGAACAATTTAAAAATCACAAAATGTCAATCTTTGGATTTTTTGTTTCTGTAGACCATTGTAGCTTCATTTCAAAATGCCCTTTGTCTTCACTTTTCAATTCTTTCCATGAGGCTTGTTTAGGTAAAACCTATCAATTACAGGGTTACCTTTTAAAACAGAATTCTAATATTCCTCAAAGTAGATAACACTTTTATGGTGTACCTTTCTTATGTTCTTTACAATACAGTTTTGTGGAGTCACTTACTTATCATAAAGTCAGTACTAAGTAATAATAAAAATGCAAACACCCATATTTACAAGCTTCACTATACCATGTGTTACACACTGCAGTAATTAAACATTAACTAGTAACCTGAAATCGCAGCAGCATGTGTTCTCCCCTCCTCAAAGAAGTTAATGCAGGGGGATAAGTTTTTCCTTGAACACACCGTCTGTTCTTTATTAGGTTCTGCTTGTCCATTAGAACTCTCCCCAAGGTTTTTATGAGAGAGACACACAGAGGCTTCCACAAATCCAGTTGGGTTCACATAATTCCAGATTTTAAACCATTTATCCAAATTTGGTAACATTCTTAGAACTGCAAGACAGGAAGCAAAAAAACTGTGAAGTATTAACGATGCTTCCTTTTGGCAAACAGTTTAAGTAGTAAGGAGCCTCTTGCCCTCTCCCTTCAGCATTTAAAGGATTTTATACTTCCTGTACTCATAAAAGGAGAAAAAAAGGTTATTTTTTAAAGGTCATTGTTATTACACTATGTAGCCGTCTTTAAAATTTGGTTTATTCTTCCTTTAAAAACAGAATAAGCATGTTAAATTATTATTTCCATATTCATGCCACTCTGTTTTGAAGAGAAAAATATGTTTAGGACATCAATAGAAAGTTTAAGCAGTAATGTAGGAAAACAACAATTTCCTAACAAGTATTTCAACCATATCCATAAAAACAAAACTATCCGTGTTTTTGACACACCTTTCTTTCCAGGTTTTAACGAGCAATGAACACCTCTACCAAAGAGAATCACGTACAGAGGTAAGAACAGTGGGCAAATATCCAGGAACAAACAGAAAACTTCATATCAAGCCAAACAATCTGCATTAGCTTTCGGCTAGTGGATATAACAATGACACAGAGTGCAGATTTTTCTTTCGTCTGAAAATAAAGCAAGCAGTTACGTGAAATTAAATAAGAATAAAAATTATGCCTGTATTTAATTTTTTTTCTAAGATGCTGATTAGATTTGACTTTCCCTTCCCCCACCACAGAAAATCTAGGAACTCACTTTTCCATCTATAATATTCACACTACACCATATTCTCAGGAGTTTGTTATTAAGTGGAATGTCAGCCATCTGTTTTTCAGCTAGAGAGTTTATTATCTGCTCCATTTTCCTGAAGACAGTTACTCCTCCCTTTAGTACAAATATTTTGGGGACAGCTATTAGTACTATTAATACTCTATGAAGTGCGTGTGATCTATGAGGAAACAATTTTACCAAGCTAACACTTTCTTTCTGAACAAATGATATAATGAATTTATAAAAGCACTCCCATTAATGTTTTTTAAACATCTTCATGAAAACCTGAGAGTATTTTTCATCTACTGGGTATACTTTATACACAGTCACTTTTCAATAATAAGAATGCCCAGCTTCATTACATTAGCAGTTTCCACAAGCACAGAATACAAACTGTCTCCATGCTTGCATGTCTATCCAAAGAAAATTAACAACAAATATAAGCACATGTTCACTTTCAGATATACACTTAAAAACATTTCCTTCTGAGAATTCATATAAACTTCATTCACTGGATATATGCCATCATCTGACAAAAATTCATTTTAACTACCAAAAGAGCAGATTTTTCAAGAACAGCACAGGTCCCTGGTTGAGGTGACTGTGAGACTATCTCCAAACACGGAGAGGGGGTAGTATTGCTCTGAACCAGCTAAAACAATAAGTGGTATTTGAACTGCTGGTTGAAAGGTAGAGGCACTGGTAATCATTATTTCCCCTTGTTTGTTCAGGACCTTCCAACAAAACAAACAACCTTTTTGTGATTGGATTGACATGGTGTTAACAATGCATTTAATGCCCAAATCAGTATGAATACAGGTAAAGCTCCTACTAATACCAGTACCAGGATGTTAAAGCCATCTATTTTCTAAGCAACTCTAAACAGCCACACATAAAAAAAAAGTCAAATCTTCCCTCCTTTAGCAAATAAAGCTAACATTCACTAGGCCACGTCATATAGCAACCACGGGTACTGTATGAGCCATACAGCCATCTGTTAAACGCTCGCCTACTGTACCTGCAATCCTTTCTGCAATCTTAGCTTCTGTAGCTCTATCTTGCAATTCTAAGTCCAGTTTCATTGTCTTCAGCTCCTTGTCCTTTTCAGCCAGCTTATCTTGAAGCTGAATTGAGCAAATGGACAGTAAGATTCTTATCTGGCTGAAACTGTCAACAAGTAATTCAACCACAATAAAATTGCAAACAACGATTTCTCACCCTCAAAATACAAACACTAAGCATTAAACCAGAAGTTCAATTTATTATATTTATTTGTTTAAAGAAGAAATGTTAAGAATATTTTTTTTAACATCTGGGCTATCTTGCTCTGTGAGACAAGTACACATGCCATTGTTTTTATTTGGGATTCTCTTCCTCAGGTATCACCAGCTGTAGTCCTTCTTGCTAAGGAAGTTCAGAATTGCATGGAATATAATGTAGGTGGTTGCACTAATAGCCTGTTTCTTACCAAGTTACAGACAACACAGTCTGAAAAGACTGGTGTAAATGCATATTTTTTCATGTTCTCCATCAGATGGAAGACTGGTATTCTTTCACATATCAAGGCCTTTGTTTAAAAGGTATTCACTAAATCTGTTCTTGGACAGATATCTGAGCTTGAATATTCAATGACACTTTTTGGAAAGACTAGAGACTCTCAGATTGTTTAGGCACATGCAACCACAGCTAACACTAGAAGCAATGCAGTATTCAAGGAAGATGGAATTTTCTCCTCTTCAATAAAGCTGAGTTATCAGGGAACATTAATTGGATTCTACCCATGACATCCTGGTCTAGTCTTTGGTCTTCATTGGTTTTCATCAAGGGTGCAAGAATCTATTGATCAAAAAAGTCAGAGAGCAGGTTGGAGGGTTTAATTCCACAGAAATTGTTGTTAAGCAAACACTAAAAATCCAAAATTACGGGAAGCTAGTGATTGGTGCACTAAAATAAATAACAAAACTAAATCAGGCACAGTTTAAAATGTATGTTTTGCAAGGCAATTATAAAAAAGCAAATATTGGTATCTTGAATATCGCAATTGTACCTTTTTATTTTTGGCCCTCAGAGTGTCCAATTCTTTTAAAAGGAATGCAGTTTCTGTTCTTCCACCGAAATCTTCAGCATCATTCCATGAGGATATAAATTCAGGGAGCATCCTGTTATCTTTTCTTGCTACACTACTGCAAAAGAAATGAAAAAAAATTTAAAAACCTGTTGTTATTCCACCCCTCTGAAACAAAATGCACAGAAATAAATTATCAAAAACTTGTTAACCACTGCAAATGTATTAAATAGTAAAAAAAAATGGATGCCCTTCTACCACTTCTTAAAGCTGTAGTTCTGAAAAGAATCTGCAAATCTGGAATAGTAAATAAATACCCTACAGTACTAAGGCAAAAACCAGATGAATACAAATGGGCTATGAAGCCTATAAACAGAAAATGCTGAAGGAAAGCAAATACTAAAAGCCATTGCTTAACACAGAGAAAAAAGTAATAAAACATTTGGGGGGGGATCAAAGTGATGCTCAGGTCTAAGCAAACCAAATTTTTTTGTGGGATGATTCCACAGGAAGTGATATGAAAATATCCATAAAAAAATCTAGGAATCTGTAGAAATGATGGTATGAAATCGGTAAAATGATGGTATGATTCTAAATATTATACCTGACAACAGGAATTCCATACTGTATGCCACCTGGAGTTTTAAAATAACTTACTAGCCATAGACAACTTAAAATAAGACAAGATTCAATGGCCAGAAAAATTCACTCAAAGTAAGACTCTCACAAAACATCTTGGGTCTCCATTGATACTCACAGATCACTCAGATCTCCTTTGTAACATGGCAGCAAAATTAGTAAATGAATGATTAGAAAGGAAACTGGCAAATATTTTTAACATTTGCTTTCTTTAAGCATTTTCTGGCTATACACTTCATAGCTAATAACTGATAAGAAGTAGCCAGAGAAAAGCTATACCTTCTGAACTCCTGCTGCCACTGTAGACATTACTTTATGTGTAATTCACATCCTAAAAAGATAAAGAAAGCTATCTATTGCTCCAAGAAGTCATTATCTTACACAGACAGTTGTCTGTACTCAGCCACCCTTTCTTCACCTGCTTCCACTGTATTTCACCTGCTTCCACTGTATTTATTTTCTCTTCCCTTCTCCTTAAAACTAAAAATGACAAATCACATTGACAGTACCAGGACCACCATCTAAAACACAAATCAACACTGACTTAACATTTCCTGGGTTTTTCCATATCAAGAAATGTTAACATATATTCTAATTAAAATCTATTTGGGCCAAGGTAGGTTTTGGCACATAGCTTTAGGATCCTACATATAAAATACTTGGAGCTGAGATGGTTCAACATGATCGCTGCTGTGGGAGGTTAATCTTAGTGTTCCAGACAAGCCTGATTGTCAGTGGGAGTGGTGCTGTTGAAAGGTAAAATGAACAATTTTTGGGTGACTCTGTGCTGGGCTGTACTTAAGCACTTTGGGTTATACTTGGCATTTAGTGCAGGATGCATTGCCCTTACAGCAAATCTCAGCTGCTAATGCAAAAAGGCAAAAAGGAAAATGAAAAAGTGTTAAGAATTGGGTTTGGCCCAAACACTCACCATTAGATCATAATGAATTTAGCAAAACCGGGTGTAGAATCTGCTAGACAGGTGAGGAATCAGTGTATTTTTCAAAAGTATGTAATAGGGCTTTGCAGCCTTGACCCCATTTTCAAAAACAACTCTGACACTCTCAGTTGAAAATTGGTATTCAGACTGCCTAAGACACTCAAAACTGGTAGCTTGTTCCCTAACCAGCTGTCTAGTCAAAGGTATAACTAGCTACTTATACCTTTGTACATTGTGTCAGATACAGAATGAGTGTATATATTTCTTAAGACTGCTATAGAGGGCCATTGCTCAGTAAAAACACTAGTGACAAGAAATTACCAAAATTAGTGACACAATAAAATCTTCAGAGTCTGTTTTAAACTGTTCAATCATATTAGCCAGTCCTCAGATTCCTGTCACAGACTGCTACAAGGTATTACAGCTTCTCATCTTCACTCTTCCAGCTTCATGTGGACTTCACCCTGCTTTATTCCTGTTTCCTACTCCCTCATCACATTTCATGCGCTTGTTGTGTAAAGCCACAGATACTACTAGGTTTTCAAGATCCGGTTTTATTCTGTTCAGCATGCATTTTCAAAATTCTCTGTAGAGATCACAATCATTGAGGTACCCACAATGTGTGATATAAATCATTGCAAAGATCATATTTTCTGTGAGTGCTTAGAGAATACAGAGGTGAAATGCTACATTCCACAAGGGAAGAAGGGCAGAAAAGGTGAGTCTAAGTAAAAAGCTGACTTACTGATTGCATGTGGGAAGCAAATTTCCCTATATTTACTCAAAAAACCATGCGCATATTGTCAATAATTTGAATCTTAAAAAACTATATAGAGGGATATTTCTTGGGTTTACCTTGATTCTTCTGAACCAGAATTACAGTCAGTTAGGAATCCTCCACTTTGACTGGTTACTTGCAAATCTGAAAGTTTCGGTGCTACGGTTTCTGCCTGGATAGAAAATTCTGTGTGTTTTTGAGAATTCTTATAAAACTGAAGTTCAGCACAGAAGTCTTCTTTTTTCTGATCCGAGATGTGTGTTTCTAATTGGGAAGAGAAGAAAATACATTTTCTCATTTGGAGAATGAAGTACAAACTTGCGATTTTTCATTTGAAAATGGCTTGTTACAAGATTATAATACAGTAGTAGAAAGGAACAAGTGATTTAATTCCAGATTCACAACTTCTTTGTCCCTTCATTAAGGAATGAGAGCTGTTACCTACAGCATGGATGGATGTAGGTAGGAATTACAACCCATTTACTGGATTTTTCTCAAGGAAACATGAAAAATTCATAATCATTTCCTAATCCCTCCTCCTCCTTAAAAGACTTCTTAAAATAATGCTGACTGTAGAAAATTATTTACCTATCTCTTTTACAAAATTCAGCTCTACTATAGTGAGATATGATGAATTTCTGCAATAGAGAGGGAAATTTTTAGGTTATAACTAGACTCTTACTTATAGTGAGGTTTCTTTCAAATCCATTTTGGCTACAAAAGGAGTATCATCAAACTGTAATTAGTAACAACAAATTGAAAGCACCATTATTCATTCCTGGAGAGTGTGAGGTACAGGCTCATACAACTAAAGAACTTGAAGAATGCAAAGCAGAAATTGTGCCAAAGGGAAAAATTATCTGATTAAAATGTTGAGTGTGATAGCTAGTTCTCTTAGCTTGGCTACTAGATATTTTTAGGACATATTTCTGATATCAAGGCATTTAAATGAAAGAAAGATCCACATACCACGAATGCTCTTTCATAAAGTAAGAACAAGTACCTTTTAATTATAGAATTATATTAAAAAATGAGAAGGAAGCAGCCTAAAACCACTGGAAATGGAAAAAATGTGCATATATTTTTCATTCTTTCATTTAGATTAGTAGAGAACAAACACTGGAGCTTTTGCTTATTTAATAAAGTTAGTGTTTCCAAACGTTTTGGATAAAATATAGGGCATATATTATTTGATCCACCTTATAACATCCTCCTCAAAAATAATAAGAAACTGTCTATACAGTTGAAATCAAGTAGAAAAAGACCAAAAATACAAATCAATCACTATCAAGTTGCCCTCCTGCAGGTATACACAGTTATAAGCACAGTTTCCAAGTAAAAAAATACTGAAAACTATTTCTCAAGTGTATTGCAACAGATTCCTCTTTCCTTAAACGAGGAAAGACACAGCCAAGAGCTCAGGAAACAGCCCAAGGGCACAAAGAGATGACTTGGGAATTGGCTGGAGTCAGTTTAACAGCTTCCAATATGAAGATATGAGTTACCACCTCCAGGAAAAAAGTTATGGGACCCACTGCTCATCTGTATTCTCTGCATCCACTTCAGCACAAACTTATTTGAATCCACTCTAACCATTGCTGTAAACTGTAACCACTGATCTTTACCCTAGAAAAACAACAATTAACAGAGTATCAGCATCTTT
Organism: Pyrgilauda ruficollis; assembly: GCF_017590135.1. NCBI lineage: Eukaryota > Metazoa > Chordata > Aves > Passeriformes > Passeridae > Pyrgilauda > Pyrgilauda ruficollis. The sequence goes on along the minus strand of NW_024524155.1, from coordinate 1,231,112 downwards.
GTTTCTTAGCATGCGGGGACTATTACCATAAAATATTTTTTTATAAGTCCAATACTGCTTTCAGTACTGTGATTGAAATATGTTCCTCATATCATTTCACAGCTAGTGCAGAAAGAACACAAGGCCACAGCCACCTGGATTCTTCAAACAACTGTACACTAGTTTGAAATCCAGCAGGTTTTTGAGCAGATTTCCTCTGAAGTGCTGCTACATCTAAAAACTGGATTTGATCTCTTACTCCTCCTTATAGTAAGGAGCAAGGATCTCTAAAGAAACATATGTAAAAAAAAAAAAAAAAATCACCAAATACACTAAGAACCTGACTCAATTTGGGAGTGACAATATATAAGAGCAAAATTTTACATCCTTTCCAGTAAGTACTATCTGAAAACTAACCTAGTCTGAGTTTCCATACTTGTAAAGCATTTCATAGGGAGTTGTGTTTTCCATTTGATTTATATTCTAAGAACCTGACTCAATTTGGGAGTGACAATATATAAGAGCAAAATTTTACATCCTTTCCAGTAAGTACTATCTGAAAACTAACCTAGTCTGAGTTTCCATACTTGTAAAGCATTTCATAGGGAGTTGTGTTTTCCATTTGATTTATATTATAAAGAACTTCCTCTGAAATATCCTGTTCACTTCTCCTGTTTCAGATGCAGTGTCTGTATAAATGCAGTTGCAAATTATGCTGCAGGGGAGGTGCAATGCTTCACTTGCCATGAAAACTTTTCCTTCTCTCTAGGGCTTATTCTATAAGCTATATATATATATATATATATATATATATATATATACGAAGTGCCTCAAGTGAAGTGTGTCGTATCATGTGGAAGAATTCAAGCACAATGTATATCTGTTGAAATAACCAGGGACAGTATTGCCAGGAACCTTTTTTCCTTGTTTAGCACCATGGTACTCTGGCCTTATGAAAGTTGGAGAAAAAAAATCTCACTTCAGAAAGCTAAGAAGTTTAGATGATGCTTTAGGCTGCTTCTCTTCCCTTAGCATGAGAGCAAGTTTTTATTCTTTTCACAGTTCCTGTTTTGTTAATTTGCTCTTTTCATTCCAGGACTTAAGAGGAGACCACAGAAGAGTCACTGAAGTTGGTAGAGACCACTGGAGATCACCTTGCTGGCACCTCAATCCTTTGTAACAGGAAGCTGTCCCCAGCACCTTCCAGATCACCTGAGCCCTCTGTTGTCCTTCCAGCAGATCATTAACATCACTGTAGTACCCCACAAGAACCTGGACCTCTGAACATGAGAGATCTTCCAATTCTCTGAAGAAGGCCTCATCTACTTCACTCAACCCTCCTCCATGCCCCTCCCTCTTAGGAGAAGGATCAAGTCCACCTGGATTTCCACACCCTTGAGCGTCATGCCTGAAGCCATACAGTCACATGCAACACCTCCCAGGCCACCCCAACAGTATCACTAATGCCTACATGGAAGAGCAGCAGGGAGTAAGAGGGTCAGACGAGAATCAGCAGGCTTTCTATAACATTCTGAATATGAGATGTAAACAAGAAGCAAAGGTCTTTAGAAGACAGTTTCATTCAGCAGGCAGATTTTTATTTTTAAAACCAGAAGTGAACATGACTGCATGATGAGGTAAATATCTGCCTTAGCAGTTGCACTTCTGCTAAATCCTTGGGCCATGTAAAGATATGTGTTTTTTAACTGTAAATTACTGCAGCTAAAGAAAAAAGAGAATTTAGAATAGTACTAGAACTGTGTAGAACTGTGTTGGCATTTATTAATGCTAATGCTGCTTCTTTAGACAACATACATTGGCAGGACACATCTTCATCCAGATTCAATTCCCTCAAGCACATGGGTAAGACTAAGTAGCATCACAGGAAGGCTGTAAGCGGCATTCTTGGAAATACTAGGTGAAACACAGAGGATCTGTTTTTTCTCCACTGGCTTTGTAAGAGAGAAGATGACGGCAGCCTCTTCCACCCAAAACTGAAAGCACTCTGCCCAAATGCATTAAGGTGAAAGGTTTTTTCTCATTTAATAAAGCTGCTATTTCTTTTTTAATCAACATGCAAAATTTGTCAGTAGAACGCTTTGGGGAAGACATTTTGAACACTATTAGATCAATGGACATAGGATTAATTTTCTTTTTAAGACCACTTTATTCTTCATATAGCCCATGACCCCCACTTCAAATAATTTAGGCTTTGGTACATGGTAGCTTGTCTTGTTGCTAAACTAAGTGGCAATTTTAATCAATGCACTTCAGTGCTTTTTTCCTCATGCCTCCTGCAAATCGTATTGTGCACTAATTACCAATGCTGCAGACACACACTGGGGAGTAAGTAGCATTTGCAATAATCAGGCTGCACAGGGAACATCAGAGAAAGGGTAAAACAGCCTTGCAAGCTTTGGAAAAAATTATGTAGATTTCATTAAGTGGTACCACCACTGCTGATTCTGTTTCTTGAGTATACTAAACAAAATTTTTTCCATATAAAATGGTACAAGTTCAGCAGCCCAGATTAATATTTCACTATAGGGAGAAGCTGAACAGCTGATCTTCTGTATGTATTTATCTTGAATGAATAGCTTGTTCACATTGCGGGAAAGAAAAGCAAATGTTAAGAAGAAGGAATATGAAGACACTAGAATTAAATCTGGGAATTGATTGTGAGGGACGTAAGGGGAAGATAATGCTGTCATGGCTTGAAACAGTAAAGGCAGAACAGAATCCAATGTTGTCAAGCTGGGAGTGGTTAAAAAGTCAAGTAAAAACATTAAACACATCATACTGTGCAGGCACCCACTATTCCTCACAGCTTCTTCTGAGAAGCGGGGGATAAGCACAGAGATCAGGGAAAGCACAGCATTACAGAATCCCACACACCAACAGTGATAAATGCACAGAAGGTGCAGTTTCAATGGAAGACTAAAGAGGCAATAGCGTCCCTTGTTATACCACTCAGCACATTCAGCAGTCCCATCATCCAGCAGAAGCTGGGTGGACACCCCCGTCCCCCTGTCTATAGTCTTTCAGCATCCTACTAAAATGCACTGATCACCTCAGAGGTTTGCAGGGAATCTCCACAGAATAAGAGTAAGAGAAAACAAACAATACCCAATGGAACATGCACACAGGTTACAGATCTGGTTGCAGATAAGTATGGGGACACTAGAACCTCCAGGTGCACCAAATCAGCTTTAAGTGTAATAGTACTTACAGCTTGCTACTGACAGCTTATTAATATTTGTTTTAAGCTGGTCTGTGGCACATACATAGTATGTTCTCATCTGTCTGCAAAAGACTGCATGAGTGAATGACTCCCTAGCAGGATGGCAGTAAGAGGCATAATAGGGAAAAGCAAAAGTAGAAAGGAAGAGAATGAGCCATATACACCCTGGGAGCAGGAGCAAAGACAACTGCAAATGCAGTAGCTACAACACAACACTGTCAGATTAAATAAATTTGAAAAAATGTAGAACAAAACATTGTGCTGTATTTGAGGAAGTCAACCTGAATTAATGCAAGCCTCCAGAATTCCTCCTGTTAATGATAGAATCATAGAATGTTTTGGGTTGGAAGAGACCCTAAAGATCATCTAGTTGCAACTTCCCTGCCATGAGCAGGGACGCCACACATGAGATCATGTTGCCCGGGGGCTCATGCAGCCTGGCCCTGAAAACTTCCTAGGACAGGGCATTCATAAATTCTCTAGACAACCTGTTTTAGTGCCTCACCATTCTGTGGGTAAAGAATGTCTCCAAATATCTTATCTAAATCTCTCCTCTTTTAATTTGAAACTGTTCCTCCTTGTCCTATCACTATCTGCCTGTGTAAAAAGTTGCTCTCCCTCTTATTTTTGTAAGTCCCCTTCAAATACTGGAAGGTCCCAGTGAGGTCTTCCGAGAGCCCTCCATTCTCAAGGCTGAAAAACCCCATCTCTCTCAGCCTGTTTGTCCTCACAGGACCTGTTCTCCAGACTTCTGATCATCTTCCTGGCCAAGTCTGGATTTGCTGCAACAGGCCCACACTTCTTTTGTGTTGGGGTTCCCAGACTGGATGCAGTACCTCACATGGGGTCTCACAGGGGCAGAGTGAAAAGCTGCAGTAATTTCCCTCAACCTGCTGGCCAGACTTCTTTCATGCAGCCCAGGATGTTGCTGGCCATCTGGGCTGCAATCACATCTTTTTTCTTCTCAGTCTAAACAAAAACACAACTTCAAAGTCAGTGAGGTTTTTTTTTGTTTGTATAATATCAAACATTTTGAATTTCAAACAAGAGGGAATATTCACCATCCAACAAAACTATCTATGCAAAGAGCCACCCTGGCCCTATACAAAACTAACCTGTTTCCACTGGAATAATAGGACATGCTTTCTATGGTTTAAAAGAACTTGATCTTGCCCCACTACAAATCACACATCTACAACACTTGCTGTTATAACTATGCATGTAAAAGCATTACTTTAGAACTTCACCTTCATTTCCACTTGACTAACTGCTACTCTGTACTATTGGCTTTCAAATTATCTAATGTTTTTCTGCCAATAATAAGACTAAAAATGTAGCCTGATGGCCACAATATTTTCAAGCTATGCAAACGAAATCAGTACTGTGGCTGAATATTCCTTTTTGAGGTGAAAATGATGAGTCAACCATTTTGTTGAAAGACAAACATTCATTCACTAAGCTATTTGACTACTGGAACTTCTACCAAACAGAATGACTGTGAAAGACTCAGACTGTTCAACAGTTTGCCCTTTACTGAATGATTAGAAGGCATAAATCCTGAAAATGAGTAGGAACTGAAATTCAAGGCTTTTGTAGGCATAAATATGCAAAGAAAGAAAATTAGTCTGGTGAAAGAAATCTGATCCTATTGTCTAGCATTAGTGATAAGAGTTGGTTTAGGTCTTATACATTTTCAGAATGCCTGTATTTTCCTTTCTCATTCATATCTGAGCTAACACAAAATACATTGCTACAGCAATATACATGATTTACATGCATATGTCAAAGGTGTTAATTACGTTTGACTCGTTTCCTCACTGGTTTATCTTTTCCATGACCTACAAAAATTTTTTCAGAGTTAATCCTAAGAAAAGGTGCTGTACCTAATTTTCAAGAAAGTAATTCCTGTTTCAGGAAAACAATTACAAAAGGTCAGTAATAAAAGGTCCATAATACATGCTTTCTCCAAAACAGACAACATGAAAAAGTGAAGCTTTATTGTATTTGGACTTACTACAGATTTACTTATGTTAGCAATTATTTAGGTCTCTTCAGTGCAGTGTAGTATACTGAGACCAAGTAATCTGCAACTAAGAGCAAATGGCCATTCCTTATGATGCACTTTTCCTGATGTTTAAAGAAAACTGAGCAAGCTTCAAGTTATTTAGTATTCAAGATTATTCAGTAAGACTCTAAGATCTCACTAAATCACTTCTGTAGCATAGAAGAATGGCAGTCACAGGAACCTGATAACAAGCAAAGACTGAGCTCAGAGTAGATTTGTAATACAAAGCTAAATCCTTTTATTTCTCTGTGCTCTGCCCAGCCAAAGTACCATGTGTTACCTGCCAAACCCTTGGCAGTAGCAAAGAGGAAATCACAACACAGATGCATTGTACATTCAGTGCCCCAACAATAGATGACCATGGGCTCTGCAGAGAGCATCATGGGTCAGCTCAAAAGGATGGGGACCATCAACTTTACTTTAAAGTAACTCTTACTCATAAAGGTCCTGGATTTATCTCTGAGATAGGATACCTCCTTTCACTTTAAGATACACGAGACAGATGTTCATTGAAATAAGCCTTGGAAAGAACGTTTTTATAGAAACTCTTACAGTTATTTTTAAGGAGTGCTGTGATAGTCATTTTAAAGCCATTGAGACTAAGGCACAGAGTGATGAAGTAACTGCATTGAGGTTATTGAGCAAGGTATGTGTCCTGGTTCCAGCCAGGACAGGCTTTATTTTTGCAGAAGATAGGAGGGTGCACGGCCAGCACACAGAAGTTAGTCTATACCAACTCACACCATTGCCAGGGGCAGGGGAAAGGAACTCTCTTCCAGGAAGAAGGGGCTCCTTCTGGGCATGAGAACGTGGCAGAGGAAGCTGTCTGGTATTGCCTCTTATGGGGGAAGGGATGGTTGGGACTGGGGGTGTGGTTTCTGTGTGAATTGTTTCTTTTCTTATTTCCTCTATCATTAGTATTGTTGCTGTTACTGTTCAGTTTCTTATCTCATTGCTGTACCCAGTAAATTGCTCTTATCTCAACCCATGATCTTTGCTTTTCCTGCCTCAAATTGGAGGGTGGAGAGGGAGAGGCACATGGTTTTAATGGAAGAATTAATTGGAGAATACCATTCCTAAACCAAGACAGCTGTAATTGGAGCCCAGTGTGAGGCACGAAGGGTTGTGATTAAACAGATCTGCCCAGAGCAGGTTAGAAACAAATTTGATCTAAGTATTTGTTGTATTAGGTCCAGAGCCAGTGGTCACAATGTTGCTTGGGCTGTTCAAATGGGTATTATATTATATATATAACCATGTATATATTCCCATATATGCTCCTCATGTTGATCTTTTTCAGAGCAGGGAGCGGGATCAGGATTCCTTTGCTGCTGTACTGTGGGATATCAGCTTATGACATGATAACATCAAGGACAGTGAAAGTAATTTGGGATGTGTATTCAGTGTTTCTCTCCTATCCTTATTCAGGTACTAACCCTGGGGATCCATTAACAATTATACCCAGGGGGAATGACTTTCCCCAGCTTTTCACCCCCTTTTTCTCCTTCAGACCTGTTAAAACAGCTTTTGAAAATGTTTAAATTTCTGCTGGATGTTAAGGAAAGCATATTCTTGTTGCTAAGTCTGCTATGTCTCCTCAGTGCAGTCTACACCATATTTAGTCAGGACAGAGATTTCTAGGGAGGTCATTCAGAGATCTGCCCTGAGGGTGGATGGTCACTAGTGGCATAGAGTATGGGAGAGAATGGGCCAGTTTTTGGGAAAATTCTCTGCTCCCATGGTTTGGCAGTTCACCTCTGAACAAATACAAGACCCTGTTTAAAGTGACAGAACGCAGCAGTGCAAGGAAAATGCTGTGGCAACTCCAGAGAGGAGCAATTTATTGCAGTGTGCTGGGCCCTGGCTACTCTTTACTGGACACATTTCAATACTAGAGAACACCCTCCAGGGGAGGAGTAGGAAAGCAGACCTACAGGCACCATGGCCTCTCAAACTGCAGCTAAACAACAGCAACAACCCGTGCCAGTAGCAGTTGCCCCTATACAGAAGAAGAAATCCAAGACCAAATCAGTTTGCTTAGTGGGGAATAAAGAGGAAACAGGGCCCACAGAACAAAAGGAAGAGTCAGGGCCAGAGATAACCACTTGATCCCTATTACCTCAGGAGAGGGTATTTCAAGGGTCCAAAAGAGCATCATTGGGCTTTTGGGATAGCTACTGTGGAGACAGAAGAAATTAGACAGCTGAATACCCTTCCTGGTGTCTCAGAAGACTGTTCTTTGAGTGTCAGGAGTCCTAAGTGGGCTTGAATAGGAAATCCCAATTGCTCAGGGATTTTGGATCATACTAAAAGGCCTGAAGGCAAAAATTTTGGATTATCAAGTGGAAAATGTCTGGGTTCCAGCAATGACAGAGTTAATTTTTGTAGTAGCCAGGAGGGGACATGGCCAGGACACAGACATTATTCCATACCCTCTCACCTCATAAGGACTCTTTTCTGGGAAGACAGGGTGCCTTCTGGTCCAGAAAATGTGCTGGAGGGAGCCATCCACTACTGACCATTACTGGGGGGGAAAGGGTGGTCTGTTACTGAGTGTGCTGCGGAGTGTGTGTTTCTCCTAAATTGTTTCTTTTTCCATACCCTCTGTCATTAGTATTTTTGCTGTTACTGTTTGTTTTCTTATCTCATTGCTGTTCCCAGTAATTTGCTTTTCTCTGAACCTGTGATCTTTACCTTCTGTGGCTCCAGCTGGAGGAGTGGGGGTGAGCTGCATGAGGTTTTGGTGGGAGTGCTGAACTGGAGAAAACCATTCCTAAACCATGACACCATAACAGAAGGAAAAACTGCAGAAGTCAAAGGCACTGATCCACACTGCATCTTTGAGCCTGTGCTACCTCACTGATGGCCCTCCCTGCTCTTTTCTCCTGCTCAGAGATGTCAAATTCTACTCTTTTCTGTCAGAGATGTTTTAGAAACTAATATCTACTGTACTTCAAGAAAAAAATGCCACTTTTATTTCTGAATGGCTAACTAACATTTACAGAATAAAAAAAAAATTAATTGTAAGTAACTAAAATATTACCCTTTTACACTTCTTTATGACAATAATTTGAATTCACATGACAGGTTAGGTTAGAGTATTTGTATACTGGAAGAGAGTTGTGCAATGTACAATATAAACAAACTTCCTGTAATTTCAATATTAGGCAGAATAAAGGAAATTACCTTTTAAAAATTATATTACGTATCATTCTAATGCAAAGAATTTCCAAACAATTAAAACTGCTTTAGAAGTCAGTCAGGTGAACACAACAATGCAACTCAAATATTGATCAAATATGCAATTCAATGCAATTCAAAAATTGATCTCTGGCTACAGCTAAGCATTTAAGTTGTCCAATAAACTGAACAATGAGAACAAAATAACCTTATTGCAACTTTGTTGAGAAAGTTATCTGCACATGCAATAAGAATAACCAAAGCTATATTATGCATCAATGCTTTTGCTTGCTCTATATCCCATAACACATAAATACAAAAAAAAAGAAGAGGCTTGAAATATTTTGTCTGCTAAAATATGGACAAAACTCAGAAGTTTAATGGTTTGGGGTTTTTCTTTTTATTCCTTAAAGAGAGCAGTGAATTCTGCTTTTAGCAACATAAGTTGGGGGACATCTGTGTTGTTTTGAATGCTTCTGTATTCACCTATACTTGTGTGGAACCCTGGCAACACCCTTCATAAAGAAATAAATTGAGAAAGAGATTAAGAATGGTTGGCAGTTATTCTGGCAAAGGCAATTTTTTACAATTCTCCAAGGATTCTGATTATTTTAGTAATGATGTTCCCTTGCCTGTCTCTCTCACTAGGTCTTTTGTCCTCCTCTTCTGCATCTAAACAGCAATTGTGTACAAACTGTTGAATATTTAAAATGGAAAAATGCTACTCAGTCTTTAAAATACGTGGCAAATCATTATATTGGTATTCACTGCAGTTAATCGTGATGCATTTATTAATGTGTAAATATCAGACATTTCCTTTGGCATTCCACTCTCCGTTTGCAATTCATTAACATATTGCTATTTTAAAATATTACTCTCTGAGAAGACACCAGATTTTCACTGGACTGGTCTCACAGTTGAAAAAGCATTTTTATATTCCGAATGCATCAAAACAGCAGAATCTCTAGGCAGACAGTAAGTGGGATTCACTGAAACACAATGTTAGTTCTAATGGATGGATGATTGTGTTTGGTCTTCAGAAACTTTGAAGTATAGGTAAGTCTTGATCACACAAATTAATAAATCCTAAAGCTGGAGTTAACAATAACCATTACACCCAAATTCTGCAGCTTAGCCCAGCCAATTTTTCAAAAGGTCAGGTTGTGAACTGGAGAAGATCAGGGAGGTCCACCGCATAGCTTTGTTGCCAGGCATCTCTCGTCTGGATTGTTGCAGGCATTTATTAGTATTCGTCAGCAGACTCAACAAAGCAAACAAGAAATTCAAGCACGAATAATAAAATGAAATGCTGCTATATAACCCTTTGTCATTCAGCAAATATGGGACTTTTTAGCTACATTGTTCCTAAACCTGGGTTACTACTTTAATTTTTCTCCACAGTGCTGACTGAATGAGTATGCATGTGTGTTAAATGCAGAGCTCCCTTAACAACTGCAGGACTGCCATTTAATCTGTTGGTAGATGGACCATTTCCTGTGGGAACTCCAGCTATGATTTCCAGATCCACCAAATAAATCTCAGATTAAGATTCCAAATGAAACCTGCCTTTGGCAGATAAAAAATGTCAAGATGGATATAAACAGTAAAATTATAAATTATCTAGGTGTTGCACGATGACTTGATGTGCGTTTTTTGTTTACACTTTCCCTGATATCACAACTATACAAGGCATTCATCAAATGTCACACTTTCATAATACTGGAGGCATCATTAAAACTGTTTGGCTAAGGACCTTGAAGTGTTTAAGCAGTAGCTCAAAAGTATATTTGTGCAAAGTAGAAGAATAAATTTACATATCAGCAGCAGCTCATAAGGGATGGGTAAATATTCTGTTTATCTCTCATTGTAATTCAGGTTAGTTTAAATACAGGGTTTCAGGATATCATTACAGCCTATATGGAGTCATTACATAATTTCCAAACATAGTGTCTGCTGGAGTTTTACTAAACATGCTGTGTTTATGTTTTCTAAACCAACTAAAAACAAAGTAAACCCTCCCACCCCATTTGTCTTTTGCTATTGTCATATCAGACAATTGCTTTTCACATATAACCCCCTTCCATTATCTAAATCTTAATGATCCAGAACTCCCTTTTATCTAGGCAGGGTCATGTTTCCCCATGCCCATTAATTATAGTGAAAATTCTCTTATCCAAATGTACTCAACCTCCCCTACCACACACAAACAATTAAAGCTTTGCTGAATTAAGAGTTCTAAACAAAATCCCAGGAAACTACAGCTTTAGAAGTAAAGAAAAATATTGTAATTTTAAGTGTCTGACATAAAAGAAAGATCACTCTGCATAAAGTAGCCACAAGACGCCTTGCCCCCGCACCCTTTACTCCAGGAGTGTTCTACTAAAGATGCAGATGAACTCGCAAATAAGAGTTGGCAACGCACTCCCTGGAGAACCTTTTCATAATAATTTTTAAATATTGTTGCTCTGAACTTAAGCCTTATTCTACCTGTTATAAAAATAGAAGTAATGAAGGTTTTAAAGAAGAAAATAACCAAATTCCTCTTGCACTTGGGCAAGGTCTTTTAAAGCTCCTTCTGAAGCACTACTTAAAAATTACTGTGGTAGTAAGTGCTGTTCTCTCTGAAGTACATTTCAAGACATTCTGAAGTTAGCTGCACTCATACTTTACACCCTTAAGATTCAAAGTGCAATACTTCAAGGTGTGCATTCTCCCCATCCTTAGTGCTCACAGCCCTCAGTGCAGATGAGGCCCTACACACTTTGAGCGTACCATAAAGGGTTCAACAAAATCACATTCACAACACTGCAGTGAGTCAGGCAAGTACTGGACACCTAGTTGTGCTTCTGATGAGGAGTCTTTCTGCATGCAGTCTGGCTAAAAATGTGCTGTATTCCACCCCTCAAAATGTACAAGGAAAGATATGGAATGGAAAAAGAATAGATGAGAATTTGTGCATGAAGGGATGATTATATTTACAGGAAAGACCAAGCAGCATTGGATGATTTTTCAGTTATCATTAACTCATTTTTATTTTCTATGTTACGTCACACTATTCCTTCTTCTTCCATGGAAGAGGTTTTCTACATCTTCGATGCTTGGTGTTGCTCAACAGCTATGAGGGACTAGGTTTTACTCATGAAAGTTCATCCTCTCAGCCTCTTTTCAGGCTTTTACATCATTCAGAGAAATCTTCAACTACACTTGGCACTTTGCAAGGGGATCTGACAGCACACAGTGAGTTTGATGCTGAAAGCACAGCACACACTGAAGACACTGATCAGCTGAGCCACATGGGGGTAGAGGATGCTGCCTCTCTGCATATCATGTAGATTTTTCTGCATACAAACCACCCATGCAATATTCAGGCCTTCTTTCTTTTCCAAGTAAACAGCACTTTGTTGCTAGAAATGGTAGGAGAGGGAGAATAGGCTCACAGTATCTCCTGTTGAGGCATGTAAAAGAAGAAAGAGACTTCACTATGACAAGTATGCTTAATTTTGCTTCTGTTACAGCCTTGAAAGAGGGGCTTTAGATTTACTTTAGAGTGTTTACAGCTGTAGCAGGTACATTCTGGAGAAATGGGCAGCAGCACCTTTACCATTAGCTGCTTTTTTACCCAACTAGAGCATTTAAAACGCCATATTATTCTTGAGGCTTTCTTTACCCATTAATCTTTGTGTGTGTCAAACTCACACAATAGAAATTCCAGACAAAAAAGTCCTTGTAATTAATATTGCAAAAACAACTCTACAAAAAAGTACATTAAAACCATTATACAACTAGAAGAGTTTTCTACTTCTAATAAGACAGTCAAAGTTGCACAAAAAGATTATTTGTTTTACTTAATCTTTGCATGTGAATACATTTCCTCAATTACCATGAATGTAAAACACCCCAAAACCCCACAGCTCACCACCAGATAAAACACCTCCATCACAAATTTCCCTGCACAAGCTGATTCTGCAGTTCTGTTCCAATCTACATTATCACAGCCCTTTAAAGCTAGTCTCCTCTGAAATAGTTTCCAGACACGCAATTTTAAAGTATATTTACAAGCTGCAAGCATTCTTTTGAAGATACATGAGAAGTGCCTATATAGATCATAACTAAAGTTGCCATCAAATTCTGAGAAGTGAAATTGGTTCACTGACTTACATTTCAATATATGTTTCAAGTAATGGCTTAGCAATATATAAATGCTTATTTCTATGCTTGAAAAACATAATAAACACCTTTTAAGAAAGCAAACAACTTTGCCATGAAAAATGTCAATCTATTAACTTGTCTAAGGAATTTACAAATAAAAATTATACAATGATTTTAATTCTGGAATCAGCAAAACTCTGATTTTGTTGTCAAAACAGACCAAACAACACTTAAAATTCTAAGATTTCTCCTAATTTCTGCCCTGTCCTTAAAGCATGGATGCTCATAAATATGACATAAGCCAAAACATTACAATAGTTAAAGACTGTATAATACAGGAATATAGCTGCACCTAATTAAACATGGTACCCAAGTCAAATAAGACACAAATTTAACTCCAACATTTGTACACTCACCACTTTCCAATCCTGGTAATGCTTCTGAAAAAATGCCATATCAAGACCTAAACATATATATAAGAAAAGAAACCACCCAGTTTCAGGTTCCCTCTTGTGTTTTCATAGCATTAATGTTTGCATAGTTCCCACTATGCATGGAAACCCTACTGAAGTAACAACTCTTACCCCAATGCAATGTGCTTCCCCACACCCACCATCACTGCAATGCAAAGATATGCACCTATTTGCCAATACAAGTTTATTTTCATAATTGAATACTATTCTAGGCTGTCTAGCTTGGATTGTGAATATTTTTCATTTCTAAGTGGCACAGTCTCACTGGTCTGCTGCCAGTGTTCTTGGTACATTCTCTCAAGTATCCTTAGGGGGAAAGGAAAAAAGGCATTAACCTTCTATTAAAAACAAGAGAAAGAGTACATTTAAACTAGATACAAACACAAAATAACAAGCCTTGCACACAAACTGTTCTTTAATTCCTCCTAATAATACAGAACAGTGACAAAGTTTTCAATCCACACAGGGATACTATACTCCAAACAACTCGGAAAGCTAAAAAGAAAATCTCACCTTTTAAACACTTCAGATACACTCCTCTTAAACACTACCTTCCTTTCAAGTATTTTATTTTATAACATTGGTTAACAGGTTACACATTATCCCACATAACTGCCATAAACCTACCGCTTTGTATCTGTTTTTTCTATTTTTTAAAATTCTCGTTGCTTGACTGAATTTTCATCTAGTCAGAAAAATTTAGTCTCATACTTGCTTTACCATCTTTATTTGTTGACAAATAATGTAATCTCCAATATTTCAGTACGTTATTAAAATTTTAAATTATTAAAAATTATAGGGTTATTTTAAACCCAGCTTTTAAGCTTCCAAGTTACAAGAAAGGAAGATCTAAATACAGTACAGTACCAACTGCACAAATGAAAGATATGAAGATGACAGAGCAAGCAGGACACAAAATAGTACACTCCTCAGCACACACATTTACACAGAAAATGAGAAGTTGCTGGCTTAAGTAATTCAATGAGAAAAGGCACTAGAATATCTACCAAGCGCACATATTGAAGATTATGTTGCTGAAACTGACCTATTATCTTTATTATAAGTGAATGCAACTTAGCTGTTAATACCAAATTAAATTCTAAGGAAAAAAAAACTTTCTCATCCACACCAGTATGATGACAGATTTACCCATAATCCCTTTTTCTAACCTTCCCAGGAGCAAAAGCACAAAGAATTACATGACTTATTAATGATTATGCTAAAAAAAAGTGTATAAATTTTACTTTTATTTATATAACAACTTCTGTTGGATACATGAAATGTTAGCTTGGAAGAAGCAGCTGTCTAAACAGCACAAAATATTGACTTAATGCATCAGAAAAATAATACACATGAAACTCAATAACAACTTAGTTTCAAAAATGTATCTGAGCAGTAGCAGAACATAATTTCTTGCAATTAGACAGAAACTATTTCACAGAGAATCAGTTTCATTTGCCTACTTTGGAAAACTTAACCTTTTGAACCATTCTTAGGGTATGCTGACCCCTAAAGGTCTAAAAATACTAAACCTGATTAAGCCATTACACGTTTAAATTGTCAGAATACAATTCTCCACTAACTTACACCACCATGAATATTGTTGTTTACAGAGTATATGATTCAAAAACTTTTGAACTTCACTCAGTAACAGCTCAAAATTCCATAAATTAAAAGGGGTTGATAAGTAGTTTATTTTACAGAATAATATAGGTAGAAATTAATTTACATATGAAAGTATCGCCTACAAAATGAAGCATTTCTTCTTTCTTCTAAACAGACTCTCCATGAGAAACTTGACATTTATAATCTTTTGAGAGAGAATATATAGTATAAAACTCCAAAAAAGGAAATGTACAAGAAGCTATGAGGCTCTGATATAGAAGGAAATTTTGATGTTGACACACCTATGCCATTTTGAATTTTTTAACCTACACATAGTCACTCATTAGCGAAAATCCACCCTAAAGTGAGGATCTCTTTATATGTCTTTCCCTTCCTTCTACAGGTCACAATCTAGTCATAAGCTACTGCTGAAAATTCTCTTCTACAAAGTCAGTAAGTCAGTCATGTAATGTACTCTCAAATTCAGTGGGGTTTTTTCCCCTTAGGTTTCTGTCATGAAACATGGAAGAATGTATCTGAGAACAATTATGTCTGGTGAATCAACTAAAAATACAAAAAGATACTTGCATCCTGATGAAGATGAAAACTCCATCAACCGGGAAAGCTCCAAGTTAACCAAGGTCACCTTTATCTCCAAGCCTTTCCTTGCTGTCTACATTCAGTTGTGTTACTAATGAGAAACTCATTAATATTAGTAGATGGCTTAATCAGACCCAAGCCAGGTGTGAATAGCCAAGAAAATTACTTTAAGACAAATTTTCAGATTTATTGATAATTTAAAAAAAAAAAAAAAGATTGGAAAGTAAAATACAATGTACAGACTAAGAATTTAAACAAGTCTTCTGAAAGTTATAAAAAAAACATTTTCAAAAATTCAGAAAATAAAGGTGAAGCTTTATATTCATGTAGCTGCTCTCCTGTTACTCCAAGTTCTTTTAAGGAGCAGTATGTGGTTGGGGTTTTTTTTCTTTTCTTCCCAAGTCAGTCATATATCAGCAAGAACAAACACACTCCAGTCACTGCCTAGCACTGGTATAACACCTAAGGTTCCTTATTAATATCTTTAAAGTCCCTACCTTTTGACCAGCTCTCCATTTGTTCCTCTGAACTTGTTTGATCTGGCACTGAGTGCAGTTTTTGCTTGAAGGTTTCAGAGCTAAAATAAAACAAACTCTAGATAAATAAACTTGAAACAATATAATACACCTATACTTTGCCTTCATTTGACAAAAAATTTACAAAACAAATTATTTTAAATATTTATAGCAGCACAATGAAGTATGCATACTTTAACAGCCAGTGAAAAATTATATTTCTCTATAAAAATTTTTTTTCTTCACTCATCTAATTTTTATATTTGTTTGGTTCAGCCTTCTGTTGCATGTGATGTCTTTGTTGAAATATTTATTAGTTTGTTTTTTTTTTCTAGAGTCTGGTCTTGGAAGTACACATTACTGAGCACAGTCCAAATCACACCAAGCAGTCCTGCTACAGACAACAAGACTGCTCACTTTGGCAGTTATTACAGATAGTGGCATGTGCTTCACTTTACAGCATTCTTTCTCTTTTAATTTCCTAGATAAAATGCAGGTAAAGTGGTCTATGGCCACTCCAACTCTGAATTTGAAGTTCTTTCTGAACAGCTAAGTAATGCATCCCAATATTTGCATGCGTATTGCTTCAGACTATAGTTAATTACACAGTTGCAATATTTCATATAATCAAAGATCTTCAAGAAGTAACCCCCAATAAGGCTTACAGTAAAATGTTATGTTTACCAAGCACCATTTTGGGTATTAAAATATATGCTTTCTTATGTGTAAAAAATTCAATTATACTCTGTATCGCAAGGAAATCTAAATAAGTTTGTAATCTTGATAACATAGTAAGCTAACCACAAATTGGATTACTTACTCAAGCACCTTTTTAAAAAATATTGTATATAGGACAATTTTTATCCTTAACTATGCACTGTGCTTATTTCGTATGTTTTCCCTGCTGTATTTTTTTTACATTTATTAAAAAGATACATGTGCCTTGAAGATACAGTGACTAGATTATGAAAACACTCAGACAGTTGTCATTGTGCTACAAATGTAAGAGATTAAATTAAAAAATTAAGTACATATTTTACAATTCAAGCAAATTATACCAAGACACATATCCTAAATAATAAAGAAGCAGGAGAAATTATTTTGCCATATAACACCAAAAAAGCAGATTATTTCATTTTTATATTTAAAATTACTAAAAAATTAATTGTACAAACACTTAAGATTCAACACCAACATGTACATCAAACATTCAAGAAATACATATTTAGCTCATATTTGTTGTTGACTATAAATCAGCATGATAAAAAAAATGCAGAGGATTTGATGTGTTTAGGTCTTAACAAAAAATAAAAAGTTCACCTCATATCGCAGAACACTGAGTCCCTTAAAAGAATCCCTCAAATGAAGCTGTATGCTTCTTCTTCTTCAATTCTGTGTAACTGTGTTGATTTGAAGTTGGCAATCTTTTCCTAAGTTCCTCATTTACTTTTGGATTAGCTGAAAATATAGAGGGTTATTAATATCAAGAAATAGGTTTCTGTCAATGAAGCCATTTCCCTACATATTGCACAAAAAGGTTCATAATAATTGCAGTATTTTAATAAGATATTCATATAGCAAGACATGAAGAAAATATGGTATTTAATAACCTCTGGAGTATTTTAAAACATGTCTTAGGGCCTTAATGTGTCTAGTAATATACTATTTAAAACCATAATTTTATCCCTCCACAATATACAGTCATTCTTCCTCGCCATTTACCCAGCTAATGAATGCCAGCAATTAGTAAAATGTAATCCCATTGCACAATCATTTTAATGCTTTTAGCACTCAGAAAAGTAAACACCAAATTAATACTGCTCAAGCCATATCAGATCCTAGCTGGAAGCAAGCAATTATAGTTCAGCTCCTCAGGTGTAATTAAATGATTGGAATGATTTAGTTCCATAAATGCAAGTTAATTCATAAGCAAGCAACAAATATACTGGGAGTAATTACAAGAAACATTGACAGTCTAAGCAGGGCATGTGCCTTTCTGTACCTGATATAGGAAAATGCTGCCCTCTCCCGGAAATAATAGACTATGGCACAGGAAAAATTTATGACTGAAGTCAAGAGGCTTATTTTACAGACCTTGTCTTCATAGGTGAAATAGGTTCTGTTAACTAATAGGAATTTTCTGGTTTAAACATAGAGAAAATAAAAAAAAATGGTTGATATCAGACTGAGGTCACCTATGGATCAAAGTAAAACGGAAAGATTTTTAGGGCTTCCTAGGGTGTGCCAATTAATTTCCCCGTAATTTAAAAACAAAAGTTAGGATACAGAAAAACAAAATATTCCAGACATTAGCTATTTAAACTGGTTGCTCTGAACGCAAATGCTGCAATAGGTAGCTGACTTGTGCACAAGACTTACTTCTCCTTCAAGATGTACCTTTACAGAAGGTATGTTGAACATAAGGTATTCTTAGAACCAAAACTTATTGAACCATCATTATTCAGTGAGTGTTAAAAGCCAGCATTTCAAAAAATGATCAGAAGTAGCCATTAAGGTTTTAACACAAGGAATCATCAGAAAAATTGAATACAATTATAATAAACCCTTTCTTTCATTTGAAAACAATCTGCTAATAATCAATCTGTGTAATAATGAGAGGAAATAAAATCTGGAGATTAAAATAAAGTATACTGGCTGACCAAGACAAAACTGAAAATATAAAGTGAAACCATAACCCAAACGCTAGAGGTAATTTAAAATCTAATTTCCTTATTCACTATTTATTTATCCACCTTGTGCTAGTGTAAAGCTACTAGGACACCATGAAAGAAAGTGAAAAAAAAAAGAAAATGTTACTATCGGTTGAATATAAAATGCAACATTGACATAAAATTAATAGATAAGCACAATAATGAAAGAACTCTCAGACGTAACTGTTTTGCCATCTACAGAAATAAGAAATGCTTCCAAATGCTGCATATAGCAGCATGGGAAAAAAATCACACACTGTGGTCAGTATGTATCTGTTTTCCACACAGAGAAAGCTGATTCAGAAGCACTTGATCAATGTAAAAGCCTTAAAATTGTTCTTTACCAACAGCACTTTGGCATAAAAATATTTTTTTTCCCAGATCTTGGTGTATTTCAAAACAAACCCAAGCTGTACACAAATTCCTTTGGTGCTACTTTACTTACTGTGGAAAAGAAAAAAATTATTTTAAGAAGTCGTATTATTAAAAGTTTAAAATGTACTGCACATTTGCTTTGCCCTTTGATGTCACAGTCCTATTTTTCTATTCAAATCTTGTACACTGTAAGTTAATTGCTTTTGGAAACTACTTATTATTCATGTAAAAATTAATGTGCCAATGTGTTTAAATCCTTTTAAATGACCATTCATGCATCTTTCTTCTTTAAGTACCAATGAAATCTGTCAAAGATATCAATGCAAGATGGTCTTAGACAAAGTTCTAATATAGATTTTTTCTGCTAACATAAGATTTTCATTTTCGTCAACTTTACTTAAATTCCATTAATTTTTTAAGCTGCTTTTAATAAATTCACAAGTAAAAAATTTTAGGCTCCATAGTCTGTCATTTGTGTTCCAGCTGACTTTATGAATATTAATAACAGTGTTATCCTGATTAAATAGGCTTCATATAAAATCCCTGTGAATCCTATAGCTCAGACATCTCATTTTTCCAACTCTTTATGAATTTGGATTCAGACATTAAACTGGAAAAAACCTTAAAAAACAGATTCAATGGTACATTGGTGTACCCTTAAGCAAAAAATTAGCCGTTCTAATGATTCAAATAATTAAAATTGATAAAACCACATATTGAGATTTCAGGCTTTCTGTACACATGCAACATATTTTAACTCTAATGAAAACATCAACACTTCACAGACAAGGGATTAAGAATCTATTATAAAATAATAATACCTGTCCTAATGCTTACCTTAAACAAACAGATGATATAATCTTAAATCTTCACACATGGAGTGCTGATTTGGAGAAGTATTTTCCAAAGAGAAATAAATTAGTGGATGCTTAATTACATAAGCATACACATGAAATACATGAACATTCTAGTTTATCACAGGAGCCCAGTGAAAAACAGCATTAACTATTAAATGGTTCATACTTCAGGAAAACCAACCTTTTTCTTACGAATGTCAAATTGAAACACACATGAAATACTAATATTATCCTATGAGACTCATGCAGTCCCAGTTTCAAACTGTTAATTTCTTCCCAAGCTTATATGTTTGAATTACTTACATCTATGACAGATAAAAATGGAAAATTAAGCTAACTGCACTGCCTTCACTTTTTTACATAGTGCTAACTGGAATGACTGTTTCCTCATCCATTCAGGAAAATATTCTGCAAAAACACCATTAAAATACTTTGCCTTTCAGTACCTTGGAATATGAATGGATTTTAGGGGAAAAAAAAATCTAAACAAAATAAGAGCTTATTCAAAAGAATGGCATACCAATCCTGGTTCTAATTATTCATCAACACAAGCACTTCAGAGGAATTAAATAAAAACAAGAGGTATATAAAAGTAACATATATGTCAGATAGAAAGCTTACAGTGCTCAGTGCTTTACTTGTGCAGTTCCAAATGGCTTTTATTACAGCTGTAGCAGTATTTCCTCTCTCTGAGGCAAAACCCCCAACCTCCTGAGTGTCTGCAGAATAACAGACACTATACAAAGGAGCATGCCAAGGTAACTCCAACCCCACCAAGCACCACAGCAACACTAACGCCAGTGCCTTCTCTCCCTGGAAGGACTGACAAGTCCATCTTCTAAGCTGGAGTTCAGGTACTGAGTCCCCTCCTCAGGAACAGAAAGCCTGCTGGGACCACTCTACATGGAGACCCAGTGACTGCAAACCCCCATTCCTTGGTCTTGCCTTGAGAGAATTTGAAATCAATCACTGAATCATGGCCTTAGCTGCTGTGACAGGATGCAAACATTTGCTGCTCTAGACTGAATCCCATTCTTCACAAAAAACTCCCAGTCCTGGAAGAGGTTTTCCACTCAGAGGGCTATCCCACCTGCCCCACCTCTGGTGGAACAAGAGACCAGTTCCCATTACTCCCTGGAACAGCACTAAGCCTGTTTTTGTCCCCCTTAGAGATGCAGTTAACAGCTGCCACTGACAGTGTAGGGATGAAGCACCATATAGTTTATGAAGGGGGAAACAGAGAATTAATTTTAGCATTATTCCTGTAAGACTAATTAGATTGGCAGGATCTTCTAAAATATCCTGACACGTTTTGCCTCGGGGCACACTAAACCAAAAAAACTAACTTAGGAGGGTACTCTACATAAAAACCAGTTACCTTCTCAAAGCATTTCCCCAGGGAACAAACAGTCAGTTTTCTTAGCCCAGGTGGATGTCAAGTCTTAACTAAATGACACAGTCCTCTAAAAAGAGTCACATTTCCTCCCTATCTTAGGAAACTTTATGGTGTATCAGAAATCTAAGGCAACTCTAAGTTAAAACTAGTTTTGGACAGTTATAAAAACACTAGTCAAAGGATAAGAGAGATAGCCAATTCAAGTATTTTTTACAAGTGGAATAATACTAATCTGTTACATACTTAAAAGCTGTGAAATGAAATGTACTTTGATTACACAGATACTTATTTTATTCTAGTCTATTACTTTTATAAGCTTTTAAACACAAGTAGTTCATGCAAAATATTCTGTTTCTTTTAAAAAGAATATAAATATAGACAAGTGGATTAACCTTAGAAGTGGATGAAAAATTTATAAACTCCCACATCGCTAAAAAGACTTCAAGATTTTGCTTAATAAAAGTAACTTTATTATCTGGAAACTTGATAATAACATTTTCCTAGAGGGCAGAGTGAAGCAGTTATCCCTGGCTTTTCTTCCCTGCTGATTCTTGACCCAAAAGGAGATAAGACATATGCAGTTGGTTTCAACTAACTTATATAAATAAAAATGACATGAAGAAACAGGGGTCAGATAATTTTCTTCTGTTGCTGCAGTGGTTTCTTCATATTGTCACTACAAAATTTGCATCTGGTGCTTTTAATGAAAGCATACTGTAAGCCAAAGAACACTTATTGTCCTTGTCATGCTTTTGACAAAGGCACAAGAGGAGGCATAAAAACACATAAAACTAACTGGTTTATAATAGGTATCACCTATTCCTAAATTAAACTTAGTTGGATAAAGGACAGGTATTTTCCTCTTTATTCTTTCTCCCTAACTTGAACTAAGTGTCTTCAAGGGTCAATTTTCTCTCTGTGCATCAAGAAATGTTTATGTGCCTACCAGCTCACAAACAGCCCCCTATCTCTTCTGCCCTCTGATATATTCTCATTTTCATATTAACAGTCTTCATTTGTACTTTATTTACTAAACAATCTTCCGCTTGCTTTGTTGTCTTCTTCCCCAGTTTGTAGCTGTCCTTTGTTCTCCAATTCTTTTCTTTTTCCTCAGTTTTGTCTCCTCTTTGACAATACCTTTTACTTTCCCCCTGCCCACCACCTCTTTGAAAGGCAAAGAAAACTGTAGAGAGTTTTATCAAAGACTGTCTCCCTTTTTTTGCAGCTTTTCTCATCTTGCTGTGCATTCTGTGAAGCAGCTTTCTTCTGTGACACTCTAACATTATTTTCATTCTGATAATGAAACTATGACATGCTTCGATCAGGTTTGAACAGCCAAATCATTTAGCCATCCTTCAGTTTTGTAAACTCTTCACTGGCCTTAAAACTTAAAAAAGTATTATGTATCACATTATATACTGTTACAGACAGCCATATCTCATTTCTAAAAATTTTACAACCAGATTGTAATTTCTGTAGCCCTTACAGATCGGAACAAATATCTGCATTTTAAACTAGCTGTTGTCTTATCTGGAGCCAAAATAATACTTTAGTAGAATCAGCACTACATAGTGGTAAGGGCTACCTGTGTAGTGTACTCTGTTGACAGGATCATAGTCAGCAGATAAAGGGAAATCATTAAACCCCCCTATTTGGCTCATCTGAAGTGCAGCATCTGGTTTAACCTGCTCATGGATATCCTGAGCTAAGTCCAGCAGGTGATTCAAGACGATTAGGGGTCTGCAGGACAGGAGTTATGAGGAGTTTGCAAGAGTTTGATTAGTTGGTTTTAAGGAGAAAAGGCTAAATAGGGATTTTATAGGGTTTTAGCTGCCTTGTGAGCAAATATAGAGAAGACACAGATCCTTCTGAGAGAGACAAGCTGTAACAAAGAAAACTCAGAGTTATGGGTAAGAGAAAATTTTTCACAGTGAGGAAGGTCACTGGAACTAGTTGCTTAGAAAGGTTACAAAATCTCTGTAGCTGGATATGGGCAAAACTCATCTGGATATATCAACCCAATCAACTTTTGGGGATTGCCCCTTCTGAACTGGATGATATGCAATTCCTGCCTACCTATTTTGTTATTCTAAGGATTGCAACAAAACAAACCCACCAGAACTAGAATTCCTGAAATGGAAAAAATACGAGGCTGCTTTCTGCCTTACAGGGTAGGTCAGTAGAGCCCCGACCAGCCAAAAACCAAACAGCAGTGAGACACAACCAAAGACCACCCATGAGGCAGACAGGCTAAATGCCAACAGGGAGGAAAGAGTGCAACAGCAGCATGTGCACAGCATTTTGAGCCCTACTGGTCTTGAGCACCCAATTTTCTTCAGCTTACTACATGACTGGATGCTTTGGCATTAGGCTAAATGTCAAATATTGGTTTGCACATCATCCTTCACTAAACCAAAAATGGACCACTGACACAGTTTTTTTTTACCTGTCTTTCTGAAAGCTCTGGCCTCAAGCCCCACAAAATCCATCCTTTCCCCAAACTTGTAAAAATGTCACTGTGACTAAGGAGCTCCAAAGGTAACTATGGAAATGATTCAAAAAACAGGAGTGTACAGTGCTTAGGCATGCAAAATTATTTGTACAGAATATTTAGTATACTGAAATTTCCAAATCCCCAAATCATTATTTCTTTTATCACAGAACCAAGTTGCTAGCCCAGACTTTACCACGCTAGCCCAGATTTTACCAGAAAAGCAAAAATAAAATCATAAAACATTATATGTACATGAAAATGTGAAGTAGTAACTCAGTGCCAAATTCAAAACCACTAGTACAAATAATAGCATTAAGCAGAAATTATGTCTTCTGCCAAAAACATTCCAATTGTTTGGCTGCCTTCACAGAAAGAAGTAAGACTGAATGGGGACTCGACGAAGAAAAGCAGCAGAGAAGCAGAGAAACTTGATTTACCCAGCCAACTCACATTTCTCAAGGTACCTTCAAATAGCGCCATTTTTCCTGACAGTAAAAATAAAAAGCATAAAGGCAACAAACAGTGTGGATATTGGAGCCTGACCAAAAACTATCATGAAGACTGAACATGCAGAGGCCTGTCAGAAATGTGCCAACCTTTCAAGATTCAGTCCTGTACATGGGGACTGAGAGGGGCCTGTTGGTTTCCTGCAGGGAAATACAGACCACCAGTTATGTATCTGTCAGGCTGTTTTAAACAGCACAAAAACACAGATGTGCCTCCACTGCTGTCATAAAGCAGCATCTCCAGTGCACTGCTTCTACCCAAATTATGCAACTGCTCCAATTCTATACTGTATGCTGCAGCTGAGGAAAGGAACCACATCACCTGAAATTTCACAAACTAAAAAGCTCAGAGAAATAAAATAACACTGACTCCACATTAGCCCTATTTGTTCTTTACAAGCAAATTAACTATCCTTTTCTTAGATAACTACTTGAAAAGAAAGCTATCCTTCACTACAAGTGTAATTGCTCCCTTAACCATGCTTGCTCAGCAGTAAAAGCATAGGAACATAGAGTATTGCTCAGATGTGAACACATAAATTTTGACTCAATAACCATACAGTCTTGCCTGAAGTTCAGATTTTTTTTTTTTCTAAATCCAGTATATAGTGCCTTCATTGAATATGAATAGCAACTTCACCCTTCGTAAGCAAGAAGTGAAAGTTACAGAGAAATGGCACACTTCAGGACGTGTCCAAAGAAGAACAACAAAGCTCAGGAAGGGTCTAGAGGAAAAGTCTTATGAGGAACTGCTGAGGGAGCTGTGATGTTTAGCCTGGAGAAAAGGAGGCTGAGAGAAGATCTTACTGCTCTCTCCAACTACCTGAAAGGAGGCTGTAGTGAGCAGGGGTGTGCCTCTTCTTCCAAGTAACAAGCAATAGGTCAAGAGGAAATGGTCTCGGGTTACATGAGAGAAGGCGTAGATTGATTATTAGGGAAAATTTCCTCACAGAAAAGTTTGGCAAGATTTGGAACAGGCTGCTCAGGGAAGTGGTGGAGTCACCATCCCTGGATGTATTTAAAATATGTGTAGATGTGATACTAGGGAATATGGACAAGTGGTGGTCTTTGCAGTTCTGCATTAATGGTTGGACTTGATGATCTTAAATGTCTTTTCCAACCTAAATTATCCTATGATTTTACATTTGCTACACTCCAATAACAACATTTCTGAGCATTTTCAGCACTAAGGCATTGACTGTGTGCTTTACAACATGCTTAACATGCATGATATATCATATGCCTCACATGCAGTTGCTCATTCAGGTATGATTACTAGGTTAGGGATTTTGGAAAATTAATGAAGATGCTTCCCTGAAATTTACTGCAATATCAAAGAAATCTGAAAACCAGCATAATTCAAAATAACAAGCCACACATTCAGAAATGATCTTGGAATACCCGAGAAGGACAAGATATTCTGAGGTGGGCCAAAACTCAGTGAGAACCAGAGATGCCTCAGTAAAATAAATCTGTTGAGAATGCCCAGAATTTAAATGTAAGCTAAAGACTGAAGAGGCTAAACCTGCAAACATTCAGCACCAGAGCCATTGCTCCACTGTTTCCTGATGTTGCACCAACAGTGAAAGGTACAAGACGAAAAGGAGCCACCATAGACTGCGAATCAGTGCCAGGCAGTTGAAAATCACAGAAAAAACAAGCAAACAACAACAAAAAGAAAAAAATAAAAGGAAAAAAAGAGGCATTTGCTGAAGTTAGATCACAAGTCACAAAACAGATACTTCTGACAGTGGATCAATTTCCCTGCCAAACTTTAAGAAAGCAATGCAAAACATAATCACATATGAGGCTACCAATCAAACTGCTGCATGCTTTTTTATGTCAGGGAAAACATCATATTTATCCTTTAACTCTTGATCAGAAAATATCCAAAACCTTCTCTCAGCTGAAACCTACAAAATAAGTCAACTTCACCCAGTAGGTAGAAGTTCCTGCTGTGAAAAAAAAAATCTGTCTAAAATGTTAGAAGTTACAAACAATGGAAAACTTAGTTACAAAAGGTCTTCCAAAGCAAGATACAGAACAATTTTAAACACAAGCAGAAATGTCAGAACACACATAATGAAAACTCTGTCATTTCTGCTCCTTTTCAGCCAGGTCCAGGCTGAAATAAATAAATGAAATAGTCCAGTTTTAGTTTAATTTAGTATTTGAATATATGGATAATTCTCATTTTTCAATCTTTTGATTATTTATAATAATATGCAACACACAGAATGAAGAAGCTGGACAAATATGTTTTTTAAAAAACTCAACTTTGTTCACTGGGTTTTGAAGAAAGTTCCTTTTAAACCCTTAGTAAGCACATTATTCAGCCAAAACCATGAACATAATTTACAGTGGAGAAGCCCTAAAGAATTCCTCTGAGAATATAATCTACAAAGAGTTTCATATAAGTAGTGGGTTACAGAACTGAGAGAAAAACTTCTTAGGGGTTCTAAGTCTTAACATCAGATTCTCTCCACACAGACAAGTGGAGAAAAAATCCTATTAAAAAATTCATGACCTAGGATTATCTTGCAGTTTTCAGTAAAATTATTCTCTTTGGGTTGTTTCTTGGGTTTGTTTTTTTTTTTGTTTTGTTTGTTTGTTTGGTTGGTCTTTTAACAGATGGATGTTTTATTCCTTCTTGCAAGTTCATTCTGTATTCCAATACCTTGCATTAATTATTCCTTGATTCATCATGATACATTCATGTTTTCATTGCCAAAATACTAGAGCTGAATATTGGCCCCAGACCAGTTATTCCTGGGTGGAGAAAAGGAGTTCTAAATCCACTTACTAGATGAAGGAAGAAAAAGCCTTGCATAGTACTTCTGAAACTCAGGCTCATTGTGATGGCTACTTTCTCTTGCACATAATTGTGCTGAATATTTTGAGCTTGTCAGCTGTTGTAGTTACTATGTAGTTCACTGCTTGGCATCACTAAAAGATAAAAAGAAATCAAGACTTTATAGCTACAGAAGTGTAGATAAAATACAAGATTTTAAAAAAGGGAACATCTGGCCTACAGTTCAAAAACTCAGAATAATTCTGAAGATATTCCTGGACATTGTGAAGTTGCAAGACTTGCAGGTTACACAGTTTTATCTCCCCTTTCATGCTGAAGGAACACCTGACAAAGTTAGGAACATGTACTACTAAGGCATCTGTGCCTAATAATAACATTAAGAAAACTCCTAAATAACTTCCTATTTCACAGTCCAACTGAGAGGAAAGAATAAAGTCTTCTGAAATATCTTCTGAAATTCCTTATAAATGAAAGCAACTTTTTTTCATGCTGTGCTTTCATAACTCCTTACTGTCAAAGGCAAATCTTAACATGTCCAGACTTAAATGTAAAGAAAAAAAGGAAAGGCATAATTTTTCTGGTACAAGTTATGACCTTTTGACATTGCTTTCAGTGGTCTTCAATTTCTTTTAATTCCTTCCAGACTTTAAAGCCACGGTATCTAATCAGTTATTTCTGTTCCTATTTCTGCTTATCCAAAGAACGTGTTCCACGGTACTCAGTTCTTCAGCTGGACTGTGCATCTGCTGAGCAGTCATGTTTGGGAAAGGAGGTGTTGTGAAAAGGTTGCTGTTTTTGCAATAACTTGCTGTCTGCTTGAAAAGAGTTAAGTGAATTCAATTTAATTTACTCACCACACTGAAATTCATGGAGGTGTAAGATTAAATTTGTTTTTTATCAAAGATACTATAAATAAAATATACCTAAGGAAAAGGTAGTTCAGTATTTATAAGGTTTTCCACAGTGCTTTCAGGACAGATTGAAAAAAACACCTACACTCAGATATCCATTAATAGACACCTCCCTAAAAACATGTTTCTCAAGACACTTGAGAAGTCCAGAGACCCCATAACAAGCAAACTCATGCTCTTAAATCAGATAAGCTAAAGGTTTTTTTCCAAAACATTTTTGATAGCATCTGATATTTTTATCAACTTCTTTATAACTGGAGTTTAACATTAATCAGAATGAATTTCTATAGCACGTGGAACAATATTTTTTCTTTTATTTACAGTATAATTCCTGTATTACTAAACGGTGACACTTTCACATATAATTGTATTCTACAGGATTACAGTTTTAAAAAAAAATCCATCACTGGTTTTTATTACATGTGGGATTTTTAAGACCTGAAGATGTACAGATAATTCTTAATTTCCCCAACCTCTCTAATGACCTGAATGGTTGTATTATTGGAAAAAAAGTGTCATATGTTACACTAATGGGATTCTTAATAAAGTACCTAGTTTGATTTTTTTTTGGTTTTTCTAACTTTTAAGGTAAATTCGGATACAACTGGAGGGGAACCTCACTATGAAAGCAGCCTATGCTATTTATAGTAAGTTTTCTCTCTAGTGCAAGACAGTGAATGTTTGCCAAAAGAATTGTACATCCAGGAGGGTTTTTGAAATATGAAAGATACTTTTAAACTATGAAGAGAATTATAATTTTTGCCTAATATTTAGTAACCTTCAGATAGTGTAATTCCACTTCAGATCCTGGAAAAACATTCCGGAGACAAATATTAGTCTACCACTGGATAGTGAAGAGGAGGAACAAAATTACATTTCAAGGGGAAACTGTTTTAATTAGTTACCTTGTACACCTGCACAGCAGTCACCTTCAGTACATTGTGCAAAGTGTTACACCCCACAACTCTGTTTATTCTTGCTACCATCAAATTCTGAGTCCATAAAGCAAGAAGCTCAAGATTACTCCCAGGCATATTTAGATCACCCTCCATTTATGCTGCTGTAGTGCAGAAAACTAACTTAAAACACCCTTAACTGGTTGACTGTACATGCCACAATAATAGTCTCTGGAAACACCCATGGCACCCTAATCCATAACCTTTATAACAAAAGAATCCTTCATGGATGCTTCATTCTGTTACATTTCAGGATACATGAACAAACAGGTGGACAGGGTCCATTACTGCCCTTTCATAATTGCATTGAATCAGGGAAGGCCTCACTATGATCCTGAAAGAAATCCATTCATATCAAAAAAGGAAGGTGAATCTATTCTCACAGGTAGTTGCATTTCTGTATCTGTACTTCTGCAGTCTAATCAATTTTCAGCATTTGGAAAGAAAGCCTGATTACATGGAAGCAGACCTCAGCGATCTCATCACCAGCCCAGCAGATAAAAGCTGCCTGTGCAGAAGCTTACCAAGCACTATACTAGAACCCCATAGTTGTTGAACCACTTGGCATGCAAAACCATTTACCCTGAATCCTACATGAGAAATCAAAGATCAGATTCTGACCCTGTAGCACTGGCCCTTCCTTTGCTGAAGCAGAACAAGCTACAAGCTTATAAAAACCTTACAATTCTGGAAGAAAACAAAAGACCATTTGTAATGCCAGCACTTAGAAGAGCTGCTCAGTGACACCAGTTCCTCACCCTGTAGATGTAGAGTCACTGCTCACTGCCACAACTCTCTGATGTAATCTAACGCAAGTAACAGTGCAAACTCCTGACCTCAGTGACACTGCTACTTTGACAGAAGCCCAAAAAAGCTGGACTCTGTAAAAAGCAGCAAGTGCAGAACTCCTTGCTGCCAAATAAAGTCAGCTCATAAAGACATGTTCTAGAAGCCACCACTTGTGAAAAATGTCCAGCTTGATGAAATACTTGTCAGGTCTAGTAACACTTTTTTTGTGAAGCGGATGACATGGCAAAGACTGTTTTTTATTGTCCTAGGACTCAAAAGCTCCAATACACTACACAAGAAAAAACTCATCACTGCACACTACAGCTTATTTATTAAATGTGTGTGGTAAGGTGAATGCCAGCCATTTCAGTTCACTGTCTACATGTTCCAAATTCTGACTTGAAATTCAGTTACTCAGAGGGTGTCTTCTTTTTTAGTTCAAGCTGACCAGATGGCTGAGGTACCCAAGACAGAGTCACTTCTGTGAGAACCTGGAATCCATTTTATTGTCCTTTCCAGTCTGAAAAATAGTTAAATTTCCTTCTCCTGAAGACATACCAGAGATCTGATTCTGGATAAAATAAGCCTTGCTGATAGGAAGTAATTTATTACAGAAATGTACTCTCAAATCATGGGCTCCACCACCTATGTGGCATTTGGATCCATCAACTACATCTCCAGCATGTGCAAGACCATTTGAATAGGGCCAATCTAATTTCACAGTGTTACTGTGACAACAGATCCATTCTCACTCACAGACCTCAAGTAAGTTTTGCATTAATCTCTACTTAGCAAAGGTATGTGAATTTGGCTACAGATAATACATGGGAGGATGCTGAGAGCATTAATACCTATTCACTCCTTTAAAAACCCAAAACTACTCTAAGATCTAACATAGTAATGCAAGTAAAGAATGTGTAGTAGGAAAGATGGTGCCTATCAGTTTCAGTTCATTCACTTTGTATTTTCTGCAGTAGCAATGTGTTTTGCAAGTGAAGGGGTTTCATTTTACTGACCTTGGCATTCATCAGGACCATACTGTGATTTATATCAAGAATTCCAGGCCTTTATCTGATCTTATAAATAAATGTAAAATACATAAAACAATTATCCTAGTGTAAAATTGAATTTTATCTCTCTGTAATCAGCTTTTGTCTACAATACATATTTCTATGTTTGAATACAATTCAAAATTAATAATAGATATAATTTATTTTCTGACTTTTCATTATCTTGACATTTTAACAATCTTTTTTTTATATACTCAGGCTTTAGTTTTATCTAGGGCTTCAACCCCACAGTTCCTTTTTAGACATGTACAATGTGTCTTTCAGAATATCCATTCAAGGAATAAGCCTGCTAAAAGAACACACTGGCCATTTAACAGACCAAGAAAAATTATTAAAAAAACCAGGGCTTTATAACAAAGAAAAACACCAGATTAAAAGAGAAAATTTAGCACTGCATGTAAATGACAGGAAAAAACACATATTAGAAGAAATCACAAGTTACAGTGAAGAATTAGAAGTAAAAAGAGTTCTGAAATTGGTGATTCTGGAAAATTATTAACAGACAGCCAAGATGTAATTTTTTAATAGCTAAAAGAGACAACCAAGGAAGTCTTCTTCCTATTAAAAGGCAGTCACAACTTTATATTGAATGGCATAGCATTAGTAATTTAATAGAGATTATTCTTATCTGGACATGAGGCTTTCAGTACTTTACAAGCAATTTTTTGGCCTTAAATGTAATTTATGCAAATGCACCCATCTAATAGTTCACTTTCTTTTCTTAATTCTATTAATTAACTTCAACTAACAATCCTCAATGTTTTACTATCTCAAGACATACAATACACATGTTGCCTTCAAAGAAAGTACATCTCAAATCAAGTTCTCACCACCATGTAAGGCTTAAGTAGACTTCATAAGCAAGTGCCACAGTTGACACAGAAGACTTCATTTAAAGCAAAAAGCTCAGAAGTAGAGCTGGTCAAAAAAAAAAAAAATAAAAACACAGACATACACAATACAGCATTAGAGAATATCCTAAAAGGATTGAAATGAATAAATACAAAGAATGTAATGACTATGACTATATGGGCCGACAGCAGAAGTGCCACTTTCCATGCAGGGCAAGAAGTCCAGAGCCACTCTGCACAAAGCCAGACTGGCCACACCACAGCTGTTAGTGCAGCAGCAGCGGGATTCCTTCACGGCTGCTCGCTGGGCCTTTGTGATTAGAGGAGGAATGTGATAACCACGGTGGTCTAGACTGCTACAAGTAAAAACAACACGCCCCAAAATGAGCGGTCCTTGGTCTGAAGTGGCTGTGGTCAGGATGAGGCATGTTTAGGAGGCAGTCCCTCGAATACCTTCTGATAAACACATGTGGAGAAAATAACACGAAAGAACAGTGTAGTTAACTGAATAAAAGGTTAAAGAAAATAAACAGTATTTTTGCAGCTTAGCATTTATTTGTGAACTGCTGGTGCAACTCTATGCTTGACAGAAAAGCTATGAGGCTTTTGGTAGCTTGACAAGACAATCTACAAGCTTGAATGAAATGTTCAGCTTAAGGAATTAGAATAAATCTGATGACTGATGTGCTACTGAACGTGACAAACTGTCATCTGTTTTAAACAGGATCTCTGTAGGATGCACTGAAAGCAAAATTTTCCCATTACCTTAAACATACTAAGACTTTTCCCAATGAATTCTGGCTAATCTATTAAGACAAAAGATCTCCTCAAACTCTTGGCATTTCAATGAAATAATGAAATAGCCATTTGGTTTACTTGCATAATTAATTCATGCTTTCATGCTGACAGTGTACTCTGTGATTAATTTACAAACAGTCACAAACGTATACAATAAAAAAATTACTCAAAATTCCTGAATTAATTATAAAATTATAAAATATGCACAATAAGAGATTAAAGCAGCTTATCTAAACACTATTTGTACACAGACTTTCACATGTAGAAATATCAAATTGTTTATCTATTATCAAAGTGGATTTCATACAAAAATAGATACAGGCATTCCCTAATAGCTTTTGAAAATCAAGAAAAAACCTACTGTCAAATGGTATTGCAACACATAGCAGCGATATATTAAAAAAACAAAACAAAACAACTTTAGTTTTAATTTGGCCAAATCCTAAAATATTTTAAACCATTAATTTAATGATATACAGAGACACACATATAAACAATGTAAAATAACATAAAAAATCCTTGGAAGATAATTTATGCTATTTTAAAAACCATATAAGCAAAAAAAACCTCGGCAAGATCTAGGCTGAAATAAGAATATCCTTCCTCTACATAAATAGTCCCTGTAGGAATTACTAAGGGGTTTTACCATCTCCTTATCCTAGAGATAATGACTCAAATCTGTCCTATAAACACAAAATATGGAAAAAAGGATTTTGTGACATCCATCTGGAATCTCTGCCTTAGATAAGGGAATAGGCAAAACTGCTTACTGGTGGGTAAAGTGCAGTAACATCAGTTTGAACTACACTGTGTTTGCAAAGTTGAGCAGGGAAGCCAGCACAACTCCTCAGCTCCAAAGGGGAATGAGAATGAAACCACCCCCATTGTCATTCAACCTTCAGAAAAGGCTAAGTGTCAGAAGTGCATATAATTTAAAATACATCAGCTATCAGCTGAATTTCCCTCATAGCTGATTAATGGGTTTTCAAGCATAATTTCATGTAACACATTTCTAAGAACAAATAGTCCATATTGTTTAGCTCATAAATGTAAGAATTAGACTGATTTACCTTGCTAGTTCTCTTTACTGCTATACCAGAGCACCATAATTACTGATAACTGGCCCAACAGAAAAACTGTTTCTAGGCATGAGCCAGATTGCAAGTATAATACCACATGTATTTTACTGACAGAATAGAGTTAAGATTTTGAAAGATGTTTTGCCATTACAGCTTGTAAATAAACAAATAAATAAATAGCTAAACTCAGAATATTAAAACATTGCCCATTGCCAAGATACAAATTTAGGTAATAAAAAAAGTTTAAGGACCTCAGTCAAAACAGTTTTGCTTATAAGACTGCAGCTACATCTCCCTTCATCCCTCATTTGCACACAGAAACCACTGAAGACCAAGAGATGTTTTCCAAACAGCTGTTTTACAGCTCATCCATACAGAAGATCACAAGCCTCTGCACAAGCTAATGTTTTGTTCTGTGTTTGGCAGGAATCCTTTACATGCCTCAGTTACCATAATCTCCTTCCCCACATAATGTAACCTGTTAACAAAAACCGCTGTGACAGGGATAAAATGTCATGCTAGAGGCAACTATCAGTAGGTCTTTGAGGTACTCTATACAGTCAGCAGAAAAATGTATTATGCTTATATCAGAATTACAAATTAATCTGCTTCAGTTACCACCTGTGATCTTTTGGATTGAGAGAGAACCAGAGTCTAGAAGCTCTGATTCTTCCCAAAGCTTTTCACAATTGCTAGCTCTACTTTTCTATCATCTTCCCTGGGTCAAAACATCAGTCCTCACTACAACCTTTGCTATTCAACATGTGCTGTACTTCCCTGCTGAATGCTTCAGGCAGTATACAAAGTCTCTCAAAGGACTCAGGTGCTGATACATAAGGAATGCTGAACTCACAGAGGTGGTCTCCACTTTCTTCAGAGCAACTGCCAAATTCAACTGATGCATCAAGCACAGAAAAACATTGGTTATCAGTCATCTTTTCATAATGTTCTCCATGCACTGGCAGGTGCAAGACTTGGTGTTTCTGTATTTTGTTTTTTAAAAACGTTTAAAGGCCAAGTTTAATGAAAGCTTGTCTTATTTCCCTCACCTTTCAATGACCAGTAGATCCACTCTGTTGATTTTGCCATTCATTTTATGCATCATACGATATTATTAAGCTCTTCTTTTGCTTCTAAGGGCAAACATTCATTGGAATGTAATTTTCTGAACACTTTGTCTCTTCAGCTCTACCCTGTATTTCACTGAAAGCTTTACTGTCAAACGTCTTCTGAAAAAGACTCCCTCCTCTACAAAGAAAACATCCTTTTAACATGAACATGACCTAAACTTTGAAATCATGCCCTTGAGAGGCAGGGAATGCTTATTGTCATAAACACTCAAGTAAAATACTTATATTCTGCTACAGTTTTCTATTTGTGCTAATATCACTGCCTCTGGTACTAACTAAATCAAAAGTCAAAGAACACAAGAACGTGATGGCTCAAAACAAAAGGGCATGATCATTCTTGAAAAAAACAATGGTGGCTTAAGACATCACTAATGCCAAATACATATGTTGCAACTTCATTCACATGTCAGAAGTCACTGCTGCATAGAAGTAAAATTTCTTCTAAGGTATTACTAGAAATTTAAAAATTGAGACTTCCTTAAGTAAATTGTATTTATATAAATTTAGAAATTCCTCTCTTACAAATTCCATCTGCCTATCATCAACGCTGCTACAAATTTGCCTTTCATAACATATTCTAGAAAAGAGTATTTTTAGTATTAAAAAGATGAGTTACTACTTGTACTGACCCTGGTTTGGATGTCATTAACTTCCTTCATAACTGCACACATGGTACTTTGGTGTTTTGGGGTTACTTTGGTGTTTTGGGGTTACAGCTAACACACTGCTGCTATCAGTGCTCTGAATATTGCCTACACTGCTTCCACAGCATCAAGGCTTTTGTTTCCCACCAACTCTGTCCCTCCAGAGAGTAGCTTGGGCATGGGCAAGAAGTTGTGAGGGGACAGAGCTGACCTAAACCAGCCAAAAGGATATTCCACATCATATAATGTCATGCTTAGCAATGGAAACTGGGTAAAGCAAAGAAATGGGGTATGCAGTTTTTCTTCCAAAGCAGCAGCTCTCTGAGACTGGCTGGACCATGGTGCAATGCAGGTGAGAGGTGGCAAGTGATTCCATTTGCATAAATTTCTGTTGATTTTAGTTTTGTTTGGTTGGTTTGTTCTTTCTTCCTTTTCCTTTGCTTATTAAACTGTCACTGTCTTGGACTGTGAGTTTTCTTCCACTCTCCTATTTTCCTCCTCAGCCTGCTGGGGAGAGCAGCAAGTGAGCAGCTGTGCTGATGTTTGGCTGCTGGCTGGGGTCAACCCCACACATGACTGTTTATTTTTTCCCTTCAAAGCACAAGGATGTTTATAGCTGTGATTTGCGTCTGATTTTTTAAAAAAGCACTGAAACAGTAACAAATTGGAATCCTGTCGAGAGCTTCCTTTCCAGACTGCAACAAACAATTGGCTTTGAATGACTGGAGTGCTGTAATACTTTGCTACCATGAACCACAGCATAGTTTGGGTTGGAAGGGATCTTGAAGATCACCTACTCCAACCCCCTGCCATGGCCAGGGAAACCTACCACGACATCAGGTTGTTCAAAGCCCCATCCAACTATGTGCCACGTGAAAGAAAAAACGTAATTTCATTTTTGCAAACCATAAGCAAAAGCGACTACTAACCATTAAAACAAATAAAGCAAACAAAATTATACAATTCCAGCAGAATTCTAACTGAATATTTTTGAAAAATGCTTTCACATTCTTGCTTCTATGTCCATTCCCTAACATCTGAATGCCAGTTTAACACACATAAGGAACAGCAGGTAGAAACACATTTCCAAAGATTATTTCAGATTGCAACGTAGCCCAGTATTCATACAGTCATCAGACAAATCTTCAGGCTTTAAGAATGACTTAATTTTTCTTTTGAGGTTTAAGGTACAGTATAGGAGTGTTACTGTGCAGAAATATTAGTCAGAGCAAAAACACCAGGGACCCACACCCTTCCCATTGTTTTGAAATGTAAACATCGAGACACTTGGAATTTCAAATAAAAAATGCAGGGCATATGTTATACAAATGGCGTACCTGTTACAATCACAGAATACTACTAATCTCTCAGATATTTCAAGCATAGACTTATTGGAACAAACCCAGTAAAAACTCCCACAAGAACAATTTAGGTTATTATTATCCCTCAAAAATTTTCCTCCTTTTCCCCTTTAAAATTAAGAACTGCATTTCAAACTTTCAAATAAAATTAGCATCTTGCTGTTTAAGAACTGTTCTCACACTAGAGTAACTTGGCTATATACAAAACTGCAACAGTTAAACCAATTTCTAAATAAAGTTGCAAAAAACTTGGACATTTTTCACAGTTCTACAAGTGGCTGACACAAATGTCAACAAACCCAGTCCACTGTATAATTTAGTTGAGCCACGTAACACAGATCTGGGCTGTGGGTGCGGACACACAAAGTGCAAAAGAGGCAATATGGAAGATTAGCTACTGCTGGTTTTGAATTTCTGAACTGCTCTATTCAACCATTTTCTATACTCAAAAATATATATTTTTAAAAATCAGCAGTTAGCACATATGAATAACAAAATTACAAAACTAAATCCCAAAACTTGAATTTTAATCTGCTTTGTAAGCTCCTTAAGAGCTTCCCATAGGTCCTGTTTTCGATGGTTTCAACCAAGATTTGCCTAAGGACATGCAGTTGGCTCAGAAGTCAACAGAATAAACGTGGCAAGCCACAGGGGCTCTCGTCCTTGCAGCACTCTGGAACAGATCAGGGCATTTCACCCAATCGCCTGCCCATCATGAACGCACAAAGCGGTCCCTAAGCATCTGAGCACACAGCCACTGCCTTGACTTGCACAGCTAACGGTAGGCATTTAATTTTAAACCCATATCCACTGCCATGAATAAAACATATCACAGACACATGCGCAAGAAGCCGCTCCCGCCCGGCGCTCGGGTCAGAGGCTGCAGGTTCGCTCACCAGCCGGCTCACAGCTGGCTGCTGGCACAGGGCTCCATCTACCGGTGCGCGATCCTGCACACCGACGGCAAGAGCGGGTGGGGGAAGAAATAAATCAAAATCTCAACAGCTATTTCACATCTCTGTTTGCTAATGAGATATTCAGAAGACAATGTGAGACTATTCACAAAAAAATACTCTTTCAGAAGAAAACAATCAACAAACTACATTCCACGTTAGGCTGAAACTGTTGTACAG
The DNA here is from genome assembly GCF_017590135.1 of Pyrgilauda ruficollis. Taxonomy (NCBI): domain Eukaryota; kingdom Metazoa; phylum Chordata; class Aves; order Passeriformes; family Passeridae; genus Pyrgilauda; species Pyrgilauda ruficollis. The sequence goes on along the minus strand of NW_024524155.1, from coordinate 1,193,432 downwards.
GTATGAAATCTTCTGTTATTCTTTAATATTTGTAAAATATGTCTCAAAAACTGTTACAAAGAAGCACCATTTTTCTACAAGATGTAGCATATGACTACACACTCCCAATCCAGATGTGGAGCGTTATTTTTCCTTCTTAATGCGAGCAAATAAGCTAACACAGATAACTCTCAAAAACTACTGAAAACTATGTCACAATTTAAGATATTAGAGGTGGCCTTTTCCATTAGAAAAGGAAACTCCTCAAACATGCAAAAACAAAGTTTCAGAAGGTGACTGCTGTCCCTATTCAAGGGTATTTCTGTACAGTGGGAGATGAAGCTGAAGCTATATTATGTCTAATTTGACTACTGCTGTCACATGCAGCATTTCTCAAATTGAGCCATTTAAACCTTGCCTTACCAACCCACTGTGCCTTCAATTCAAGTCTGGGAGTGAAAAAGAGCAGTATCTTCCTCTCCCCAGGGTCCTTTGTGCCCATCAGCCAAGGTTACTGAGCTCTGGCTGCAAAAGAGCAGACTAAACAGAAAGAAGGAGAAGCAGTGCTACACCTTCCGTGCAGCACTTCAGCAGGTGCCTGAGCTTGCCAAGGGCCAAGAGCTGGCTGAGCTGCCAGCCCAATTCTGCTCTCCAAGGCATGTCTAGCAAGATCAGCAGCTAACTTAGAACCTGGTGCAAGCAAAGAGACAGTGCAGGAAATGGACAGTGAGTTCCACCACTCCACCCCACTTCTTTTCTTTAAAACATCTTGCCTCACACTCAACACCATGTTGAAGGCAGCTGAGCAGGGTAAGGGAATCCTTGAAACACCCACATCACTCACACAGTACCTAAACACAGGAAAAGATGTCAGGATTTAGTTTAATTAGATTTAAATTTAAGATTTAATTTAGTCAGGAACACCTGAAAACAACCAACAGGTGGTCACAACAAGAAGGTAGGAACGGAGTACACAGCAGTAAAACTGAGGCACTATGTATTATCCTATAAGGCAAGGAGAACTGGTGAACAAGGGCATCAGGGAATTCACACAGCTCTTCCTGTAGCTCAGTTTTTCCAATGTAGCTTGTTCCCCATAAATGACAATTGAAGAGATTAATGGAAAATCTCCTACAATGAACTTTACACAGCACCACAAAATGAGAACAGAATACTATCTTTTTTCTTTGTTTTAAATTTCAACCTGAAGATAAAGCAAATTTTAAAGCTTGAAAGTGGCTTTTCCACTTGCTAAATTTAAATTTTAATCAAAATATACTTTAAAATAAAACTGAGCAGAACTATGAGTTTGCTGATGTCTCTTTAAGGAACAATGACATAAATGCAGGCTACACTTGAGAAGGATATAGGTGTGGAACTACATCCTTTTTCATCATACAGTCAGGTGCAAAGGGAGAAGTTAAACTTCAAGATTCCTGTGGTTTAATGAAAATAAATACCATTACAAACAGATCTAAGAACACAGACGCATTAAATACTGTTTGTTTTTCTTCAGATATAGATCATGGGAATGGAGATATTTAACCACTTCAAGACTAATTTTTATTTTGTTTTAATCTACTTACAGTCAGCAATCTCCTGGTATCATGACAACTAGCAGAAGCAAAAAAAAAAAAAAGTGGAAAAAAATGAAGAAGTGCCTGTGAAAACAGTTCTAAATCGGTATCTAAGTATTTGATTGGCCTACTTTGATTACACTAAGCAACTGAATGTCTATCATAGTTCCTGTGTCACTCATCTAGTAGCATTTGTAAAAAAGAAAATAAAAACAAGAACACATTTCTGTAGCTCTACAAGAAAAGCTACAAAAATTTCAATAAATCTTAAAATTGTGGTGGCTGTTTCACAGTGCAAATTTCCTCATTACAAGGAAGGTACCAAGCAGCAAACTGATCACACAGCACTTATGTCAAATCTCAGACAAGGAAAACCACATCCTAATACTCTGCCATAAGAGCAAATGGAAAAAACTGTCTGTGCCTGTGCACACACAAGAGGCACACTACAGAAGTACATGATGAACAACACTGTTTTGTTTCTTATGCTTGTATCTAAAAATTTATATAACCAATTTAACACATTCCCATCCACATATCATTTCATGCTTAAAATTCCTATAGAACCTGAAATTTTATTTGAGTGTGAATCACAAGAACACGTTGAGAAGCAGCATCTTAAAGCAAGTCCAACTGCAGATCACAGAAATTTTAAGTTAAGAACACTATTTAAGAAAAGTTGTGACTTTCTAAAAGTGATACTAACAACTTTATTAAACTATTCTATGGATACTAATGATTTTATTATATCAATGCCACTAATGACAGGATGGGATAATTTAGGCAACTACAACAAGCATAAATTATAATATCTGACACAACACTGCATTAGATATGTATCTTCACATATTGCCATATAATCTCTCTCAAACAGCACTAACTTTCAAAAAGAAGTATATAACTACATATAATACCATTACTGAGAGAAATAAATGCTTAAAAAAAGAATACACTTATTTTTGCATAACTTCTTTTAATAGCTTCAAAGATTCCACTGGAATGTCTTAGCTTTTCTAATTATGCTCAGTGTTCTCAGATCTCTCAACTGCATGCAGCTGCAAGATGAGATACTATTTCTCTTGGTAACTAGATTTATCTTTTTGGTAGTCAATTCCTAAAATGAAGTTAAATGTGTAATACATAGGAAAAAACCAACAGAAACATAGTAAACCTAATACAAACTGGTATTTTCTTTCCTCTCAAATACAATAGGCAAGCAAGAAGAATGATTTCACTTTCTCACCTGTTGAAACATCAGAATTAACAAGGAAAGGGGGTCAAACATACATTTGGAAACAATGCAATGAAAGAAAGCTAAAGCGGAGTTGATTAACCCCAAAGGAAACAAGTCAAGAACATCATAAAAAAAAAAAAAAAGTAATACAAAGTTAGAAACATATTTAACTTTATGCACTAAAAACTGAAACAACAAAAAATGGTATTTTAAATTGTGTAAATATTCTACATAAAATAAATATTTTAATACTTTTCATTTCCGTACACCTCAACTGCCATGTCTCGGAAAGCCCTATGCACTTTTCACCAAGCCAATCTGAGCTTAGGATCATTCTTTTGTGAAATTGGCAACTAAGAACATTTTCAAATTCTAGTCCCACCAAGGGCAATTCATACACATGCCCACCTATGAAGTAATCCTTCAGCACTAAATACTCCATTTACAATTGGACATTTTTATTTATAAGCTAAAGTACAGGTGAACTTGTAAATTGGCTTAAATAAATTACTACTGTAAATTAAAAATGCAGTCTCTTTGCTTCAAGTGCAGCAGGTTTGGATCCCATGTTAAATTCTCTCACACTGGAGTATCATACAGCATTTCCAGGACAGTTTTGATTCAGATACAACCTTGCTCTCATTCCACAAATCCTCATGGTAGCTGCAACCCTCTCCCTACAAAGACCTAATCAACAACCAAGCCTCTTAATCCTTCTTTGTCCTAATACTACATTACTGCAGCAGACTAGATTTTTCTAATTTATTTTACACTTCACATTTAAATTAGTGCATAGCTAGTCAGAATATGACCATTTAAATGAACATATAACTTAAAGATCAAATTCTGTCTTCAACAGATTTACATAGAAGGACAGAAAGGATAACATTTGTCTACCAGCATGTTATGCAGATCTCCTTAACTCAATTTATTATTGATTTCATGGTGCAAAAATTAATGCCCTCCAAGAGCTGAACTCTTTCTTCCAAACCCACAGTGTAATCCCGTGCTTTTGTGACCAATGGGAGTACTGCCATTCTTCAAGGGAAGTTGGATCTGTTCCTGGGTTTGCAACTCTAGCATGAGATACCGAACAAAATGATACCATAGCCACTGTCTTGACTGTTTTTCTATTACATAACAGACATTATGAACTAGTCTCATGTATTTTAGTCCATGCTAAAAATAAAACAAACACACTGATGATAATTTTAACTACATGTGAAGTCAACAACAAGGATTATATGCCTTTTTTCAATGTGATTTTCCAGAATATATTTCAGCAACTATAATGGCAACCAGCCTGTAAGTCAGTCATGGACCCTACTCAGCCCTTCAATCCCTTCCCTACTCTAGAACCCACAGGAGCATTCCTGCAAGTCATCTGGTGCTTATGTAGCACACCCAAGTAACAGCACAGGTACAAACAGCCTCCCATCACCCACCTGACCCAATGAACTCCTTCTACATGCCTACTAGGGAAAAGCACAGGTAAACAAAACAAAAATTAACAAACAAAAAAAGGGAAGAAAATAAGCTGTACACATACTCTGGTGGCCAAAATGAAGTTGATCTTAGGCCACAGATACCACAACTCTAAGTTTCAAAATAAAAAAAATGCTTTCAGAATAATTAACTGAACTAGTGAGTTTTAATTCCTCTGAAAAGCAGGAAATAAATATTACAATGTCTTTGGCAAGACTCAGCCAAGTGTAACAATGCACAGTAAATACAATAAGCTGTTTTCATGTTTAGATGTTCAATAAAATAGAGTAAACCCTTAAGTAACACATCCTACATTATGATAGGAATCCAGTGGCATTCAATTTACATGATCTTGTCTGTTACTTGTACTTAGTGACTGTTTCACATCATACAAAATGTTTCAAGAAATTTTATTTTAGAGACCTGTAACCTACATGTGAACATTTGAAAAAATATTATTTGATTCATTAATACTATGAAAATCAAAGAACAATCCCAGCAATATCTCATGTTGCAGTGGGCTCACTCTGACTGGAATCCATGTGCCCATCAAAGCTGCTCTAACACTCTCTCCTCAGCTGTACAGGGAAAAGAAAAATATAACAAAAGGCTCACTCACCAGTTACCATCATGGGCAAAACAGATTTGACTCAGAAAAATACTAAACTTTAAAACACCTTCCTCCCACTTCTTCTTGGGGTTAACTTTACTCCCAGTTTTTTCCACCTCCTCCCCATCGCAGAGCAGAGGGACAGAAACAGGGTTTCCAGTCAGTTCACCACACATTGTCTCTGCTGCTCCTTCCTCCATGGGGAGAGAACTCCTCACACTCTTCCCCTGCTTCAGCATGGGGTCCCTCCCACAGGAGAAAGCCCTCCATAAACTTCAACATGATTGCTTCCCATGCACTAATTATTCCCAAACTGCTCCAGCACGAGTCCCTTCCACGTGGTTCAATCTTTCATGAACAAGCTCCTCCAGCGTGGGTCCCCCACGGCTGCCCCCTGCCAGCAAACCTGCTTTATCATTGGCCTGCCAGGAGCCTGGTACAGCACAGGCTTCCCATGGGGTCACAGCCCCCTTTGGGCACAGACACCTGCTCCAGTGTGGGATCTTCTCTGGGCTGCAGAGGCACAGTTGCCTCACCATGGTGCGCACAACAAGCTGCAGGGGAATCTCTTCTCTGGTGGCTGGAGCACCTCCTCTCTCTCTCTCTTTCGTCACCAGCCTTGGTGTCTGCAGATTTTTCTCTCATGCTTTCTAACTCCCCTCTCCAGTTGCAAGGGAGAATTCCCAGTCCTCCCCCCTTTCTTAACTCCATTATCCCAGAGGTGCTCCCACTGCTGCTGGCAGGGTTGGCCTTGGCCAGCAGTAGATTCATCTTGAAGCAGGCTGGCATTGGCTCTGTCAGACATGAGGGAAGCTTCTGGCATCTTCTCACAGAAGACTCTGTAGCTCCCCTGCTAAAGAACTTTGCCAATACACATATATAATAATAATAATAATAATAAAGCCAATACACATATAAACTATTTTCAAAATTCTAATATATAATATTCTTTACTATACCAAAGGCCACCACTCTGCAGAAACTGTCAGTTTGCATTTTAACCTGTCTCTAAGGACAAAGGTCCACATCAAGAATCATCATGGAAAACAGAAGCCTGCTGTTATGAAGCAAGCAGGGAGCTTCCTCACAAAACTAGCAGGGAGCATGCCAAGCATGCCGTCACTTAAAAAACTGATGGCTGAAAGCAGCAGAGAATCATCTTAACAACTGAGTATTCACGCTGGTTCTTTCCATAGCAGTATCTGTTCTGCAAATAAAGCTTCAACACTCTGGTTCTTTTACTCCTTCAAAACCATCTTCCTTTCAAAGGAAAAGGAGAAAGGCAGCAGTCATACTTACAGGAATATCTGTCAGTTGCAACATTAGCTTGTGGTTAAATCTGTCAATAGTCTGAGCCAACAAGGGTTGTTTGCTTGTTTCAAAGGTAAGTTTCAAAACATCAATTGCCCACATAGGATAACAGACGTAAAAGTGATAAGAAGCTTCTGCATTGATTTGGGTGATCTGCACTAAAGTGAGCATCAAGTCAGATCACCAATTCATAGCTTAAAATCATTGCACTATGGCATTTCACTGCCATCAACACGCAGCATCTGTTCTGCTCTGTGTTCAGCAGACTAAAAAATAGGTAGCATTAAGATCCATTAGCATATCTCTCAAGTTTGCAACTAATTTTACACATATCTGTGATCTATAGGCAGGATGCTCTTCCCCTTCACTCTCAGCTCACGTGTATCTTCTTGCTTTAAATTCTAATGAATAATTTGTTGATTCTTTCCCCAGAGAACTATCAAACGTGTATTTTCTCTTCTCCCCTAACCTCTTCTAGCAAGATCTGAAAACTCCCTTATTTTTTTACTAACCTAGGCACTCTTTGAAACTAAAACCCCCACAAACTGCAAAAAGCAACATGTGGGTCACGTGGCATCAGCACCATACTATTTCTGCCAGTAATACAATATGCTGGATTTGTTTTGCTGCAAGAGAAATACTAAGCCTGAAACAAAACCTTATTTTGCTTCTTACTGGTCAGGGAAAGAGTTTAACACCATTACAATGCATTTCTAATTTAGCAGCATCTAAAATGACTTTTAACAAGCAGGGAGATAGATTAACAGAATGTGAAGAAAAGTAGCAATTCCTTACCCCAAATAGGCAAACTAATGACTAAAAGAGAAATTAAGTAAATCCAGAAACAAAGCAAGCAAACAAACAAACAAAAAGGCAAGAAATATAATTAGTTATCATGTGAAAACTGGGGAAGAGAGTTTTAAAATTTGATTTGTTAGCCACTACTATTGGGCAGCAGTCGCCATTACAAACTGTAAGGAACTTGCAGTATCACTGCAAGAAAACCTGAAATACCTACAGAAACTAATAGCAGCAACTGTCCCTACCTTCTTAAATCCTATACGTAATTTCACATCCCAGTCCCTCTCTTCACTTTTCCTACTGCAACCAGAACTGCAGTAACTTCTTAGCTGGACAGGCAAGACAAGTTTATATCTTTCAAGATCCTGAAATCAGTGCTAATCTCTTTACCAGTGACAGGCAGAAGAGCTGATAACCATCAAACTGATGGCTCCTCACTGATGTACATAGCTCTATCTCACACAGCTGAAGAACCTTGTCATGAATGACATCATTCTGAGTACTAAACAGCAACATAAAACAAAACAGAACTACCACATAAGCAGCATGTTTAACTGGCATGACGGTTTTAACTCTTGTTAAACCTCATGGGATTTATAAGCTAGTACCATAACATATTTAAATAAACAAATAATCTGAAACAAGTGGTCTCAAGTTAAATCAGAGTTGTATATTCCCAGAGCAGAACTGGTCAAGTACGGATGCTCAAGGACACGTACAAGAACAAGGCAAGCACATCACTGCACTTCCCTAAACCCCACAGATCCTAGAACCTCCAAGATTTGCAGCTCTGAGATCTTCTGAGCCAGAAAGCACAATGCTGTGCTGAACTGATTTTTCTTCCACAGCTAAAGCATTGCAATTTAAGACAGTTCTAACTGGAGGTAGAACTTGCTGGAATATTCAAAAGTCACTGTGGTGCTGCAGGACACTCTGAATTCCCAAACTTGGGCCAAACAAACTCTTACAGCAACACATCTCCAATCACCTCAAGCCCCTGAAGCTGTACCTAGACCCAGCTGTAGTTTTTCCATGGACAAACATCAGAGGGTGTGCTGTCTCAGGTAAAATAGTCCTTTGGGTACATTTACAGAACGTTTTTGTCCCAGACTCCTCATACTAAGAAACCATAGCCTTTTTCCTCAGAAGAAACAGACCCTCACATCACCATCAAGAATTCTGAATAGCAGGAATTACAACAGGAGCTGAGGTATACAGCTCATCTGGATTTCGTAAGCAACTTTAAATCATAAATATTTTTAAAAAGCACAAACTTTATTTTGACAAGTTCTTTTGGTGCGGTTTTCCTTTTTTTTTTTTTTTTTTTTTTTTTTTTTTTTTTTAATGCATTACTACAATGCCGAGCATCTTCCACAGTTTGTCCTCATCTGACACTAAAGATCCAGCACCGACCTCCTGAATTTGTTCGGGGCAGGTTTCATCTCGGACTGTCCCGACCCCCCTCCAGGGAGGCGGCAGTCCGTCCGTCCCTTCCCGTCCCGCAAAGCAGCAGCCTCTGGGACTCCAAATCGCGCATCCCGGCACGGAAAACTTGCTTCCCCCTATCTCCAGCTGCGGAGCGGGCAGCAAGTCGGGCAAGCCGGGTCTCCCGGCGGCCACGGGGAGGTAACACTAACCCAGCCAAGGGGCTGCCACGGCACATGCAGCCGGTCAGTGCGCAAGGGCCCGGCGGCGGCTCGGTCCCGGGGGCGGAGGAGGCCGGGCAGGGCCGCTTGCCCGCGGGGAGGCGCTGGGGGCAGAGCGGCCCGACCTAACGCCGCCTCGGCGGGACGCGCCGCCGCCGCCGAGCCCGGCCGCAGAGGATGGGGCGAGTTCCAACCCGAGCGCCGCGGGGCGGCCCCGACCCGGCCCCGCCGCCCCGTTACCTGCGCGCTCCGGCCCCGCCGCCGCCTCCGCAACAAAGCCGCGGGCGGACGGGGGGAGGAGCGCGTGCCTGCCTGGGCGGTGGCGCCGCCCCGCGGGAGGGAGAGGCGGCGGCGGGGCCGGGGGGGAGCAGCGCTGCTCGGCGGGGGGGGCGGGTCTCTCCTGCCCGTCCTGCCCCCGCACAGCCAGTTGTGGTTCCTTCTCGGGTGTTAGCGCTGGCGTGCTGCCCAGGATGGACGGAATTTCCTACTGAGGGATGCAGTAACCACAAATGGAGTGACAGACCCTGCCAGGGATATCGAGGGAAAGAATGCAGTGGTGCTCATGGTTTCGGAAGAGGCCATATGGAAATAGGATTAAGCCTAGAAGTGCTTTAGGAAACCTGCACAGTGGGAAGGTTGCCCTTTGTGGGGCAGGAGGGAGGGGCGTATGGAAAATAAGGGAAATGTGCCAGAGAGACTTCCAGTTGCGGAACTGAATTAGGGGGCATAGATTTGGAATTTGAATACTGTGAAACAACTTATTGTTTCCTAACAATAGCAGAGGTTGTTTGGTTTTTTTTAAGGAGCAGGTGTTATGCTACTGTGTGAATATCTGTGTAACTTACATGCACTCTGGCCGTTATTCTCTTTAATGCAGGGACACATGCAGAAAACAAATCTATCTGACCAGTTTCTGCACTCTGACAAACTCCAAACTCTCTTTGCTGTCGAAATACTGTAGCAAAGTCAACCTTAATACTAGATTTGCTATTTGTACCCAAGAGAACATTGCACAGGGAGACCTACATCTCTGGAACAAAAAAGTGGTGATGCTTCAGCATCTGCTCTTTGATGATAGGGAACACTGAAGACTTGATCATCCAGGAGTATTTACTGAGCAGCATTATCAAGGAACCAAACCAAGGGAACTAAGGGAAATGCTAATGAAGCATTGAAGTTGAGATTTTAATTACTTAAAGGTCAGGAACATTCAAGTTTCATTAATTTAAGGGAGTTATTCTGTATTCCCACAGCAATCCACACTCAGCTCCTATATAGCTCAAAAATTCATGTTATTGTTTATTTGCTGATGCATTCAAGTGATATAACTGAACACTATACCTGACTATTATTCCTTTTTGCAATTAGGGTTCTGGTCTTCTAACATTTTATTAACACTTCTCTGTATATTTCCTACGTTCCCATCCTTTTCAGTAGCAATAATCCTGTTGCTTTGCTCTAAGCTTTGTTCTACTTTACAAAAAGCTACATTTCCTTTTAAGGCTGGAACCTCTAGTCAGTTAGCAACATTTGTGGCTAAACTATCACAAAACACTTGCAGGCACTCAGCAAACTAATGTATCGGAACACCCCTCTCAACTGTCTTGCCCACCAATGGTGCTGCCTCTGGGATGAGCCCATGCTGTCCCCCACATTGTACTCGGGTATCTTCTGGAAAGCAGAAATTGGCCTTGCCGAAAGCAGTGCTGGGGGCTGTCCGCAATGATGCTATGTCCCACCACTTCCAGCCCGTGCCCTGTCACCGTTTTGTTTACTAAGATGGGCCCACAGGTCCCTGTAACACATGTAATAGTTACTCTCCAAGTGACAAAATACTCATCAACATCGAAGAGATGGAACCAACCTTTAGACTAAAGGTTTTTAAAGGACAGTAGATTTCAAAAAGACAGTCTGTGAGCCCAGCAGCACCACCGATCCTTCCTAGAAGTTGATGAGCAGAGGATGTGCGGGTGTTAGCTGGGTCCCAGCAGCGGTGGGGAAGCAGGATGCGCGCTGTATGGCACCAGCGCCGAGGCGGGAGTGCACGGCCCGAGCCTGAGCAGGCGATCGGCTGCCGTCCCCCGCCCCAGCCCGGGCGATCGCAGCGCCGGCCGTCCCGGCTCTGCTCTAAGACAGAGGCTGCCGCAGCTGCGAGCCGTGCCCGGGGCCGCCCTCTGCCCGGGGCCGGCTGCCAAAGGCCGCCGCGGGGCCGCGCAGCCCGGCGCCCCCGCCCCCGGCGTTCGCGGCTCCCCCTCCCGCCCGCAGATAACCGCGGCCCCTCAGGCGCTTCCCCAGCCGCCCAGCGCGGACTCGGCCCCGGCTCGCAGCCGCTCTCCAGGCGCCAGCTCCCTCTCGTCGCCGCCGCGGCGCGGGTAAGGATGGCTCGGCAGCCCCGGGGCTTTCTGCAGGAGGCCTCTCACCAAGTCGTCGCCGGAGGCTCGGCGGGTGAGTGTGCGCGTTCCTCGTGGGCGGGAAGGGTCTGCCCGTCCCCCGCCGGCGCTCCGCCAACTTGAGGCGCAGGCGGCCGCGCCGCCTCCACCTCTCCGCGCTGCCCGGGCGGCGGGGAACGAACTGGCTCAGCAGCGGCTCCTCCCCCGCCGAGCGGCGCAGGCGGGCCCCGGAGGCGGCCCAAGCCCGGGGGTCCCGGAGCAGCTTCTGTAACGGTGCTCGGCCCGCCGGTGGGGCAAGGGGGTGAAGGGGCGCTCCCTGGCTCCGCGGTGTATCTGCGCCACACACGCCCTGCAGCCCCTCGGGCGATAAGAGTGGCGGGCGGGCCCCTTCAACGGCAGCAGCCGCCGGTGTCCTGCAGCGCAGCCGGCCCGAAGGGCTGGAGCCGCGCTCGGGGGAGTCCACGGCCGGGATCCGCCTCCAGCGCCTGGATACGGGACAGAAAACGTAGCTGCCCAGCTCGGACGCCTTCCACGCGGCACTTTTCGTCGCTGAGTTACAGAGAAACCAATGCAGGGCTACAGTGGAAATGCGTTTCTGTGGGGTTTTTGAAATACTTTTAGGAATGTCGACATTACTCGTTCATTTGTAGTCTGTACTGCAAACTACAAATGTCAAAATCGTACACGTCTGTTTAGCAATGAAAGCGTTGCTGGTCAATTTCTTCAGGTTTCTTACCTAAATCCCGGTGAAACTGAAATATTTAAATCGGCCTGAAGTGTAGGGGATTTTAACACAATATCCTGCTCTTTCAGTCTGCATATATAAATCCTGTTAATATTTCAACTATGTGGTGTGTTTTTAAGTGATCCTTAGTGTCTCTTCTGAGGTCTAAATGCTGTTTGTCACATTATGTTTTACATGAAAGAGAAGAGCTACATGGTAGTGTTGCTGTGTCTTATATAATGCTTCAGTGTAATGTGTGCAAGAAAAATTCTCCTGTGATTGAGATCTGTGTGGCCGTGATACTGCATGTGAGCTGGCCTTCCATTCCCTCTAATTCCCCTTGTACCTCTAAATCCACCTCTATGCATTCCTGCCACCAACACACATTTGAGCAGTTTATTTTCATGCTAGTGACTCTGTATGCCCTTTGTTTTCAGCCTTCTCCTTTGACAGCGAGAGATGTCATAGCACAAGTGGGGAAGTCTGGTGTCCCAGTGTATTCTGAGTGCTGTCCCTGCCCTTCCAGTGTATTATATGACTGTTTATGTAGCTTTTCTGCAGCCTTTGAAATTCTAAAGGTTTTTTGGATTTTGCTTGGTACCACCCCCATCTTCCTACAGGGGAGAATGGAAAGGTTTAATCTGTCCTAGACTGGTGAAAACCCTTCATACCTGAAGGGATACTGAGGTGTTTTGCCACCAGATGTTTTGCAAGATGACACATTTATCTGTCCTTAGCAGTTGGCCTGTACCTTAGTGATTTAGATGGATCTAATGCACTGTGTTACCATTCTCGGGCAGGAGCCTGTTTTTGTTACAGGTTCTCTTTGTAGAAGAAGAGATTGCCTAACACAACAGAAAGAAAATTGTCATTTAGATAAATGAAAAATATTTGGTAATCTGGTAGGCATCAGTCTTAGGGTGAGAGAATTTTCAAGGAGACTATTGATCTGCATGGAACACTTTTTAAAAAAAAGTATAATGTGAGAGGCCTGTTGTATCTAGTCCAGAGACATAGTGTTAAAGATGCTTGCAACCTTTTGCTTAATCTCCTGTCAGGCAGGCAAGTTCCTTGGCTGTGTCACTAGCCTTAAATTTGTGCAGAGATTTCTATTAATTGGTTTTGAAATAAACCAGTAATTATTTATTATCGAAGTCTGACCAACACTAAAATCATACCAGGGGATTTTTAGATGTGCGCTTGCTTCAAATGGGAGCTCAGAAGTGTGTTAAAGGGAAATGGCTGAAACTTAAAAACTTGCTTGACAGCTGCTTAAAACTCAGTAGTGTTTTTTTCCTGCTAATTTATAGAGAAAGTAGAAGGTGAAGGCTGGAGTTTTGAGCTCTTCAGTCTAAAGGTTAAATTTCTTCAGCAAGTGTAGATACAACATGGAAAGGGTGGAAGCAAGGAGAAAAGGATTTCCTGACCTTAGTTTCCCAATATTACATTGACCGTCCTATATTGTTTCGGCTGTCTCTGCAGGAGGACATAGGACCCTTGAAGGTGTTTTGTTCTGTTTCCTGGCCTCAGGTGAATGCCACAGACATCCTAGGGTGACTTTGCTGTCTGTACCATACCCTGGTATTTAGAAAGAAAACCAAAAAAAAAAAAAAAACCACCAACAAAACAAAAACCCAAAAAAACCCAAAAACCCCAACAAAACAAAGCCCCTCCAAAAAACCACCCCCAAAAACACCCAACCCCCAAACAGACATAAATTAGTCTTAGTTAAGCTGGTTTCTAAGAAAGATACTATGAGTTGGACTCTGTCAGAGCATTGGTAGGAAAGTACTGAGGTGGTTTGGAGTGAATGGCACTGCCCAATAGGTGTAATTGAAGGGTCAGAAATATTGCCTGCATAAGTAAAATGAGAGGTTATTTAGTATCTGCATGTCTGATGCAAAAGGATCTGATAAGAAATAATTCTGCTAGGTTGAGTGGAAAATTATTAGAGATAAACCTAAGCTGGCAGAACAGGAAGAAAGGGATTTTTTGACTCTTTGTGGGAGATGACAGGACTTGTTCATGGACTTAATAAAGACAGGAGAAGTGAAAGAAAGAAAGAAAGACATCAAGCATGACCCCTAGTCTACAGGACTGATAAAATGGAAGATACTGGCATGCTGGAAGAAGGAGAAAGGAAAGTATTCAGTGTTTTAAGAGCAAATATATCAGCAAACCATTGGCTGTCAGAGGCATTGCTAAGTTAAACTTGAACAGCTCTCTGCTGTAACTGAATTGTAAAAGTCAGGCATGACAGATCTCGTGCATACTTTGTCTGTGGCAAGGAGTGCATCTGCTTTCCTGTGGCTTGTAATCTGACTTCATGTGAAAGGGAAAGCTCTGCTTCCTGAGAGCGAATAAAATTTTAAATATGAACGAAGTCTTACTCAGTCTTGGCTTACTTCTGCTGGCATTGTTTGCTCCCAGCTTTCAGATTCCTCAATGACGGTTAATAGCATAATTCAAAAGACTTGGTTTTGTTTGTTTGCCCGAGTGTATGAAAATAGTGAGGAAAAGGACTTCGATTGAAGTGTAATTGGGACACTTCGTTAGTGAGTTCAGGCCCTTGTAGTACAGGGAACTGCAGGCATGCTCCTTTTCTCTAGTGGTTAATTAGTAAGCTAAGGCATGTGTGGAATTTATAGCAAAAAAATGAAACAAAATCAACTCTAAACTGTAAGGATCATTGTGAAAAGAACAACTTGGGAGCCTCTGATTTCCTTAGATTTATAGCAATTCTTCAAAATGTTATTTGGGAAGCTCAGTCAATGCAGGGTTCAAGTCATAAGAATTGTTTCTCTAAAACACAAAGATCAAAAAAATCCTTGTTTTGCCTGCCTGTATGGAAAAGGCAGAAATTAAAACAATAGTGTTGCATACAAAGTCAGTGGATATTTATTTCCTCATAGAGAGGAACTGAATAGTGCAAAGTATGTTATGTGATACCCAGATTAATTTGTCTGTTAAAAGACATACTTGTAACAGAGTGTTGAGTCAGTTTGAATGATGAAGTGCAAATGTCATAAACAATTGCACAGATAAGGCAGGTGGCTTCATACAGTTACTGTGAATTTTGGGATGCTTCTGTTTGATATAGGTGTGTTCTTGTTTTTTTGATAACAAAAGACTGCAGATAAAACAATTAGCTAAAACCACATGTAACATAAATAAAATTAAATTTATATTTAGTTGTATGATAGCCTCTCTTTCTTCCATACATGTACAAATAACCTATAAACATTTTAAATTTTGAAGTTAAAATTTTGAGTAATTTATTTCATATATTTAGTAAGTGATAAATACATGACTTGTTTTTCAGATCTGTAATGCTTAACCAATCTTTAAGTACTTTTTTGCTGAAAATTCAGTGTGTTTCTTTGCCTAATTCCATTTAATAAATGAACATGAGATATAAAATTAATTACTGTAAAATGAATATGGAAAAGTCAGGAAAAAATGAGTTTTAGAACAAAGCAGTTACTTCATAGGGATAATTCAGGCTGATCTTTTTTGCTCCCTATTCTTCATGTTTTCATGAAACTGCAGGGTTTCTGCCTCTCTGTACTTCTCGGCTTCAATTTTTTAATATTTTTTTTAATTCTTTTTTGAAGAGTTAGATTTCCAGCTGCATTGAAACCTAATAGGATTTTGGAGTCTAATTCTCTTAAGCTCCTTTGAAAGTCCAAACATTTTTTCTTGACTGGTGTTTTATTTCAGGAGTAGACAAAGTTGATTAACCTGGATAGCAGCAACTTCTTTGAACCAGATCTATAAGCAGGAAAGCCACTTGTCAAACTAAGACTGTCGAATGTAGATACAGTATTAAAACCAGTGTTTGGTCTTCCTGTTGCAAGAGGCATTAGGCAGGCAAAAATCATTACAAGGTACTCTAGCCAGCATAATCTGTGAAACACCTTAGCTTACTTGGTCCCTATGAATTGGAGAGTATGATAGATGTACAGGAAGCACTTGAAACAATAGGAAAATTGTCTAATTATTCCTCTTCCCCTTGCTTGTTTTTATTTTTATGACAGTTTTCTGGGAATTAAAGTTAGGAAGAGTATTCCATGTTTCCTTGGGTACTTTTTTCTTCCTTTTAAGCCATGCAATGGGCATTCATATGTTACTAAAATAATTGGTTAATGCTCAGAGGTAATTTCAACTAGCTAAGTACTTAGCTACACCTTGTAACTTTCTTGACTTGAAACCATAAAATTTTAAAGTGCTTAAACCTTCATTTTTCCATTTCTGTGAAGTTACTTAAGGCTGAAATATTATCTGAGGCCACAGTTCATGCTCAGTGTCTTGCTTCATGCTTCACTGCCTTGATTTGGTATTTCAGATGTTAGCAAAGTCTCTAAATTGAAAAGCTAAGGATGGGAAGTAGTCATAAAGTAATAATTTCAAGGAAGCATTCTACAAGTTAAAGTACTCCAAAGGAATGCACTAGAAACAACCAATGAAGCCAATTTTCTCTGCTACTCTGAGAAATTAATGGTGTTGGACTTGGAGATTTGGATGGGAGATGATTGGTTGGAAATATGGTGAGGAGAAGTTCGGGTAAGAGAAGACCAAAATAAGGTTAAGTGTGTGTAAGCTGAGATATCAGATATCCTGAACCTCCTCCAGTATGCTTGTAGAAATCTGGGGGACATAGGAAGAGTTGGGAAGTTAGGACTTGGAAAGATTTCTGTCTGTTTCTGCTCAGACAACCATCCATGCACTCTATGTTTTATGAAGCCTGCTGAAAAGAAAAGATGAAGTACCTGTGCAAGGTCTGTGTAGGCCCTATTGCTTTCATCATGATACAGCTCAAAGAGGGAGTACAGTAATTGGGACAGTTTGACTTCAGTGGGTCACTGGAAATAAGGAAGAGCCACCAGGGAAGCTCCAGGGATGCTGCTTTTGAAGCCAGTATAGTTGGATTGCTGGCTTTGGTCTCCTAGGCAATTCAAAACCATGCAATGTGATATTTTTGAATACAGTAGAATATAGCTGCATGCTGCAGACCAGAGCAGTGACCAGCAGCTGAGGGTATACAGAATGCCATGGATTGAACCAGCTGAAGTTACCCTGTGAACCATTCCCAGTGGCAATTTTCAGTGTATTTTCCCACCTACTATAGCATTTCAAACTTTACTTCTTTAACATTTTTCAGTCTCTGAGCCTCCCCTGTTCTACGAGGTGCTAATTCTAAAAATATCTGAATCTGAAAGACAGATTGGACTGTTTGCTTTGTATACTCCTAACTGAATTAAATGTTATTGGGTTGCCACAGAAAACCTTGTTTAATTTTACTGGAAACTAATGAAATCCTCATGAGCATTCATACATTTTGTTGAATATGTGAAGCTGGCAGCTAGCAAAATTCCTCTAAATTTTCAGACAGTTAAGTAATTTGAAGAAGCAATAACCTTACAATGTAGCTTTAGTTTAAGCAAATGAAAATTGCAATGTAGAGTCATGGAATTGTAGAGTGGTTTGGATTGAAAAGGACCTTATAGATAATTTAGTTCCAATCCTCCTGCCATGGAGAGAGATGCCACTTACTAGATCAGGTTGCTCAGGGCCCTATCCCTCCTGGCCTTGAACAGTTCCAGGAGTGGGGCATCCACAACCAATCTGAGCAACCTGTTCTAACACTTCAGTACCATCTGAGTAAAGAATTTCTTCATAACATTTAGTCAAAAACTTCCCTCTTTCAATTTAAAGCCATTGCCCCTTGTCTTGTCACTATCTGTCCATACAAAAAGTGCCTCTCCCTCTTAAGTTCCTTTATGGTACTGGCAGGCCACAACAAGGTCTCCCTGGAGCCTTCTCTTCGTGCTGAAGAACTCCAGCTCTCTCAACCTGTCTTTGTAGGAGAGATATTTCACTCACTATCATCTTTGTGGCCTCCTCTATGCCTGCCCTACAGCTCAATTTTATTCTTGTGCTGAAGACTCCAGATCTGTATGCAGCATTGCAGGTGATGTCTCACAGGAGCAGAAGTGCAGAATCAGCTCCCTTGGCCTTCCCCCCCTGCCCTTGTTGCAGCCCAGGATAAGGTTTGCGAGTGCACATTGCTGGTTCACGTCCAGCTTTTCATCCAAAAGAATCGCCAAGTCCTTCTCTGCAAGGCTGTTCTCAATGACTTATTGTCTCAGCATCTACTCACGTCTTTCCTTGCCTGACCCAGGTGCAGCACCTTGAACTTGGATTTCTTGAACTTCAGAAGTATTTTTAGGCTCCCCCATCAATTTTGTCCAGGATCCTGGATGGGATCATGTCCCTCTGTTGTGTCAACTGCACCACCAAGCTTCATTTCATCTGCCTATGTGGGGATGTCTCACTATCTCTGTCAGTGATGAAGACACTGAAGAGCACCAGTCCCAAGACAGAACCCTGAGGGATGCCACACATCACTGGCTTTCACTTAGACACACCGCTGTTGACCCCAACTCTGTCTCTGTCCAGGAAGTGTTTAGGGTGAACTGATCTCACTTGATTGAGTCATTGCAATATACTAGCAACTCATGAACAGCCATTTGGAGCTCTTAAATGTGTTTCAGGCTATGTTTGGGGATTTATTTTTAATGGAATAGCTTTTGTATTGGGGGGGGGGGGTTAAGATATGAAGTACATTTTTCATGTTTATGTAACAGTGACAGAAACAAACTTAGAATTTTCGTAATTTCTAACACGTTATGACACCTGTAGTATGTTTCTGTAGAAGCTGGGACTCTGAAGAGAAGAATTTTTTTGGTCGGTGGACTCAGATGCAGCTCATACCAAACTGCTTGTTGAACCTGGGGATTAAATTTCAGACTTGCTCTGGTACTCACTAGGTTTGAGAATCCTGCAGCAAACTCATAATTCCAAGTGTGTTGTTGTTCCAAAGAGAGTACGCTGGAATACACGGGTAAAAGTGAGAGGTTGGCTGAGCTTTATTTAGTCTGATGTGTAGGCCAATGGGACAAAACATTTTGTGCACAGAATCCTCTATGGGTGTAATAAGGCACTTATCCTTCAGATGTTGTGTATATGGTAAGCCTGAGGGTGTTCAGAAATGTTATCAATTTCCTATTTGCTTTAGAGTAAAAAGTTTTTTCTCAAAAACCTCACCCCTTATCTCCTACCTTCCGTAAAAGCATAAACCTGTCAAAACGACCAACTTCACACCCAGAAAACGGAGTAATGAAGTTATTTGTACTCATTCGATCTACTGCCCACAAGATGGCAGTGCAATACTACAATAAGATGCTAATGTGTTTTGGGTTTTTTATTTCTTACCTGTGGAAGAGTGTTAAAAATGTATGTTGAAGCTGTTGCTGATAAGAAGATAAGCATATGTAATTTTGAATTATAATATGCAAAATAAAAGCTTAAATATGTCAAATGAATAATGATCAATAAATGCTGATTCCATATGTGTACTGCAAAACCAAAGGCACTGAATTAAGCACAAGAATTGTAAGTGGTGATGTATCACTGATAAAGGTCAATAGATGTTTGTAATGCTAAGATACCATATATAAATAAAAAACTTGGGCTATATTTGTGTCCCAGTATAATCAATATGCAAATAGCTACTGATTTCCACAGTGAGAAATTTGAGTCTTGATTATTTTAATTTTAGCATAGATTTTATGCAATATTGCAGAAATGTCATCAAGCTCTCAATGCCAATCTATAACCAAAGTAAAGACTGCTGTGTTACATACACACTGCTTCAAGTCTCTGTTAACTTCCTTCAAGTATTTGCAGGCATGAGACCTACAGCAAAGCATAAAAGCTTAAATATACACACTTCTTCAAAATAAGCTATAAAATTTCATTGTCAGATTTTAAAGTTAAATAATATTGTGGAACAGTGTATTATACATGTAAAAGCATGTAGGTAGTCAAAATAATTAATACTGGAACATGCCTGTTGTAAAATTTGTAGGCAAAAATGCTTTGTCTGCAGAGGCAATTCTGAATCTGTTATAGCTTCTGTGAGCCAAGATTATATTGGCATAAAGAAAAAATTTTCATTACTGTTTATTGTTTCATTAGTTGTGCTCAGTGACTGATGTACATCTTCAAATCCATGTTAAATTGTTGTAACACAAAAGTTTATTATGCAGTAAGAATATAATTCTAACATATAGAAACAAAACATGACTTTTGATAATAGTAGATGTGTTTTCCATGGCAGTGTTCTAGAAGAGAAAATGAAAACTGATTCTGGTTATTCCTGTGCATAAAATCTGGCAATTTTGCCTGTTAAGTGATGATATTACAAAGTTTCCTTTAACTGTAGCTTAGTTTCTGTCACATTACCTTGGATGTCCTTACAAATGTAAACATTTTTTCTTTATGCTTGCTGCTTTTCCATTTCAAGCTGGCAGGGTGGGAGATACTCAAAATCATACCCCTGAGACTGGAGGAACTCGTCTGTTACGAGACTGAAATTCTCTCTGAAAAATTATTATATTGACCTTTTCAGACTGGTTGAAGTATTATGATTAGGGTTGGTATGAACGAAAAGGGCTAAAAGGTCTAAAGACAAGGGGAAAAAAAACCCTTTTCAGAGAGTGATGTGACTCCTAGAACCTGGAAGTTTTGAAAATCAGTATTGCAATGAATAGATAATAGGGATGCCTCTAAGTATTTTCAAGTATTTCAGCCTTGATTATAAAGGCCTTAAATGGGCTCTTCTTCAACTGAAACATACAATTATTTTTTTTTCCCCTTGGAGGAGATTAATTGATATTTGCTGCCTGTGGAAACCAACACTGGTCCTGTTGTTTGGTAAAGTAAATTAATATTGGTATTTATGTTATGAAACTCTCACTCTCTGATGTCTAATTATTATTTGTGCAAGAAAGTACTAAGTATCAGCCATCTTAAGACAGTATTTTCTCTACAGAAAATCTGTACTACAGGTCAACTGTTTTGGCTGTGTTGAAAGTAGAGTAGTTACAGGATAAGTGCCTGCCATTTTTTTCTGCAGCATGTCTTATCCTGGGGAATCATTACAATTAGATACCATTACACCAACATCTGAAACAGGTAATTCATGTTTCAGTTGTCTACAGTGGTGGTTTTCTGATGAGAAAATAACTGCAAGAGTCTGAATGTTGTTGAGAAGTCCCACCCATACAGTGGGGAAGGAAAGGCAGGAGTAATTGGCCTTTAGGTCTGCTTTTCAGTCACTGAGCTTCACTGTTAACAGCTGCTTTTGTTTTCCCTCTGGATCATTTTCAATCCATCAATTTTTGTCAGTAAACACAGTTTATGGGTCATCTTTTAGTCTTTAGTCAATGAATCATTTCCCAGTTCAGTGTGTTATCCTAGTTTCCTGGACTTTTTACTGTTTTTATTATACTGAAGTATGCAGATGTGTGGCTGGTGCCCCCAAAGAACAACACTCCCAAAAGCAAATGAGAGTCTTAGCAGCCCTTTCAGTTTTGGGAAATTCTTTGTGCTATTTATTTCACTTCTCTTAGACCCAATTCTGAGTGGCTTTGCAACAGGGTTAAGGTTTACTTATTTTTCTATTACTAGCACTTGTTTCTTAATATTTAGTTAGAGGGTTGATTTTCAAAATTAGTATATATTTTGAATGTGTAATAAATATCACTCAGCTTTGTTTTCTTGGCTGGCTCCCGATAACATACTGAACTCGGTAAAACATGAAGGGCATGGTGAAGAAAAAATATGGTTCTAACTGCCATAATCAGAGACAAAGAAACAAAATTTAATTCTTCATTATGGATTCTGTGGTATTTGATGTCTCTTCCAGCTTGTGGAGCTATGTGATTAATTTCTGAATTTAAAACCAAATCTTATCCTCAGTATTTTGGCATTTAAGCTTGAAATTATGAACTGTAGATGTTTTATAAAGATAGCACTCCTGATCTTTGGATGAATTTTGGATTTGAGCCATGAAATTATGAATGCTTGAGATTTGTGATGATACACTGGGGGTTTTTAGGTTGGTTACATGCATGTTCTCTAGAGGCAGGTTTGCAATGCTGGTGGTGTACACATGTATGTAACATAACCCTGTGGCAAGAAGTAGAAAACAAAGAGTCAGGGTGCTTATAGGTTTTTAGAAGAATTTATTTTCCAAGACATTGCCTTACTATTGATGCTGACCAGTGGCAGCAGAATCTTGTGTGTACATTTTAATTTTGTCAGAAATGCATAATAGTGTGTAAAGCAAGAGTGCTTGCTTTGTTCATGCAGCACATTCAAAACATTGTGTCCAGTGCCCATTTTAGGTGCTTCTGTCACCATATTCTTGGTAGCCTCTGTTGGCTCTGGGTCGCACTACTAGTTCATCCTGGGATCAGTTCATCATAAAAAAGAGGAGTTATGAAGAGGAATGGGCAATATTCTGAGAGTACAAGACTACTGGAAGAATATGAGAGCTTTGAGAGTCTTCACAGTTCTGCCCTTCATTAATCTCCAAGTCTCTGGTTATTGCAGAGCCAAAGCAATAGGACTTTTAAGAAAGTACTGTGTTTGCAGACAAGTGCTTAATTCTCCTCTTCTAAGTGGGATTAGGATTCTGAAGGGGATTGGGGCTGTCACATTAAGCAGGGGGAACATGGCTACCACTTATTTATTATACCTCTTAATAAAAATTTTACAAGGCAAAACTATAATGCTGAGTGGGTAATGAGACAGTCCTTGCTTAAAACAGTCTTTTTTGCATTTTTTCCTAAGCAGTGAAGAAAATAAATACCGGTATGATATATGCTTTAACTGGCATGTTATTCCTTATTGTCAAATATGATGATGGCCATCCCAGAAGACAAAAAGAAAACAAATCAATCTTTTCTGTTGATTTTTAGCAAACTTTTCTCCTTTCTGCAAAATTTCACTTTTTAATATGATGAAAAATAAAGCTTATTGATTAGGCATTTCCAAAAGGGAGGAAGAAAACATATAGGCTTTCTGCAGATATAAACCGATGAATGTTATTAGAGACTAGACTAAATGGAAAGAAATGTCTTATTTAGAGTATGAAACTCTTCTAAGTTAATGTCCATAAAGTTTAAATTAGTTCAGACTTTTCTTATTAGAATAAATGTTTCCTTTTAAAAAGCATGATAATCATAATCAAGACTAAATTTGTTCTGTTATTTATTTTCAAAATGATTGTACATGTTTAGCAGACTTTTGATTTAAATCCCTAGGGATATATTGGAGACAGATGTTTAGATGACCTAATGTTTAAAGTAAAGTTATATTTGGACACTCGATTAAATTTTCCTTAAAATCTTTCCATATATGCTAGATTGTGGAGCAGTGCAGAAAGTATTGAAAGATTTATGTTGAAAAGGTACTACTTTATTTTTAAAGTAAGTTATTAGAGTTCAGTAGATTTTATTTCAGGCAACTGTCAAAAGCAGAAAATGTTTGATTATAAAACAGCATGTTTACAAATGAAAATATTGTGTCTTGTTGCAGAGCTAAATGGGAAACAGATTTCTTTAAAAGTTCATTGATTTCAAAACCAAATTTACCAGGCCATTTATAGCTGCCTCAAAACTTGGTAAAGATTATGGTAGACCTTAAAATGTAGCATCAGTTGAAGACTGCATTATAGGCCACAACAGTTGCAAATCTTTTTACTACTCTCTCGTTTTGAGCAAGTAAAAGCTTCTCAAGGTGCATCTAATAGTGTGGATGACTATATATGACTATGTATGTGATAGTAAAGAACATTTTGAAAAGTCTCAATGTTTCATCATCATAATTATCAATATTGACCTAATGAGAAGGTATTGATTTACGGATGAAAAAATAAGTATCTTCAGTCTTTTAAAGTTTATATATACTGGCTTTTATTGTGTTTAGTTAAATAGGCAAGTTACTGAGTTGCTGAACTTCTGACATTTTTAACTGTAACTGAAATATTGTACTAAGAGATGCATTCTTGTCACTGGCAGGATACTTTGTGGGCTGATGCAAGTGTTGCACAAAACCACTATTCAGATGCTTAGCACTCAGCCTGCAAAATAACCTGTGGCCAGATCTTGAGAACGTTTCTGTGGGACAACATTTTTTATTATTTTCTGTAATTTGTGATTAGGAAGGCTGATGTGGGCAGCAGAGCTGAAAAGTATTTTATGCAGAATGGACCTTGTTAAGTTTAGGCAGCACATGCAGCATTTTTCTGTAATCTCATTGAGGTCTGCTGCATTAGAACTGGAGTAGCTCTCTTCTGGGAGAAACTGAAATTGCAGTATTTGGAGCCTCTTATTTCATGTAGGAGTGGATGTTGGATCAACAGTGGTATAAAAACCATGTTTCACAATGGGAATGAAAGGAGATCTCATCTTGTTCCTGAAAAAGGAGCTTTCATTCTGTCTTTTTGACAGAATCTTATTAGATGAATGTACATTAATCATGGGCAGTAACTGTTTAGTACAGCATGGATCTAATCAAAACCTAATGAATGAAATTGCGGTACCTATGTGATGCCATTTGCTGTAAGCAGAAATTATTTTTCTTTTCTTCCTGAATTAAGATTTGGGATATAGATTATAACTCTGAAAAATAAATGGAAAAGTATCTTCATAAGACTCCCAAGAAGCAAAGAGTGGTCAAAAAATTGGAGGAGACAGCCCTTAAACATCTTCTGAAAATGTCACTTGTCAGTTGTTGGTGTGAAGATAAGGAGCAATATAGAATGAAATTATAAAAAATTTGCAGATAAAGCAATTTTACAGT
Organism: Pyrgilauda ruficollis; assembly: GCF_017590135.1. Lineage (NCBI taxonomy): Eukaryota > Metazoa > Chordata > Aves > Passeriformes > Passeridae > Pyrgilauda > Pyrgilauda ruficollis. Next base: position 1,168,961 of record NW_024524155.1, on the reverse strand, counting down.
CTTGTGGTTAGATTTGTCTACACACAGATTTTCTAAGTTCAGCAATATTCTTTAAAAGTATGGAAAGAATATTGATCAGTTGATGCATAACACTCAATTGGACTTGTCTCTTGCTTAGTCTTGCAGACTTAGAGTGAATACTTGGAACTGGGCTGAAGTAACTTAGGCGACAACTTTTATGCTTGTGTAATCTTACCTTTTGTTACATAATGGCTTTTCCCTTTTTAAATGTATGTTTTTCAGTGAATGGAAAAAATAATGGCTTTCTGTTTAAATACTCGTGATCTTCTCATGTTATATATTATCACTTACACATACAAAATTTGACTATTTTTCTTCCTTGATTATGCAAGAATTATGCTACTTGAGTATTTTCCCAGAACACTTCAGTTGGTGTGCTGAGATTTGCAGGAGTGATTAGCCCTTTCTTGTGCTTCAAGACAGACACCTGCAAGGAGAGTAGACAGTTTTATTGGGATGCTATGAAGGTTTTATGCAGCTTGTAGAGAAACAGGTTAAAAGCCTGGGAGCAAGGAGGATGAGATGGTTTTAACTTCCTCAATGTGTGCTTTTTATTATTTTTTTTCCTTTCCTGTAGTCCTTTGTAGAAGTAGCAAGGACCCTAAAGACTAAATGCTGCTCTGTTACTCAGACTTCGTTGTTGGCATTCTATGTGCTGAATAAGGATAACATCCTTGAGAGAAAACCACTGCTGTCAAGTAGAGATGGTATCACAATCATTACCAGCCCATCCTAAACTGGGCTTTTTCTGTTCAGTCTAAACCTTGTTTACATCTAAATCTTTGTTTCCTACATTTTAATTAATCTATAATTGCACCTGGAACCTTAATTGAAAAATCTGTGAAGAATTAAAAACTTAGAGAGAGACAATGTTCTACAAATTCCTTTTCAGCAATAGGGCTGAAACCTTATCTACTGCAACTGGAATTAGGGATAGCTTGCTTTGTCTTTGTTTTGACTACAAACTCTATTCTGGTTAAGGGATTAAATTCAGAGAGAGAAATAAATCACTGCATTACATTTTGTATGATGATTGAACTGTTTGTAAAAATTGAACGTACTTTATATGTTTGCTAAGTGTTTTGTAAACATTTCAATATTCGAGTTTGTAGTATAAATAGTTTTGACGATGGGCAAGATTTGGACTGCTTGGATTCTGTATAAGCAAAACCTGGGTGCGTCTTGCTCACTAAACAATTCAGAGCAGACCCAAGTGATTTGAGTCCAGCAAAAGAATTTGGAGCTTCCTTGGCTTAGCCCGGGAAACCAAGGAACCACGAGTTCTCTCTTCCAAGAGTTTGTTTTTTTTCCATTAGGTGTTTTTGTGTATTTTGTTTGTTTTTCTGTTGGTGGTGGGGGTTTTGTGATTTGTTGTTGTTGTTGGGGTTTATTTTGGTTTGGGTTTTTTTTTTCTTGTTTGTTTTTGGTATTGCTTTGTTAATTCTTGCTCTCTTCCTAGGTCTTTGAATCTTGAAAAGATTTTTTGCAAAATGGTAAAATAGTACAGATTAAACATGAGAGAGTGTAATGGCATATGAAGTGTCTCTGGTGGTCAGTTAAGTCTTCTGAAAAGTGAAATAATAGTTTTAACTGTTTTGCTTTCTGAACTCTAATATGTTAACTTTTCATGTGTACTTTCAGAGGAATTGTTATCTCTCATTTCTAGGGGAACTGTAGGTGCCTGAACCATGAGATTAATCAGTATCCCAGTTCCACTGAAATCAGTGGAAGTTTTTCACTCCCTGAATCTCTTCTGAACTGTCCTGGATCTGTATCAGATATCCTGTGAAGTCCATCATGTGAACATGCTCACTACTAATGCCAGGTGGCTACTCCCTGTATGTATAAAGGAATGGACTGGTTGCCAGATTGTTTTCCTGGCTGTTGGTTTGAACTCTCTGAAGTGTCCAGCTGAAGTCAGGCAGCAGCTTTCTAAGCATTGCAGTGCCTGAGCTGATGTCCAGCTGGCTACCAAAGATCCCATCTCACCCAGGTTGTTGAATCTAACTCTATTAAAAATGTTATTTTTTAAAGTTACTTGTAAAGCTGAGGCAATCTGTTAGGTTATGTTTCTATGAAATCTTGCACAAGACTTGTACTGATATCCCCACCTGTGTTTGGACATTTGGATAAAATGTTGGAAAGCCTGCTGTCATTTAAAAGAAATATCTCTGGAGGAAATGGCTTCTGTGATAGCTAATTAATTATATTTCTCTTACAGTTTACATTATTTGTTTATATCTGTGGGGAAAAAAAGTATTTCTGTAACAGGCTGTAGAGATCATAGCTGAAAAATCTACCAAACTGAATTTGTACTTCTGAAATGTGCAACCTGCTGTCAAGTACTCCTGGATCAGATATAATGTGTTTGGCAATAACTGCTGTATGGTACACAGAAGGCATCCATAAATCTGGAAAACTCATAACTCCCGAGTCTTGTATACAACAGATTTGCATCCAACAAATTTAAACTTCTGCAGGAAAGGAGGAGAGCTGTTCTGATGTACCACTGACATCTTTTCCCATCACTCCTTTCATGACTGCAGTATTTTCAATGTATGTGTCCTGTCCTTTTTCCAGAATTTCTAGTCTCAAACTTAAACAAAATTCTTCTTAGTGTTTCACTTCTTTTACACAAGTTAGGTATGTAAAGTCACATTGACACCATTGTGTTTTGGACCAGGCTTCACTGGCCTTTGACAAAAGGATCTGGGGTGCGTATCTGGAAATAGTTTATTTCTAATTGGTGAGCAAATGGTAGTCTCCACTGACATCAAGTTCATGGTCTCCACCTCTCCTGATTTTATTGTAAGCTAAAACCTAAGCGGTCTTCTGTCCTATTTATAGGCTGTCTGTCCTTCAGCCTTCTGAGCCTATCTATACTTAACAGTGTTGCTGTTTTGTCTTCCCTTTCTAGTTCAGACTTTCAAACTGTGATGTAAGGGAGTTGTCAGTGGCTGCCTTAGAAGTTATTCTTCAAATAATACCCGTTACTTGTTCAATTTCTCTTGTTTTTTATTGAGATTTGCATCCCCTATATGTTGGTCATCTCCAGTTGTTTTCCATTTGGAGGCTGAAGTCTGTCTTCTGGGGCTGGATTGAGCAGAATTTTCCTTACATTGTTTAGTGTCCAGCAAATATTTGGTGTTTTTCACTCTTGTTTGAAGGAGATAAGCTGGCAGTGGTCTGACAGTCCTAACATCCTTCCAAGTCTTCCATTTAATGGAAGTAAAGTTTATTTTGCTTTGCTTCTGTTCAGCAAATCTGGCTTTTTCTAGAACTTTGATGGCCATACTTTGTATGTAGAACATCAGGTGGTTGAGATATTTTTCTAAAACATGATCTGTGCCAAGCAGGATCTAAGTGGCAGGATGCACTAACCATACAATTGTGTGCTTTGTTTTCCTCTGTGTTCTTGCCAGAACCTTGATAGTACCGAACCTGATGATGAGGAAGATATTTGTCATCAGTGATCTCCTCCAAATTATCTTCTTTTGTATGTAGTTAAAGTATTCCTTTTTTCACATCTACAAACTAGGTAAATAGTTGAAGGCCCTGAGCTTTTTCCATGCTTTTGTAGTCAGTGAATATATTCACTCAGTTGCTTCTGCTCATTCTAATGCCTAAAGCAATAAAATCCCAAGCTTTTAAGACTGTCTCTTGAAGAAAGTTCACTATTTATAAGCATGAACTTTATGTATGTTGAACTCGTTTTCTGGAAATTTCCTGTCCATTCCTTGGCTGGATTAGTCTTGTGTGCTATCTGATTGTATACCAGCACTAAAACACCAAATAGGGGTGCTTGTCAGTTTGATATTTTGTAGTTTGTCCATTTATTGTTTGCTTTTAAAATTAACTTGTGTTATTGGTGAGGGTAAAGTTCACGAGTCCTGTTTTTTTCCTTAGCCAAAAGCTACCCTCATCTTACTTGTCATCTCAGTTGCTTTCTCATCTCATAGTTGTCATCTCAGTAGCTTTTGTGTCACTATCTGGTACGAAAATTGAGTGCACTTAAGTTGACAGTATATTCTTCTGTTGCAATGTTCCTCATTGACCTATGAAGAAGAGAGGTGGTGCTATTTATCTATGCCAGTTCATACTGTGTCAGCAAACTCTTTGAAATGATGCTGACCTTTTAGGAAACTGATCCAAGGAGCTTAAATGACAGAAACTGAATTGCTTTTGATAGGATGGTTTTCTGTCAGTTTATTTGCCTGAGCTGTGGGAGCTGGCAGGGTTTCCCAGTCAGTGGCAGAGGAGCAGGTAATGAATGGTTGTGGTAGCAGCAGGCTCGTGTGATTGCTCACCTGTTTGATCTGGCTGCAGTGGGTGCCAGGAGCACTTCCGCTTCTGAACTTCACCCAAAGCTTAACACACATCAGCAATTTAATTTGCTTGCTCTATTGTGGTAGCTAATGAAGCTGTTTGTCACCTTTCATATTTTCCCTTGTAGGACCTGCTTCTCAGGTAACCTGAAGCTTTAACAAATACCATTAAAGGAAGATGCGTATTCAAATAATCCACAGCAGGAAAAAGGACTTTGGTCAGCTTTGTGTGAGGATTAAGAGGGAAGGAAGGCTTTACTTTTTTTTTTTTTTTTTTTCTTGTTTCTTGTTTTTCAGGTTTTTTTGGTTTTTTGTAAGAAACCTTAATAAACTCTTCTTTGTAATACTGGTTTGCCACTGAACATATACTAAACTGAGTTAAGGTCTGGTGAATGTATTTCAGGCTTCATATTGTACTTTGCTCCAAGTATGACCCACTTAAATGTATATGAGGTGAAGAACCCCAGCAAGTTGTATCTATGGCAGTTGAGTCAGTTGTCATCTGCTTCCCAGCATGTAAGTCTGTCACTAGAAGAGCCAGCACATCCAGAGCACTGACAGATAAAACAAGGCATAAGACACTTTCAGATATGCCTTCTCTCTGATGCCAGTCACTTGATGTCATGGGCTGAGGCTGGACAGGCTGAGAGCTTGCTTACTGTGCCTTTTTTTGGATTTTGGACTGTTGAGTGTGATGGTTTTCTGGTATACTACATTGGTTGATTAAAATTAATTTTTCTGCCTTACAGTAGTTCTCTTAATTTGCCCACAAAAGTTTTAGCATCCTTTAAATGTGTTCTTGTTCACTGTATTTTATAATCTTTATGCTAGATTATGTGTGTGATACTTGTACTTCAGCATTTAAGATAGAGATGGCAGTGTTGTGCTTCTCTGCTGTCTTTTTTGGAGACAAAAGCAAATTTCTTACTGGGATGCTCAGGCTGTTATATTTTTGCTGAGATCATGTATTCAAACAGAAGCCTAACCATGCAAGGGGGGTGTGCAATGTACGGTCTTTTCAATAGGAAGGTAATTATGTGTTATGATAAAAAAAGTACTGAAATTAAGAAGCTACTGGAAGTAGTTAAAGATGAGTCTCTAACTGTTGCAGGAAAGTGTGGTATTAGTTGAAAAGTTCTGTTATAGAACACTTGATTAAAAAGATATTTAAATTAAAAGAAGCTTTTTTGCATAGAATATTGCCTGTGCTAGCTCTTGATTAAAATGGAAGAAAATTGGCTTTTGAGCCATTCATAGTCTGGAGTTCACAGGCATTCATACTAATTATGAAAATATTATAAACACTCATAGAAACTATTACTTTCAAACATTGTCACTAATGTTGTGGGTGCCAGAGCACAAATTTTCTGGCTTCAAAAAGCCCCAGTTCTGTGTTTGAAAGACCTACAGTGTGAATGTGTTCTTGATGGAGCCAGAACACTGCCTCTGAAAACCTGGAACTTCAGCCTCATGTTTGGAAAGCAGCCAGATGCTGGCCTTGGTGGTCATGCACCTGTAGACACAGTGCCCACTCTATGCCATCGCCTTGCACAGCATCTGCTTGCATGCTGCAGTTTGAAGTCTGACTGCCACTGACTACTTGCACCTTGGCTTTTTGGATTTGTATTATTATGTTAGCTATATAAGCAAATGCTTCTTAAATCTTTTACTAACACAACCTTGCAGATGACATACCTCTATTATTCTGACATGCTTTTGCTTTTAATTCTGTAGTTTTCCTCCTTAAGTTTTCCTTCCCTCTCCAGTAATACTTTTACACTTGGATGGTTTCCCTCTAAACTTCTATTCTTAACTCTGAATAAGAATGTTCATCTGTTAATATACATCCTAGTGGCTCACACAGTTATTAGTAGAATTCAGTAGCAACTGAGTAGATTTGAGCACCTATTAAATTCTGAGTAGATACAAATGTGCTACTGCCAGAACATACATATTTTATCCTGCGAGTCACATTTTTAATACTTAAAGTGTTTGAATGGCTGTCACAAAAATATGTGAAATAGGGTTGGAAGAGGGGCCAAGTATGATACATTTGTGTTCTCATTTTTTTTCTAATGGCTGAGATTGTATTTACAACTGCAGAGCTATCTGACATTCATTCCTTAAATGGATATTTTAAAAGGGGACATTCACATTCTGAATTCCTGATTCTCCTGTTGCCTGTTGAAATCCTATTTCACCAATTCATTTTTCCTTCCTCTGAAGCAGGGATTTCCTGAAAACTGGCTCCAGACCAGTACTACAATATAAATATTATAGGATATAGTATGATGGTACTACTTGTGTGTGTTTGAAGTTGAAGAATCATAAAAAGGTTTTGGTTCAAAGGGACCTTAAAGGCCAGCAATTCCAATGCCCCTGCCAAGGGCAGGGACACCTTCCACTAGACTGGGTTGCTGAGACCCCATTCAAACAGGTCTTGAATGCTTCCAGTGATGGGACAGCCGCAACTTTTCTGGACAACCTGTTCCAGTGCCTCACCACTCTCACAGTAAGGAATTTCTTCCTAGTATCTGACATAAACATTCCCTCTTTCACTTTGACTCTCGTTGTATCAATGGCAATTTTTAGAGTTATCAAGATTATTATTCTTTTTCTTCAGTGTTTTGCCATTTAACCTTTAATAAATGGTTAAACTGTTTCATGGGGTATTTACCACCATTTTGTTCTTAAGATGCAAGTACTCTGCTACTAGGGAAGCATTACCTCTGTTGTACCTTGTTTGAATATTCTGATGCATAGATTCTTTTTTTTTTGGAGTCTCTAAAGTAGTGATTGATATGCACTGATTACACCATTGGCTTTGTTTGTTTGGATTTTTTAAGTATTAATCAACTTCTTAAAAACATTTATATATGCAATTAAAAGTGATTTCCCATCAAAGGTAATAATTGGAACCATGCCTCATATAAAACAGATCAAAAATCAACTGGGAAATTTCCAACTCTTTATCTTCTCTATAGCTATGCTTCTGCTGCACATAAAATCATCTAGACTAAGAACAACAGCAAGAATGCTGAAAGATAGAAATAGTATCCTAGTGGGCATGAACTGTGTGTTTAATTGGGTGCTAATGTGCTAATGGTGATGCTTCTAAATGCCAACAATTTTGATGCTCATCAAAGCATGCAAAAGAAGGAGAAGGAGATTCTGTTATGAAGTTATCACAATATTTTCTGAAGTTTCAATGTATCTGTGATGGTCTGGTGAGACTGCAGCAGGTCAAAAGTGAGTATATGAAGATGTCTCTTTTTAGGAGTTCATGTTAGGGGTTTGGAATGATTTTATCTTGTTTTTAAGGAGGGGTTGTCCAGAAATTTGAGGTACTGCCTTTTGAACATGACTGCAAAAAATGCAGGTTATGTTAATCCCTAATTGAAGGCTTATTTTAGCTTAAATGTGAAATATTTTCAACTATTTAAAATAATATTTGATTATTTTTACTTCCTTGCTAAGCCTTCTCCCATGCTAAGTCCCTTAGTAGTATTTTGTCTAGAAGGGAAAAGAGGGAGATGTGAATAATGTGTCCTCCAAATGTACTTTGTCCGTTTCTATTTACTGGTGATATGAGCTGATTATTAGTGACTACACTGATGTTATGGTGTGACCTGGCCACTATGTGTTGGTTTCTTTAATGGAGGGGTCCAAGTTTTTAATGTTGGAGGCAAAAAAGTTGCCATACTGCAGCTGATGGAGTTTTTCTCATGATACTGTATCATTCTTTTTCCACAGGCAAAAGTATGTACAGACAACTCTTGTGAATTTCTGTAAGCAGAGATGCAATGTTTCCATGTAATACAAGTACTAAATATTAGGAGATCAAGGGAAGGTGAAGATTAGTCAACAAAATGCGGATATGTGTAACCTTGATTGTTTAAAGTTCTTTTCTTTTAAAATACAGTGCCTGTTCAGATCACTAATACATTTTAATTGTTTCCATCTTTCAAAATATGTCTAGCAAGTTCAGTTTCTAGTTGTTGTTATACAAATAAACTGGTATTAGAGGCATTGCTTTCTTCCTTTCAAACATGCTTTCAAATTAGGGCTTAATGTGGTTTGAAGATTTTGCCAACACACTCTCCAAGATCCTTCTCGTATAAGAGGGTGGTTGATTACATCTATCTTTCTTCTTTGGTTTACGAATGCCAATATATTCCAAAGAATGCAAACCCTGGGACCATTTGTCATCACACTTTGATTGTAGTTCACTTCATTATTGTATGTAGGAGGAAAAGCAAACAATTAGATGCCTGAACAGTGGAGGGGGGAGTTGGAGTGTCAGGACATGCTAAACATTCTTACTGCATTGCATACTTTAACCTCCTATTGTTTTCTCATTGCTTTTAACACTTACCTGCCTGGATGTGATAGTTGTAAATACATTAAAAAAAAAAAACAAAAAAAACAAAAAAAAAAAAACAGAACTGTTTGTCTCCCTTTGGATACATAAACTGTCTTGAAACAAATGGAGTCTAAGGGCTACAGACCTTTAGGATTTAAATCCTACCTAATCCTGTGTGGGTTACACAAATGAAGCAGAGAATTTGGTGTAAATGCAATAGCATGCAGCATTTCTTAGCATGTTCTTTATGGATTTAGTCTCAAAGCAGCAGTTTCAGACCTTGAAAGTGTCATAGGTGATCTGGTGAGTAAAGGAACATTAAGACCAGGACAAATGCCCATTCCTCTGGTGATAGTGAAAAAAAGCTCAAACAAAACAGTAACCTCAAACTGAGTCAAATATAGCATTTCAGTGGTACTTCCTTCTGTTCTCGAATGCATATCCCGAAACAACTTGCAGTCAATAAAATAGGCTGTAAAGCAACAAACAGTATTGCATCTTTCCTTTTGATGGGCATTTTCAAAATTACACTCTGACTAAAATATAAACCAAAAGAACTGTGAATTGGATCTCTGCCCACTAAATTAGCTAAGGTGACAATTCCAGAAGAAAATATGTGAAGTCATGGTGATGAGAGGTACATACTCCACAGAAGAGCAAAACTGAAGATCCAGCTCTTCTCAGACACTTTAAGTGTTTTTAGGCTAATAATTACTTCCATTTCAGAGTTAAGGCTTCAGGAGTGTTGTTTTCCACTTAATCTGCCTCAGATTTTTGTATTATTAGAACCTTAAGAAGTGAAGACAGCTTACTGGAGGCTGTGCACTTGTCCATTTTTTCAAGGCTATTTTTTTCTGCCAGTGGTTTGTAGTTTTGCATTCCAGTGACATTGGGAACTGTTTTCTTAATTGGACCATGTAGAAATAAAGGATATCAGGGGTGTTGAGTGGCTTTTTTTTAAGCTTTAAGTCCCCTGCTTATATAGCAGGATTTAAATGAGAAAGATGTCTGAGACAAAATATGATACATTTACTTAAGAGTCCCTCTACTGCTTCATCCATCAGTCAACCTAATCTGAAAACACAAATTTCAGCATCTTCCTTTTGCTGATGCTTACACCTAAAGTTCCTAGGTAGCTATATGATTTTTAACTAATATTATTTGATTAACCAATTTTTGAACCAGCATTCGCCACCTAAACTGCTTCAATTACCCCTTAAATGAACCACCACATGCATGCAAAGATCTGTTAGTAGCCAGTTTACAGGCTCAGAAGCAAAAACTCTGGATTTATTCAGTCTCCCTTTGGATACACAAAGCTGCAAGAGTCCATTTGTGCTGATATAGGGTCTGAAATTTTAGGAACAATCATTGAATAATTTGGCAGTTGGTTTGATGCAGCACTTGGGTGAAGTTGGCAGGAAGGTTCCCCTTTGCTTCCATATCCATTAGATAGCCCTTTAACATGCCAGCAGAAATTTCTTCTGTCCAAAGAGCACCTATCAGCTGGGGTGGATTAATAAAAAAGCTCTGACCTGAGCCCATATTCCCTGCTCTCACTGAGCTGCAGGTTTTCTTTTTAAAATGCAAACCCAAGTGATTTTTAGTCCAGAAGCTGGCCTAAGGCCTGCTTTTTTATGCATGGTTTTTCGAAAATTTAGTGGGGGGGGGGGGGGGGGGAAGACACTTTTTAAAGTTTTTTAGGTCCAACTAGGGACCTCAAGTGCCCTGAGAATCGGGATTCTCATAGTCAGAAAAGCATTTGCACAAGTTGTCACTTTTCTGTTCCTGACCCCTGTTTTCAGCAGGTCTGCAGCTCCTGACCAAAGAGCAGGAATGCTCAGGCAGCTTTTAGGATTCTCCTTATGCTTCTGTTAACTACAGTGCTTCCATCTGTTGTCCTCAGAAGCTCACACAACCTGAAAAGCATAGATTTTCAGCTATGGATTGCCTCATTAGGATTAAGAGGGAAAAAAATTGGGTTTTTTTAAATTTGAATTTTTATTCTGAATTCTGTATTAGGGGCTGCACTTAAGCAGGTCTAAGAGATGATGGGAAAATATCTTGGATTATCTGTTTCATGATCTCTTTGCAATTACCCTTCTTGGAAAAGATGTATGTTAAGAAAGCACAACAAACTTGTGCGCAACTGAATGAAACAAGTAGTCTCCCTTACCATACCTTAAGACTTATCATCCAAGTCTGGGCAATTTTTTTTGTCTTTTGTCTTTTTGTCTTTTTTATATGTATATTTGAAGCTTTGTTTTTAAATCAGTAGCAGTTGTCTTCTCAGTTTTCCTCCCTAGGCCAGTTTGAATTCTTGTTTTTTTTTTTTTTTTTTTTTTGTTTTTTTTTTTTTTTTTTTTTACTTTTTCATTTTTCAAAGCTCACATAATGATTTTACTTTTTTATATATGCTTTGGAGATACAATTCTTGCTTTTGTGGACTCTTCTTATGATTAGGAGTAGCTCGAATGAACAAAATTGCATATTGTTCACTCCATTTCTCACTTAAGAGTTTCATTGTGTAACTTTCTTGAAGGCACTTAACTGAGATCAAAATCACAGTCAGAATAGGGTATACAACAATAGTTGGCTTCTGCTCTAGTGACTCAATCATTTGTTATTTTTTATTTTTAGAGTGAATTTGATAATTTAGAGTACCTTTTAATATCTATTGTGATAATCCTCATCAGGCTTGTTTTAGGCATTGTTTGGTACTGAATAATAATTGGTTATGGAGTAAAAGTAGCACTTATGTGTGGGAAGAAGAGCTGAAAATGAAACATGATGCTTGAAGAATTATTTTTGGTATCACTTTCAAGCAGTGAGATCAAAAAGCTGTGAAAGAAAGAACGGTGAGAAGTCTTTATCACCTGGGTTCTTTAACAGCTCATGAAGAGAATAGAATAGAATAGAAGGAATGATCCTGTTTGACCAGAAAAATGATCTGTTACATGATTTCTAGTTCAGTTTCTAGGTATCACACAAAGTGAATTCCCACTCTTAACCATGCAGGCACAGGTGTGCACCAATGCAATGAAACCCCAGCTAAACAGGAATAATAATTTATTAAAAGTATATTTCTTCAAAATATTTGACTATTGAGAAGATGTAACATATGGGTGTGAGGAGATCACTGGACTTTATTTTTTCACTGCAGTGCCATTGTGAGATAGGTGAGATAAGGTGAACTTTTCCATTGGGGCCATGTAAGTTTTGCAAAGGCGAAAATAGCTGCTTTGTTTGGGCATGCCCCTGTGTTATCTGGTTCTGCCATGTCTTGGATCAACAGGTGAAAAAAAGCTTTAAAATCCATATATCACAGAAGTGTCAGGTAAAATGTTAAGAACATCCAGTCCTTTTGTGACTAGATGTTCTTTTCATGTCAAAATTTAACTTACGTATTTTAGGAATTGCAGGATAAGATATGTGTGATTTTGTACATCTGGGCAATGTGTTTAATACAGAGAATGCTAAGCTTTTGTCCACATAGTCCACATAGAAAATAAAATGCATTATATGGTTCATAGGAATGAGACTTACTGGAAGCAGGCTTTCAGAACATAGAAGATGTTCTGCTGCAGCACAACTTGAGGTTCTGCTTTGAGAGACCATAGTTAACTCTGCTATTTTTGGTTGACCTGGCTTTCCTCTTTGCAACATCAGAGCTTTGTAAATGGACAGTGAAATCATAAGTAACTTGAAAACTTAATCTGTTGTGCTATGTTGTTTGTTAACTTTTTTGATATTTGTGTCCCTGAATTTTTATTTATTGGTAGAAAAATCAGACTACATAGTAGTCTGTCCTCATATCTAATTCTGGGTAGTCAAATATTTTTCTCACATGAAGATAAATAACCACTCCTATAAGCTTAAAATTCTTGTAATAAAATGTGTCAATTTTCTTTAAAATTAAAGAGGACAAAAAAATCTTAATGTATGTACATTTTTTAAAGAATAAAAAGTATGCAAGGCTGAATGGCTTTAACCAGTTCACAGCTGCACTGAATAATTTAAAGACAGTATATACTGGGGTAGTCTAATGCAAGGTAAATGTTAAGGATTTAAAAAAAAAAAAATTTCTCAAGTTTAAAGAATTTCTTCTCTGTGCATAAGTGAGAGGAAAAGGATGGATCATGCTTTCTTCACAGAAAAAGTCTACTGAAGTTCTCTGGACTACTTGCATTACCATTATCTGGACTCATCCCAGAGCATTACAGGTGAACATTCCAAGGAACACCCATAATATGTTTTGTTTGCATAAGCAAGGAACTGCAGGACTGGGATATTTTATTGACCAAGGTTAATTTTGAGAAATGTAAATGAGAATCAGTTGCTGTGGGATTTTCAGTATTTAATTATTTACTTCATTTATAGTGCACTTTATAGTTGTTTCATGCTCCACAATGTTTATTATCAAGCTAGCTTATATTTTTCCCATGAAGACTCTCCACTGCTCAGAGAAAATATCTTTGAAAACATATGTTGTTACATAAGAGCCTGTTTGTGGGAACTTCAGGGAATTTGTGCTGACTTGCTTAATCATCCTCTGGAGAGCAACAACCCCTACTTCCTGTCTGCTTCTATTACTTGTCGCTATGCCTTAAAAAGAGACTGCAACCAGGAAGAAAACATTTCTGAACCAACAGAAAACACTTGAAAATGAAAGGGAAAAAAAGTTAAATAACAACTACGTGAGAGCAGTTCAGTGTAAATAATAAACTAGCTTTTGAATGTTGCTCATTTGATCTATATAACATAATGGTAAAAATACAGTGTGCAGCTTTCTCTGGCCTTCAGCATAGCTCAGTGAAAGTCTGATGCCAGCTTAGAAGTAATTTCCATAGATGTGGATTAGTATTTATTTGATTTGTCTCTAAGGTAGTCATGCTCACAGAATACAGGTTCTTAAAAATTGAGACAGATGTGTTGCTGTTGAGAGAACAGTTGAAACCAAGATGAAATCTGTGTATTCATGTGTGTTAGATGCTCTTTAGATGAATATATGAAAAATATCTTTTTTATGGCTGAACCAAGAGAAAAAATAGGCCAACTGAAATATGCAGCTTCTTATTTAGGTAGCATATTCTATATCCCATGTGTTTTTTCAACAATGTAGCAAAAAGAGCTGGTGGTTTATACCCACTGAGACTGTCCTGTTAAAAAAAAAAAAAAAAAAAAAAAAAAAAAAAAAAAAAAAAAAAAAAAAAAAAAAAAAAAAAACAAAAAAAAAAACAACCCAAAAAAACCCCAAATAACAAACCCCACCTATGAAAATCCTTTTTCATAACTGAGGGAAAACTTCTGGCTTGTGTAGGGACATTCTCCTTGATGTGTCTGTAATGTACCTCCAGTTCCTGCTCTAATACCCAAGAAGTGTTCAGTGCTGCTCTGTCCATTTGAATCTAATTTAATGACCCTGTTTCTAGAGCAGAGTAATTCATGTTTTCTTGAAGTGGATTTTGCAAACAACACCAGAAAGGTGTAGGAACTGAGTACAATCCTAAAACACTATATTTCAGTGTTGTAAGTTAGAGGTCAGTTTTCATTTAATATACATTTTCTTTGGGTTGATATATTTGATGAGATTGAGGTATTTCTTTTGTTGGCTAACTGAAGAATGAATGAGTCACCTTAAGCCAGCCTTTTATTATCCTAGTCCTAATGAAGTTGCTGAAGCAGTACTCCATCTTTCTTGACTTGTCAGAAATGTCCTTGTCCTGAATCCTTAATTCCCCCTGGTTGTTGTGAGGTCACCTTTCAGATTTTTCCCTGGGATTTTTTGTCTTCTAGTGTGAAGAAATGCAGATGATGGCTGAAACACGTTTTAAATCTGTCTGCTGTAAAACCTCTCTTCCTTCTCTTGTGATAAACATGAACTACACTACCACTTCTCTGTGTCAATAAGAAGCCATAGCTGTGAGATTATTTCAGACAAGAGCCATGGATTAGGTGCTCACTTTCAAGTCTCACCAATCTATTTGCATAAAGCTTCTAGGTTCATGCTTTCTGGTCAGCACTAATGTTTAAAATGCATTTTGAGGTGGCTGTCATGTCATAATGCAAGATCCTTTTCTTCAGAAGCAAGAATACACACATGCTTGCACTGTGTTCACTCAGAAAGTGTTTCTCTGTTGCTGGTAAGAAATGCATCACTATAGAGTTGTTTGGGGACCTTCTGGCTCCAACCATGTTATATACTTCAGGTTTTGGAAGTTCTGTATCCAAGGGGAAAATGTACGTGCAACCAGCAGTGAGGAAATTAGGAAGTTAGATGATCCTCCTTCCTCCTCTCACCTAAAGATGAAACAGAATTAAATTCAGACAACACCTTTCTGTGCAAATAGGCAACCATGCTGATACTGCTTGGTTTCATTAACTCCCTCAGAAGAAAGAGGAGGGGAAAAAAAAGGCAAGTTATGACATGTATTACAAGTGTTTCTTGCAAGACAAATTTAGAACCAGAATGAAATAGCAAAGCAGAGAAATGAGAGAAAATCAAAGGACAAAGGATGGGAAATTCTTAATCTTTAATCCATTAAATTCTTATTATATATTTTGCTGTTTAAAGGGAACCAAGGCAATAAGTAAGAATTTTCTTATAGATTGAAAAGAAAAACAACTCAAGAAGTAATTTTTCAACACTGATTATTTCTGATATCTCTGAAATTTCCAAATTATATTTGTTCTAAAAAATAGTGGAGAATATTCCCCAGTTTTGAAGTTCTTACTGGAAAAGGCATATCCTTATATATGTGCAAAATCTCAAATGCCTGTGAGACAAGAAAGTCCTGGCCAGTGTTTACTTCTTCCTTTTACCAGATAATGAGTATATTGACAAACTAATGAAAAAGTCTCAGCTTTAGCTCAAAAGCCTTTTAGTCAGGTATGGACTTGGGGACAAATTTAGTTCCTTTTGCATTTTGGAGAAAGGAAAGGAAGTGTATTTCACTATCATTTTGACTTCCAAAATAGCACATGGCTTGCTGTGTTCAGGAAGTATTCAGCTCTGGAAACCTTCCTGTTTTCCTTTAGTTTAGAGCTGTCCCTTTGTTTGTGGCATCTGTGGAGGATTTTGAGTTAAAATCCAGGAGTGACAGCAGCACTCCCCTCTGTGGCCTTTTCAGAGCATCACCTTTGCAGCTTGATTTAAACTATTGTCATAGCCGACAGTGGCATAGCTGATGCCTTCTGCAAGCTCACAGGAACATACAGAACGTGTATTTCTAAAAGAAACCCCAAGTGAAATCTGAGATTCAAGTTCTACCTAAGCAATAATTTTAAGTAGCTCCATTTCTAGGTATAGGGTGCTAATTGGGTGGTATTGATATTATACTAAATGAACATGCATCATTGAAGTCTATTGTTGCATTGCTTTGTTTAAAATATGTAGTACTTTGCCAGCAGCAGCATGCTGATGGAAAACTGTCACAACAGCGATCAGTACAATCTGGGAGTTAAATTTGACTGAAACATATGTCTTCAATTTTAATAGCTCAACTTCCCAGATGCCCTAGAGGAGAATATTGCCTGAGAAGGAGCTTTTCATGTAAGAATAATTTGTGTTAAGTAGCTCAGTGATCTGTTTGTTAGGTTAGAGCTGACAGTTTGTTTATATTTCTAAAGGGGTATGATGAATGGGGGAGAAGTTGATGCTAATTAGCCTAAATTGTTCCTAAGAATGCAGAGCACTTTGCCAGTTTCATTGTTTCTGTTTCTTTGCACATTTTCAATAATTGAATAGAGCTCAAACCATTCATCAAAATTTTAGGTAAGATGGAAATAAATGAATATAGCACAGGTTAGTCTGTGATGGAAGATGTCACTTTAGAGGTCAATTAGATAAGACATCAGACTAGGACTAATGTAGTATTTTCTAGTCTGTTTCTATGAATATAGCAATGTGAGTCATTTTAGATAAAAAAAAATAATTCTCTCTGACATTATACTAGTATTAAGTATTTCTTTCAAAGCTTCTTTGTCCCATCAGCATAAAGCTTTTATCTTAACTCTCAACTGTTATCTCTGACACTCTATGTGACAAAACATGCTACTTTTCTGTTTACTGTATATCAGATACAATAAATCTAAAAAACCAGCTTTTGGGAGACGAAAAATATTGGTCAGGTGTGATATGCAGAAGGTGTTAGCAAAAGGGGATAAAATGAATCAGAGGCTATACAAATGTAACAGCAGAGAAGCTTTTATTATTGTCGACTTCAGCGTGCTGTACAACTCGTTGTTTTTAGGTTTGGGTAACGTAATTCTGCTCAAATTCGAAACATCCTATTCATACACAAACCAATAATTTTATAAGAATGTGTATTTGTATCAAATGTTTCCTTGATAAATTGAAGTTAGATTTGGGGGATGGGGACTTGGAATGTTCTGTTTTCAGTCCTTATACAAGACCATTCTTTTTTAATTTATGCACATATAATACCACAGGAAGAGATGGTATAAATTTGTGGACTGTGGAGAATGAGTGAGCATTTTTGAATCAGGATCTTTAAAAGGGGTGAAATTTGAGTATGATTAAGTTAGGAAAAAGGCTCGCTTACGGCGGAAGTCAGAGACTCTGTATACATTATAGGCATGTCATGGCTTTTAAAAAGTTATGTTAGACTTCTATACAAATTGCAAAGGAATTTGTATAACCCCAAACAAAATTCTGTGTGGCTCTGAATTCTGCAAAAGTACAAAATAAAGTAAAAAGGAGTGAAATAATAATAGTAGTTAGTATTCCAGTCAGGAGTGAGTGTTGCTGTAGGGCAGGCTGCATGGGTGTTTTGTTGGTCACTAATTTTCTTGGAAGGAAATGATCCCATGGCTTATGCTATCCGCGTTTGTGCATATTTGCCCTATAATTGGCATTTATTAAGGGGACTTTTGGTTTGATGGATGACTGTCAGGGTATTGCCTGCTAGCTTTGATGCGGATTGCTTTTGCATGAGGTTTTTTTACATTAACTCATTAGAAACTCTGCTCTGCTTCAACGTTCTCTTTATTTACCTTCTGAAAACGTGATACTTTTCAGCCCGATTTTCAAGGGACTTAGTGTGGTTGTTTTTGTGTACCAGTGTTTTAATTTGGGCAGATGAAAAAGATACATAGCAGAAAAATATTAAATTTTCAACCTGTGAATCTTAAAACTTATAAGTGTTTCAGCTTAATTGCTTATCTTTGGAATGCTAAGCTGCTAGCAAAATGTCTTTGCTTTATAGCATTGACTTCTGTGTTCCTAAATTTTTTTTTTTTTTAGGGGGAAAAAAGGCAAGCAAAATCCAGTCCCATAAAAGCAGCAGGTATAGTAATATTTTCACAGCAGGTCGATATTCAATGAATGTTCAACAAATCCAGGATTGGTGTCTGAGACATATTAGTGGTTTCTTCAAGGCTGGATTGATTTGGTCTGTTCCTGTAATGTATCTGGGACATAGGACTGTTAATTAGATTAATTAGCTATAGTGTGATTTATAAGGCAGTTATAATAAAACTATGGTTACCAATGTATTTAATCTCATTGCCATGTTTTGATTTGACATTTAGAAAAGCATACAAAAGAAGTGGAAGTTGTGCATACTGACCCTGTCACTTTGGATGTTCCTTTAATAAAACATTTTCTCTACAAGTAGCTGTGCAAAGGACAACTACAGCTTGCTGCACTAAGCAATGCTTCTCTGAGCGTGAGGAAATAATTGGAATGTGCAGCAGGTTAAATTCTTCCTCTGGGTTCACACAGCAAGAAGAAAATTTGATGGAAAACTTCCTACTTTTTTACGTTTTCATTGTTTACTGCCTTGATGTTTCAATAAGGCATTGCAGATCTTGTGCTTGCCACCCAAAAAAGAAAAAGGAAGATTTTTTTTGAAAATTCCTGACTTATTTTCCTGTTTTCAGTTGATGCTTGTGTAACACATTTCTTACAAGGCACAGTAAATATAGAATAAAACTAATATTGTGTGCAATTCTATACAGTTTGGATCTGAAGGTTTGAAGCAGACAATCGACAGAGTAACTTTTCTGCAGTGTGAGATATTTATGAAGGATCTGAAATTCATTTGCATTTATCCCAAAATGAAATTATGGATTTACTTGCTTCCAGTCCTGTATATTACTTGTTCATGTTTTTAACTTGCATGAATGGATTCTCTGGAACTATCTGACATGCTGAAGTCCAAACATTTGTTCAGGGGTTTGCAAGCTCACAGCTCTTTGGTTTGTACATTCAGTTGCTGTAATTAGCTGTAGCTGTCTGAAGTCTGGAACTTTTCTGTTAATTACAACTAATCTTGACCTTTTATGTCATGAGGAACTAATTTCTATTTCTGGCAGTAAGACTTCAACGAGTATAATAAAGAATCTATTAACCAAATATAATCCTATTCTTATGAATTTGTAAATTAAAAGGCCTATTAACCTCACTGAACTGGAAAAAAGTTCATTGGCAGTGTTTGGAAAGTTCAGCTCTGTTATTTATTTTTCACATCTTGATGTAGTACCTATAAGATATCAATGCCAGACAAAAATTAAACTAACCAAATATTTTGTTTATTTAATTTTAAAAATTAATTCTGTCTTTTACCCTTGTGTAGCAGAGGGTGGGGAATAGGAAGCAACAGATTTGGCAGAAGAACATTTACTCGTGATTTATGCTTTTGAGTTCAGCCTGAGAGAAGCCCCAAATACAAACCTGAGTGTGAATTATTAATGTTTCTGTTGTTGTGATACCCATATAAGAGAGCAAAAGTTTATAGAAACATCAAATGTAAGCATGGAAAACAATCAGTTGCTTATTCTGAGTAAAATCTGAGTAAAAGAACAAGATTATACTTGTTCTGAGTAAAAGCTGAGCTTTGATTTTTACCAACAAAGAATTTGAGTAACACAAAATCAAAAAGTTGTTGCTATCCAGAGAATTTTGTTTTCACTGAAAGGATGATCAGGTGCTTAATTCTTGAACTCGGCCAGCCCCAAGTAGTTGGTGACAGTAGTGATCAAGCATCCTCTTTCTTACACAGAATGAACAAACAAATGATGGAGACCACGTCATTTGTTCACATACATGGCTTATTTACTACAGAGGCTTGTCTAATAAGAA
The DNA here is from genome assembly GCF_017590135.1 of Pyrgilauda ruficollis. Taxonomy (NCBI): domain Eukaryota; kingdom Metazoa; phylum Chordata; class Aves; order Passeriformes; family Passeridae; genus Pyrgilauda; species Pyrgilauda ruficollis. The sequence continues at coordinate 1,149,148 of NW_024524155.1, read as the reverse complement.
ATGCAGAGGACTGCAAGTTGGACTTTGTCTTATTTTGCTAGTTAAGCTGCTCTTCTGCTCTGTATCTTTTAGCATATGTACAGCCACTTCGGATGGAAAGAAAGAAAGTTTTAGGAGGATAATACCATAGAAAAACTGGTTTGTTTCTACTGCAAAGCATTTTTCAAGGTCGATCACAAAGATCATGGGGTTTTTAAAAGGTATATTCTACAAATTGTCTGGTAGAGAAGTTTCTTATGGTTGACCATTCTACCCTTTAATGAAGTCAAAGTTTTTTCCGAAGCTGAGTTACAACTGTGCTCTATATCTTACTCTTTACCCACCATCTCTTAGCTTCTACTTCTGTCCACACTGTTCTGCTGGATGCAACATTTTCTTCAGCTCCCACCTTTCTCACTCTTCTCTGCATGGACCAATGCAGAGAGAGATTCATGTGGACAGGTGATTAAAAACGGAGTTGTGCTTTTGGCAGTGAGCAGCTGAGGTTGTGATCCAGGAATCTAATGGCAGCTCCAGGTGCCATTCCCCCCGGAAATGCATGGCACAATGAGGCCTCATCATACACTGAAGCATTAACAGTTTTGAGCTGTGCCCATTAGTCTCACTTAAGCTTAGAATCCAATAATTTATGTTCATGAAACCCCAAGTTATCTCCATTCCTTAAACCTTTTGAGTTCTATTCCTGCTTGTGAAAGTCCACACCTTTAGTTTACTTGAGGAACAAGTTGATTAATACTGTCAAAGGAGGGGTGAGTTTTTAAAGGTCAGTACTGACTTGGCAAAGTAGTATGCTGTGTGTTGTCACTTAAACCTGGAGAATCACTAGTGTTCCTGACAATACCTATGGTATAGAAAGTGGAAGATGCCTAAAATGCCTGTTTCAGTTAATGAGCTGTTTTCTCTGCATTAAGAAGTTTTTGTTAAGTATTTTGACACCCTGAAAAAGATAGCAAAGGACATTTTTTTCTTACATGAAAAAAAAGTGATAAATATCACTTGTAGCACCACATCTTAGAGAACCAAAGTCTGTGGATAGGTGGACAATAGAAGATCTTAAAACTTCACACTGGGAGGATGCAGAGAAACAGACTTCATCTTCTTATGTAGCCTATAACACAACAAGCTCTAGATTCTAGTGTGTGTTATTCAGGTGTCTTGGACAGAAAGTATAAAACATTTCTGAGAATCTAAATTTTTTATTTCCTTTTCCGTATCTTCCTTTACAGAGGCCAGAGATTCCCCTGGCAGTCACTTAAGGTAACAGTACTCCAATGGCAGCAACCTTCTAAAATGCTTCTTGAGGATCTGACTGTAAATTGCTGTGGGGGTCTAGGTCTCAAATCACTGTGATCCTATGTCAGGGACTTTCTCTTTAAAATTTTTTGTGTTCAGGTAAATTAGTACCATAGTAATCTGGTAAACCATGCACCAAAAATATGAAACTTACCCACTGGTACATATATATGTGAATAATTCTGCCTAGAACTTTGCACAAGTGTTGCTAAATCATCTAGTGTTTGGCAATAATTAAGTAAATACTTGTAAAATAAAACTGAAAAAACATTTTTTGCCAAGGTGTTTTTAAATATGGTCCAAACATGTCATAGATTTGGTTGAGATTAAAGGAATCCAGTGTAAGTAAACTTTTAAATACTGTGTGAAAAAGAGAATTTGGGGTGCGTATTTGAATTTGTTATAAAATCACTTAGTATACATTAAGTCAGCTTGAGATGGCCAGATCTGAGATGTCTAATTCCACTTCCACTGTAAGGAAATAGGCTGCAATCTCCATTTCTTCATGTACCATGCTGCCACTGGCAAACCCCATGGCTGTTCCACATGTAGATATGAAAAATAATGGTTTTAAAAGGAAAATTATAATTAAAACTGAGACTCTATTGCTATGGAATGAGAAAATAAGCATCAGTGTTGTTTAGCTGTTTACAGTCAGAGCAAACATGCTTTTGTTGGTTTTGGTTTTGTTTTTTTTTTTTTCAAGGACTCTGCAGAAAATCTTTCTGTCTTCACTGGCTTTGCATATCAGGTACACAGAAGCTATGTTTAGGCTAGTAGACCTGGAAGCATTTCCAGCCTTGAGGGTCTGGGCATGTCCAAGGCTTCCATGACCTCATCTTCAATTGCAGCAAAACTCAAGCAACAAACTAAGCCTTCTGCCTCACCCTGCACCCATGTATCCCAACAGTGGGTTGAGACCCAGATTTCCACCAGCTCCTTTCTGCTGTCCCCCCAGGTGCTATTGATTGATGGGAGGGAAACCTGATTATGAGGCCAGATGGGAGCCAGACCATACAATAGTTGATCAGCCTGATCCTGGTGGTCAGGAGGCCAAGGTACACAGTCACATAAAATGCTCTGCATTAGGCACCCAGTTTATTAAGCCAGGTGCAGCCAAAAAGTAACTTATGAGCAGGAGTAGGTTGTCTACCTCTCAGCAAGTAGAGGAGGTTATTTGTGTTGTTGCTGTGTATTAATCAATATGATAGCATGCTTAAAGGCTTTGGATATCACTTCTGTCTAAATCCTCAAGAGCTTTAATTTTACATAGTGAAGGAGAATAAATAAAGTTATATATAATAGTGCATCTTCAAACAAGTCATGGTAAGCCATTAAAAGTGATTAAGATGCATTTGTTACATCTTATTGGCTAGATTAACCCTTTTCCTGTCTATGAGAAAGGATTCACAGGGAAGAAGCCCTTTGCTTGTTGCAGGTTCTAGTCACTCCTGCAAGCCAAGCCATTGAAAAGAACTGCATGTATTGCAAATAGCGCTTACTGCATTTTATTCCTGGCTGGGAGACAGTAGTATAAATAAATAGCTTTATATCTGGTTAAAAATAGTTAGTTACATATGTATATTGGGAAATTATAAAGATGTAGGAATTCAAGTCTTCAGAAGAAGGATAATTTCTCTCAGGTTTCTAATGTGCTTATTCAAAATTTTAATTCTAACTATTATTTGCCGCTGTTAAAAGGCTGCAGAGATGTTCATATAGCTGAATTTTCTTAAGTGAAAAATAGAAAATTCTGTGGGGTAAAAAAAATAATGTGAGCACTTTCAAATTTGAGACCAGACAAAAGAAAAGCTACCCATTTGAAATCTGGAGAACTTTACAATGCTTCAAGTAAGTAAAAGCAGATGTTGCAAAGTTTAGAAAATCAAGACATTATTTTCCTGTTTCCACTGAATATTTCTAAACACGTTATAAATAAGCTTTGAAGTAGTACGAAATACTGTGTTTGTTTTGCTGATAGCATCTTTTCATAAAAAAAAATTATCAGTGCTTGTTTAAGTTATGGGCTAAATGATATCTGTGTGGCTAAACAACTAGCTGTTTGTCTTGCAAATACAACGCTAAACTACTTGCTGTGTCTGAGCCCTTCAAAAGCCTATCTGATTGATCTTCAGAGTTTAATTTTAAACAGATTAAATATTGCCTGTTTACAGAATGCAAAAATTAGAGTAATCTTTTGCAAGTTCTTCAAAAGAATATGATTTTCTTTTGTTGATGTAAGAAGTAGTTTTAAATCAAGAAATTGTTCTAAAACACTTAACTAAGTCAGTGAAACTGTTGTTTTGGGTGTCTGGCTCATTGTTTACTTACAGTAAATGTTCATAGGCTTTAATAAGCAAATAAATCAATCTATATTTGTGATTATAAAGGCGTTCATTTAAGATATTGTGCATTAAATCTCTTATGGGATTCTATTAAGAGGAGACCACTGAACAATGGACTTGCAGAAGATTTGCCACATAGATAAAGTGTTTCCAAGTAGCAATGCCAAGTAGTTCCAATCTTGTGTTTAGGGGATATGTGTATCAAAACAAGATGGGTATTAAAGGGAGGCTTAATTAAATTACTTGCAATTAGAAACCAGTCTTAATTTTAAAACATTCCTACATGACAATATTGTCATTCCTCAGTTAGTGAGTCCCTAGAAGAACAGATGTTGAGAATGACAAAAGAATTAAGCAGTCTTGATATTTGTCACCCTATATTATCACACTTCACACCAAATTAATTCCTATTTTACAGCTCTAAGTTCCTGAGCCTGAGGGGAAGAAGAAGAAATTTTAGATAACTTTCGCAATTCCAGTGCAAGTTTTGTGGTAAGCAGGCAGGTACACAAATTGCATGAAGTACTGATTTTGAGTGGTTGATTATGTGAGAAATACTTTGACTTCAACATCTTTATTAATTTGATTAGACTACAGTGTCAGAAACTGTAATCATATTCCCTTAGAGATTTTTGGATCTGAGATTTGAATATACAGAATGAAATGAAACAGCCTTTGAGAAATTTTCATGCATGTTGATTCCTTTGCATTCCTAGATGATGAGGAGGAAGCATCCATGTGGCATTCCAACATCATTTATACAGATGCAAATAGCATATGCAACACACAAACAAATACCTCTCAGGTTATTTTAGATGGCCATATTTGTGTTAGTTGTTCTGGACTCTCTTAAGAGCCCTTAGGAGTCCTTAGGTGTAACCACGGCTCAGTAAAATACCTGTCACCTGACCTGCTCTAGCAGCCTTTCTGAGGGTAAGTCAAACCGTGCAGAAGAGTGCTTGTTTCTCTGACTGCAAAGTGAGTCTGCTCAGTTGATTCACAGACATCTGTGTTAGTTCAAAGGCACTTCCTTACACGAACCTGCAGTTTAAATAATGTTTCCTCTATGTATTGCCTACTTTTTAAAATTCCTCTGTTTTTTGAGGGCAATACTATATTTTTATCACAGAAAACAGGTAAATGAAGCCATAAGAATGTACAGTGACAGCTCAATGGAGTAATGAAAGAAAATTTTGTTGACTACAACTGTGGAAGTAAAGCTTGGCCTAAAGATGAGACAGAGGTCTCATCTTGTCTGGATTAAGGCTCTGTCTGGACCAAAGCTGTCTCAGACCTAAATCAGTTTGGAGTTTATGTAGTCCTAGTTCTATTAAACAGCTCACACATCACTGACTATTGACTACTATCAGTATTGCTCCATGATGAGGCTGTGTATTACTGCATCAGTGAGAATATAGTGCAGGGAACATCAAGAAAGGGAAAATTTATATTTTCTTTTCTTTCCATTCATGTAATTGTCCCATCAGTATTCTTAGAACTTGTATATGTCTCAAATCTGCATCTCAGGGCAATTGTGTTCTGCATGTAAAGTAAATGCAAACTGCATTTTACTTCCTTGAATTTTTTGTTAATTCAATTATGTACTCTGAAACTGGCTATTCACCAGCCTGCATGCAGCAGCGGGACCAAATCAAAGCATCTCCTGCGCTCCATTACTGATCTATTTCTATATCTGTTGACCTCTGTGGTAAAACAGTCCTAGTGACATTTCAGGTAGGACAAACCATGGGAAGTCACTTTCATTTGCTAGAATTGTAAATTCCTCTGTTCTGTTCATTCCTTATATCTGTAGACTATTTGGCACTATGAACCCTGAATTTGTTTTTTTGGGATTTTTGGGGATTTTTTTTGGTTATTGGTGGCAGTGGTTTGATTGGGGACTTGGGGGGCGGGGGAGGGTAGGTGGCGTTATGACTTTTGGGTGGTTTGTATTTTTTACTGTAGTCTGTAGATGAATGATGAAAATAGTACAAGTTCCCAAGCTGGCTGAGGACTTGAATGTAGCGCAGCTAGTATCACATATGCCAACTTTCAGCCATTAAAAGGTTTTAATTTGGCCTTCTGAGAAACTAAATTTTGGCTTTATAACCATTATGATTAAAAAAGTTTGAGAGGAAAAGAAGAGTGTTCAAAATATTTATGGAAACCACATACTGCTAGGAAAATCTCCATCATTGTATTTAAAATTATTTTTTGAAAGTGGAAAAGTCCTAAAAGTATTTTGTAATTTTTTAATGAATAAATTCTATTAGCATTCTTTGCCTCTTCTTGCATGAATTAGTTCATTACATTATTTACCCTTGTTTTCAGAAAAGAAGCTCAGAATTCACGTACATGAGCCACACATTTTTCTCATTTTTTAAAGAGTCCATTTCTCACCTTTATTCTTCTAAAAGAAATGTGAATCCATGGTTATCAATGCTTTACAGGATATAGTATTGTTATATAGTTATTGCACAATAGTTCATTTTAATAAGGTTCCTAAAATATTTGGGACTAAGAGCATTGTTGCTGTATTCAGGAGATAGACTTCTTGAAGTGGAGGGGTCACTGTAATCAGCCCAGATTCTGTACTCTTTGCTTGCAGAAGCAGGGCACAGTAGAAAATATTACTTTTTTTAGTACACTATAGTAGATGTCTACAGTAGCATGTATGTATCAGATATATTAATATTTGCACAGAAGATGTAATAAGCAAAGATGTTACATATAACACATACAGGTTCATAGAGAACATACAGAATTTCTTTTTGGCATAATGTTTCTTCACACTGCACCACGTCTTTCAGCAGTTCACAACATAAAACAACGTGGTGCATTCATTTTTCTCTGCAACTAGACCTGCTGCTCACCACTTTCCCTGAAAGCATTTACCTGTCATTCTGGACTGTTCTGGCATTACCCTTCCATGTATCATATTACTTTCAGCTCTTGCCTTGAAGCACGTCTCTGAAAAGCTTCCCTTACAGAAGGCTCTGCAATGACTTTTGGAATGCAAAGGGCTCTGCTAGAAGTGTGAACTACATGTAGACATTGTGATGCATTTTCCATTACCAAAAATCAGGTCTTCACTAAATAATAGGGTGAATTAATTAAGAATATGTAGTAATTAACCATGTTCTTTCTTCTTAACAGGAAAAGATTAATTACTGCTCCTGGCTTAGAACATCACTGCTTTCTGTATTTTTTCATCTAATGTTTCCTATATTTCTTTGGGACGTATTTTATGTTTTTCAAGCTTGAATATTATATTGATGTGTCCTGTCTTGCCATAAGTTTACAAACTGTTTCTTGATGTGAAAGAAAGGGATTTTGTTTGTTGTAGTGACAGTATGCTGTTTTGGCACACTGTGTTTAGGCTGCTAGAAGAGTATTATTTAAGGAGGATGGAAAGTGGAAATTTTGAGACATGCAAGCCTTAATGGACAACAGGACAAGCAAAGTGATAGACATGTGAGGAGGAAGATGTGTCAAAAATAAGAGTTTGTTTTGAAGTCTGGGGCTTACTTCTTTCTCAAAAAAAGGCAAATATAATTAAATTTGGGTACATTGCAGTGATCAGTGAAGGAAATGGACATAAGTCACAGCTGGACTGTTAACAGGGCTTTTTTTTTTTTTTTTTTGTTTATTGAAGAGAATGTGTTTTTTGAACACTTGCATGGGTGGTGTTCAACTACTTTCCTGGGCATCCTGTTCCCCCTTTGGCCACCCTTTCAGTGAAAAAAAAATCCTAATATTTAATCTAAACCTTGGTGCAACTTGAGGATATTTCTTCTTTTCCTCATGCTTGTTACTTGGGAGACCATCCTCCCTCCCCCTATGCCCAGCTACACCCTCCTTTCTGGTAGCTGTAGAGAGTGATAAGGTCTCCCCTGAGCCTCCTTTTCTCCAAGGTGAACAACCCCAGCTTCCTCAGCCATTCCTCATCAGACTTGTGCTCCAGACCCTTCATCAGCTTCATTGGCCTTCTCTGGACATGCTCCAAATGTCCTTCTTGCAGTGAGGAGCCCAAAATTGAACACAGGATTTGATGTGGGATCTCATTTCAGTACAAGGGTAAATTCATAATCTTGAGCTGTGAATGAAACATTACAGAGAACCCAGGAGTGCACACTGTCATCTAGGTAGGTTATCTGTGTTAAAAAAAAACCACCTCAAACTAGTGCACTAGAATGGTCCCTGGGTTTGCCCCAGTCTGCTTGGCAGGTTTAAGGGAAGGTTGTTTTTTTCACTCTGAGTGGTACATGGAAGAAACAAAAAAATTCTTAGGAAGTTCAATAACAAACTTTTACTGGAAAACTTTAGAACATTAAGGTATAATAAGGTACTTGGTAAATTTTGAAACAACATCCAGACAAAATAAGGCACTTCACAAACTTTAACTTAACAAGCTTTCATCCATCCAGACAAAGGAAGGCACATAGAAAATTTGAACTTAGCCAACTTTGACCTGTCCAGATACAGCAAGGCACTTACTAAAGAAGCATTGACTGAAATTTTTCAGTCTGCTTTGCAATACATTTTGAGAAGAAGTTAGGAGAAGAAAGAGAGAAAGAGAAAAAAAATGGATAAGAGTAGAAAGATATTTCCACTCATGGATTCAGCAACAAGACTGAATTGGTGCAATTTTGATGTCCGTTGGGTGATGGTCACAGTCTAGATCCATCAGGGGTGGGGGAAGCCCACAAAACACAAAGTTTAGTGGATTAATACATGCTTTGGATAGGTGTAAGCAGCCTGGTAGCTCCCATGGGAGTGAGTTTTACCTTGTCTGAAGCAATACCCTGTGGATCTGTTGTGACACAGTGGATCATGTGCAGTCCTCTGGTGGAAGGCCCCAGAAATGGGTCTGGGAGTGCATCAGGGGTCTTTGGTGGTTTATGACGCCTTTTAAGACATGACAGCTGCCTTGAGTAGTGGAGCCAGTTACGCCCCTTCAGAAGGTATGAACACCTTCAAGCCTACTTGTGAATGTCCCAGTACTTCTGTGGAGGGAGGCTTACACCTGAGCCACTTGTGTAAGGGAGGACATTGATATGATTAAAAATGCACTATCCTACCTCACAGGATCTGCTTCTTTTTGGCCTCTTCCCTTACCTGGCTTAAGCCCCACCTTTCTGCTAAATAAAGATTGATTTGTTGTTACCATCCTCTGGTGCTCACCCCCTCTGCACCTGGGCTGTAACCCTGCACATTGTCAGCAAAGCACTCGCTGCTTTTGCAAGTGGCAAATTGTTTGAGGCATTAACCAGTAACATTTCAGTCTCTCACAGTCCCCAAGATAGGAAGCTCTTCAACACAATAACAATTTCAATGCTTCCATGATTATGTACATTTTTCTTTCCACCTGCATTTTGGTGGCTTTGCATACTCACTCCAGACTTCTGTTTCCTCACAACAGTTAAATTTATCACTGTTCTTGAAATTAGTTTTTTTCAAATTGATGAATGTACAGCTCCATCATAAAATGGAGCCAGGAGCACTCTGTCACTTATGGCATCTACTTTAAATCCTGGCCTGGTTGTAATAGCTGCTACCACCACAGCTGGTGGTGTGAAAAAAACTCTTACCTTCAATATGTTTTTCTACTTATTTATCTTCTTCACCTGCTTGATTACTAAACATTATATGCAGCCTAGCAAAACTATTATGAACATTTTGCAATGAACATAGTCAGTTTATAATGCTATTTAAGAAAACCTAGTTTTACTATAGTAGAAAACTTTAAATTCCAGCTTTCCTCCCTTCAAATTTGAAGTGACAAAAAATAATCTCTAAAAGCAGGTGAAGTCGGTCATTAAATGTGAGACACTTCTGGCAGCTGGGGGTAACTGATTCTAAACCCAAAGAACCCTTGGTTGAGGATGCACTTGTGGTACTTCCCAGCTGTTCATATTAGCTGGACTTTAACCAGTCTCTTCTGCTGAATGGGGCTAGAAAGAGAGGGGGGAGAATTTTGTGAAGCCCACCTCTTTACCAGGGCTCCTCCTAAATGTACATGTGTGCTGCATGGTGCTGACAGGCTCTTCATCCATGGAAGGGAAACTTCCAGTCCTGACTACGTTGGCGCATAGAGGCCATAGCATTTCATCACAACTAAAAGAGCACCATACGGGTTTATTTCTATAAATAGGGGGTGTCAAATGGTGTTAGGGCTGTAACATTGTAGACTAATTAGGGTTTTTGAGGAAGAGACAGACTTCAGCACTTCTTAGACAGTTCTAATACATTTAATTTAATTTGTTCAATTTTCCTACAAGCCATTTTATATGGGGCCCCATATTTCTGGCTATGAATTGTGTGAGGGAACTGATACTTGAATCCATATATATACGCACACAGGTTGATCTATCTATCTGTTTTGCTTGCTATATATGATATAGAAAAGAGGACCAAACAACTACACCGGTCATATAGAAGATAACAATGTTATGTATGTTTTGTTTTGTTGCTGCAGTGAAATTACACTGATGCACAAATAAACCCAGTGTTCTCAGGTAGTTAATTTGATGACCAAGCATTGAGTCTCCTAATTTTATTCAGCTTTCCAGCTTTTTGTCTGGGGACATTCAGCGTATTAAAGATATATGCAATTCCATTGAGGTTTTCTGGTTATTTTGTGAGGCCAAAAAAAGGATAAATTTCTGGTTGTTTGTTGAATAGATACACAGTATTTTGTACTAAAGATATGAGATGACTTTTTGCATGAAGATATTTCTTTGCTGTCGTATTGGGGATGACAAAGGAGAATATAACTGAGATAATGACAAATCATTCAACAGGGTAGGATAGTGTTTTCCAATCAGAAGTGGTAGAAAGCTTTACCTAAAAAAACTGTGATGTAAGAACTGAGAACCTGGGAAGAGTCATAGAATCATATCTGAACTATTTGACCAGACAAATGAGTCATGACTCATGCTTAGTCTGAGAATTGACATTTGCCTACTTTAGTTTGCCAGGTATTGAGGACACATTTTTTTTGGGCGCGAGGATAAAGGGGGAAGGGGAGGATGAGGGGTAAGAGGTGCGTGTGGCTGTGTTCACTTGGGGTTTTTTTTTTTTTGTGGTTTGTGGTTTTGGGCGTTTTATTTAGTAGAATTCCTGCCCATATCCTTTCTACAAATGCTGTAGATTTTTTGTAAAATCTAGGATTTCTTGGACCATTTATTTGTACCACATCTCTGTGTTGCTATGCATTTTCTCTTTAACTACACTGGCTAAGGGAACAATGTTCATTCTTAGTTGCCAAAGCTTTTATATATGCCACATGTGCAGTGGTGATACCAATATGACAAACTGCAGATTCATCTGATAAATTGTATTTACTTCCACCTTTGACCACCTCACCTGCTTTCTGCCACTAATCTATCTCCACTGGGATTTCTTCCACATTCCAAACCTTGGAGCAGCTTCAAACATCTGCTAATTTAAAACTGAAAAAAAAAAAAAAAAAAGAGGAAGAAACAAAACAAAACAAAAAAAGAAATCAACCTGCCAAAGAAAAATTTCCTGCCTTTCTACTGGCCAATGAATTACTCTCTGCCTTTCAAAATACAATGGTCTATGTTAAAAAACCCCTGGACAACAGTCAGCTGTACCCCTGGCAAAGTTTAGTACTCTATAAACCTTCATATTTTGGACACTTTTGCCTTCAGTAAGATATTCAATTTTAGACCTGGATAGTTTTATTTATAAAATTCTGTTGGAAGGCAGTGAATTTCAGTTCACTTGTGCAAATTTAGCCTGTGTGCCTGCTGACGTTAGTAGGATTAGTGTTGGGCTGCTGTGAACGTGAAAAGCAGTTGCGTATGCCTTTGCTGGATGGTCTGGCCTATGTTTACTTTGTGTTGAAATTATATTGGTCTCCATTATTATTAATTTTGTATAAAGGTTTTATGACTATTCAGCCTGTGAAAGACTAAAATTTAATTTTAGCAGGACACTGTATTGGCAGTGCTCATATTTAAGTTCTGATGGCTCTATATTGTTAATTGTAGACCTGTATTTAAACTTGACATTAGACCTTTGTTTCAAAAGTACCCTCTGAAACAAGATGTTAGTTGGCTTTTGAACAACTTTCTCTGCCTAAGTCACAGGCCATTTAGTCTCTGTTAATGGCAGATTGTGGTCTTAAGGGGAACATGAAACAAGTGGCTTCACAAAGCAGTTTGATATTTGAAGCTGCATTTAAAAACAGATTTTATGAACTGCTTGGTTAATGCTACTGAGGAGAACAGCTAAACACGAGAGTTCTAATATGGAAAAATTAGAGCACCAGTAAATATGTGGAATGGTTTGGGATAGCTGCCCGACATCTGTGGTATGAAGAGCTGGCCAGGAAATAAGCTGCAACAGGCTGTGCTTTGCAGTCTGCTGTTTTCTTGGCTCCATTATCTTATTCAACAATAAAAATTAATGTGCAATATAACGTTAGATAGTCACCATTATTGTGAAAATATGATCACATGTGGAAGTATTTCATAACCATTTGCAAACATCTCTTTGCTTTTAAAAGCATACTTATGCACTGGCTTACAGTATTTATTGTTGTCTAATAGGGAGTGTATTTTTAAATAATTACCTTCCCAAAACTGTTGACCCCACCTCTTCAAAGAGACCATTTGAAGAGGTCACCATTTTTGTGATGCACCCAAAATGAGCAAAATACCTTGGTGTCCTGTATAAAGCTGTTCAACAGGCCCCTTGCCAGCTGAGTACATTCTTTTTAAAATTGTTGCAGATACTGGGACATAGAGAAGTAAACAAATATTAACCACTTTAGTTAATGGTAGAAATGCTCAACACTTATTTGCCGAATAGTCACTAGAGGGAAAACACATTTTTTCCACAATAAAATACAGTTATTGTGAAAAATTCCAGACCAATAAAATTAAAAGCTGATGTGTTCTAATTGATTTGTGAGAGTACAGTGAGAAACCGTAGAAATTACTTACCAGTGCTGCTAAATACATCTAAAATTCATATTGGAGACTGCCAATAAATACCAGCAAAGTTTTTGAAATAAATGCCAGTTTTTGAAAGGGGTATTTAAATTATACTTTTAGAATTGGTTTCCATGTATGTAAATATAAACACTGTTGTGAAAAGAACAAAACTCATCAATAAGAATTTTGTAAATCAAATTTTTTCATTGTTTGTGATATAGTTGTACAAACCTTCTGTGTCATTTAAAACTTGTTTCAGTGTAAAAAATTTTGCTTAAAATGAATAGTCTTGCACAGGTGAATGTGACAAACACTGTGATTAATAAATCATTTAATATCTCTTCCCTTAGAAAGAAGAGGAGGAGAATATGCAGGGAGGATTGGGAAAAAAGGAGAAAAAAAGATATTAACTAATATGCAGAGGAAGCACAAAATGAGGATCTTTTTTTTTGTTTTCCTTTCCTTTCACTTCTGCTGTTATAAGGTCACATGGGATTTAAATATATTTTCAATCTATTTTCGCCAAGGATCAAGTTTTCCTAATGGTAACATGAGGGAGTAATTGGCATATGTAAGGTATCTTATATTTCATTCTGTGATTATGAAAACATGTATTTATCTTCTCAGTATTTGTCAATGTGTTCTGTGTTTCTCTGAAACTGTTCTCTAATCCTTGCTCTGTTTCTTTCATTAAGTAAAAAAACATCTGGAAAGGCAGCAAGGAAAAGGTGTTCTGAATAATTTTAAATAGTTAGGTAAGTTTTATACATATATATATATATATGCTAACATATATATCTATAAAATATAGGCATATATACACATATATACTCTCATCCCAATGTTAAACATAAAACCAGCACACTACATCATACAGAGATGTGGAACTTTATAGCAGTGCAAGAATGGAATTTTTTAGTGTTTTGTTTCTCTATTTAGTGTAGCTTTTGGAACCACAACAGAAACTTCTGAAGCAACTTTCTAGAGATCAGTTGCTGGGATGTATTTTATTTCTTTAGACTTAATGTATTTCTGCTGTTCTTGGAAATCAGGGGAAACACTTAGCTGTTTACTTAATCATGCTTTTAACCAGCAGAAGCAAGGAAATTTCACATTCTGCACTCTGCTGTCAGCTTTAAAAACACTATTATAGGGTATCAGATTCACATCTGTGTTTCCATGGCAAATAAGGGTTACCAGTAGTGTAATATTAAAGGAAAAACAATGCCATCAAAACTATTTTGAGAAGAAGCAACTTTTAGAATTGATGTTGCTGCAAATAGATTTCCTACTTCCTGTTTCTTTAGTCATTGTGTGTGGAAGTAATTTCAGTCATTGGATAGAAGAATTCCTAAAATCTGAGCTATCTTTTCCCAGCTCATTTAATGGAAGTAGTCTATAGCTTATTGACCAGTTCATCCATCTTGATTCCACGTAATGTTTTTGAGAATGTTACTCAGTGCATCATCATCAGCATCATCATGTCTGGGACATGCACATGTTTATCACTGTGTGATCTGTCTAATTTGGATCATTTGCCTGTCAGCATTATTCCGCACAGGGCTTGCCCTGCACTCTCTGTGAAAGGCTTGGCACAGTTGTAGCTCTACCTGTGTGATAAGTGTGTGCGCGCTCTTAGCAACCTTCCTGGAGAGATTAAAGAAACTACAGCTCCGTTCAGCTGCACCTTGATGTTAAATGATACCAAAAAATGTAGGCCATGGGGAACTGTATTCTATTGTGGATTTACTTGTGGATTTTTGGTGTATTTCTATTTTGTTTTCTGTTTCTTCTGTGAGAAATGGCTTTCTGAACAGAGAGCTACCATTCCCCCAACTCCTCAGCCTGGACATCTCCCCATCCCCCCCCCCCCCCCAACAAAAAAAAAAAAGGAAAATAACGGAGTGAAAATGCAAACATGAAGTAGGAAAAAAGGGAATATAAATTGAAGGGGAAGAAAATCTGATTTCTTTGAATTTTTTATTCATTTTTGACTGAAATTAGAGTTACATTTACTAAAATTGCATTCAGTTGTCACTTCCTAAATTGCACTTCTTTTCAAATTCTGTCAATGTCTCCTGGAACAGAAAGTTGAGAAATATTTTGCTGATAAATTTTGATTTAAACTGTTGGGATACAGTCAATTTTAGAATACTATTGCCAAAACATGTGTAACCCTTCATTTAATTAGTTATAATATCTTGTAAAAATAATATACTTTTTGCTGCTTGCTTACTAGGTTGTTACTATCTTTCTCAAGCAGTAAATGCTGGAGAATCTGACTTTTTTTTTCTGCTTTGATCTCAAAGTTTAAATGCCATAGTGCTAGGGTTAGAAATACTATGCAAAAGTCTTTACACGAATCCCATGTTTCATTACATGGAAACACAATATTCTGATTGCAGATTTTGGAGAAGCTTGGCTTTGCACGTATAAATTCAGGGCCATAACTGCAGAGTCCTCCTTTATTAAGTCTGTTAATAAATATTTATGCATTTTAGCTTCATTTCACAGCGCAATGATTACTTTGCATTGAATTTCAATAGGGACTCAGGTAAAAAAAAGATCAAAATTATTTATTTTATTTAACATCTTGCGGCTTTGGAAGAAGAGAATGGGGATGTTTTGACAATAAAATGTGTGACATTTCCTGTTGGTTGAAATTTTGGTTACTTACTAAGGTAATATTTAATGTTATCATTGGCAAGGCAAACTACTATAGGAAAATATCAGTGCGAATTTTACTAGTGAGATGGGAGTACAGGCCATAAAAATTCTCAGTTTCCCTTTTAAAAACTTAATCCATTTGTCCAACAGGAATGAATACAGAAGGACTAGAGGTTTTGAACTTCCCTCACATCTGGGTATAGCAGTGTATTTTGACTCCAAGCACAATAAAACAATCGTACTTGCTGGTGGTATATGACATAATGACCCAAATATGTTTTTAAAAAATCATTTATTGCTGTACATAAACAGCTAAGTTAGCACAAGGGATGATAAAATAACACTGGTAATTCTTCCTTTAGCTGGGAACCATTGGTGGCCCATTAGGATTCCAGATGTAGCCATGTGTGCTTTTCCATTTGTTTTCCAATGTCTAGTGCTTGGGCCCTTGGTACCTTGGCTGTGGTTGTCAAGCGTGTTGGCTTTTCAGCTTGAGGTCTTCCTGGAGAAACACACTGGCCTACCTAATAGCTATAAAGCAGCTTATTGTCTTGGGCCTAGTTTGTTGGGACTAGCTGGAGTGAGGGCAGCTTCCTGTCAAAGGTCAAACACCAGCTTGACCGAGTTTTCTATGGTAAACACTAGTAACTGGACCTCAAAATCTAGATGTTAAAATATAAAGAGCAAGATGTTTTAAAACATTGTTTAGAAGAGAGCAATCTGTTACAATTAATATCTATTGAGACTACATTGGATTACATTCTAGTATTAATATGTGGAAAATATTTTCTAATTTCTTTTGCAGTCAATTAGTTAAAGGACTTTAAATGGAATAATGAAAGAGGAAAAAATCACTAGAGGAAGTAGCAATTATAAGCTCTTTGCCTAAAAGGTAAAATAAAACATTTACTTTTTTTTTTTTTCAATAAGTTGGGATTCACAGCTGTCTTCAGATATAGATAGTCTTGTGATGTTGATTTAAGAAAAAAAAAAATTACCACATCAAACTTACAATAGGAAAAGGCATGGTAAGAGTAGAGCTGCTCTTAAATTAGTGTTGGTAGTTGTTTGTATAGATCCAGGCTGTCAAAATGGTTGACTTGCTTAGTCCAGCTGAGTTTTCTGGGACTATTTATATGAGTAGCTCTCATCTAGAAACAATTGTTTGTCAGTCTGCCCTTACCTGATTTCAGTGAGACTATTTGAATGAGCATTATTCACTGTTATTACAGCCTACAGTAAGGTGAATGACTCTGTTGAAATTGAAGTTTAGTGGTCATGTAAAAACTTACATTGTGAAAAATGTTGATTTAAAAAAAAAAAAAAATTCTGAGCTTTATTATGTATGTGTGTTTTTGAACAGAACTGAGTCCAAAACAGGACAGCATGAATATTCCTGAACTGTTTGTGAATATATATGTGTGTTATATCCTTGTTTTCATTGGTGTTTTCATCTGTATTTTATATAGTCATCTGCCAGTATAAAACAAATTGATCTGATTTTTTTTTTTTTGAGGTTGAAGAACATCATAGAACTCTAAGGTACTTTGTATCAACTGTACTAACTGTGCTTACCTGGCATTAAGAATATTTTGATTTTCTGAGCTTCAAATCCAAGGATTTTAAATGCCCATGGGGGAATTTCTGAAATGTGAACAGTTTTATATGTAAGCTAGGCTTAGATTTTCCATTGCAATTAAATCAAACCACCTACATCCATAATAAATGTAGGTGTCTAGCCCCACTAGTAAGTAGAGTAACACTAAACCAAAATTCATTATTCAAGATGCAAAGCACAGAATCATTACCAGAAATCAGGTGGATCCATGTGTCTGAGGAAATGCTATTGGCAACCTATTTATTTCCTGCTTATGTTATTTTTAAAGCCAAACAGTGGAATATTGTTCTTCTGGTGAGAAACTGATATGAGTAGTCCAGATTAAGTCATGAGGACTAGTTGTGTGCCTAATGCCTTTTGGAGATCAGTTTGAGAGGGTTCAGACCCAAATTAGCCACAGCCTAATTCTCTAAATATGAAGCTGTGGGCTAGATGGGATGAGAACCCACCCGTCCCCTGCTAAAGCTTCTTATGCAGCAAAGACTGCAGAATTTCTGAGGTCACAGCGAGAAGGTGGTTGCTGGTGTGTTTTTGGGACCATCGCATGCAACGGGAAGTGTAATTTTTTGGTGTTTTTTCCCTCTCTTGCTATCACAGCTATTCTCAGAACAGAAAATAGCCTTGCTGACTTTTCAAAAAATATGTGAATTAGTACTTAAAAATTAAAATTGAACTGAAAATGCATGGGTTGGAGGGAACATGGGTGGAGGGAAAAGAGGGTGTAGAGAAAGAACAGCAAAGTAGAAAGCCCAAGAGGATGAGACTAGCCTCATCTTGTGGCACAGCGATGCTACCAATCAAGAGCAGTTACCAAGTGTTAAGTTCTTTTGAGCAGAACTGGCTGAAGTTCCTGTGTTTATAGATCATCAGGATCTCTACTTCCCTGAACTCTATATATTTTAATTAATTATCAGGTTGTTTAATTCTGTACCCATATACCATGTTTATATTCCAAGTTCTATGTCAAAAGCGTGTTAGCTTTCAAATGGCAAGACTACCAGAAGTTTATGATGTCACTTAGGAGCACAGAGAATTCAAAGTACAGTGAGAAGTACCTACTTGGGTATATAATGGTAACAAGGTTTGTGAGCATGTGTGGCTCTTTATTTGTACCATTAGATTCCTGTAGTCATGTGTATCGTGTGCTTTTTTAAAGTGCATGTTTTTATTTTTATCTGCTTGGAAAATACTAAGAATAAAATTGTAATCAATATGGAAATCTACATAAAGAAATTCTTCTGTCTTATGTAATACTGTGAGCTGTGATGCAGTCTAGCTCATTCCACAGCTGAATCACTGTAATAGTTCCTTTAGTCACTTCTGCTCTAGCATTATGTTGCTAGACACTTTTAGAAGAGAACAATTTCTTTGCTGTGTAAAAGACTGGAAATTCGTTAAATCCCAACCCTTTGGTTTTTTTTAATTAGAGGTCACGTAGCTATCAGTAGAATGTTATTTTAGAAGCCATTGAGACTGCTGGGTCAGCAGATGTCTTTGAGGTAAGCAAGTCCTTGTCAAGGTAGGCTAATGACATCTGCCTGGTTAATGGCTTCTGCTCTCTCTATTACATGCATTGTAATATCCAGTCTACAGATTCAAGTGTCACATTTTGAACTGCTTCTCATAGGATACAAAGACATTAAATCATTTAGGATATCCAAGGTTAAGGAAAGCATTTGTTTTCTTTTTTTGGCATTTGCACTCCTTCGCCATCGAAGATAAACACAACAAGCCGGCAGTACTTTGAGGATTCACATCACCCTTGACCTGTTCTGGGCTTAGTTGGAGCCAGCTGCTGTACAGCTGGGCAGTGACTTGCAGTGTGTGTAAGGACACTTGCATACTGTCACTGCTGATAGCATACTGAGATACTGACTGCAGTGTTAAGATGTTTTAGTAAATTAGCCCAAGATTATACTCTTTTTTGAATTGTTTTCTGTAGACGTCAGAGATTGAGAAGAGGTCTTTCTAACTCTGACTGGTGAGAAGTTTTAAAGAGCTCACCTCTTCTCTGGACTGTATTGCAAAAATAAGCTTTGGAAACATTATAGTGCTGAACACTGTTCCAGATATGCTGTAAAGAGGGGGGAGCTCCATAGTGTGAATAACAAAATGGCAAAGAAATAAAATATTTGATTTTGTTAGTTGTTATAGATGGTTATCTATTTTTATCATGTCTGTCTTTAGTATAGCATAAGAAATAAGTTTGCAATGCATACAAAATATTAACCAGTAGAATTCACATATTGCTGAATCTTGTAGTCACTATTTAAGAATTTGTCATTTGAAATTTCAGAGTACATATTGTAAGACTAATTGCATTCTGACTGCAGAAAGGCAGATGCTGATGGGCACAGAAGGAGCTTTTGGAACATTAAGCTTAAAGATTTGCCTTCAGGGTTAGCTGTCTCCTGAACAGAACTCCTTGGAAATGTGTGCAATAAGTTGTCCCATGTCTTATTTTAGAAGCTTGTAATCCTCTGCTAATTGTTTTATATTTTTCTTGGAAATCAATATGTTTAATTAAATCAACATTATTGAATTTAAATGCCAGTGAAAGACTTCTGTCACTTATATTCAGAGTAAGCCAAACTCAGTCTGCTTAATGACAAGGCGACCTATTTTGATCCTATTCCATCTGCATCCTCTTCTTAAGAGCATATTTGTGACACATTTCTATGAAGTGGAGTGCCGGAGGGAGACTGTGTATTAAGTAATAATTGATAATTAGCTTTAGTTATGACAGCACTTGGTGTCATTCAAGGATCCAGAGTGTGTTTAAGCATAAGATGATACATAAAATGGTAGGTAATGACAGTTTGCATCAAATTCTGGTGCTAAAAAATGACTTGTAGGTGCCCAAAGATTTCTTTGGGGATGCCCTTTTTTTTCTAGTAAAGCCAAACTGCTAAAGTTGGATGGGTTTGGACTGCATTCAAATGAGAACCAGCTAGAAAAATTCTTCTGAGGGGTGCCTAAAAGTGTGTGGGGAAAACCTCTGAAGCAGTCAAAGTCAATAGACCTCATTTTTAGGTGATTTACTTCCCCTCCTTCTGTAAGGGGCAAGGCTGGGGCTCTCTGTGTTTCAGCTGGTAGTTAGCATGTGAAGTTGTCTCCGATGTTACTGTAAGTGTAAAGGATCTTGAGATCAGCAGATAAATTGGAATTATTGTGTCCTTCCATTTCTTTCTCTTTCATTTCTTCTCTTACAGGACCCTTAATTCGAAACAATGGGAACTTCATTTGCTTCCAGTTGGTTTCTTCAGCAATGCTGCTGGGGGGTCTTTGACTGGGTGTAAGTCTTGATCCTTCCCATAGCCAAAGTGCCTTTATTGGCTTATATTGTATGATTATTTAAACAATGTCAGTATGGAAATTGCTCCTTGGCAAAGAATATGCAGAAGGGATTTCAGATTCAAGTCTGTCTGTTTTGTGTTATGTGTGAAGAAAGACTTGCATAGACCCCACTCTTTTTTAAAATGAATGAACACTCACTTTACTACTAGTCTTTCTTGAGTTTGTCCAATCTTTTTGGAAAAAAAAAAATTAGCACAATTTTTAGTATTTTCAAAAGGTAGTTTCTGTGGCATATACTCAGTAATTTTCACAATTTTAGAGTATATATAGGCATGCTTTGTTTTGGCAGATGTTTAATTTGTGTGTATCTCAACTGAGAAAATAGGAAACCAAAAGAAGAGTATGGTGTTTTGGGTAAAGTAAGATTGTTCTTGAAGTGTCTGTTTGCAATTAATCTTATGATAATTTACTCTCTAAATGAAATTATTTCTCTAATAATACTCTGAACTGAGTTCACTGTTTACTTGGAGCTGACCTTAAATTACCTGAATCATCTTTGTTTAAGACTCCTAGTTGTCTTGAAAGAAACATTCAGAAAGAATGAGCCCTTGGATTTATAATAATTTTCAGATTGTGTTATTGTTTATTAAAATATTTTTGTCTTAGAGTTGAATATTCAGTCTAGCAATGTACAGTAATTGCTACTGACTGAGAAATTGCAGTCTGTGTCTGAGGGAGAGCCAATTTTGTTGTTGAATTTCCAGAGCAGAAATTCTGTGAAGCTATGAACAGAACACACAGGGTTTTCCTTCATTTTCTAGACATTTTAATTGGCTGGAGATTCACTTTTATACTTCCATGGACTTGTACATTGTTTGATGTCCAGCAGGCAGATCAATGATACCATAGTAATTACATTATTAACATAGATAATTGTTTCATGTTTTTTTAGGTAATAAAGGCATCTAATAACGTAGATAAAAGCAACTAATAAAACCGTAGTGTAGTTTGGATTTAAGAGGGGATCAAGCACTAGTTGAGTGAACTCAGTTTCCATTAAACAAATGTCTACTATGCTTTCTTAAACAAGATTTTAACCTTTGAAAAATTAAATTTGGTGGCTTTGTAGCTTGTGCTGCTATTGGTATGAAGAGACCTTAAAAGAAAGTTTATTCTTTCAAGAATGTAAACAATTTTTCTATCTGCTAATATAGACTATAGAAGTCCAGGGAGTGGACTATTTAGCAAAGTTGCTTTATCACTGACTCCAAGTTTATAAAGTTGTTTTTCAGTGGATTTACATGAAAACATAGTTGGAGTGACTAAAGGTGATATATCATTTGTTTGGCATTAGATATTCTAGTTTATTTTAATAAAATTTTGTGTAATTGTGCATGAGAAGAATGAATAAATGGGCATTCACATGGTTTATAGGTAAGTTTTTAGAAGGTTACATTTCCGGCTTATTTTTATACAGTGGAATTTTTGATGCTACAGTAAATTAAGAAGTTGGATGCTTTTCCTATGATATCCTATTTCACTAATACAGAGTAACCTTGAGCCACAGTAGGGCAATAATTACCAAACTTAAATCAGAGACACACTCAGCCAAACAGCTGTTTTCAGTTTGTTAGGAGATCCATTTGATTTACTCTCTTGGTCAACGTTCATTAGTTTATAAGACAAAATTTCACTGGAGATTTTAACCCTGAATTCCCAATCTTGTTTGTTGCCTGCTGTAAAATTGCGTGGTTTAAATGTCATGGCCACTCAACATGTTGGGGAGCTACTGTTGTGTTTTACATAGATCCCAGTTTTCTTGACAAGTGGTTTCAAATACTAAAGGGTGCATGTAGAATTCAGTCCCAGGTAGAATTCAGCCCCAGACATATTTCTGGACGACCTTTCTGTTCTGTGAGGAAAGAGGGGGAAAAGTATTGTGTAATGCCACTGTCCTCCACTTTGGTGGTTTGTCAGCTAACATGGTTGATCACATAATTGTGGTATTTGGCAGACAAATTGTTTGTAACGCAAATTGTCACTGGTTTTGTACATTTTACAAGGTCATCACATCTCTGCTATCTCACCCTGAAGTTTCATATATTTCCCAGGTTTTGTTGTGAAGTTTGAAACCTAATGCTGGCCCCTATCAGCAGTTCTAGCAGTGAACTCAACTGGTCTTAACCATGTCTCTATTTCAACAACTGTCATTGTTTTTTACAGGGCTACTACAGCAGCAACATCAGTCATAATATGGTGATTGTCACAAGCTATCTTAATGGCGTTAGAGGTTACTTAAAGGAGAATGCAGGCTTAAAATGTTGCGTTTTTTTTCCTGTATTGCAGAAGTTTTCTTGTAGTCATTCTAGTATTGCTGGCTCTCTGGATTTTTTATTTTTCTGTTACATGTGATGAACATGTTTGTAAATTTTGAAAAATGACTGAATTTGTACATGAAAGTGAAAGGGCTGGTAAAATAAAGACTTTTCTGATGCATTTATTTTCAGCATCAGTTCTGTTATTGCAGTATGTTTTCATTCACAGTAGTCCAAAAAACAGGCATGGGAACAGGAAATTGTTAAATGTATCTCATGTCATTAAAAGTAGTTTAAAACTTGTCTTTGTATTAAATTGTTGATTTTTTTTAAAACTTCACTAGTAGCATTTTTTGCCCTTTCTGTTTTATGATTTTGCATTTAGAAAAGATAGTCCTATACCTCATTACTCAAGTTCCTCATTGAGCACACTCAGCAATTTTGTGTTTGCCCCTTATTGTCCTACAAGTCAACACCTCTAAAAAAATGGGACTACAAAAGTTGCACTTTGTGTGGTGCATGCTTATCAGTTGTGGAACAAAAAAGAAAAATAATATAATTTTTTTGCATACTGTAGTTTTTTGCATGGCCTTTTTCATCGTCAGATCACTTTACAATAAATAATTGCATATTATCCTGCTCATAGCAAGCAGAATTTTAATTTCACTGCCTACACATCACATGAAAATATTAGTTTGGGTGCTCAAGGTTATCAAGGTATCTGCATCATAACTTCAATCAATGTAAGTTAGTTGTATAGGAAACATGAATATGCTCTGATTGTACAACAGCCAGTTCATTTCATCTTCAGTGTCAATGAGTGTCTCTGGGTTTTCACTTGATAGAAGAAGCACTGCCCTGTTATCCCAACAAGACGAGAAACAATTTGGAACAGGACTAAAAAGTCCAGAATAGGTAAAGGCAGGCAGGTAGCTATCTCAGTAAAGAGAGATCTACAGTGTAACTGTCTTGGAGCCAAGCTTTCACCAAGCTCACTTCCATTACACTGACTGGCTGTTGGGCTCTGGGTGATCTTGTTTCGTTTATCATAACCATTGCATATGGTGTGCCCTGCTTTTCCTGTGCAGCTATTGAAAGGCTGAAAGCAAAAGGCTGAAAGGCTTGCTCTAAAAAAATTATAAATGGATTTGCTGGGCTATCTTTTTTGCTCTTGAGGAAGGTAAATAATCTCTAGAACCTGGAAATTATTCTTTCTGAAGGATTAAGTTTCTAGAAAAGCATCTCTATAGAGTGCTCATTCTTTAGAAAGGCTTTTGTGCAAAGTCTTCATCATATGTTGTACTGTTGTATGTTGTTGATGCTGTTGCTCATAAATTACAAATTAATACTCAAAAGAGAAACTAAGTGTGTAGTTAAAACTTTATGGCACCCTATATCACCATTGTGATAAATCCATGTATATTTCAAATGATAGAAACAAGATATATTGACTGAAGTTGCTCAGTGTATTTATGGATATCCTGACAATGCTGTCCAAGACATCTTCCTATTAATTTGTTGTGAAGACCAGTTCATTCAAACATAACTAAAGTAAAAATTATATATTGATGTTCCAGCAAAAGAAGAATGAAGATAAGCTACTGTAAATGGCTATTTCCTATCTTTGTTTATGCATTCAACCCTGATAAAATTGGCCTTTTCACTAAAGTCAAAGGAAATAAACTATTGATCCATTGACTCTGAAAACTCGTCATCCTTCTGAATGTAAAATGGCTTTCAACAGAAAAAGTCTTGAGCTGGTTTGTGAAAAGAGCAGCTGCTCTTCTCTGGAAGAGAAGAACTTTGAGAACTTTTTTCCCGAGAACACTGGAACTTTTTTCACATACAAACAGAATGGTGTGATATAGGGACACCTTTCTACTACTTTTTTACAATTGTATATCAGGCAAGGTTGGGAGATTTCTTTAGTGTTTTTACTTTTTTAAATTACATTATGAACTTCAGAAAATAGCTCTGATTTTGATCTAAGTCCCTAACTCTAATTCCTTACATCTGTAAAAGGACCTTAGGTGAAAAGAGAATGTGATCTTCCTCTGGTGGTTATTCTTAGGCTCCCTTCTGCATGCCAAGAGGAAGCCTAAACTTGGTGGGTTTTTAAATCTTGTGCTCTGAAATCTCTTTCCATTCTTTCTGCCTTCAGTTTATCACTCTGCAGTTGTCTCAGCCAGGATCTAAGGGTTCTTTCTCAGTTTCCCATATGGGATCTTTCATTGTGCAAACAACTTCCAAAACAAACAAACAAGTAAATCTTGTCCTGTTTTTACTTAGTTGATACCTGTGTTTTAGAGTTTCTGTCTTTGCCTAGAGACAGGAAGGAAAAAAGCCAGTACACTTTGGAACCCAGAGGGCTAAAGAAGAAATTTTCATGAAAATGGACTGTGCTTTTGGTAAATGTTTTTTCATCAGAAGTTGTAAAAACTTTTGTCAGATATTTAAAAGACTCACAGAAATCTCCTTTTCAGGTAGATGGGAACACACTCTGTTGATACGAGAGAATAGAAAATTTTTCAGAGTTTCACTGACATTACCTACAGGAAGAAAGGGTTGTACATTATTTTTGTACTTTTCGATCATAGAGTGGTATTCTTGCATACTTTCATTCCTGGCGGAAAAACCTATACATTAGCCAACACACTGCATATTCTCACTTTATGAGATGTGAGGCAGGTGCAGACTTTGCCAGTTGTTCACCTTACCTAAGGTGATAGATTAAACAAATGCTGTCTGGAGCGTACTAAATAAAAACAAAACCAAAAATTCAATGTGGAAAACTCAGAGAGTGAACTTCTTTGTGGCACCATACACAGTGGTGAGTGAGCATTCTTTTGGCTCTTAGTCCTAGCAGAAAAAGAGAAGACAAACATTTCTGTTGTCACAGCTGAGCCCACTGATAGGAAGTTATTTGGTTAGTGGAAATGTAATTTATCTTTGTTTCTTAGTGACAACTCCATGCTAGACCTGCTTTATGATCCTCAGGAGCTATGTAATGTGTTCAAGTGATTTATTTGCTAACTTAAGCATGGTTAAATTTGTCTCTGCAGCTATGATACTTATATATTGTGAAAATTACCTGCTAAGATAAGACAATATTCAAAACTAAACTTAAGAAACTTTTGAGGAGGATTGGAAAGGAAAAATAGAAAACACCAGAGTATCCTTATTTAAACTTCTTAATGATGGCCATGTGAAGATGGTAATTCCTTGGTACATTGTTAAATAGTTAGAGAATATACAGGAAAATTACAAAATTAGTCCATGTATTAATTTGCATATCCACTGAAAAGGTACTGAACTAAGATGATGACTCTATTTCAGTGAAGGAATTCTGTTCTTCTGAATAGTAAATGCTGAGAAATACTCCCTGAGCTTCTGCTCAACTGGTATGAACTGTCAGTCATTGATATTGTAGAAGCTTGGTTTACTGGCTGTTATGATTATGGGGAGAGAAAGAGAGAAAGACTTTGCATGCTTTTTTGTATTTTCCCATTCATGCTGCTTATTCCAGCTTTCCTGTCTGATATAAATTTCTTTGCATAGATTTACTTGCCATCTTCGTATTTGTTTCATAATGCAAAGATGGCAAAGGCAATAATAATCAAAGGTAGGTGTCTTTCTGCATGTCACTTACAGCACAATACAAAAAAGTACACTTCACCAAAGAGACTGTGAACCAGTCAATCCCCTGTGATTTTGTCAGGAACTGTGGAGCCTCTTCCATGCAAAAAAATCAGGAGTGGGGTGCGGTGAAATCTACAACAGGAGAATAAATACAGATGTCTGATAAGGAGGGAAGAATTAAACTTCACATGAATGATGTTCTAATGATGATTGCTGATCCCTTTTCTTCAGTGGGCCTCATGCCTTATGAACTAAATGATGGTATTCATAGGAGCCTCTGGCTTAAGAGAATTATATCAAATCCAGAGTAATAGCACTTGGAATGAACAAAAGACACTCAAAAGGCGGTGCAAGAAATATTTAGATTCCACTGGCTAGAAACCACAATAAACTTCTTAGAGATCCCCATTAATTTCCGTCTGGAAAAAGTCTGCAATGAAGATGCAAAAACATTGAATAAAATAAAATAAGTTACCATTATAATAATTTGAATAGTAGAAATTTAAAAAAAAAGGCAACAAAATTATTTTCTAATTAGTAAGAGCTTCATTGACAAATTGAAATACAATAATTGCCTAATTAAAATATATAGCTGTATTTTGGAAAATTCTGATACTTACTGCAGAATTACAGGCTATTGTGAAAAAAACACCCAAACAAACCCAAAATTGTAATTTACACATCAGTGGAACTTTATGTGATTGGGTACTTTTGAGTGCTTTAGAGGAAGTGTAAAATTCAATTGACCCTATTCAGAAGCAATCTCCAAAACCACTTACCTGTTTATGAAAGCTTTAAAAATCTCAGAATTATTTTAAAGTAAAATTAGTGACGTTGATGTTTCTTCACTTTAAATAGTTCTGTCTACTTGAGAATGCAAAATTCTCTGCTTTTTCCTCCGATATGGTAAAAATGTGTATGAATGTTGAATGTTGTAAGAATAAACCTGCTACTGAGAGCTGGATCATAAGTGAGGGTGAAGATTTCCTTATATGTGAAAATTTTTCACAATAACTAAAACAAAAGCATACTAATAGCTTTTTATTGACTTAGCATATACTTTAGGAGTTTTAACAGAAGAACAAAATAAGTTTTATGGTTGGTGGGAGAATTCCAGGTAATGGAAAATAAAGAAGGTAAACACTTTCTAGTCAGCAGGTAGTTTTGTTTTTAAAAACTTGTCACAAAACTGTCTCTAACAATGGGAAATTTCTGTGAATTCATTTTGTAAGTTTGTACTACTAAACTTGGAATGCTTATATTCATGGTGATAACTTTATCATTGTCATGAGAACTTTTATGTAGGGAATGTTTCCTAGATAACTACCTGTCACAGAATCCAACAAAAATATGATAATATGTCACAATTTTTACGTAGCTGTAAATGAATGTTGGGAAAAGCTGGGGTCACAGGTTTTTTTATCTTCATGTTAAATACAGTGCAGCTATAATTGATTTTAAATAAAAGAAGATAGTTTGGGAGGAGCATAATTTCCTATTCAAATGCCCATATTTAATTATGCCATGATTTCAATAATATCTACTAGGTAAATATTGTTATGAGTTGCTTTTAGTATGTCTAAATTCTTTGCTTCTAGGACTCCTACTAGTGTAAGAAACACTTTAGTTTTCTCTGTAGTACTCAACTAGAATTTATTTTTGTAGATGAGCAGTTTTCTTATCTTTTCTTCACAAATAATCTACAACTGTAATAATCAGCTTTAATGAAATAAAATGTCAATGGCATTTCCATTTGAGAAGTCTCGTACAAAGTATGTGAATCATTGGTTACAAGTTGAAATTATATATTTATACACATGTGTAAAAGCCTGTGTGCATATATAGCACGCAGTGTGGATAGAATAGTGAATAGAGGCATCGATGACCTGAAGAAATGTCTGATTTAACAAATGTATATCTTTAAATTGGAAATCTAATTATTTGCCTTAGATTTGCACTGCTCAGGAACTTAATGCAAGACTACGTTAAATAAACTTATTATTTCCGTTTTTCATTTAACTCGTGGGTTATGGTATGACCAATCTGTTTTATATCCTCAATCAACAGATGATTGTATTTGGTAATAATTTATCAAGAATAAAAATCTGTTTTTGAAACTAATCACCTCATGTTAGGTCTGCCCTTTTTCAGAACCACCATCTGATATTCATTTTGTCTGCAAGACAAACATACTGATGAAAATGCATCTACCACAGGATATAGCTGGTGGAATGAAGCAGTTCTACTCTCTGTATATATTTAGAATATTTTGTTTTCTCAACAGATGGAGCAAATTTTAGTATTAAAGGGAAAAAAATCAATTTTACATAGAATATAAACAATTTTTAAGAAGTACGTTTTGCATTTCTGATTAGTTTCTAGCAAAACATCCCATGGAATTTGAGGGTCAACTTGGGCCATATCAGGGAGAAACGATTTAAAAGATTGCTTTAACTGCTTTCTGCATTTGCCATGAGAAGGCTGTATCTGGAGGTCAGAGAGTTCTGAGCAAGCCTTTGAATCTGGCCTACTGAATTTAAATGCCAGGGTTTTCTTTTGGACGTTCTCCACAGTCTCTGAAGTGGCTGTGTTTTGAACAGATTGAAAGCACAGATGAATTCATGCCCTGTGACTTCTGCCCTTCTCTGCTCAGACTTCTGGCCATTGCCTAACATGATGTATTCTTTTTTTAGGCTGTCTGCTGAGTCTTTTAATTATTTTTGGGACTTTCCTAATCAAAGCTTCCCATAACACTAAACTATAGGCTTGATCAAGACAGTATGAAAGCCCAATGCATGGTGTACTTAGAATATGCAGCACAGAATTATACTCTGTATACAGTAGTTCTGTGACATTAACTTCTGTCCCAGGAGGTCTGAACTGTGTATACCAAGCTCATTTTAATTTGCAGTGCCAGCTAGATTTAGACTTTTTGACCCTACTGAAATTCTAGTCAGGTTTTTATAGTGCAAAAAACTTATTAAATTTTAAAGTAAATCTCAAAAGAGGTAATAAACTGCTACAAAGTCATGAAATTATTTTTTTATTTTTAATTTTTAAGAACTGCACGTACTGCAGCTGGAATTCTTCCAGTGTTCTTTTCTTCCCCAACTGCTTTATTAAAATAAATCCAAACACTTTCCCAAGGAATTTATAAGTTGTTAGAAAAATTAGGAAGTTAGGAATTTTCTGATGTCAAGTTTGTGTGACAGAGTATTTTTTATATTACCTTTTAGCAGGCAGCTATCAATGTGATTTGAGATCACAACAATAATCAGTATTTACTATTCCAAGTAATGTATTCTGGAGTCAATATTTTACCTACAGATGAACTGTTCTTATTCTACACATTCATTTTATTTTTGGGAGGTGTTTTTTTTTTACAGACTTCAAGCCAGGGGCTTTTCATTCCACTATAACTCTCACCCTTCCTCCACCCTAATTTTGCTGGTGTCTTGGCCACCATGACAACAGGGATTTTATCTGACAAAAAGTTAAAAAGCTTTGGAAAACAAAGAGGCTAAAAAATGAAATACAGCTGTTTGCACACAAATATAAACCAGAAGGCCTCAAATCCTTTCTACTGATTGGCTGGATTACTTGAAATGTGGCTCATTGTTTCATAATAATCAGCAGTTATTTTTCCCTATTAAAATGTAGACTGGCAAAGTATTGGAAACAGCTTTCCCAATCCATTTCTATGAGGAACTGAGAATATAAAACATCCCTGTAACTTTTACTGCTTGTATGTTAAGGGACCCACCAAAACAAAACTGCCTGGGCTCAAAATCCATTTTTTATATGCATGCATATTAAAAATGGTTTTATATACTATTTTTTAATACTGAGGAGTCTTTTACAGAGTAGCATTCGTCATTATTGGTGGTGCTGTGTGTAGGCAAATATGGCATCTTCCATAAGTTCAGTTGTAGGTCTCTTATATCTCCATAGGTGTGTTGATCCTATTTTATTGAGAAAGGAAATGTTGGCCAGGATTCTGGAGTTACACCCAAGCTTTAAAGAAAAATGATGGGAGATTAATTTCCAGTTGGATGCCAACCAAAGACAGGCAGAGATTTACAGCTCCTTGATTTATCACATCACATCACAGCAGGCTCAAGTCTACTGTTGAAGTTCACATGCCCAGTATGGTTTTAATTTTAACTGTGTAACAGTACTTCACCTATACATACACATAATGAAATAAAATGCTTAAGGTGTTGTTTTCATGGTAATTTCAAATAATATTACTGTGGTATCAGGGTATCCAGAGAAATGGAATAAGGCTACAGTATAAAATAAAGCAAAAATTCCGACACAACGTGTAGCCAGCAACATGGGAATCTGCATCCATGTGTTCCCTAGAAAGAAGAAAGATTCTTAGTTTGTAGTAAATACTCAGCTACAAATACAGCAGAATTATACAAATTATTGAGAAAAGACAGATGATTCTGTCTTCACTGCTGAGGTCCCTTGGGTGTGAATGTAAGCAAGGAGCTCCTGCAATTCTAATTTTTTGGATATTCTCCATACTGGAAATCAGTGAAAGGCTGGCAGCTTGAGTAGTAGTGTCTTTATCAGTCTAAGTGAATTGAATTTTTTCTCTTTGTTTTTGCAATATTTTTCTTTTAGAGTGCACTTCAATCTTGATTTGAAAAGATAGTTAATATTAGCTTTTTTAAAATACAGTGTTCTTCCATTTTTTTTTTTTCATTTGTCCTCCTTTCATGTAAAGCAGGAGTCATTTAATTTGTGCAAGTGTGTTCCTACTCACACCTCAAGCACTGAGGTGGTAACTCTGAGAAAGAAGTTATTACTTACATCTCTTTCAAAATGTAAATACTTGAGTACTGTGGAGAAGTCGAGCTCTTCAGTGTGTCAGGAGCTTGACAAAGCTGACTGGGCTGAAACTAGGGCATTGCCTGATGCTGTTGACTTATGGGCATGAGAGTCACTTAGTACTCAAGGACCTGGAAAATTATTCTCATTCTAATGATCTAGCGCTTTGTGGAAGGATTAAGTTAAAATCCTAGTAATATTTTTTTAATGATACTTCTGTTTTACCTTGATGCAGTGGGTTTTGGATAATATGCTGTAGGTTTTGATATATTTTATCTAAATGTTCTTAAAGCATCACGAGCAAATAAATATTTGATTGCCTTATGAACATTTCTATTCTATACACATAGGATAATAATAAATGGAGAGGTATTCATGTGAGGTGTGCTTGAGAAAGTCCTATCTGCTATGCTGTCATTGGAATTTGCTAGGAAATTTTTTAATAGAACTGAGAAGAGTAGGATACATATAGAACTTTTGAAATACGTCCTCTTCACCACCTTTTTAGTTTCAGTATAATAAGTTGTGTAGGGATACCTTGTGTTTCTCTATTGCTTCTTTGCTTCAGACTTGGCAAAAAAAATTGGACATCGAGAAAAGGTAAGGAGAAAAATTAAAAACTCATTGCTGTCATTGCTGAAAGAAAATATTCTGATATAGAAAATGT
The DNA here is from genome assembly GCF_017590135.1 of Pyrgilauda ruficollis. Taxonomy (NCBI): domain Eukaryota; kingdom Metazoa; phylum Chordata; class Aves; order Passeriformes; family Passeridae; genus Pyrgilauda; species Pyrgilauda ruficollis. The sequence goes on along the minus strand of NW_024524155.1, from coordinate 1,117,502 downwards.
TCTGCATAAAAGTCAGTTTTCTTGCTGTTGTATGTTGGTTCTTCAATGTCCTTTAGTTCTGAAGAAGTTTTTCAGATAAATGTTTACTTCAAACACATCAGATTAAAAGAGAGCTCTTCTTGTTTCTAGATTTTTATTTTGGAGGTCATATTTGAAGTTAGTCCACAGTATTTGAATTGTTACTAAAGAATTAACAGTTGCGTTTTGTTGAATGAGAAAAAAAAAAAAGGTGAAACAACTATTGTTTCTCCTTGCCTTCCAAGTTTCTCACAGGGAGAGCAGAGTCCTGAGAAATTTTATTTGTAAAATTATTTTGCTTTGGTCAGACTTCTTTGGGGAAGAATGTTCTTAGAGCAGTAGAACTGTATTCATTTGTAGTTATCACAAGAACTTAAAGTATATATTAAAAAAAGTGTATAGATGTGGTAGATTTGTATATATGTATATATGATTCTTGCTAATGAAGTACTGATTTCAAATGCACTCAGTTTTAAAAAATAGAAAACAAAACCAAAACATCAACAATGAATGGTTTTGGTGGTTCTGTTTGCTTTAATTGTATTGCTCTTTATCCGGCTCTCTTGATGAGGTTAATATAATTTTACATTCAGTGGCCAATTCTACATTTTGAAGTTTTCACACATGGTTTGAGTTTCTAGAGGTTTCCTTAATTTTATCCATGCATAAATTGAGTGTCTAGTCTAAGCTAGTTATCTAAGCTTCCTGTATTAAAGTGCACAGTGAGAGGCATCTTGTCCAAAACTGTCCTAAGATTGGTATCTAAAGTGGGGGAAAATGTTCTCCTATGAAACTTTTATCTGTCCTGGTTTAGTGGAAATTGTTTCCTTAGACTAGTTGCTTGACTTTTTGCCTAAGGTGGTAGAGGAGATAAATGCCACCCCATGTGATAAAGAATATAGTTTTAAGGCTTCCTCAATGCAAAGAAACTAGGCTAGTGATTTTGGAGTGTCTTACACACTTAAGTAGTCCCATTGGCCCCAGTAAGCTTCTCATTCTTCAAAAGAGAAACACAGGAATAAATCCATGCAAGACAGACTCAAACCAGTAAGTTGACTTCTGTTTACTACAGAGTAGTTTTGGAGCACTTTGCTATGTTCTTATATATCGTATCAGACTCTTGGGAGAAGGAAATTTAAGTGTGGTGTATTCCTTGGTACTGCTCCATGGGTTTCTTAAAACCACTGTACAGAATGAGGAGCTTAGAGATCTGCAATTTTAATTCTACCTCAGATTCCAAAAGCTCAATGTTAAGAACATTTTATTATTGCTTTACAGTTTAGCCTTCTGTCAATAATTTGGCCTGCAAATCAAACAAGCATGTCTTCCTAGGGCTAAGCATGGGTACGAAGGCAGTTGCCATGGTTCAGCTGATGCATGTTAACTAGTTGAACTGAGATAACTGGATTCTGTGGCTGTGCCCTTTTTATTTCTCTAGGAAAGTCATAGAGCGTCTCTGGTTCTGCCTTGCTTAGAGCCAAAAGAAATAGAGGTAGAGACTGAGGCAGACTAGAAATCATAATCTTGGCAGTGCACTGAAATTCATTTATTTAAGCACAAGCATACTATGTCACAGTTGCTCCCAACATAATTTGAGGCAGATGCCCTCAGTCTGTCCTTCTCCAAACTGAGTTTACAGTTCCTATCACTATTTCCAGCTGTAGGAGAGGCAAAAAGTCTGAAAGCTTCAGTATTCCCCCTTTTCATAGAAATGTAGATGAAAACCTCACTTATCTCTGGGAAAACGTGTATTTAGCCTATATTTGCTATGTATTACTGCAGCTTGTGAGAAACTATACATCCTGTTATTTTACTTTTAATATTAGATTTCTAATTCATGTTTGTATGAATTCATATCTGCCTGTCTCTGTAATCCTGCTGGGCGGGTGAGAAAATTATTACATTTCAGGTAAATTGGATCAGTAGGAAATATTGCTTCCTTATCCTCGAAAAACCTGTAAGTGTGTAGTACCAGAATATTCTTAAAACTTAGATCACAGTTCACAGCATTGTGCACAGAGTCAGGTGTCTGGAATAATGTGAAGCTTGAACGGCATGGGAAGACATTTCAGTTTTTTAGCACGAGCCTGTGCATCTGGTTTTTTAACTTGGTCACTGCAGTAGGATAAAACAGAGGGAAAATGGGTAGAAAAGGGTTGTACTCATGGAGAGAGCAGGAACACAGACATTTTTAACAGTGAATTGAAAACAGCGTGGACCTATTTGCTTTAATTTACTGCTGTGTGTATCTTTTCACATAATTTTACTGAATTTATGCATTTCAGTGTGACTGTGAGGTCATAACTAGCAGCTAGGGTGGACATTCAGGGTACTTTCAGGTCTCATTAAAATTAACCAGAATTGAGAGTTCTTAACATCTGGCCTCATTGGGTCCATCCTTAGCACCTTTGTGAAAGGCCATTGTAAATAAAGCTTAGTAGATTTAGATGAAGTTATATGGGAGTGTCTAATATTGAGGAGATGCTGTATTTAGTGACTGAAAAAGGAATTATTAGGCTTCTTCACATCATCAATTATGTCATATATATGTTTACTTTCTCATGTCCCTTTTTAATATGATTTCACAATTATTGCATTAGGAGACAAATATTTTTGCTGAGACTAAATCTAAAGGAAATATGACTTTATAGTGAACCCCAGTAATGATTCCTCATGTGAGAGAAGGTGTTATAAGACTTGAGTTTTGAGCAAGTTGGAGAGTGTGATGTTGGCTGCATGTCTCAACTAAATGAATTAGCTGGCCATTGAGAAAAGGATATGCTTTTAGCTGAGAAACAATTGGACAGAAAAGATGACTGCTATGCCAAACTGAGTGAAAAGCCACTAGGGAAAATACTCTGTGGCAGTTTCTTTTGAAGTGAGTTTCTAGATCTTTGGAAGGAGCTTGCCAGGGCTAGATTGGAAGTCCTCTGTAATTATTTGACTGCCAGAAGTTGAACTTACACATAGTTGTACAACACACACATCAGGAACAGAGTGAGATTCGGGAATAGACAGAACGGAGTAGCCATGTGCTGCTTATGGTTGTTTTGTATGGCACTGTTACCACAAAATACTGCTGACTCCTGCTGACTTCGAGGCACAGCTGCTAGCAAATTGTGCCTCTAGGCTCACAGTGTTCTCATGCACTGTGTCTGGAACCAGGGACTGGCAGCTCTAGGTATCTGCAGCATCAAATTAGGGGGTGATAGAAAAAGAACCTAACAGGAGGATGTCCAGGACACCTACCTGCTGCCCTCAATTTAAGAATGGCAGTAGCTAAAAATTACAATTTTACAAGTATAACAAGAGCACAAAGCTGAGAGTTAAGCAGCTGGAGCAGCCAGTGGGAAAAATTAAGTGTGTCTGAAGGCAAAGTCAGTACATTGGGACTATGCAGGGGATTCTTGATCCACTTTTCAGTTGAGATGCATATTCTAAAGCTGCAGAGTGAGTGCTTCATCCAGTTGGGATCCAAATTGAGAATGTGTCTTCTGAGAGTGGGATACAGCAGCCCTCTGTTGTGTAATTGCTATTGACAAGCACAAAAATTCAGTGTGGTTTAAATTCCCTCCAGCCTGAAGAGATTAATCTGCTGCCTTCCAGGATGCTAGACGAGTCCCCTGCTGCTGTGTCCCAGAGAATAATTGTACCAGTAGAGGTTCATCCTTCACCTGTGCTGCTTGGAGTGGGATGTGGTGTTGCAGGAATTCAAGAAAACAGCAAACATGAGCAAGCTGGAGTTGTGAAACTAATAGAAGAGGGGGAGCAAAGTAATTTCTCTGTTTAATGATCATTCAATGCAAAATTCCAAAGATAAAGTAAAAAAAAAAAAATAGCAACCAGAAATATAAATTTCCAGATGCTATAGTCTCAAAAGTAATACAATAGCAGGTATAACACAGTATATCCTCTGTGAAATGACAAGAGGAAAACTACACTGGCTGAATTTTTATTAGTGAGAACATGGGAAACAGTTCCATGTGAATAAAGCAGCTAGACTATCACTGTTTCCAGCTTCATTTTAATGTTTAGGCTGTGGTGCTTGCTGCAAAATGGATTAGAACTGTTTTTAAACACAGATTCTCGCTTGTGGAAAATCAGCTACTGGCAGCAGTGTCTTGCTCTACAGTGGAGTCCAAAGGCGATTGTCCCAGTGGCTTCTAACTTGCTCTGGGCTTTGTAACGTGATTACATTGCTGTGGGGCTGGCTAGACTGCTCATCCTCTGGGAGCAGTTTAACCTTTAATTTGGAGGAATTTGCACTGTTACATATCTGTGTACAAAGGTAATATCATGTGGTTTGTGCTCGGGATGTGCGTTGTCTATTTCCACATACTCTTTAAATTGAGCCTGTGTTATGTGAAATCAACATATTCTCTTCAAAGACCACCTACCATCAGGATCCTGACATCATGTTTTTCTTGAGAATCAGTGAGGTAAATGGTACAGATCATGCTTTCCATCTTCCACTATTCTTATATTAGTTTGCTAATCAGACAGAGCTGTAATAGTTGAAACACTGATCTTTTTAATATAAAAATGTTCATGTGTTACATATGTTTTATCCATTCTTTTATTTTATGTGTACATTTGGGGCTTTCATCATGTTCTCAGTCCCCATTTGCCTTATTGACTTTGCAATGATTTAAAGATTTTAAGGATTTTAATTCTCCTAGTCCTTTCCCTTTCTGCTCTTAACGTTTCTATGTTTCAATTTTATTTGCCTCAGGAAAAATTAATAAGGACCAGCTATTTTAATAAATCTTCCATTTATTTCCATTGCATCAATCCTCAGCAGTATGAAGAACTCTTTTAGGTTAAATACTCTAGTTTATGCTTTGTTCTCCTACTGCACTTGGTATTAACTGTCAAAATTCTTATGTCATAAAAATAGAAATCTTAGTCAATTATTTTATTAATCATTTAGCATTTATGTAATTTTAATCCTAATACAATATAGAGCTGTAATTTCCATTTATTTGCATTTTCTTTCTCTATTTGTATTGCTTGTATCTACCTTAACTTGTTTTAAAACTTAGTCCATACAATTTTTAAGTCCTCTATATTTTTCAAAGCTTTTTCTTTGTAAAATGAGTCAGTTTTGTTCTGCATATCCAAGTAATCGCTACAATTGAATTAAACTTTTTCAATTAAAAATTTATCCCCATTCAAATGTATCATTTTAATTGTTACATGAGATGGAATTAATTTCTGTCTCAGTAGTATCTGACTTATAGTCATGGCAGATCTCTAGTTATAAGAACAAGGAAATCTAAACAGAGGTGTAATAAAAAAATTCAACCTTCTGCTTGGTGTATATATTTATAAGAAATTTTGAGATGTTTTACTTTGTCTAGTGTACATATCATGTGGAGCTTTTTGTCTTGCAGACTCAGTTTGTTGTTAATAGTATTGCTATTACAATTATCACGTACATGACTATATTGTTCTAGTAATAAGGAGGTGATCTGGTCCACCTTAAAGCAGGTCAAAGTCAGGTAAAACTGCTCAGGCCATATCCAATTGAGCTGCCATATCTCTAAAGTCCAAGATTCCACAGCTGACCTGGGCAGCCTATTCCAGTGTTTGACAACCCTAGCAGTGAAAAAAATATTCCTAGCATTGTGGCAGCTGTATTGGGCTCAAATCAAGAGTCAAGAGTATTTGGGTTAGTTTATACTTCAAAAATGTAGAACATGTTTAAAGTCATCCAAATAGCTTATTCACACAAGAATGAACCATTTTTCCATACCAGAACTCTTGGCTGACAACGCTGCTGGAACATCTACCTTCTTTACAGTTAAAACTTCAATTCAGCACCACTCTTCTTGTCATTGTGTTACAACTATGAGCTGTTTAGAGGACTTGATATTACAGTGTAGATATGAGATAGTGAACACCACTGTAAAAACTTTTTTTGGATAACATCTAATAGAGGGACCACAGCTAATTAAAGCTGAGGTGTATCTGCTCTACAGACTTGTTTATTTATACAGGGAACTACTGCCATAGAGTGTTCTATGAGATTAAACATTTCTATGCATCATTATTCTCAATCATCTAAGAAGTCTTCTGTATCTTACCATGTTCTGTGCCATCCACATTATTATTTGTGGCACCAAGAAGTTTTCTATCTTTGAAAAACCCTAATAAAGATACAGATATTAAGAAATGTCTCTCTATTGTAATATAAAGAACTACATGGAACATATTTTTGCTGTAATTATGGTGGTTTTGCCCTGAAAGTTATATTGTTATATCATAGTAGGGTTGGAGGGTTTTAAATTAGAAGTAAAAACTCTGTACAGCTTGATTATTTCTTTGTGCTTGTTCTTAAGGATATAGCAATCATCGCATTGGGATGTTGGGAATTCTGACTCTTTCAATGCTTTTTAAAACAGGAACTGTTCATCATAGGTGTAATTATTAGAATAAATATTTTTAGTCAATACCATTCCAATATTAAAATTCATCAGGAAAAGGGCTGGATTTTGGTGTATCATTCTAAAGGTAGAATTTCAAAATTCAGATAAAATTGGCTTTGTTTATCTTGTTCAGATGGAGGTGGCTCATGGTTTAATTTAGGGAAATACTTTGCAGAGACGTAAGAGAAAATGAAAAGGAGAAGGATTTCACTGTCATGTTTGGTGGTTTAGGGCTGTTTTCCTTGTTTTTTCTTTTTATTATTTTTCCTTTCAGTGGCAACTGTTTGAAGCTGCTCAGCAGTTTGGAATGTTAGAGTAACTCCCAGGGAGCTGGATTAGTGGGCAGGTGATGCAGTCATGAGTATTACATATCTGTCCAATTTTTCACATGGATATTACCTTCATGTATATGGGGTGTGAGTGTGGGCTCTGTACATATATCTTCCAGAAACTCCAGGCAGCTGTATTTTTGTTGATAATGTGTATGAAACATCACAGTCAGGTGGTGGGAAAACAGTGCATTTCATGAATTTATGAAATACTGTGTAAGTATCCATTTACATTCTAGCTATGACAACATAAGTCTGAAATTTCTTTTTTTTTTTTTCCTGTAAAATTATCCTTTCTCCTAAAAATGAACATCTTCACTTTAAAAACTAGACAACAGGATATGTTCAAAACTTGATGACAAAATAGTATTAGAGTCTGCAAGTTAATAAAGGGCAGTCATGTGATGAACACAATCTAGTTCTACTTTTGTTGCAGCTGTCTTGGGTCTAGAAATTAGAGATGTTTCTTACACACCAGTGCAGGCTGTCACTTCTAAGTGTTTCCAGACTCACTGTGTGTGTGTGTGTGTGTGCGCTTTAAAATCATGTACATGTAGCCTGTCTCATGCACAGGGGACAATGCAATTGTAATTCTAGAATCATGTTCTGCAACATTAATTCTTCATTAACCCTGACTGATAAGTAATTTTGTCTTCATGAAATAGTTGGTGCTTTTTGCTTCTTCCTATTTAAAATGGTTAAATACTCCCATGAATTTCAATCTTTCTTTATTGATAAAGTGACTTAAAGAAGCAACAGGTTGTCATTGACAGGTACAATCTGTCTGTGGCCTGAGAAGGAGGACAAAATTAATGGGCTTGAACTGGCTTATGTTCTGCAGCCGAAGACAGAATCCCTGCAGGAAGGCTGAGGTTTCCCTGCCACAGAGAACACTGCTGTTCTCTTATACATGTACACAGTGTCTCCCCAGTACTGACGTGAAGGTGCGATTATGAGTGGGTCTTGTGCCCTTCTAGGCACTGTTCGGGGGAAGCAGAAAGTGTTTAGCTGGTATGTCCTGTCCTTTTGTTCTTACACTGGTAAGTGTTATAAAATGACTTAGCCTTTTGTTTATGGATCACATGAAATCAAAGGGATTTTTTCAGTCATCCTCATTGCAGAAAAGCTTATGTGAAGAGTCAAAGCTGTAGTATTTCTGTAACATAGGTCAGAAGTTTTCTGTGCCTGTATTTCTGCTATAATCTGTCTCACAGAATAGAAGTTTCTGTATGAAAACCAACCAGCATGAAGGAGTACTGTGTTTTATAGCTAAAACCATGTTGGAAGAACCACTCTGAGAAGGCTCAGTTAGAAAACAACTTTGGACCTGGGAAGAACTTTCTAGGTTTCAAATGGAGCTTTAAGTGTTCATGATCCAAACTATGCAAGTGCCACTGAAAAAGAGTCATAGATTTTGAGTTCTTAAAGTGGGGTGGGAAAAAAGGTCTAGGTTTCAATGGATGGTTGCTCAGCACCATTTTGAAAATGTAGCTATTACTATATGGTGTGTTAGCTTATGAGCCTAGAAACTGTGGTGTCCAAAGTCACAAGTCTGTTTCAAAAAGATAATCCCTAAAATGAATTCAAGTCATTAAGTATTGCCTGGTCTAAAACTGTGTGAAGACATTTTAATACAATTCTGTTCATGCCTTTAAGAGGGAAAAGGTCTTGAGGTATTCTAAAAAAAGCATCATGCATTAAAAAATTTCATAGTTTTAAAAAATAATTTATCAATAAGAAGTATTTTTCAGATATATAGAGCAAGAACTTGGTAGCCAACCAAGAATGGCATGGTGTACATTTATGTAGTGTAATTTCTGCTGTACTTTAGTAAAAAAACCTCATTGATCGTTGGCTGCCATAGTTCTTTATGGCAATAAGTTCATGGCATATCTCATTTGAAATATATAAATCAACTGCATCATTGATACTCTTGATTTCAAGGATCTTTCTAAAGAAAACATCTATGTACAGAAGATGTGGGTTTTTTGGAGGCCTTGTAAAATCCATTTTCACTTGAGTTTTGTCATAAATGTTGTGCATTTTAGAATGTTCCCTTGGATCATTTCTTCTTTACAAACTTATTTATGCAAAGCCCATTGGTATGAAATTAGTTTGTAACTTGATTCTGAAATTACCATCTACCTACTGTGGAACTGGTAGGAGGCATAGAAGTGGTTTTGTGACCTGCTGTAGTATAAAATTGTAGCAAACAGACTTACGGGCAGTACAAAAGTACTGTAAAAATATTTGATTGCTTCTTAAACCCAAACAGGGACGTATAAAAACAATAATAAACATGTATGCAGCCCTCTAATATGCTTGGTTGTACAATTTTTGACTGGAAAAGCATAAGTGAGTAATTAGATAATTGCTGCCTTGATTGAGCTTAATAGGAAACATTTCAATGAGGCTAAAACTACACAGAGAGGAAGTAGGCTTTTATAAAGGGAAACATTCCTTGTCATGCAACTGTCAGCTTTTGCCCACACGAAGAGATGGAATTAAGTGGATCTATGCAAAGGAAACAAAAAGAGGGAAGAAAAAGGGGGAGAAAAAACCAAAAAGACTAGCATAATTATGCTTGTACATAAACAGTGTCTTCTGATACAATTTCTTGATGATTCCGGTATTGATAACATGTCTTTTATAAACATCTTGGCTGCAACAATTTATGGCATTAAATCCATAGGAGAGGTTAAGTTTCTGCTTTAGAAAAAGAAACAGAGAGATGCAAAAATTTTTCCTCATTCTGCATAATTTAGTGTTTTTTCAGATTATCTTCACCTGCCAACAGCATAAAAAGTAGTATGAGATCTATTTTTTTTTTTTTTTTTTTTTTTTTTTTTGTCAGTAAAGAAGGAATGCCCATAAACTATTCAGGAATTTCTCTGCAGAACTACTTGTGTGTCAGGAGCCAATTTCCTTTTGATGGTGAATGGGTGAATACCTGAGCTGGGACTGCAAGACAGCTGTGGCCAGTTTTGTTGTGGATACTTCCATAGACTCCAGCCGTACCTGCTGTCAGGGGTGGCAGTGTAGCTCATGGGCATTTTGTCCATGCTAATGCCATCCTGGTGTTCATCCCAACAATTAGGAAAAATGTTTTTTCCATGACTGGCTGGTATGATAAAATAAAACTGAACAGATGCTCTGTTGTCTAGTATTACCTACCCCTAGCCCGAGGCTGTGCGGCTGCTGCTGATGAAATCACCCACAGCAATTACATAGCTTGTAAGTCCATTACTGCTCCTATGGGCCCAGAAATGCAGCTAGGGCCAGAGAGTGGGGGGACTGAGACATGAGGTGAGCAGTTTGCAGGAGGGTGAGAAGCGTGTTCATGGAACACAAGTACTGCTTTCTCCTTGCGGAAAAGGCCTTTCCTTGTTTTGCCTCTTGGGACATGCGGCTGCTCAACAGCCATTTACCACCTAAGAAGGAACATCTATTTCCATCCAGCTAGCCTGGTCTTTGTTCATAAATCCACTATAATCCACTGAGTCTCTATTTGACGTTACTATAGTTTCAGTAGTTTGTATTTAACTGTTATGAATGCTGTCTGTGGTAAGGACTGTGCTAGTTTTAATGCTCTGATCAGTGACTTGGAGAAGGGCACATCTCTGTTGCAAACAAAGGTGCTGTTCAGGTTGAACTGTCAGACAGGAATGTGTGGCTTTTGTTTTGGGAGCTGTGGGTAGGACAGGGGGAGGTTAAATTCTCTGTTAAATATGTTGCATCAGTGTCCTAATGTAGCATTAGCAGATGCTGAAATACTGTTGATTTGTCTTTTGAAAGCAAAGCCTGATATGCCACCAAATATTTGTATTTATTAAAGATACCACAGCAGTCTATGGCATGTAGGGCGTTCCCCGTTGTGGCATTTTTTGATAAAGGTTGTAGCATTTCAATGCCTAATTAAGGAATTTTACCTGTCTTAAGATGGACTAGACTTCATCAGTCGGTGTTTTGCAACTTAGTGTTTAACTTTGGGTATGCAAATATGAAGTATGAAGTATTAATATTTCTTTAGTGGGAAGAGATTTGTGCATGGCAGTTTCCAAAACAGAAAACTTTTGCATATGTCTAAAGAAGAAAAGGATGATTTCCAGTAGGTTTACTTGTATTTGGGCACTGGGATGGGAAGAAGGGGATGCTGAGTTCCATTAGGAATGGACTGTTGATTTCAGAGGTGCTTTATATGCCAAAATGAGAATGAAGCTAGTGTGGGTGTGAGCTCACCAATGGAGATAAGATGGTGATAGTTTCCATTTACATTCACTAAAGCTTAATGTGTTGCATGAAAGATTTATGCAAAGGCACTAGCTTTGTTTTTTAATGTGTTTTTTTGCATGCAAAAGTTTACTAAAAATTAAGTGCCTTTTTTGTAGACTAAAAATTAGATAGAATTTGCATATTTTCGTACAATGCAGCCAGTAATTCCCTTGAGTTCCTCATGGAATTGTTAAAATTGCTGCTGAAGCCTGGTGTCAAGTTTGTTTAGCCTAGAAATAGTTGGCCTGAGGTAAAGAGCTATTGGAGGTTGTCACATTTGTAGTTATAATTTAGTAATTTATGTTTGCATGAAGTATGACAAATTGACTAATGAGTACCCTAAAGAGAGATGCCAGCCTGACATTTCATATGCAGAAGTCTTATGGCAATATCAAGTGGGCTGACTACATGGCAGAAAATAACTCTTCTGCTCCATTCTTAAATTTTATATTTTAGTTAGGTAGAATTCCTCATGTAGTCTTTTTTTTTCCAGAAGCTGCTTTAGCTGGAGTTCTGCATTATGACAGAAGCTTGACATTCTGCCAGAAAAGTTGGAAATGAAGGCAACTTAAAATAAATACTGGTGATATTTCTCTTTCTCTCTCCCTTTCTCCTTCTCTTTCTCTCTCTCTCTCTTTTTAAGGAAAGGCATATGTTCTTATCCTAACTTGTCCCAGTAGAGGGTCAATTACAACCAGTTGGCTGCAAGTCCAATCCAAGAAAAATACTGAGTACAGAAACTTCAGCAACAGGTACCAAGGGCCTCTAGTACAGTCAGTCATTCCCAGTACATATGAAATGCGAACATAAAGCCTATGGGTAAGATATTTTTAGGCCCTAAGTTTCCCATGATGGTCCAAAATGAATCAATAAATTAAAGCAGACATTTTTGTGTGGTTAGGTATTTTCCTGGATAACTCTTAAATGTCCACAATAGTATGAGATCTTTTATATGAATCGTGAGAATAGAACAATGTCTTATTTAGAAAAATACGCCTTGCCAAATGTTCACGTATAGGCAAATATTCTGTAACTTGTTCTTGGAGGGTCAAGTAAACATTAAACTATAGAGCTAAATGAAAAACCAAGCATGTATGCATAATAATAACCAGGCAAAGGAAAAAATACACAGGTGGTCTGCTTTGCTGATGTCAGTCCTCACATCCTTGCACACAGTGTCTTAGGACCAGCTTACACTAATGGAATTCACCTCTGGTGGAATAAGTTGCTTCCAAATCAACTGAAGTGTAAAGGCAACAGTGCATTAATGCCTGAGTTGTATCAGATTGACACAGGAGCTTTGGCTGCTGCACAGATGAAGGGTGTTTAGACCAAGGCCTATGATAGTTTTTAGCAGTATCTTTGGGCAAGTATGTTTAGAGACCAAATAAACTTCAGACTTAAAGGTATTTAATTTATTCCACAGAAAAGCTGCAGGAGAAGCAGTAAATGTAACTCATTTTTGATGGAAGCATTTAATTAAGCTGGTTTCTCTTCTGTGCTTCAGTATTTACAGAATGAAGAGGGAATATATGGCTGCTAACACTACTCATGCTGCATGTTGATTAGATTTAGAAATCTAATATTTCTCCTTTAGAGGAAGCAATCACACAGATTTGAAATGGCCCTGTTCCACCTAATCTCTATGCAGGAGACTTTTTGGGGCAGCCTTTGCATGCATTTTCTTTCTATGGTTTATGCCTGTGTGCTTTCAGCATATAACTCAGCCATTCTTGGGTTCTTGGGTGTATGTGACAGACCAACATCTTGATCATTCTGTTATTTTTCAAGGAGTGGAAACAAAACTGCACAACTCTTAGGCACTAACTGAAGATCCAAGGCTTCCCAGCCACAGGAACTAATTGTTCAAACCCCCTATAGGCTCTGTAACACATTTCAGCAGATTACATGAACTCATCTGTTTCCAGACTGGTTAAAATATTTTTAATGGAACAGTTTTCTTTATAAAATATAAAAATGCAGTTTTGGTGCAATAAAAAAGTTTTGTGGGTGCAGGTAATTTTTGATAACTTCTCAAGAATAGGAATAGAAATGATTCCAACACTTTTCTGAATTAATTTAAAAAAATGTGGGCATTTGATATGATAAAATGTTTTATTTCAATGATTTTGTCTGGACTTGTGTATGTGTGTTTTCAATATTTCTGTATACATATTTATTTCAGCTTGTAACATTACATTTGATATCACAATATGTTTTATGTTTTAAAAATATTATAATTGGCATGCTAGGAAATAAATTTTTTTAATCTTGGAAAACTGAATATCACAATACTGCCAGAAGGAAAATTTTACATTATAGAAGGCAAGATTAGTTTAGTAGTCTTGATAGTCTTTCTCTTGAATTTTTATTCTGTGGAGGTACTTAAAATGTTGCTTCTCTTATTTTAATTTTTCCCTCTCTCACAAGTATCAAGCTTGCAACATAATGAAAATTCTGGTTAGATTGACCCTACTGTCAAACACTGCAGGAAATTTGTCTAGTCCTTAAAGTTGCTAACAGATGGCTTCTGGTGATACTTACTGTATCCATTATTCTAGGACGGTGACTATCCAGTTTTCCCCTTTTTTTAATGGTTCATTACAACAGGTTTTCATACGAAAATTGCCAATTTGCATTCTCTTATCATTCAGGTAGGTGTTATTTACTTCCAAGAATATTATTTTTATTTATCTATATTTTAAAAGTTAATTACTTTCTAAAAGAAATTTAGATGGATCATCAAGTACAGAGGCTTATTGTCAGTCATGCTGACACTTCATAGTCAGTACCCATCCAAGATTTGCAGTTAAAGTGCTAAGACAGAGATTCAGGAAGTCTGTCTTTAGTTTCTCATACTTTCAAAATCCTTCTATCTAACCTTGGGCAAAATATTTTTCTTAAGGAAAAGGAATAATTTTTCATTCTCTCAGGATCTTTTCTAATAATCCCTTCATTTATTGTTTATAAGGCATTCTGATGAAGGTTGTTGGAAAGCTGTATCTGAGGACATATCCTTTTCCTTGTTGATTAAATGTTGAATGAAAGGTCTTATCTATAAAGGAAATTACTATTAGGAAAAAATTAAAATACTGAAAGTTATCATAGTAGGGCCTAAGTAGACTTTATTAAAATTAAAGATATGCAGATATCCCAGTAAACAGAATGCTGCTCTCTCTGAAGATATTTTTTCTTTGTTTAGGCATTGTTTGGGAATATCATGCTTAGTGAAAAAGAGAAGCCTCTGGTAAATAAAGCAAAGAGATAAGTGGTATATCCACTGACAAAAGAGTGATATTGCAATCAACTTGATTTAATGCATTGTGGTGCTTGTCTGAGCTACTTTGTGAAACAATTTTGGCTATCAAAATGATTGAAAGGCAATCTGTGAATTATTTGAAAATCATAAATAATTATTGATGTTTACATCTCAATATACTGCCTCCAGTGAACCTGAGACTCAGTGTGCCTTACATTTTATGGCTGTACTGTACAAATCTGACAAAAACATACAAAACTCCAAACAAGACAGCTGTAAAAGCACACTGTTGTGTTTGAGTTTGGCTGTGAAAAACTAGCATATGTCAAGGGAGCCACACTGTTAATCAACTCACTTTTGCAGAACAGCAAGCTGCTGATTTCTGAAATGTTAAAGGCATCAGACAGGGACAGTCACCACTTTTTTTGAAGAATGCTATCTTGGGGATACTGCAGGACAGTAACATTGAAGTTTAGTGTTCCAAAATTGCGTGAGAGTCTAGCTTTGGATGAAAAAATTTTGGATATGATAGGTGTGAATTTGGTAGGTTCAAACCACTTCTTTTTTCTACATCCATTTCATAAGGTTCAGTGTTCTGCAATGGGCAACGAGATCATAAAATCATAGAATGGTTTGGGTTGAAAAGTATCTTAGAAGCCATCTTGTTCCAAACCCCCTGCCATGGACAAGATCAGTGTAACACTCCTAATACACAATGTTTTTTGTGACTCAGGAGGCCATTTATGAACCAAACGAGATGGAGAAAAATACTGGAAGGACCAACTGGATATGCTGCAAGGACATGCAGAGTCCATTATGACAGATATGCATTCTGTATTCCCTGTGAATACAGGGGATGAATAGTTGGGGAATTCTCAGTATCTATTGATTAGACTTTGCTGATCCAGTAAATCTCAAAAAGTACCCATAAGGGTATTTACGTACGTAGAAATTTCCTCCTCATGAACTGCACTTTGTTATTTATTTCCCTGCTTAACTGTTCTTATAGTCAAAGATACATCATCATTTGTAGGCCTTGTTTCAGAGTTCATCCTCAGCACTGGCTTTTATGACTTCTGTAGAACTGTACAATAGCAGTAGAGAAAATCAACTTTGCTAACACTCATAAAGGAAGACAAAATTATTACATGGACCAGACTTGTTCGCAGCAGTCTTGAGTTTGGTGGTTCTGGCTGCAAACTTGTATCCTGAATGTGTTCAGCAGGCGCACTGTTGTTCACATGGAAAGACTCTCCAAG
The DNA here is from genome assembly GCF_017590135.1 of Pyrgilauda ruficollis. NCBI lineage: Eukaryota > Metazoa > Chordata > Aves > Passeriformes > Passeridae > Pyrgilauda > Pyrgilauda ruficollis. The sequence goes on along the minus strand of NW_024524155.1, from coordinate 1,101,937 downwards.
TAAATTCCCTACATAAAATCTGCTTTGAAAGCCTACATCTGTAAAAGCTTTTTCAAAGTGATACTTTCAATATTATGGATGTTATCCCCACTTATAGTTAGGACTGTTAGAAAAGACTCGAATTGAAACCTAAACTCTGATAGTATTCCAAATATTTTGTTAATGTCATTTTTTGGTGCATAGAAATAAAGCTCATGTTTAGAGTTTTGGACAAGTGAATACATTTTTTGTACTCTGCAAAAATTATTAGTTTCTTTGTTTCAGCAGGAATTTTCTATGCAGATGTTTTTGCTTCAAACTTTGGCATATAAATTGCATGTTAGACCAAAGTTGTTGTCACTTTTTCTGAGAGCTAGAAAGGAAACACTGTATTTCATGAAAATGCATTCCATTTTGATATTTCTCTCCTTTTTTTTTTCATCTCCTTTGACTGACAGTTTAAGGTAGGAACAAAACTTATAAAACAGGTGTGAAGGGAATAAAGGGAAGAATACAGTCATTGTTCCAAGGCAAGGTTACCTTTCTTGTTCTGAGGTCATTAGAAGACTATCTTTTCCTGTCTTTTACAAACAAGACAGCCTTCAATGTCTTGTGATATTACTTCATATGGTAAAGCTATATCTGTGGGTAAGTCACTTATTTCAAAAAAAGCAAAAGCTGTTTTGTGTAAACAGGGCAGTACCTCTTTGATTTGAATCCTCTGTCCCTAAAATAACAAAATTAATCATTACATCATTTTCTTGTAAAATTAGGAAATAATGCCTCTGTGAATTTGTAGCTGATTGAATTGCAGATAATAATTTGAAGATAATTGGCTTTGCTACATCAGTAAACAGTTATTTTCAAACTGTTCTTTTTTTAGATTCTTAACTTCTACGTCAATATTAGCCAGTGTTTCTGATTCCTTCTTTTAAATCCTCATTTCCATCCTTGTTTTGCTAAGCTTCTTACTACCAGTGACTACTACAAAGTATCTTCAGAAGTAGACAGCGAGAGGGAAATAGGGAAAAGCTAACACCTTAGTTATTTCCAGGACAGTCTTTGTATGGAAAGCGAGAAGGTAGTATCTTGCTTACCAAACTTCATCATACTTATCATTAAATCTCTGGCTCAGCTGCTAAGCTAGCAATGTTTTCTGTATGAAGCATGTTTTCAAAAGTTTTGTGCGTCAGAGTTTTTGGGGTTTTTGCAATCAAAATTCTTAGGAAGGCTATATGTTTTCAGTTTCCAAACTTGGAGAGGCAAAGAGTTATAATACCAGATGTGACTCTTTACAAAGCTAGACACATTCATCAACTTCTCAGTGTGTTGGCTTCTAATTCTGCTTCCTTGTCTATCTCTTGCTTATAGGCCCAAGGAGCATGCTGTTTCACAGACATAAATTCTTGTGAATTTAAAGCCCTGGGTATAGTCCAGTATTCTCTACCTCTTTTGGCAGCCTCCAAGGATAAAGAACAAAACAAGCAATATGTAGCCAATTTAATTGGAAGTGAATTTATGATTCTGCATTTCAGTGCCCAATGTATGGTGAGTTTCCTGGTAAAATATTGCATAGAAATGTGCGGCCTGGGTCTGAGATCATAAGAACAGTCAACGCCATCACATATCTTCTTATTGTACATGCAAGTTGGGCTACTATAAAGGTACAAACAAGAGCTTCAAAACAGCTGCTCTTCTTTCTTTTGATTTACAAGTTAGTGAAGGTAAAAAGTAATGCAGAAAAATGGGATTTCTCCTTAAAAACAATTGGAGAACATTTTTTTATTTGTTATTGGGTTTTTTTTCTGTATTTTCAAAGAAGTTAAAGAAATCTCTTTTCTGATTGAGACAGCAAAGTATTACAAGAAAGAAAAGAATTAATGTTAATTTTTTTTTTCTTTTAAATTTCTATAGCTTGGGACATTTTCATTTGAAACAGCCTTTAAACTGAACATTTTGAATATTTACGAGTAGAAAAATCTCTAAATCTAGCATCTGTTTAAATCACTTTAGGGGGCTCTAAATGTGCATTTCTGGTGTTGTAGATCTGACGAGTGTTGTTGCACGATGGCAGCAACAAACAGGCAACAGCTCTAGTGTTCATTCTGGCTGCTCACATTTCCTTCTAAGCATAGACAGCTGCTTCACAGTTTGAGATTCCCAGCTGAGGCCTCTAAGATTAATGACTCAGGGGAAGAACTGAGCCCATAGAACAGTATTTCTTACAGAAAATAGGGGTGTGGAGACAGAATATTTTACAAAAAACTGTGCACATCAACAAAATTTGTCTGATTTGGAATCAACTTGTGTTCCATTTTCAGTGATGCTTCCAGCTTGTAAAACATGCAAGTTATCGTTATGCGTTAGTAGATCCCCAGGTGAATGGAGGAAAAAGATGATCCTTCCTGGAAAACGGTCATTCCTGGACCTGCTTGAAGTTTTGAATCAAAAGTGGAAAGTATAAAGTTGAAGTGATAAAAACATTAGGTGCATGCCAAATGATGTCTTTTAATATGAATATCTCACTTCATAAATCAGTAGTATTGAAATTTGCAGCACAACATTGATTTATTGCTTTCTTTCTCTGCAGTTTGAAGCAGCAACGTTTTTGCTTATACTCAGGAACTGTCACACAGACAGCAAACATTTGGAAATCAGTTATTCTGCTCCTCCTGATAACACATACATGTATCATTTCCAGAATCCTTTGCAGAGAGAGATAGTTTTCCTACAGGATATCCTACAGGATAGAGGCAGTCACTGATAAGATAATGGCAGTAGTTTTATTCAGCTCTAATCCCTTGAAAAAAAAAATAGTCTTTCTGAGATATTTTCTCAGTAAGAATATCTTCTGGAACAAAGCATCATTTTTCTTATCTCTTACACCCATCTGAAGCAAACCTAATATATACTACAGGTACAACTTCAACCTCCCAAGTGAAAGTATTATATAAACCTAGAAATGTCATGATATGTTTAAATGACAGTAAAAAACACAGCTGTATGAATGTGTCAGAACAACAGTTATGATCTTCATAAACTTTTGTTTAGAGATTTTATAATGCACAGGTATATGTAACCAATTAGTAATACAAGAAAAAATACTGTTCAGCTGTGGTTGTTCGCAGAAATAATGCTGCAGTTTTTTGTTGTCTGAAAGTCTAAATAAAATTACAGAAAACAAAAAAAAATATTGTGTGCATTTGTTAGGTTCCATCTTATCCATAATTTCCTAGTAAAATATAACATTTAAGCATTAAACTTGCAGATATTTTAAAGATTTGGTTTTGCCCATGTAAAATTTCTAGTTTCAGAGAACACAGATTGGCAAAATTTGACATAATATTTTTAATCACTGAAATGAATTCATTTAGATGGCAGATATAGTATTTTTGTGTGTGTTTGGTGTCTCAGAGAATATTAGTAGAAACTGTTGTTGAGTGTCCTTACCTTCTAAGTATACTGCTGGATCTTGCTGCCTGTAATCAATCCACTAATTTCTGATCTATGAGTGATAACACAACCTTTAAATAAGATTAAGAAAGGAACTTGTATTTTGAGTTATCAGATGACCGAGATCCAGCTATATAAATAGGAAATTCTCTTTCTCACAAATGTTTATCGTGGCCTACTGTAATTCTGATTCATTTTTCTTTTGAGTCACTAGAAGGGGGGAAAAATAGAAAAAAAAGAGAGAAAGAGCAAGTTGGAAAAGAAGTGAAAAAGAAAGCAAAAGTCATTGGCAGAAAGCAGAAGTGTTGGTGGGATAACTCACTACATATATACACATTTGTTTTATCATGTAGGTTAGATACATGCGTGCCTACATTGTTCTGTCTTTGATTGTTATTTGAAGGACTGACTCACATATGTGTCTGGTGTTTGATAAACGGTAAACATGTAGTAAAGTGCCAGCATTTCTCATATAGCTGCTTTTTTTCTTCCTCAGTTTAGTCTGTTGGGAATGGAAGCATTCATCATGGAGATACTTCAGTCTTTTTAGGATTAATCTCTCTCACAAATATCGAATGTGATACCTTTGATATTTGGTATTTTATCCAGTGTGGTGGTGAAAGGGAAGAATTTTGCTAATTTGCACTAGAGGGCTCACAGAACATGTTAGAAAGTGTTCAGTCTTGCGAGGTGGGGAAGGGGGGGTCATGGAGAAAGAAGAGAGAGAACCAACCCAATCCTCCTTGTGGCATGTCAACAACCATGCCTTGAAACAGGCTCATAGATCTGCAGTCTGAGATGACCAGAGTTTCCTACCCCTTTTCAAGCAGAAGAATAGCTAAATGACTGACTCTCTGGATTGTCAAATTAAGCAATCCCAGTGGATTGCTTAATAAATAAATAAAAAATTAAGGAAGTCTTGGTTACTTGTTTAACCAAGTATTTATCTACAGTGTCATTTCAATACCTTAAGGGATCCATCAGTGGTGCACAATAAGGTGCAACAGCAGGAAGAGTTCCTATCTCTGAAAATCTTCAGTAAACTTCTATGGATTCTTTCTGGAAATGTCTCTGTGCAAGCTACATTTCCATCCAAGCCCTAACATTTGCTCCAAAAGTTGAAATGTAGCAGTTTGTCAGTCTTATAAAGTCTTCTCTCATTCTAGGTTAGTCAGGAATAAATTATTGCAGTGTACAGATCATGACTCATCAGTCTGCTAATAACAAAGATAACAAATTGTTATCTCTTTCTTAAAATTATAGTGAACAGGTGGTAGGTCAAAAATGTTAATGTCCACCCTGGTCCTCCACAGTTCCAGGAAAGAAACAGGTCTATTCATAAATGCATTGGCAATCATGTTATGAGATGAGACCAAGAAGAAATTTGAAGAATATGCTGTTCCAACAAAACCCACTTCCCTTTACAAGCTTCTGTCTGCAAAGAAATTACACAGCACAATTTCAAGGGCAACTTGAAATGACAAGTTATATGCCTGTACCTATAATATCTATGCACTGCTATATGAGTTAACTTTCTTAGTAGGCTTCTAAAATGTGAGGTCATAAGGTCAAGAGAAATGCACTATTTCCTTGGTGTCTCCACTGAAATAAAATGTCACTTTTTACATAGTTTGTTTCATCAGACTTTTTTAAATGATGCTTGTCATCCACTCCCTTGATTTTTGCAGAACTTTGTCATAGTGTCTAATTTCTTCACTAAAATCACATGCTGTACAAATCAATCAGTCCTATGTAAATGTTCTGACATGAATATTTTCAGTTAGGCAAGCTAATGAATTTCTCAACTATCTGGAATGTCTTTTGATATTATGTATATTATTAAGCTAGTCTCATTGCTGGTAATATATTTTGCATTCCTCTCTAACAATACTATAGGACTGATAAATGTGCTCCTCTTAAGACTCCTAGGACACATATAAGACATTCAGTGCACCTTGTGTCTTCTTTCTGTTTATCTCCTGTAGCATTTGGATGGTACCATAACATCTTGTTGATTGTGATTGTACTGTACTTGTTGAAAGATTTCTCAGAATATGTAGAAGATTTAGTGTAAATTGATGAAGATTTCACCATTTTGAAATAAAAGCAATTTTGGAAATGTGGAAAGCATGTAATTTTTCTACTCATAATGAGAAATGCACTACTGTATTTTTATTGTGCTAGGTGGGATATAAGCCTGTGGAAAGGGAGAGGAAAGAGTAAGTCATTCCTGTGCCTCTCCATACAGGTTCTTTAGCACATTCTTTGTGCTGTTTGACTTTACTATACATGCAGAGTGCCTTGTCTGACATAGGTCCAATGGATGAGAAATCTGGCTTCCTCCTGCTGAGTAACGAAAGGAAAAGACAACCAGTGAGTGGTTATACATATGTATACATATGGAGGTTATGCCACACAACGGGGTGCCTGTCTCTGACCTAGTCTTAGACGTGCTTGAATTGCTCCAGCGCTTTCTCTCCTCCTCTCTTGGCTTTCCTGTGCTTCACTACTGGTGGTCTTCTGTATTCCATGCAGATGTTTTCCCCATGTTATTTCATGGTTATTTTTCAAGTGGTTTCTTAGGAGAAGGGATGGAGAGTCCATACATGGGAACATCTGCTCTAACAATTTTTCAAAGCAAACAGCAGATGGCATTGCTGCTTCCTTTTGATCTTGCTAGAAAAATCCTGTGCCAATTGTGTTGCTTTAAGTTTCAGGCTGCGTGATAATGGCCTACGTGAGCATTTGCTTCTCCCTTTCCTCTCAACAGTAGCACTACTTGCAGATGTTTACTCTGCAACTTTCTGTTTAGCTTTTTTTTCTTTTTGTGACCCTAACTCCTACTAGGTGTCATGTTTGTTGTTTTTTCTCTCCTCATAGAACTTTATAATTAGTGCCATATCATTGTTATCAATTCTCCTTATTCATATGCAAATGGTGGGGAAATAAAAGATTCATCATATTCTTCAACTTTTATTTCTCTGTGGTTCAACCTCTGCGTATAGTGAGTTGGGAACTCTATACATATTCTTTGCTCTTTTTTGTAAGAAAACTTTATTTCTTAAGGCAATTTTGTAGTTTCTAAATAGAACTCTTCCTTTTTATGTAAATTTTGACATTCTGACAATTCAATGCACTTAAGAATGTATGAAATTTGAAATGTTTAAGGAAATTTTTAGACACTTTTTTGGTCATTTTATTAATTGAATTTTTATTTGAACCCTCTTTCCAACACACAGTTTCATGCTTGATCATCCTGATAGATTTATATGGTTTCTTTAGGTACTTTTTGGTCAAATCTTACTGTACAGGGTGACCAGGTTGTTCTTTTTAATAGGTAATAATATGAGAAATTAAATTTGCATGCAGGAGGTGAAAATATGATGTAAAAACCAGTTTATAGTGAAGGAGAGCTGCAGTAAACTTTGTGTGATAAGGCTAAGACTGTAACCAGAAGGGAATAGTAACAGATATAGGAGTAGTCTCTGGGGACTGTTCTGGAGTTTACTGTCAGGCTGATGTGGAATTCAGGAATGTCACTTCCCTGAAAGAGCCTGGAAGATTAAGGTGGAGCCTTTGAGCATGCTCTCAGTTCAGAGTTGTAAGGCTGTTAATGGAAAGTAGAGTATGCCTAATTTTATCTTGTTTCTATATTATACTAAATTGCATTTGGACACTTAAGATGGAAGCCAGTGTGGCTCCTGTATTGAAAACTGTGGGGCATTTGCACAGGCTCCTATTTTCAGCTGTCCTAAATTCACTGTTTCATTGTATCTGATCCTTCAACCTCCATTTATTTCTGCTGTACTGCCATAATTTTTATTTTGTTTCTGTTTAAACATGAATTTTCTGAAGCAGTGCATGCAAATGGTTATCTTACAAAGATTTCATATCCATGTTTTAAAATCTTATTTAATATATAGTTTTATAAAATATCATAGGTCAGTAATGTTCATTTTTGTTCCATATGTTCAATTGATTATTGATTGCTGGGTATTCTTTAGAATGTTGAGGCTAATTCATTGGGGTGAAGGGGGTGAGGGAGTGGTTGTTTGTTTTCAAATATAATTTTAAAACTTCTGCAAAAGAAAGGATCTATTTATGTAATAAAATGCACAAGCCATTGGCCTTGAATGTTCTGTCTTCTTCAGTGGAACTTGGCTTTCTATATTAAACATCACATATAGCTTGACATTATAATTGAAAACAAGAAATAAGAAAAGAATAACATTTTCTGCACACAGTTGTAAATGGCTTTGGTATATTTCTACTATCCAGAAACCATTAACTTAATTATTTTATAGTAGGTTGATTTCCCTAATTGAAAAAAATTTTCAAAGGGGCATGAAATAGACATCTTTTTGCCTTACTTAACTGAGTAATAAACAAAATTTAAAGATAAGTCTGGGTATCAAAAAAAGATGCCATTTTGTCCACATCCTGAAACTGTTGGGAAATTGGCAGGTATCAAAAAAGGAAACTTGCGTTATCCATGTAAAAATTGCTCCAGAAGAACTCTTCAGAAATCTGCTAATTTGTTTACATGTATTTTTATTCGATGCCATCAAAAATAGGTTCATGCTAGCAAAATTAATTGGCTCCATCAGTTGAAAAATAATTTCAAATCAGTTTACAGCCTCTAGTATACAGTTTTTATATCTCAGGACCTTTCATTTGTATTGGACAAAGAGGTCTTGCAACTTGTTGTGGAATATTTGGCTACTATCTGGCAGTACTGAAATGGCCTTTGCAGAGAGCCTTTCTATGGTTTTTTGCTATTGGTACCATAGAAAAAAATTGTGGTTACTGTATCCACTTAATGGCATGGCTGATATGAGGAGAAATTGTCAGTGCACTTACATTGGAGTTTTGTTTGTTTACTTTTAAATATTGATCTAGCATTTACTGCTGAAGAAATTATTTCACTCACAGCTTTGCATTCCTCCCTTGTTGGCACCATTATGCTTGGAACAAGAAGGAGGATTTGTGTGAATTCACTTCAGACTTACATCAGAGGAGTCAATTAAAATTACTCTGGCCAGAAAACCAGAAGGACTAAAGTAGTGCATGGAATGAAAGATATCACAGTGGCTCAAAGATTTATAGTAACATAGTTTATTATTTATATTATGATAGCTTTTAGAGCAGCTGTGACAAGCTGGTGTTAAGCAAGCATTGTAGGATCTTATGCTATTAGTTTGTCCTCACCAAAAGGGAATTAACTTATTTCTGCCAGCTAGAAGCAAGATCTGCTTCTCAGACCAGTCCTCAAATGCTGTTTGCAGCTTGATTAGAAGCAATTGTAATTCCTGAGGTTCCCATATTGCACTGAATTTGAGTAATACTGGAGGGCTTGAAATTGTTCTGTCCCTAGAATCTCCATATGTCAGATTCACCTCATTTCACTCTGAATGCTAGACTTATTTAAAAAGATAATGAAAAAAATAATGGAGAGGATTTAGCAAAAGATGGGTGCTAATATTTTCAACTTTAAAATGGTAATTCAAGTTACAAAACAGAAAATAATATACAATGTGTTTCTACTTGCCAGTGTCTGTCTAGTTTCTGTTTATGATTTCTCTGAAGTGTCTTAACTGAAGGAGGCAGAGATTTGATTGAGTGGTATTCTGTCTCTTAGTATTGTCATTTAAAACTGAACTTGCTTTTTTTACTCAAATTGCACTTGCCAACAATGGCATGAACTACTTAATAGCACTTCACCCCTTGAATGTGATTTCAAAATCAATTTTTAAAGGTAATCTCTTGTTTTCCAAATTAGGATTGTTTCATTCCAGTAAGATGTCTAATCTGAGTTCATACATTCTCTCTTTTCCCATTCAATTCTCCATTAAAGATGGAGACCGTTCTTCAATTATTTTCCTTCCTTATTTTATTCTCTTTATGATTTTTTGAAGAGAAAGGAAATTCAATTAGCCATAGCTCGAAGCTTGACTGTGACTTTGTCTTTTTTGGTCAGGTTTGTGTCTACTCTACAGTGGTGGCAATTTAATCTAATTTTATATTAGTTTTCTAACAATCCAGACAAATTTCCAAGAAAGGCAAATATTCTTCTGTTAATGCACCAACTTGTGATTTGAGGACAGATGAACTTGGAATGAATATTCTTTCTACCATTATGTGATCCCTACCATGTTTTATTCATCTGAGGAACCAAGAGGACATTTACATTCCATTTAATATGTGCAAGTGTAAAGGACAAGTGGTAATCTTGCCATAGTATTTCACGTTTCTATTTTTGGTGTTTAACACAACTTAACCTTGAACATTAAGAGTGTAGCTGTAGCTCCAACACTAACATAAGCATGCCAAGCATTTATATCAGGCTAGATTACTCACCACTGTTGAAGCTAAATGAAACTTTTATTCTCTAACTAGTCCATTTGAAAAGCTAATGAGAATTCAGGGGTTGAAGAAAATGGGAAAAGTGACTAATATCCTCATTTACAAAATTTATAGAAAAGTGACCTTCTTAAAAATCTCTATTCTCTTGTTTTGTTGTGGTTTATTCGTTCTAGAAGGATGGACTGTGGCACTGTGAAAGGTGTGTTGTTAAATACAGGAGTGTCATGGCATGTGTGGAGCCCATAGCAGATGGATATTGGGAGGGGAAGACAAGAAGGGAACATATGAGCAGCACTGGGAAAAATGAGAGGAGGAGGGCTCCAAAGAAATCAGATAAGGAGAGGCAAGAAGAAAGGTGACACCTGGTGTCAACAAGGACAGGAGGGGACAATGACAGGATTTGTTTGAAGGAGAGTGGTATAATGTCTTCAGTTTCACAAACTCTGGTGAGAAGGAAAGGTATAATGAGGAAGTGAAGCAGAACAAGTAATTTGCTGGCACTGAGTTCACAGGCATTGGAACAAAAAATGCAGGAGCGCATTTAATTAGCAGGTCTTGAGTAAATAACTAATATAAGGCTTAATTAATTGTTGTGTTAGGGTGTTCTATCCTGCCATTCTCTACAATTGCATGTTAATAGTTATTTTCACCACTTTGGTGAAAACAGTAGATTTACATGTTTAAGGTTTAATGAATAAGATGTAGTGCATGGTATCATGACAGAGTGCTAATTTTTGTGCCAGCAATGTAACATTTTGTCTTGCATTCTGTAATAGTGCACATGCATGTTGTGTGATGCCATCTACTAAAATAGCCTCTGTTTCAGAGGGAGAAAAGTTTCTCTATTAGTAAATGGAATGGCATCAGGTCTCTCTGCTGGTGTTGTATGGAAAAGACAACATCCCTGAAAGCTTTACATTCTCACATTGTTGGAGCTTCTAAGTTTTGTCAGGTGCTGGTGGCTTGGACCTAACACTGAGTTGTAACTCAGGAGACAAAACAGTTGGAAAACTTGGAGAAAGGCTCTAAGGGTCAGCGAAATTTACTGTGGGCAGCTGCTGCTTCAAAGCAACTTGCTATGCAGAAGCCTATTAAGTAGTAGTAGGTTACTTTCCTGCTGTTTCCCCAGCATGATGAATGACATTCTGAAAAGTGAAAGGACTTCCTGTGCCACAGAGGTTTTCCCTGTGACTTCTTACTCAGACGCAGTTGCTTTCAAGACACTGACTGTACTTCCATCTAAATGTTGTTATGGATCTCTGTAACTGAAGTGCACATGATGCTAGAAGGTGTTTGTTTTCATCTGTAACAGGTACTTTAATGCCATTATTTACAGATTGTCCTATTTATTTTCTAAACCATCCTTTACAACTCAAAACAACAACACATTTTTTACTAGGAAATATGTTCAGGCTGCAGAGTTCAGTATGGGAATTTTTTTTCCCAGAGTTTTGCTGTGATTCAACTTGGAAATTTAACTTCATAATGTAATGAGGCAGCAGTTTTGAATTTCACAGTATGCATGTGTAAGAGTCTGTGTTTGCACACATCCTCGTATGTAATTCTGCCCTATTAAAGCAGAGTGCACTTGAATGTAGGGTAGGGTCAAGTCCTTGCTTTGTAATAACAGTGGATTTTAGTAAGATAAGAACTTCTAAAAAGCATGTGAAACCAGCAAAAATCCATATGAAATCAGCTAAGATAATACATCTTATGAGCCAAACTACTTGATGACCCTAATTAAGATGATTATCTTCCCTTCCATACTTAAATGTGAAGTGTAAATATTGATGTATCAGTAGAAACATTGTAATGGTGTAGGTTTGGGATCTTTAATTTTCACTGTATCACAGGAAACAGAACATGTAGCTAAAAGACAAAAATGGTCTCAATGGAACTTTAATCATTAAATCCAAATATGTTTGAAGACAATGGAGCATGTCCTTTTGCATTCTGAATCATTCAAGATACAAACCGTGGCCAAGTCTTCAGCAGAAGCGTTTGCTGGAATCATTTAGGAATGTGAAGAAAGAAGGCTTGTGTATTCCTGCTGTGTGTCTCTCTTGTTGCCTTTTGTTCACTCCCCTTTATAAGTTTTTCAGTCTTTTGCCAATCATAATCAGATCTAGCCGAGGGTTGGAAGCCTCAGAACTGTTCAGCTTCAATAAATTATGTGAGAAAAGGATGAGATAGGAATGCATCTACTGGCTCAGAGCAAATGTTCAGTGAGCTCCCTCTGACAACAACCATGAGTAAATGGGTAGGAATGTTTCTTCTAGTATCTTTTCCTTGCTTCTGGTAATCACAAAATGGACTTCCTGCACCCCATCTTTGTCAATCAATTTACTCTTATTTACTTGCTGACTAGCAATGTTTGAGGTAATAACCTTGTGAGATATAACTTCCCTCTCTGAAATCCACATTGACTCTTTCTTTTTTTAGAATTAGTGGCATGTGGACAAATATGATATGTTTTACTATTCATTTCTAGGGTTGTGCCAGGTACAGAGGTTGGATATTTTGGGGTTTTTTCCCCCCAGTTCTGCATATCTGCATATCTCTAGTCCCTGTATAGGATCTTGTTTGCTGTTTCTTAGTACCATTCTTTCAGCTTCTCCAGGCATTTTTCCAATACAAAATCAGCAGGAAGAAAAATTACCTTTTGTGTCCCCCTTTCCTCCTCGTCTAAGTACATCTCTTTGGAGAGCCACTCTGGTGAGAGCAGAAACTGCTAAATCTGAAATCCAGGATCACAAAACATCCATTTGTGTTCAGCACTACTTTGTTTTCTTTTTAAGTTTTTCTTGGGTTTCTTGCTGTTTCTTTAATTGGTGGGCAAACTCACACAATCAAACATCTCTGCCCACATTTATTTTTATGTGCAAATCTCTAGGGTGAGGACTGATTTTATTTCACCTGCCTCATTACTTAAAAGAACTTAATTACTCCATTTACATTTACTGTGAGTAAATAGTGACTGTTATAAGAATCCCCTGTATTAGCATCTATGCCAACCCTTAAAAGTAAGTAGAACTGAGGTTTAGACCAAAATGTATTTTGTGTTCAGTTATTCTGCTTTGAGATACTTTTACTCGTGTTTACTTGTGGTTCTCCACTGTATAGAATTGAAAACCTACATGGCAGTGCAGCTGTGGATCCTCCAATGCTCTTTCTTGAAAATTAGCCAAGTTGCTTAAACAATTTATAGAGTGTGCCACAGCTGACCAAAAAGTAACTTACGGGATTTCAGAGGGAATCAAAAGATGTGTTTACAAATAATGTAATATAGCTGGATTTTTAGGAGACTTTCAAGGAGGGTCCTCATCAAAAGTTGCTGAATAAACTGGCAGAAAATAAGTAAAAAATATTTGTATTAGATAAGCAGCTGAATAAAAGGAAATAGAAAATAAGTGTACATGGTCAGTTTTCACAGTAAATGGAAGTCACCTGTTAGTCTTCTCAAAAGAAGGGAGGGATAATGAGGCGACCGTCTGTCAGTGATACTGTTACAGAAAAACATTAAAACAAGGACCAAATATAGAGAACTGGAAAAGGAGATTACAAAGTCCATTTCATGTCTTTGTGAAAGAATGTTAGATAAAGTCAGTGTACGTTACTGTGAATTAGGCAGAGAAGGTGAGGTATCCCTTACATATGAAAAGACAGATTTTGAGACATCTCATCACTAAGATCTTGGGCTTATAATACTTCTAAAGAGCAGTAAAAATGTTTTTACTATATTCCTTTAGCAAAAGATGCAAATAGAAATAGTCGTCCTGTAAAAAGATTAGCTTAGTATCAATCAAAAGAAAACCAATTCAATGTTAGTAATTACTTGCAAGGGAGCATAGAACAAAACAACAAAATTTATGTTTCTTTGTACAGCTGTTGTATTACTGTATTTTGGAGACCATATAAGGTTACAGTCCCCCTCTGCCCCTATAAAGACATCTTAGAACTTGGCAAGATTCTGGGCATGGTGGCAAGGCTCACCATGAAGCAGTATTCATACAGGGGACATATAAACAAGTCAGACTTTTAGTTTTGTAAATAAATCCTGAGGAATATTAAATACAGAATGAACCACCTCTGGTGTGGGGAATTCCTCAGCTGTAAATTAGCGAAGTCTGTTATAGGGGGGAAGGGAGCACTCTGCTCACTGTTTTTAACCTCTCTGCTGTCAAGTACTGGGCTAGATGGAGTTTTAATCTGGCCCACTACAACCATTCTTATGATCATATGGGTTAACAATCTGAATTAGCCTACATTGTGGTCAGGTTATGCCAGTGAAAAAGAGTGGCAAACGCTGTCCTCTGCCTTATTTCATGCACAGATCCTCAGCAAGTTCAAAGCAGTTGAAGACTAAGCCTATATATAACTGAATGTAAAGTACAATGTGTCAGTAGTTTGAAATTCTTGCAGTCATTCTTTAAAACATACACTGAAACTCAAGAGGGTCAAACAGTGCTTAAATTGGATGGAAATCCAGATAATTTATGACATGGAAAGCTCAGTTAGAGGCCCAAACAATGTTTCTTTTTCTGGTGACATGATAATACAGCCATCTACGTATAATTTCTGCAAAATCATAGATGTATTTCCTTTATAAAAGTGCTTTTAAGAGAAATATTCTTTTTCACCCACCACCTTTATTTCTTTTCCTGTTATTTTATAAGAGCAGGAATAGCCATTGTTCATGATTTTTTGTATTCATCTTCCATGCTCAGGAGACAAAAGAAGCAGAATCCTGGCCAAATTACAGATTCGCAACACTGGTAAATGTAATTGATAAAATGTAATCTTTAAAGAATACTGGTTGTGTGGCCACATGTGCTGAATCATTTTTAGATCTAACACCTAAACTCCATCCTAATGCTGGCTTCATGCCAGCATTCATGGTTCATGGAAGCATCCACAGGACTACTTATGCATTCCCAGATGTGGTTTGTGTGCCTTCCTATTCATAGAGGCTTGCTGCCTTCCAAATTAGTAGAAAATCTGCAACACATATGCTTCCAGAAACTGTCTCAAAATATGATGATTTAATACAACATTCCTTTCTGATTAGGAAAACTACTTCCAATGAACTATCTGCTTAAAGATTTTTATCAGACATTCAAACTACTGATTCTGCTTTTAAATGATGCTTTCCTTGGCTGTATATTACCTCATTCTGACATCTCATAGAAGGAGATTAATTTTCAGCTTGTAGAACACTGGTTTGAAAGCATTCCCTCTTTTATATTAAGCAGAGGGAACAGCTCATAAATTAACACTTACATTGTACTGTTATCAGTGTTCTCAGTGCCTTGAAGCATTTGAGCTGGCTCGATGCACATTAACCATAATAATTGTCAGTCAGGCACACAGACATAAAGGGTATCTGATGATCAGTATTTTTTACAGTGTGACTACACAGAAGATATTATGGTTCCAAGACACGAAACAAAAGTGTGAGATAATGAAGATAGAAACACAAGACAAAACAATTGATTCTATGAACTTCAGTTTGACAGTGCAGATGGTGAATTTTTTCAGTGGTGATCCCAGGGTTCTGGGCCTTCAGTGGTAAGGTTTTTCTCCTTATTCTCTTCCCATTTGAAAATATCCTCTGTTTTACCATTTTCTATCCAGAGAAGCTGATCTCCAACAGTGTAAAACCCAGACATTTTTCTCCCTTGATTCACAGCAAATATTAGGTGTAAAATTGGCTTTACAAGCAAAGGTCTTGATTTGTTTTTATTACCATAAAATGTTTTGTTCCACAAGACATTCAGAGTAGTTTTCAAATACAGGATCCCAGAGATCACATTATAATAATTTGGTTTGAAGATTACTGGTTGAAGGAGCTACTGAGGTGGAAAATGAAAAGGAGTTTTTGTAATTTAATATGAGAGCCATCCATTAAATAAAACCTTTGATAGAATTTAAAAATATGTAGTTATGGGACTTTTATTTCTTCTTCTCTAGTGAAGGAGACAGGGGGAGAATCTTTCCACAGACATTTTGGGATTTTACTAGTTTTCCTATCCATTGCTGTTCACAACTTTCTTCCCAAACTCACTGAGATTTTCATACGTTGAAGATTTCTCAGAAATTGCTGCTGCAATATAATGCCTAATCACCAACAAATATACAGGCATTTCAGCCACATAGGGAGAGGACTTAAGATGATTCACCCTTGGATTAACACCAACCCCTTCAATGCAAGGTGATGAGTTTCAGTCACTTATATTAATTTCTCAGCCAGTTTTGTAGAAATGCTAGAAGCTAGCACAGCATGTGAGTAATATGATACACAACTCTACTAATATAAATGATAGCTTAGAGTGGAGTTGGTGAACAAATGATTTGCTAGTGCAACCTAATACTCCACTCTAATTTGATGTTGCTAGAGGCTGAAAGGAGACACAAATGCAAGATGTAAATTTCTATTTAATGCAGTGTTTGATGGCCACAGATGGCTACACTTGTAGGCCAAGACAAGTAAAAAATGATAACTTTATGGACTGCAGATATTTTGCAATGTTTTTACTGCCTAGGGAAAAAAAAAAAAAAAAAGTAGGTTAGACCAAAAAAGTGAAGTGAGAAGCATGGGAGAGATGCACAAATTATTTGAATCAAATACAAAATTCAGCTGATTTCAGATCTGATGCTTTAAGGAATCTGAGTCTGTTCTAATGAAGGTTGTCACCATTTACACTCTGACTTCCCTGCAATATTTTCTGTATAGTCAAACATCTCCATTTATCAAATATTGTAACACTTTTTTTTTTTTTTCTTTTAAGAGTAACTCCGTAACTACAGGACTTGACTTTAGTTGTTAATTCCCAGCATCCTCAGAACATGATTCATTCTTGCTCCTTGAATGAAATTATCCAAGTTACCAGTTGGTGATTTCCCTGTTACTGGTCTGTTTTGAATGGCTGGATTAAAAAAGGCCAAAAAAGTCTGTTTAGCATTTGCTACCTTACTTTCTAGATCTGGAAACTCTTTAGGTTTTTCAAGTTACCTAGAGTAAAATGAGAGCAGGAAAACTCTACTATCCTTCCTGCTTGTAGTGAGATCCTCAGGGGACTCAAAGACTGGAGTTCTGTGAATTACATCCTTGTACACATATGGAGGGAGTCCTTAGGCTGCCTGCATTCATTCATTAGTGATTAAAGGGATAAATGTTTTAACGTAAAGGTGCTAAGAATTCAAGAGATGACCAAATGCTTGAATCTGGAAGTGAACAAAGAAATATTGGCTCCATTCCAAACCTTCTGAATCAACCTGCAGGGGTTCATTTTGTGAACTGAACCCAGCAGGATTCACAGAGCTGTAGAGAGAAATCTAACACCTAGTCCAAGTGAGACAATTCCAGGATCCAGAAAAGGATTCCTAAACCACACAAGACATAAAACTTACTCTGTGAAAGTATTGTTTTAACTTTCTAATCTTTATCAATTTATCCATTTATTTTCTATGTCCATTTATTGTCTGTGTCCTTACTAACTAATAGTTAACTAAGTAACTATTCTTTACTTCAGGACAAAGGACAAATCATAAAACCTGCAGTGAGGTTTTCTTCAGGCAAACTGTTGTTGGAGTCTCTAGAAGGCAGAACTTTGCTCCAGTAAAATCTGAATGAGAGTCTTATGTTATGACCTTGAATGACTTTTATTGACTTTTAAATAAAGTACTTAAATAAAATCAATAGAGCTCTGATTTAAGTCACCATTCATTTTTTCAGAATTCTGCTTTCTTCATAATAAAGGACTTTTAGGTTGCAAAATAAGGGCTAAAGAAATTGTAGATGGCTAAATTGTGCCAGAGTGGATTATTGAATTAGTGATGTAGGGGAAAACCTAAACAGAAATCTAGCTAGATTACAGGAAATCAGACATATTTAATTGATGCACTTGGAGAATGTATTTTTTTATGTTGTATATGCAAAGAGGAAGTTGAGAAATACAGTTTTTGCTTCTGGAAGACAGATGTATATACCGAAATATATAGTTTCTCAGGAATATTGTAAAGTCTTTAATCATTAATTCTTGTGCTTCCCTGTATTTATGGAGTAGACAGAGAAAATTCAAGAGAATATTATGAAAATTGTTCATATGCATATATATGGTGCTGGAAGTGGAGGTGTAAATGGAAAACAGTATTTTTTGCTTTGAAACACTATTGCCTGTTTCACCTTGAAATTTGTTAGCCTTATTAGTAACTAAATAAGGGATAGTGTGTTGCTGCTGTAGTATGTTATAGCTCTCTCTAAGATCATAAGTATGATCTTGAATCAATTTGAATATCAATTTGAATATCAAATTGAATATCAATTAAAAGAGTACAAATTAGGAAAACACTGTTTTGATGTAGAGTTCTCTGATGAAACAACTACTGCATGTCTTCCCTTGCTTAGCTCTGTTTCTTTTTTTAAGGCATGTATCCTAGTGACAAAGGATCCACAAGCACTTAGAAAATTGTTCTAAGGGCTAACAATCACAATGATAAGAAGTACTTTATTTCCAGTCTTAATTTATTTGAGTTTGGTTTCCTTTTCTTTTTTGTCTTCTTACAGCTTTATTCACCGTGAAAATGAGTCCTCTGTTGTCTAACACATCATCCCATACGTACATGTGAAACAGAGCAAAGTTCCAACATCACATTACAAACTATGTGTAGTGCAATAAGTATTTTTAACTCACTTTGTCATACTATTAGTAAAAACCTTTTTGCTTACTTTAATTTAGAGCATCTCATAGGTGGACATTGTTGTTAACGATTTTTCAACGAATTTCATGCAACTAAATCTCTGTATGTGTCACTGTGTTCTAGCAAAATAAATGAGACACATACTGTGCAGTTTCACCAGACCTGGAGCAGACGTGGAAAAGATATAAATGTGTCAGTATTACGGGAGGGAAAATACATAAATGCACATGGTGACTCTCTTAAGTCTTGGGCTCAGTGTGATACTAATTCATTTTGGTGACATTTGGAAAACTTCTCCCAACATTAATAATAAGTTTATAGTGGGGGGTAATTCTGACAGACACAGTGTTGAAATAAAAACTTGAAAGAATGTCCATCAGATTTTACAGGTGCATAGAATGTGTATTTGCAGTTGATTGATGATCTTTTTGTTAAAGGTTGACATAATGCTGAATGGAATGTTTTGTTTATATATGGTGGTCTAGTTTATTGACCAGTACCAAAATGTATGACCAATTTGGGACTTCATACAGTGTCTCTTTTTCTTTTTCTTTTTTTCTTTTCCCTGGAAGAAATTTCTGTATTTGTCTTCTCATATGATTATGAAGATATGGATGCTCTTTGATTATTTTATAAATATTATTTTCTTGAAATAATTATTCCTTTAAATGCTATTCACTTGAACTGAAAATTTCGATGAACAAAACAGAATTTATGTAATATTTAGGAAAAGGATTCTGGAATCAATCTTCTGTGCAAATGTTATAGAAATTAGGTTTTTTTCTGAAAAATGACCATAAGAGTTGGCATGTAATTTGAATAGATCTGTCTTCTGTTTGACTGTTTCTTTTTAAAATCATTTAAAGAAAGAAACCTGAAAAAAATAGATCCGAAGATGTCTGTCCCCGATGGTTGTAAATGGAAGAACTGAAAAGATGGTGCCAGTATTTAATAAAGAAGTTGATTTGTTTCTTCTATATGATCAAAGCAGTGGAAGAAGGGTTGTCTTTAACCTCACTTCCCATTCAAAATCTTAAGACTAAAATGAACTCTCAACTGCAACAGCTACTTATCTAAATACTGAATTGATTTTGAAATTATGAAGTGTTGTACACTCAAAACCATTATTTATGTTAGTGTAAAACTTAAACTTCCATCTTGACTACAACATGTACATTGCTCTTACTTGTAATAAGTATGAAATGAGAACCTTTTCGGTTCTTCAGTCAGTTTTGTTTGCTAAAATTGGAGTCTCTAGATACCTTTCAGTCAAAATTGACATTGACTCTGAAAGTTGGGTGTTTAAAAGTTTAAACAAAACTGATTAAAGGATCTTATTACCAGCTTTGCCCTTAAAGTTTTACCTATGATTTTTTCTTCCTTTAGACTGCACATTTGTATTTGTGTTTATTCAGGAAATTAAAAGTATATCAGTATATTGGAAATATTGTGCAGTTTTTTGGTCTGCTTTCATGTTCCTTGTCTCAAAATATGATGATCTGTATCATTGTAAACTCAGTGTACTTCTCTCAACAGAGAATTGACTAGGACAAAAAGGGAGGTGCTTATTAAAAACATTCCTCTTCATTAGCTGTGCCAACAAAACATAGAATCCCAAACTGTTCTGCCAGCCCTAGATCATCGAAGTGTAGGAATTGAGATATAGTCAGGGAAACTACCTGGTTGTAATCCAACCAAGTCTGAAGAAAATCTAACAAAAAAATGTTGAAAAATAAGAACTAAAAGGCCTGCGTGTATCTAGGTTTCAGATACAGCAGTGTGTCAGTTAATCTCAAACCACAACAAATGCTCCCAGGCATGTGGTGGGTCTGTGCAGTGACCTTTGGGGCTGCCAGTGCAGGGCCAGGAGTGCGACTCGATGAACCTTGCGGGTCCCTTCCAGTCCAGCATATTCTATGATAGGCTCAAGTTCTCTTATTCTTCATAAATGCAGAGTATTTTATACATTTTTTGTTTTTCACCACACCTTAAGAAAAATAAAGTTAGGGAGGTTAATAGCACCCAAGTGGATCAGGTAATCGTGGCTCATGGGCCTTCTCAGAGAAATAAAGGATGTGTGGTCTTTTCATGGTCAGACAGTTAGTTTGTCTTGTGAAAAGACCAGATTTCTCTCTGATGTTCATTGTATAGACTCCTATATTTAAAAAGTTAATATTATAATTCTTAGATTTTCCACAGACACAGGACTTAATCTATTTAAGGGTTATTCTCATAACCAAGACCTATGTGGAAGAATTTAGCTAAATTATATGTGCTCTATACACCTGACTTTATTTCTGAAGGAAATTGATTTAGAATCTTTTCCAGTCATGTTCTGGTAATGTTCATGTTCCTACAATAAAGATGAAAGAAAGCCTTTTAACCAGGTGATATTCGCCCTTCTGAGTCCAATTCCATAAAGGTGTGATCCTGATGCACTGTATACAGCCTCTCAATATTCTTTAGGGCACTGTAAGTTTTGTTTTCTTTCTTACCAGTGTAACAAGTGACTGTAGAAGTCAGATAGTGGTATTGAGAGTGACAACACACTTTTTCCAAGACCAAAAGCATCCTCTTCCTCATAAGGAATTTAAAGAACTGGAAGAATCATGGATACATGAACTGGCAGTGTAAAAAGGGAGGACTAAGTGAAGGAAGTTAAGCTTTATAAAGCAGAGGAGAGGGTGTTTTCTGTGCTCTACAAAATTTTGAAATGAGACAGTACAAATGAACTTCAGTATAACTGTAAGAATATTTAAATGTGGATCTTTGTTGAAAAATTTTTGGATTAAAGCTCAGATAGTGACAAGTGTTGTAACTTATTTTAAAAAACAACTTATGTCAGCAAATATGAATGTATTCAGTATATTCATCCTTCTTCACATTGAACTTTTCTCGAGTACCTCAGAAAGTAATAAACATTTTGCTTATTTCTGCATAGTGTTTACTGGCATTGATTTATTAGGACCTGAATGAAAAGACATTTTATTATTCTTTCTTTTGTCCTTTTAATGGATTCAGTTTGTTGTGTACAAGACTCAGTGTAGTTATCAGGCTAATCAACTAAGCCACATTATTAAAAAAGCTGGGCTATCCTACATGTTTAAATTGAATGTCAGAGGGAGCATGGTTAGAAGAAGCACTTTAAATTGTGTTCTCTTTTGTGTAATTGTGGTTTATGTAGTTTAACACAGTTGCATAGAATTTTGATACTTTTCCTTCCAGACCAAAGATTGTTTATCAATGTTGGTTTGGCTTTTTTGAATTGGTAATTCTAAATATTTGATTAATGATAACATTTTAATATTGCTTTATTTTCTTGCCCACTCTTAAAACTACTCAAACTGCAGGCTCTTTAAAACTAAAAGAAGGTGTGGGCTTCCAGTCCAGTGGTTAAATTACTTTTTATTTGCAAAAACAAGTAAACTGTAATGAACAGTGTGACTATCAATTTGACAACTGTTAACTATTGCCAGGGAATTTTCTTGGATTTGTGATATTCCTCCAGTGAATACTTTGATTTTAATTGGGTCTTTGTGACTTTTGCAATGCTTAGTTTGGCATATAACTCCCAAGTTCAGGAATAATTGGCTGGTGTTTCTGCTATTTATCATGAGGCAGTGCAGATAAATGCTCCAACAGTTGTACTGATTTGAGTATAAAAAAAGTCATCAATGTCTTTACTTTTCTGTTATTCTACAAATGTAAATCAACTCTTGTATAAACTTTGTATAACATGGAACCTGAAAATATGGAAACTGATATTTTCAGACCAGAACAAACTCCTGTGCTATACTGAAGTCGGAGTACTGGCAGGGAAATAAGTCTTTATCGGACATGAAATTACTGATTAAAATATTTCTGTACCATAACATCACTTTAAATAATATGCCATCTAAGAATGTATTTTGTGCATAATAACTTTAAGAAAAAGTGCATGCAGGTAGATATTCAGGGCTTTCTGTGTGAGGAAGTTTAAACATACATCAGGTGTCAGAGCCTGTTGGAAAACTCTATGTCATGCAATTCAGAGCAGACCTGGTAAATCTATTCATCATGAGCCACAGACCACCACTGTGTTTGCACTGCAGAAAGCTGGCCTTTCTTTTCTGGATAATAAATGATCACAGAACTGGAAATGAGTCAGACCTTTCAGACCAGCCAAAGACAAACTATCTTTGATTCCAGTCCTCTTGATTCACCTGTACATATTCCATGTATTACTCAGGTGCTAAGCAGAAGTGCTTTTTGTCTTTGAGGCTGAATGGCCCTTTAGTTTAAATTAGGGACGTTCGCTGGTCTTCCCTGAGAAAGTAAAATAAATTTGCTAGTGGTTACTAGTTGTAAAAAGCTGTTAAAATACACAAGTTCTGCCTCATTTCCAGTGAAATGCTGTGACTTAAGAACACTCATTTATTGTTACACAGTATGCTGCCAGACAGTCCAGGTAGATGAAACCTGATTCTTTCTCTTATTGCTTTAAGCATTTCATTATCACTTGTGGGTTGTTTCGAAAGACAAGGAAAATATAAAACTCCTTGGAGTGAAGGAGTAACTTGCAGCTGAGATTTTTTGTGGGTTGGAGTTTTTTGCAATAAATTGACTGCATTTGACCTTTGACTCAGGAGGACTTTATGGTTTTCTATTACTCAAGAAATGTTTCCATAATGACAGTGCTGTGAGAGGTGAGATGCGTAAAAGAAACTGTTATGTAATGAAACATGAAGAGACACACATGAAATACTAAAAGCTTGACTGGGCAAGTCAGCCTGTGTCAGCAGTAATGCTAAGAACATCTATCATTGCAGAAGCTGGGCCCAGTCTGTGATACCTTACTGCAAGCTAGGTATGTAGTCAGATTGCTGAAGTGAAGCCCTTTTTCACTGACCTGTTACAATGATATGAAGTGTTAAATGTATTTTTAGATAAGCCATCTTGTTTGCTATCTCTAGACAGCAAGCTGTTATTGATTGATTCCTACCTTTGCTTACCCAAAGTATTTTTAGTGATTTCTTATGAATACTTGCATTAGCTATATAGCTTTGAATTGTGCTCTTTTGTTTTTGTAATGATGACATTAAAAGTTAGACATTAACAATGGTGTGAAATAAGTCACAACCGTTCTTTTATTTAAATGCAATTAAATAACTTTTTTATCATTTTTTAATCTATGGGAAGCTATGTCCATACTGAAACAGACCATAGAAAAGTTAATTTCATTTTTAATTGTATTTCCCTGATATTCATGCCTGACATCTCTTAAAGAGATGATACATCCTTTTCCCAAGGTGCACCTGCTTTTAGGAAAAATTGTAAAGCCTTGCAGACATCTGCTATTTACTAGGTTGCTGATTCTGATTAAAGGTCTCAACACTAGACTTTGATTATCTTGTATGTTAGAAAAACAACTTAAAATAGGCAATTGTATTTGAATAAGTATCACTGTTCATTGTTAAAGTTAATACAGGTTAGTTAGTTAGAATTAATCTAGCTGAAAAGAAGTAGTTTTGCATTTACAACTTTCCTGGTCTCTTATGTTAGTGGTATATATAATTATCAGCTTGTTAACAGGCTGTTGAGTTTTTCTTTCCTTTTTTTTTTTTTTTTTTGAGAAGAAATAGTAAATCCATGGAATTACTGGTATCATAAATCCTTCTGTTTTCAACATCTTATTTTCTGTTTTAAATTGTATTAAATTCTGCAACAATTATTCCTGGTTTTGGAGTCTACTTAATTTTTTTCACCATGCTAACATGAAAGCAAATAATTATTAATTTTATCTTCATAGGATGCTTTTGAGGCAGGGAAGTTCTAGCTCAATTACACAGCCAAGGAACTGCAGCATCAGAAGGACTGAGTGGCATACAAAGATCATACAGGAAGCATGTGGTTGGGCTGAGGATTGGCCCTGTCTTATTGCGTTTTTTGTTTACAGTGACACATGAAACCGTTTGTTATTTAATTTTCATTTCATGATTGTGGTAGTTTGGGTTTCTTATAAAGTTAATAAAACTTTCAATAAAGCTTTAGATTAATCCCTAATCTTTAAAATTAAATCCAGACCAAGAGTTTCTTTTTCTGTTAGCATTTTTTCTAAAATTATTTTAATAAATTTAAAACTTTTTTCATGTTTTAAATTTATTTTCTTTTTTTTTTTTTTTTTTTGCTTTTTGTGTATAAACTTCCCACTTTAGTAGAGACAGGAGGTAAAAGAAGAAACTGTGTTATCTTCAACCCAACAGAGCTCAGTACTGACAGGAAATGTCACCAAAAAATTCTTGCTTCACAATATTTTCAGCTGTGAGTCTTTTTAGTCAGGTCTGAGAGGAGAGAGAAGCACAAGATGTGAGACTATGAGCCCCAGAAGTTTGGGGGATGGGACTGTCCATTTTTAGCTCAAAGAAACTTGATAGGGTTTGGATGTCAGTGCCACAACTACCCTATGTTAATGGGAAAGTGAGGGAAGCAGGTGACCAGCTGTGCCAAAACCCCCAACCACATTTCTCTGCCCTCAACAGACCATTTGTATGCAACCATCTCCATTGCTGTAGGCACTTTCTAAAGTAGTTCCACGGTTTTTGCTGTCCTCACCCTTAACACGGATGATTTGGACACGTGTTTTGGACGTGGTTAAATTGCCGTCACATAAAACATAAAAGTTTGGGAAAAACCCAAACTTTCTTCAGATTGATATGTCCTCACAGTGTGCATCTCAGAGGGCTTTTAAGGTCTGTGCAAAGAAATATAGTTTGCAGATAATTCCATTTCCATTGCCACCAAATGGACTTAATTCTGCTGTCAGAGGGAAATATTTTTTTCTTTCTTCTGCTTATTAGCAGGTATTGTACTTCTTCCAGTCTTCAAAAATTCATAATTCATCTGTGTTTTCTAAAGTATTTCACAAAATACAGTGAAGGTAAAGAGTAAGTCAGTGCTGAACTCTTCATTCTCCAGCTTTGGGAAACAATTAGAGTAACTTCTGGAGTGTCCTGGTTTTGTTTTAATAAGTAATGTCTTGTAAAGAAGGCATAGAGGATTAAAATGGATTCCTTACACCCAGAGCTGTGCGACTGTTAACTGTCTTGGTTCTCTAGATTAAACAAATTGTTATATCAAAAGTAACTCTTTAATGTAAAACATGTATTATTTATCCATCATTGGAGATGTCCCTTCATGTTTTAATTTAAAGTTTGACATAGTCCATTTTAAATATCAGTCAATACTGCAGATATTTTAATATTGTTTAAAGTCTATATTCTATAAAGTGTTGCATTCTAGGAGGGAATTCATAAAGGTTTTGCCAAATCTTTTTTAAAAATGTCTTTGTTTGATCATGCCCTCTGATGTTTGCTTTCCAGCTTTGAATACTCCAGCAAACATGTTGTAAGGACACTGTCTGAAAGTACAAGCTGTAAGCACATACTGCTGATTGCTCACTGAATTTGAATTATAAATATTTGTTGCAAGCAGTTTAATCACTGAGTTTAGTATGAAGGGGAAGAAACTGAGCAAAAACTGTCACACACCAAGGACAAAATAGCGCATAATATTATTTGCCACTTCTTTTAAATTGCAGAAATTCACATGAAACTCATGGTTGTCCTCTACCTATACTCAGTACTTAGCTCAGTTAAAAATTTTCAGTGCAAGGAGTTTGCTCAGTTCTGTTTTAAGCCAAGAATTTTTAATTTTTAAGTAGGAAGCAAATGATGTCAGGGATATGCAAGAAAAAAATACATAACTTTCACTAAGAAAAAATGTATACTACAGCTCATGTGACTATGACATATACCAAGTTTATTAATTTCCTCTGTTTTAGTGTATGTGGAAAGAAACCTTCTCTTTAAAATACTCTCTGTTAAAAGAAAAAACAAAAAATTACTGACTTGCTGTAAATATGGTTGAATGGAAATCCTGAACAAAATTTTGCAGTTTTATAGTTATTTCTGATTTCCACAGCATTTCAGTTTGGAGCGGGGGGGTTGGCTGGCTATTTAGTTTGTTAAAATATTTCAAGATTGATTGCACATTTACTATTGAGTAAAAATTTATTATTGGTATTTTTCAAGTCTTCTGGTAGTGGAAAGCCATAGACTTTGTATTTTAAGTCTTTGAAAAGTGCAGTGTAAGGTAGGTTATTATGTGCCTTTTGTTTCTTAATGTGAAACTTAGTGGAATGAATCCGTTTTCAGATTGGAGTATTAATAACAAATAAATCTGTTTGCTTCACTGAAGGCAAGCAAGGGTGAAATGACAGTGTCAAGTAATACAACACCATGAAGGCATCTCTTAGAGGTTCCTGTGCATATGCCTTGTTTCTTGTGATAATAATGCTTTGTGGTGGCCTGGTTTCATGCATGTTCCCAAAAAATTCTCTAATTACTGCAAAACTAATGTGGGTTACTCTGTGTTGCCAAAAAAAGACTTCATAAAAATGACAGTACAAGGGAAATCAACACTTCCTACATTTTTCTAAAATTCCTCAGTATGTGGACAAGGATGAGGTGGTTATAGACAGCTTCAGATGCTGGAATAAAATAGAAAATGTTCTTGAGAATATGACTACTGAATGGTTGCAAGTAGAAGATAATACCTTTAAGCATTTCAGTAAGATGTTTTAGTTTTTCTTCTTTGAAAATCTATTTTAATAGTCAGTAACCAAGTGCCTATTCCCAAAACCTTTTTCCTCTCTTGCCATATTAGACTAAGTGGAATGGAGTCCCATCATATGTCTTCAAGTCTTCACTCTGTTTCTGCACAAGAAGGGTTGGGGAAAGTGGCAGCATTGGCTTGGTTTGAGTTTTGACACCAAAATCCTGAAGTAAAGCTTTTCCCTTGGTCCTAAATCACAGGCACTAATATAACGAAAAGTTTTGGCAAAATTTCAATTAAATATTTCCCTGCTCCTATGTCAAGAATTCATCTGGAAAAAAAAACCAATTTTACTTGAAATTGTACAATCTAAGGGTCTAATCCATGCATATATTTAGGTTGAATTATTAACTCACTGACTTAAATTTTATAGGGTAGAGGCATTTTCGTCTCTCAGAAGTACCAATGCACAGCCTTACTTTTTCAGTACAAAAACAAGATGGTGTTCACAGCAGAGGTCAAAAGAAAGGTTAGTTGCACAGCAATTTTTGTCTTTGTTCTATGTATTTTCTACACTACCAGTCAGCCCCTCCACCTGAGGCTTTTCTCCTACATCCCAGGCTCTTAAATATGCAATGTTTGCATTCAGATTTAAAATGTAATAACCAACATTACAATGAAACAATGAAAAGGCATGAAAAGAGATCCAAAGGCTCTGTAGGTCTGTCTTTAAAATATTCAGAGGACCTATGTCAGCAGTAGAGCAAGAGCCAATTCTCATGTTTACATGTCTCTTTCAAGAAATCAATATAATATCTGAAGTATGTTTTAATGTTGTTAAAACTGTAAGCAACTTAAAAAGTAATCCTATTCTACTACCTTTATCCGCTAGGTGACAGCACAGCTCTTTTACCTTTTTTTTATTATTATCCCTAGGTGCTCTTTTAAAAAGTAGTTCAGCACGAACTTTTAAGAACGTATTCTTTCCAAGTGAAAAGTACGTGCTGTGCATGCTTCTTTTAATGAGTTGAATTTTTATATGGTAAGGAAATTTTTCATAGTATAGTTACTTTAGTTAATGCAAATAAAGTCCTTTATCATTGAGCAAAGTTGTTTAGCTGTGAAAGATGGTGTGGAGTAGCTTAACTGTGGTCTGATAAATAGCTGTGGAAAAGCAAGTCCTGGAAATAACTGGGGAAGAAAAGCAGTTTTTAACCCCAAGGTAAGATATGCAGAACAATTATACTTTTGACTATGCTACTGGTCTTTAAAAAGAGCTTCAATTAATAAAGCTTTCTTCTTCATAAATAATAGATTTTGCAGTGCAGTAAACCTTGTTTACGGTGATTTAATTAGAGATGCACTACTTTCGGTACTGTGTTTTATAGCTCATTTTTCTTCTACTCTAGTAGTTACTTCCAGTTTTCCGAAAATTCTTGAGAACTCCAAGCATTGGGAAGAAAACAGAAGAAAACTTTACAGAATTGTATTTCCATACAAAATTGCATGCATTTTGAAAACTGATAAACTGATCCTGGCTAAAATTAATTTCACTGCTGTTCTGTGCTTGGGTCAAGTTATGTCTCCGAGTGTCCATTGACAAGTCAGGCAATGCCCCTTGCAAGATTAAATGTACTGTAAATACTAACTTTCAAATATATATATACATATTTGAAACATATATAATTAATTAAAAACATAATTTGTCAGATTTAGAGGCTACATGTTTCTGAAAGACAAGTGCACTTATTAAAAAGGCCATGATTGCCACATTTTGTGTTTATAATACACTTTTTAAAAAATATATTTGATGATAATATTTGATTTGGATGAGATTATTTTATGTTACACTGTCAAGTTGCTTATTGTTCAATGGTGGAATAATTGCATGTTCATACTAAATTGTCATGACTCTTAATAAAGAATACAAATTTGCTACATAGCAGAACAGTTTCCATCTATCATTCTTCTGCTGCATTCTGTGGATAAGTCTTTAACGACTACCTAAATATGTACAGTAGGCAAATAAAATAAGCAAAATGGATATTGCACAATAATAAAACATTCTGGTCAATAAATAAAATGAAATAACTTTACTGATTTGATGGATTGTCTTACCAAGCATCTTCAATATAAACCTTCTAGAAATCTGGATTTTAAATATTTAGGAAAAACAGACTTGTAATAATTTATAAAGCGTCATTCCTATAAATAAATTTCAGTACGATTTACAGAGCTGATTGCCAGCTGAAATTTTGACAAGATTTGTGCTCTGGCTACTAACCTTCTTCCCCAAAACAGTGCAAGTTTGAATAGAATTTGGCCCATTTATGTTTAATGGCTGAGGACCATGTAAGGCTTACACATTTAAAATTTATGATAGAGCAATACAAAGGATTGCTTTGTACATTGACCTAAGATTTCTACCAACATTAAAGGCTGGATTATTTCAGGACTTCTAGGAAAATTCTGTGGTTCACCTTTGAGACATCATTTTATGTACATGTATATAACTGTAATGTTTTTTTGTCTTATTACAACATGGAGTATGAATATTTCATTTTTAAAAAAGAGTTACTCCCTGAATTCCATAATTTTCTTTTTTTTTTTTTTTCTCAGAGGGTAAAAATCAAATACCCAATTCTGCTACCTAGTCCACTGCATTCCCATTATAATTTATTTTACGCATACAACAAAAACTGAATGCATACCTCCTCTGGCTGCACTGTATAAGAAGCACTTCTGTACCTTTCAGTTTAACTGTAAAACAGTTAAATGAGAAAGCTCTCATACCTGATTTTAAGCAATTATACGCATAACAGACACTAAACAAAGAAGTTATTAAGTTCTTAACTGAGATAGAAGAGATTGCAAACAAAATAAATTTCCAAAAATTTTGCATTTTTCTACAAATAATTTAAGAATTAAAGTAGCAATTCTATTCATAACTTTATAGTTTAAAATGTATAACTTCCATAATAAACTTGTATTTTGGAGTGGTTTTGACTGTACTCAGACATTTAAGAATAAACTAAAGAAGCTATGAGGTTTTTTTGTGGCAGTGACTTTTTAAACTATGTATTTGAAAAAATTGTTCTGCTTTCTTGGGGTGTCTGTACATAGAAATGAGTGGTTTTCAGACACATTTTTGTTAATCTGTAAACCAAAGAATATTTTGTTTTTCCGGACAGAATTTTTAAACCCCATAGTTCTTAAAATTATCAGTGTTCACAAAGTCGCATCTTTACTTTTGGAAATAATTGCTCTCTGAGGATGCTTTTCCAAAAGGAAACTTTCCTGAGCTCTGTCACACCATTAGTTTCTAAGCACAACAGAAGTTACCCAAAAATTTCTTCTTAAGGGAGGCTGGTACAGTACAGCTTCATGCACCAACACTCTGCTTCTGTTTCTTACCTTCCTCATATTACACTCATGACTTCAGGTAAGTTGCTTGTGATTTATAGCAGTCCAAGAGAAACATCAGGTTGGTCATGCTTTTAGCAGCTCTTTCTACAAAATGCAATGTGAAACAATACCTTCAATACCAAAGTCTGGTCATCTCTATTCCATGTTTCACAGGAAAAATTGATGGGTTGATTCTGAACTTGCTGAAATCTTTAAAAGCAAGGCTTTTCTGTCAGCTTCAGAAGGTGTTGAGTCAAACCCTTTGTTCTGATCCTGCAAGGATTTATGTGCACACTGCTGTATATCCATTAATTTCACATAACCAAATTCATTACTGATTTGAGGTGCCTGGGTTTTAACAGTATTTGTATTTTTACATGCAAAAATTATGGTTCCATTATAAGTTGTGGTTCTGTCATTCACAATCAAGGCTTAAAAGCTATTTTTCTTTCTTTGCAATTTTTAATGCAATTTTGTCTTTGCAAAAACAATGGATGCATTTAGAAACATGCAAAAGAAAAAATTCTGCAGCATAAGAAAAGTAACAGATAGTTGGAGGCTGAGGAGTAAAACATTGTTCATAGAGTATATAAAAAATGAAATACTAATATTAAAACAAAATGTAGTAGGTGGAAAATTCAGATGACTGCAGGTTTTTTAGCAGCAACAATTACCTCTGCTGTTGGAATGGTTGACAAGCTCATAATAGTGGAGGTATTTATCCTTCTGACATCACTGGGAGAACAAGCCCCATTTTGCAGCAGAACACTAGGGCACAGACTCTACAAGTTATTTGCATTGTTTCAATCTTCTCCAGGACTGCATGAGCCTTTGCTCTATATGTATGTCCTTGCACCATCTGCCATCCTCTAGCTGAATAGCATCTTGGTTTCTTGCTACTAGCACGTAATGTTGTGATTCTGCCATCTTTTTTTGCAATACAGACAAGAAGGAAAGTTTTTTCTCCCATTTTAATTAGCAAAAATTAACATCAAAGTGACATTTGTATTTATTAGTCTCATTCAAAGTAATTTATGAAAATGCATTAGTTAGCTGAACAATGAATGCCTCAATCTTTTATTCTTTGTACCTTGAGGTGTTCTGTCTGTGCTTCCTGAGTTCCTTCCTAACACCGTCCTGTAACCTTGCTGGCTTTTCCCATGTGCTCCTACATTGGGGCAAAGGCAGGATGAGCTGTGGGTAGTTTGGTGCATTGACTATATAATCAGACTAGTAAATAACAACGCTTGCAACTGGCTGTGTGGCTGTTGTCAAGCAATTCCTAATTATGTTTCACTTTTGATAAAAGCTGTTAAAACTGTTAGACTGGAAAAGTGTCTAATTCGACTTCCCAGCAACTAGTTTATTTTTAAAATTAATCAAATAAATAGAAGAATCCTGTCTGTTTAACATAGCTATTCCTCTGGAAAATATAATTGAAAATGACCAGTGAATTTAGGGTGTTCAGAATAGCTGAGGTTGGAAGGTGTCTCTGGAGACTCTCGAGTCCAGCCTCCTGCTTAAGGCAGGGCAGCCTGTTCAGTCTCACCATTACAGAATACTCTTAGGTGAGGCAGAAATTCCTGTATTTCAGTTTTCCCTCCTTGCCTCTTGTCCCATGGACACCACTGAAAAAGGGCCACCTCCTGCCTTGTGAGGTATTTATACACATGGATGAGATGCCCCTGAGTCTGCTCTTCACAAGGCTGAACAGTGCCAGCCTCTTCGGGTAGATACATGAGAAGCTCCATTCCCTTAATAACCTTCTGGGCTCTTTGTTTTATTCACTCCAGTTTCTCTCTCTCTGTCCTGTACTCTTCAAGTACAAGACTGCACATGTTTTCTGTACCTGTTCTTACAGTTCAGGACTGTTGAATGCATTTAAGCTTTACTTAGTAGCAGTAGCAGTAATTTTTTTTTTTTTTGTATATCTACCCAAGAAATTTTTAAAGTATATTTGATTTGATTTTTACTTGTTCATAAAATAATAAAATATGCAGAAACTAAGAAAGGAATACTAGCCCATAGGTAAGGAGAATACTTTTCTGGTAATGCAAAGGAGCAGCATCTTTTCTAGCACTAATAGCACTATTTATTGTTCTGCATATGTGAATTTGAAATCAAGGAATTTACTGTGTTGAAGAAGAATAATGTTGGAATCTAGTCTTCTGATTATACCTGAAATTTTAATGAGGTTTCTTCAGGCTACTGACATCCCTTTCACACAGAAGTGCTACCACTATGTGACATTTCAAACTTTCTGAATGCATTTTTTCACTGTGTTGTGAGTGCGAAAATAGAACCATATAAGTAGTATATTTGACTATATAAAATATAGTTATAATTTTAACTACATTTATCTATGAACCGAAATACATATACAATATACATAATACATATATCTATGAAATAATATAAAAATATAAAACTGACTTGTAAAAGTGTTTTAATCATCCCCTGTTGATTCCATTGGGCTCTCAGATGTAACTGATTTTCAAGGATGCCACATTATTCCTCAGCTGTGCACTGTGTCATTCTACACAATGTTCTGTAGCACTTGATTCCTTTTACTGATCTGAATAGTTTAGGTTGGAAGAGTAAAGGACAAATGTAATGACGATGGTGCTCATTTATAAATTTTTATGTTACATGCATTCCAATGTAACATGCATTTGCACCTTACCAAATTTGATTTTTTACATCAGTATTTGTATTCCACCTTTGGGTTACCTGTCTCTTGGTTAAAGAAACAAGGTGCATTCAACTACGAAAGTGTCAAGTATGGGAAAAGCATGGGGAAGAGTCTTAGCAGAGTCTTAGCAAAGTCAGGCAGACCAGAGGGAAAGAGAACAGTGCTAACCTACCAAGGAAATTACCTCTGAGGATTTCTCCGTCTTTGTAGAAGTACTTCAATTTGGAAATTTTACAGGGATCACCAGCCACTGTTAACACAGCCTCTGAATCTACAACTGCTGTGGTTATTATTTATTTCGTATCATGCAGTTTGTTTATGGAATCGTGTTTTTTCCTACTACAATAATCATAATGCACTGTGCCCTAAGTGGTACTTTATTAAAACTTCCCTCTGAAATAAACATTATTCAAAAAAAAAAGAAGTTATCTTCTGTAAGATACTTGTCTGTCAGGATTCTTGCTGACCAATATATTTTGAAATGCAAGCAATAGTGGAGGAGTTCTCTTCAGTCAGAAACATTTCTGGGGAACCTGCAGTTAGTGACATAAATGAAAAAGTGTAATTATGAGCTCTAATTAATATTTAGCTAGTTTAATTGAAGAAAAGAGAAATACTAATTTTACAATTAATTACTGATTCTCTAATTTATGCATGGAAAAAGGAAAAAAATTGTTTTTAAACAATCTGTATCTGTATATAGTAATTAATTTTTGTAGTGTATCAAATTAGTTCCTTATCCAGAAAGATTACAGCATTTTCCAGAAAACTTGTTATTCTTTTTTTTTTCTTTCTGGATAAGCACATAAATATCCAAATATTTAGGTTGGGTCAGATTTTCAGGTGATCAGTGCCTATAAGGATGCACAAATGAGGATTGCTTTCTTCTAATCCCCTTTGTTCCTAGCTTCTCAATTAATGTAAGCAATTAATACACAGGAAATGGACTTAAAAACTTGATTTGAGTGATAATTCCAAGTACTACAGTTTAAAGAGAATACCTGCCATTAAATGGCTCAGAAGCAGTTAAGAAAGGAAACATCAGAGGAAGACAAACTTAGGGGAGCGGTCAGTGGAGAACTGATAGAAACATTTTCAGTAGAAAAGCATTTTACACCATTTGCTTTACTTTGAAAATCCCAGTGAGATTATATTAAAGCCTCAGTTTTCCTCCTTCCTTTTTCAGGGGGTTCATGGGAGGTAGAAAAAAAAAAGTTTAACTAAATAAAAATCTTCACATTGTATTTCTGGAGGGGTTTGCTAATTATTTGAATCCAGGTAATTCTCATGCTTAATTACAACATACAGTCTAAGAATTTATTCAGGCGATATATATTGAATAGTTTTTACATGTTTATGTGCAAAATTAGTAAACTATGTATATTTTGCTAGTTTTACAGATCTATGATACTGTTTGCAGTTCAGTATTTCCCCAGTTTTCATCAGTCAGTTATGATTCATTCATATGTTGAAGGAAAACTGTTGTGGTTCTCTCTGCACAAAGGATCTTTCTTGCTGCATTTCTTCTCAGTCTCTTCTTAAGTTGAGAAAGAGACAAGTGCTACCCAGCTTTTGTCAGAGCTATGATTTTTGTCCAGCAATATACACAAGGTTCTATTTTAAAACTTGAATTTATTTTTTACTTTTCTAGATAAGTTTAATGGATCTGTTCCATTAAAAACATGGCTACAGAATGTCTACACATTAGGGAGATTTCATATAGCTCTTGTTGCACCTGAAAAAATAGTTTCACTTTCAGCACTAAATAGAGAGAGAAGAGCATCAATGTTCATGGTTTTACAGTTTAACATAGCAGGTGAGAGCTACTCTTCAGAATGGTTGTCATGCTAGTTTCAAAAAGTACAAAAACATGTGGGCTTTCTAGAGCTGAGCAGTCAGTGCTGGCTGTGTGCCAGTATAAGTAAAATGTGTAGAAAAGTAATGGCCCAGAGCAAGCTAATGAATGACAGTGTCGCACAAGATCTTCAGGGAACTACAAGAATATGCAGGTCTTAAATATTTATTTGTGCTTTTGGAGAATATGTAATATGTTTTCTAACGTCTTTCAGGAAAAAAAATAAAAAGGGTCTTCAACTGGAAACAAATATGATTTAATGAAAAGAAAGCAGTAAGGCATAAGATGTCAAATTGGAAAATAGTGTTTATTCAGAAATAACAGCATTAGTAAATCAAGGCTGTGAGTTATTATGGTTCCTACTGCTGAGCTGTGCATATACAGCTACAGTCTGATTCATTGTTCACAAAAAATGGCAAGCTACAACAGGTGGATGGCAGTGATAAATTTAAATGTAGAGAAAGCAAAAAGACTAGGCAGTTATCAGGTGCCAAGTGTGCAAAGTTTGAGTACAGCTGTAGCCATCTAAATTTTGACCTGGGTTAAACTGTCATTACTGAAGTTTTACCCTTTTTGTTGCCATTGTATAATGTGTGCTTTGCCAGATTCCTTGAATGTCTGCTACTGTGCAATATCAGCTAAAAGAGCCGACTGGGACAAGAAGTCATTGAGAACAGCCCTGGGGAGAAGGACTTGGGAATTCCCATGGGTGAAAAGCTGGACAGAACCAACAGCATGCACTTGCAGACCAGAGGGACAGTTGCATCCTGTGATGCATCAAAAGCAGTGGGAGCAGCAGGGCCAAGGAGGTGGTTCTGCCCCTCAGCTCTGCCCTCATGAGACCCCACCTGCAGTGCTGTGTCCAGGTCTGGAGTCTTCAGCACAAGAAAGAGAGACCCAGAGGAGGGGTACGAGCATGATTGGGGGCTGGAATACCTCTCCTACAAGGGTGAGCGGAGAGAAGCAGGGTTGTTCAGCATGGAGAAGAGAAGGGTGTGGGTAAATCTCACTGTGGCCTTCTAGTGCCTCAAAGGGGGGTTATAAAAAGGAGGGAAAAGAGCTTTTTATATGGACAGATAGTGACAGGACAAGGGGTAATGGCTTTAAAGTGAAAGAGAGCAAGGTTCAGCTAGATGTTAGGAAGAAATTCTTTGCTCAGAGGCACTGGAACAGGTTGCCCAGAGAGTTTGTGGATACCCCATTCCTGGAAGTGTTCAAAGCCAGGCTGGATGGTCCTGAGCAAACTGATCTACAAAGTGGTGTCCTTGCCCATGGCAAGGGGATTGGAACTAAATTACCTTTATGGTCCCTTCCAACCCCAACCATTCTCTGATTGTATGATTCATGCAGGAATATTGTTCTGATTAGTGTTTATGTTCTATGCACGTTTGCTGTATAGCACTGATGCAACATTGCTCTACAGAGATGCAAAACTTAACATCTGAACTTTGAAACATGATTATATCCATGGCAAATCACTATTCAAAGATTATTTAATAGGGAAAATGTCCTAATGGTTTAGTTTAAAAGAGAGAGGGAAAAAAAATTTTTGTAGTTGTGATAGCACTTGATAATGTTGAGCTTTGAAAAATACACTGTATTTAAGTTAAAAGAAAGGTTGCTGTTTGGTGTGCTTTTAGCTTCTTTACTTCTTCAAAATTCCTACTATTTTTAAATAGCAAGAATGCTTGTTTGCTTATCTGAGGAGGAATGCTTTGGTACCAAAGTACCAAAGTAGGTGGATGAATGCTATTGTTTAAATCAGACTAATAGCTCAGAAAGGTATGTTGCTTTCCTCAGCACAGCTTTCCATTTAAAAAGAAAAACTGCTTTTTTCCATACATTTGTAGTCAGAACTGGGTTGCTTTCCAGTACCGCCTTCTACAATGATTACAGTCAGGTGCACAGGTACCAGCCATTATTTTGGAGGAAAACAGTGAAGTTTTCTTTATTGGGCCTCATGGTAGGAAACCAAATAAAAGTTGCAATCTAGATAATTTATAAATTAAGGACCCTGCAACACATACAAAGTGTTTATTCATGTTTATACATATACCATAAAACCAGTGGTAATTAGCTACACAGATGATATCCTCTCCAGTTTAAGTATAAAGTTTCAATTCTCTCCTGCAGCTCAGTAGTGCAGGGCTGCCGTCTCACAGACTTTTCTAGTGGAATTGTTGCAGAGTGCAGGGCTCCTGGAGATGATCCTCGAAAGGACTTCTGTGGTTCTTGCAAGAAAGAATTCTTGGAATTAGCTCTGAATGAACAGACTAATTTCATACTCGTGGGCTATCCAAGACAGGAACATCCAACCTACAAGTTAGACTTCATGGAATCATGGGATGGCTTCAGTTGGAAGGGACCTTAAAGATCATCTTGTTGTAAACCCTCTGCCATGACAGGGACACCTTCCACCAGATCAGGTAACTTACTTAAAATATCTGCAGCATTAAGCTGTGGGTGTGGAATATAAGGAATATCAAAACAATTAGATATTAAAAACTGACTGTTCTCTGTGCCTGCTAATTTCAAAGTTTTCAAACTGTCATTTCATGCTTTTTCAAGTCTTACAAAATTTTCATGTTTTGTAACTTGAGGTTTCTCTTTATCTGTCATGCCAGATACAGACAGAAATGGAGGATGAAAAATGCTGAATATAGATTGCATAGAGAGAAAAGAGTGATTTGGAAATTAAAACCAAGCACAACCCTAAGATTTAAAGTTATGCATTGTTTGTCCTAATTAAATTTAAGATTTGCTCGTTATAGTGAACATATTTTTCAGTGATTTATGACACTAAGATTGATAAAAGTCAAACAGCCTATGTATCCCACATTTCACTTAATTATGCCTGGTTTGTTTTAAAGAGTTCGTTAAGTAGTATCCATCTGTTAGAACCAAATCACAAATAAAATAAGAATAAGAGCTAATATGTTAATGGCCTGATTTTATTTAAGCAAGTGAAAGACTATTCCCATTAGGGATGCATCTCTTCTCAAAGCAATCTGTATAACTAAGTCTTTGGTCTCCCAGTTTTTACATTAATTAATCATACATTAATGAGATTCCTTGCTTTGTGTACAAGAGGAGGATGGTGGCTGTTGCATACTCAGACTTTAGTAAGATGTTTAACAGTCTCTTGTAGACTCATTGTCACAATGTTGGTGAATTGTGAGCTCGACCAGTGGCCACTGAGTGAAAAATTGGCTGGATTGCTGGTCTGTAGGAGTTGTGGTCAGTGGTGTGATGTCCAGCTGGCAGCCAGTAACCACTGATGTTGCATGGGAAGCAATACTGTGGATAGCACCAGAGTGGAGCAGACCAGGATTTTATGTTAGACTAAATTGAGGTCCCTCCCAAACTAAATTATGCCATGATTTCACGCAAAACAAAAATAACCAGTGTAGTGGTGCCCAAAAGCACATGTTCAAGAAAAGCACATAACAAAATTTATGTCACTAATAGCTGTCATCACTAGCTGCAGCAAGAATTCTCTGTGTTACAGACTGAATTTTCAGTGTTGTAGTTTTACACTTGTGCTTAAGGACAGTCAATGAACAAGTGTCTAAAGCAGCTTCTGACACTGCTGCCCTGACACTGTCTTCATCAGTAGAAAGCTTCCAGTTTCTACATAGCTGAGTGTGGACACTGAGAGTCTTGCTTCAGCCTGTGTTGGTGTTTGCCCCAGACCACTACATGCAGTTTTACATGTGGCTTTTGACCAAAACTGCACCATTGGTTCCTTCTGTGAGATTTCATATGGAAACACTATCTGACATTGCTGAATTCCGTTTTCTTTCTTCAAGTCCCAGAATTTGCCCATGCCTTCCTCTTATTACAACCTCTTGCTGTCCTAAATTAGCTTTCCTTTCCCCCATTCCCTGTAAAGGGTGGCCAGTCTTTGGACTTCCAAGTCTACATACTGCCAACACCATATGTGGCTGAGTGCCAGAAGTAGCAAAGAACTGTGAAAGCAGGGAACTCTGAGACTTATATCATATATAGATGAGAACAGTGACTTCCTGACACTGCAAAACTCCACTACATTACATCTAATCAGACCTTAGTCTCACCTAGCAGTCCATGTTGAATCCATGGTGCCAATGGTATGATGCAACAGCGTTAGATGAGCTGCACAGTACCTCAAAAGCTATATTGTGTCTGCTATTTTTTTGATATCACATCAAAACTGATTAGAGAATTAGCTCTAAAGCAGAGTAGGCTATGATCTCTGGCAGTTCAGGAAAATAAGCAAAGAAACATTTTTCTCTCTTCTCAAAAATCGCTATTCCCTACCTTTTCAGTAGGGAAAGCTGTCTGCTCTGCTGTCAGTTCACCAAGCATTCTCCAAATCCTAACAAGCAAAAGGAGTCCAAATGAAAGGATAAGACAAAGCCTGGTTTTAACTAAAAACATATGTAATTTAGGTATTTTGGGGCCTCAGCACTAATTGCTTAATCTTGTCATTCTTTTCAGTTGTGTTAAATTATTTCCAAATATAGATATAAAAAGGTAGCAAAAGGAGTTAAATTAATTAATTTGGTCCGTTAGTCACAGTACTCTAATAAGAATGTAAAATGCAAATGCTATAACTTTAGGAACTTCGCAGGGAATTTTGCTTCTTTGATGTCATAATATAGAAGCATATGTCAGCATTTGCCTTCTGCAAGCGCTCAAACTGGTTTTGATTCTTACAGGATGGATCTTGCAGGGTCTGTTTATTCCTAACTTTCACAGTTTGTGAAGAGGACAGGGCTTGAACTTGCCAGTATACAGGAACTCTGATTTTCCTCTTCATTTGTTTCTTTGTTTGTTTGTTTGTTCTGTTGTGAACGGAGGATGGATTGATGGTGTGGAGAGGAGAAGTTTGAACAATGAATTGACTTTGAAGTGCACATTTCAGGATATCCACTGTTTAGATGCCAGGAACTTGGATGTGTAGAACACTTTTCAGATGCTGATTGCATTACACTACTTGGCTCTGACACACATATTTTTACAAGGGAAGTATGGACGTTAAGGGATATAGAGTTTCTTTATTAGTATCAAAAGTAGTGTGGCCCACTACACCACAGCAGAGGCATTTTTTTCAGGTGACAAAACCCTCTAAAGATACCATAGCTATGTTGAGACTTAGAGTTCTCCTTTTTTAATTGACACATAGCTGACCACTGTCAGTGATTAGAGCAAGTATTAAAGAACTCAACAAGGGGATTATAGCATGCTTGCTTGTTTTGGGGGTTCATTTTGTTCTGAAAAAGGATCTCATTTTAAAACATTTAGTGGAGAAAATACATCTTCTGCGAGAAAATATCCTTAAGAATTCAGTTACATACATAGTTACTGATCAGTAAAAATCAGATATTTTCCCAAAGGAAGAAGTTGAAAATTTCTATCATTACAGTCAGTGGTGGTAAGTCCTCATACTTTTAGTGGAAAATTATTCCTTCTTAACTGGTGGTATTTATTTTTTTAAGACATTTATCTCTTGGCAAGTTCAGTGTTACCAGCCTCTGTGCCTCTGTTGGAGGATTATTGCTCTATATTTGTGTTAAATAGAGCTACACCTTTTTCCCTTCTACTTCTTCTTTGCATTTTTGTTTTGTTTTGTTTTAACGCTGTCAAGCTGCTGATGTAATTAAGGTTTGGAAAGAAGAGAGGGTGTGGGCGCCTGAAAATGCTAAAGACAGGTTAATTCGAAACATGGCTTTGCATGTTGACATTTCCCAGTTAACAATCAGCTTCATAGTGGATTTCTCTTGAATCTTTGCCATGATATACTGCCAGCAGATGGGAGTGGTGAAAAATACTGGGAAGACCAGTGACTGCTAAAATAACACATAATAGTGGTGCTGTCATCACCTGTTGCCACAACATAGAATTCAACAAAAAATGCATGCAGCAGAAGACCTTAGAATATTTGACATCATTGTGTATACAGGTCACACTCAAGAAAATAATTTATATTTTTTTTATTCTATCCACAGATACTTGATAATTGATCATTGTGTTTTAGTTGACTTGACACCAAGAATCTGGTTCATTCTAGTATACATATGGAACTTCTCTGAAATATTTAGAAAATGCTTCCATTCTCATAAGCAGGGAGTTCACTCCTGAGTATCTTAATATTTAAAGCAGTTGTTTCAGGCCTCATTTCGTATTTGGGATGAATTTTGTATTTTAATCCTATAGTAAGTGTTCTTAACATTGATGGGACATTGGAGAAGAAAAAGAAAGATGCATCTAGTTTTTGATCTCTTTGCAGAACTACATGTATCACAGTACTACTTTGCTTGGATCCATAAAGTTTGAGTATATTCTTCTAAAGACATCTTTTGGAATTTGATCCTGTCTCCATTATAGAAAAAAAAATAAAGTTACAGCTTCAGTGGAAATTTTGGACAGCAGTAAATCAAAGATCAGGTTTGAGGGTTTTTTTGCACTGCAAAAATATTCTGCTTCGAGTTCCCTGTGTAAAGTATGAGGAAATTGCTGGGCACTGCCTGAAAATAAGTACAAATTTCTTAATGAGAACCCAAACTTAAAACTGGCAACATGTCAACTAACTTTTGAAAGTAGTGTGTTCTTTTGTCAATGTGTAATGTTACAACTACTGAAACAGACAAAAACCCCAACAAAATGTATTTTAAAATCTCAGGAATATTCAAACACTGGGTGAAAATCTAAACTTTTTGAGCCTTAATGTTTGCTTACATAAAAAGAAATAAATATTATTTTAGGTGTGTAAAGGATTAAGCTCTGCTGTGAAAATACTTTTAGTAGTCTAAATTATAGCAGCTGAAATGGGAGAAAACATTGTCTTAAATTTGCTTTTAAGTAGTATTCATTGTTAAACAGTAAAAAGTGTCTGTTTTAAGAAAATTTTTCACTAGCTATCTCAAATGGACCTAGAACATTTGTACAACATTAGTTTACCTATACTTTTGGTTAATAAATCTTTCCAGTATGTAGGAAACTAAAGGTAATTGAGGTTTTCATAAAAATTTTATACAGCCTTATCAGCCACAGAGTTGTCAGTTCACACCAAATGATAAAAATCATGGATTGTTCAGTTTATATTGCAGCAGCTAGTGGAGAGTTTGAAAAAATCTCTTCAACTATCTTGATGGGACCCAAAACTTTTTCATAAGTCATTCAATTACAGATTAGCAAAGAGTGCTAGAAAGACAGTTTTCAAAACTAAAATGAACACATTTTGGTATGTTAAGGTGCAGCAATTCTTCAAACCTACATATCATTATAAACTAATTTCAGAATTTTTCACTTTTTTTTTGTGGTCAGTTGTCTCATTTTCCAGGCAATGGACATTCAATACTGAGCTTTCCCCTGATGAAATGTTAGCTATTATTTTTGCCAAATTTCATGTATTTTCATATAAAATCACTGATTTGAAACATATGTTTATAGTCATAAGTAGTGTTTTACAGCATATATACTTTATTTTGGAGTGTATTTTGCCTAAATATTATTCATAGATCTTGAACAAAAGGAAGTTTTCAAACAGTAATTATTTCTCCTTGATATTTCTGAAACATTTCTTCCCATAAAAGCAGGAAATTGAAGCCATTGAAATTTAGTGAAGAAAATGAGTGAGACCTCAACCTAGTATATCTGGGCACATTGTGACTGCATGGTTTCCCCCAGAGTAAGACACTTCACAATACATTTTTTGCACTTCTGCTTATTTGTAGTGTTGTTCACTTCAGCAGCCATTCCAAAGCTGACTGGTCTAAGAATCTCAAACAGTAGTTGTTCCATGTCCTCCGCATATATTTTAAACAAAATTGTTATGGGTTTTTAAACTGTTTAGATATTTTTATCCAGAAGAATTATTTATTTTTGTTGATTCAGAAGAAGGATAAGTTTTTATTCTATGTTATGTAATTACTTTGTAATGGTAATATTTTAGGATCATTCCTATTCTTGCAATTAGGTTTTCTTTAGGCAATCTCGTTCTTTGACAGTTTTT
Source organism: Pyrgilauda ruficollis (assembly GCF_017590135.1). Lineage (NCBI taxonomy): Eukaryota > Metazoa > Chordata > Aves > Passeriformes > Passeridae > Pyrgilauda > Pyrgilauda ruficollis. The sequence continues at coordinate 1,058,902 of NW_024524155.1, read as the reverse complement.
GGAATTCCAGGAGTGTCCCAGTCAAGAGTGATGTGTTTTCAGTGTAACATGGACTAGTACATGGAAAACTGCCCTTATCTATATTGCACATTCAGCATGACTGTGCATATCTCTATTTGCTTTCTTCATCTGAACTGAAACTGGTACTCTCATTTCATTATTCATACATCTGTGTACTTTGATATGTCTTTATACTGGTGGTAAAAAGCATGAAAAAAATCCACATCTTGTTAATAACTGTTCCATTATTCTCAACTTTAGGAATTATGAGACAAAAGTAAGCAAGTTTAATTGTTTTTTAAGTCCTCTAATTTTATTTATTTATGCATGTTTCTGCTTTAGTTACATATGGAAATAGATTTGACTCCTGGTTTAAATAAAATCTTTTAAATGAGAGAGGAAAGATGCATGCCTTTGTAATAAATGATGAATAAATCTGTCAGCTATACACTGGGTCAAGCACTATATACAGTACATGTACACTGTGTACTAGAAAAGAACATTGTGAGAGTAAGATTGAGGTGCAACAGTAATCCCTCAAGTTTTGTGGTCTTGGGGAGAAAGTTACTTCTGTATACTGCTCAAAGTAGAGTTTTTTCTTGAAGAATAAGGCTTCCAGCCACACCTGCTAGCTAATGTATGTTCATGGAGGTAGCTTATTTGGTTGCTTATGTATCTCACCACAAATTACTTGGAAGGTGTGCTAACTTCTTTGGAGATCTGATTAACTAAAACTTTCCTAGGGAAGCATGAGAGGTTGGAATTTTGAAAAAAAAAATGAAGGTTTTTATAAATTGTTTTTACATACAGAGAAAGATAAAAAGGGATAGTTTAGACAACAGAATCAAATTTTGAAACCCTTCTACTTGGTATATATCTTTTCTATATTTTTCTTTTATTAGCTAATCCTTCATTAAAGGACCTAACTCAAAACCCAGGTTATTTGAAGATGTCCATCTCAGTGGGTTAATATAATGACTTGTGTGATCAAGTCCTAATAATTGAGTAATTCAGCATACACTCCAGCTGCTGTGTTAAACAGCTTTTTTATTCCATAAGGGCCTTAGTTTGACAAGCTTTCAGTACACCCTGACTACAAGGCTGTAATGTAGTGTGTTCTTTTCTCACTGTGTAATGTTACAACTACTGAAACAGATAAAAACCCCAACAAAAAAGTATTTTAAAATCTCAGGTATATTCAGAGAGCTATAATCCTGTGCTGCTGAAATCTCAGGCTTTCACATTTTGCCAGATGGATTGGTACAATTACAACACATTTTAAACCGTGTCAAAGTATTCTCAAGCCATGTATGATTATTGATACAAGACTTGTGTGAATGATGGAATAGAGCAACAAAGTACGTGAACTGCTTATTGATCCTGAAGCCACAACAGAACTTTCAAAATCCTACTGGATATTGGTGTGCATTCTGTGCAAAGTAGAGGTAAAAAATAAAAGGGGGGCAGATCTGTGACTTCCTTTACAGTGAGTGCCACAGCTCCTGCAAGGGCAGCTTTGTGTCAGCCAAAGAGGCGCGTGCTTGGCTTTCCATTCTCTATAGGATCCCTTGTTGTGTGAAATTTATTTACTGCAATGTTGAGTAGCACACAGAGAACCATAAACAGCTGATCTAAGTTCAGCATCAGTTCCATTCTGACACTCCAAATACTGAGCAATTTGTAGCTTTTGCAGATAAATCCAAAATACTAATGCCTCAGGTAGTATTTCTATAGTGAGACCAAATATTTTTTCAAAGATCTGTATCTCATATTTTTAAATTGTATTTTGTTGAAAGTCTTGTAATGGTTGAGTCCTTAAGGACAGGTCAGAAGTCTTACAGACTGTTGAATGTGTGACAAAGAGGCCATAAAGAATCTGGTCAGATGTAGCTAATTAAAGGTAAATGAAGGACAGCTGCTTTTTATGTTGCCAGCACATCTTTGATCTGCCTTACCCCTCAGACCTCTGTGGGCAAGGTAGTTAAATACAAACTAGGAGGCCTATTTTAAAGACATTAAAACCCTCCAGGGCAATCGAGTGACAGTCCAAGCAGCCATAAGCTGTTTGCTTTATTCATTAGAGAACTTTAAATGTGTCAAGAAATAAAATTATGTCCATGCTCTTAGATCAGCATTAGCAATGAAGATTACAACAGCTCTGGGACATATGAATGGGCAAACTTCTTATGAAAACAAGTTTACTGAGAAGCATTTTACTATAGCAGCAACGAAAATATCAGTTACACATTTTTGTTGCAGGAATATTGATTCAACATGCATTGGAATATCTGAAGCTGTAGTGACACAAACATCATGTAACCCAGGGCTGACCTCAGTGGTCCCTTCAGTTATGGTTTAAAAAACTTCCATTTCAGACACACATGAAGGAAAGAATATGTCATATCTGAGTGACATAATAGCCTGTAATACTTGCTGAAAAATTTATGAAGAATTTGCACAATATATAGCCTTTCACTTGTGTCTAGAGACTCAGATACTGAAGTTTGTAAACTGCAAGTGTTTATTTTATAGCACAAAGTTTTAATGCTAATACAGCATCAGAAACACTAACTAAAGAAAAAGATCAGTTAGCTATATAAACAACTCATAAGTGCTGGTCATTTTGGAAAAAGTGACTTTGCACAGAAGTATTTGTGAATCAAACTCAGTGTATTTTTAGAAATTTGTTTGATATCTTAATGTTTTTACTAATTTAAAATTAGAATTTAAATGATAGTTAAAATGAATAAAATTCATGTGACATTCTAAATGGTAAATTCTGGTGACCCATGCTATATTGCCTCAATAAAATTTAAGAACTTGAAGAAAATATTTGCTTTTTTTTAAATGTTGTATGGTGTGTTTTGCTCCCTTATATTTTGTGCCAGTACCTAAATGTCACCTTGTTTGACAGCATAATCAAACCCTCCATGCTATTTAGCCTCACTGGAACAGCTTTGGTATTTAAAATAAGGTAAATGTGTCAAAAGTCTAGAATTCTAAAACTGTATTTTTGACTATGTCATAAATGCAAATTTTGTGGGTGTTACTGTACAAAGAACATTTCTACGTAGCATTTTGCCTCAGAAAGGCTCTGTGTGAGTAGTGCAATTGGAACTGCGTCCCTGTGAAAGTAGTACGTGCTATTGGAGTCTGGAAGAGCCTTTCTTCCAAAGACATGTAGCTTTAGTAGAAGATGCTTTGTTATGAACCACTGATTTTTGCTGGTTGATTTGACAATTCCTTCTAGACTTATTATAAATATATTTAACTATGCATAACTTAAAATTAACTCAGTCCTCCAAATCAACATAGATTTCTCTAATGGCACATATATACATATCAGACAAGCCATGGGCATGAGGTTCATCAAGTTGGTAAGTCTGTGAAACAAGGACTTAATTTTTTCATGTTAAAGTATGCAGCAAATAAAAAATCAAATTAAACTGGAAGATGGCCTTTGTTTTTGCTGAGTACTTAGAAAACATAAATTAGCATTAAACAGTTTAAGTGAAGCGTGTTAAGAGATTCATAGAACTGTACTCTAGGCAGGAGTAGGTATAAAGATGTGATTATTGCTGGCAGCATGAGCATAATTTCCTGATTTGACTGGTTGTGCCTTGAATGTTGTAGAAATCAAACAATGAATAAATTTGTGCTAAATTTAGGGCAGTTTACAGACATGCTTTGAACATTAAAGCTAGATATTTTTTTACCCCGTAGGCAAGAAATACATTGATAAAATATTGCAGAATTCTGCTAAATGTAAGTTTAGCAGTTAGGTAGACATTTGCTCATCATGGTTTTGATGAGCATATTTACAACTATCCCACTCATATTGAATCAACGCGTCTCAGCTTAGCTGAAAAAATGTCTATACTAGGATAGAACTACTGGGAAAGGGAATTACAATTGCTTGATAGGACCATTTGTCAGCCATCTAAACATCCAATAAAAATAAGACAGAAAAAAGGAACTAAAATATAAGAATAATCTCAGGGAGCTTTATTTTTTTTTTTTTCATTTTTCCAACAAAGTCCCTGAGGCAAGACAAATACTTTCTTAATATGTTACTTATTGACGAATGTTGAATTTCAAATATTGTTTTATCATTACTATAATAACCTCTCAGTACTTGTATACACATGTATTATCTCAAGGTGGAATTTGCCTTTCCAAAGATACAAAGCTTTGTGCATGTGTGCCCAGGTATAGATCACAACTTAGGTTTGAGTATCTTTTATTCAGAGCAAGACTATTTAAGAAGATGTGTACCATTTTCTGTCTTTATTCTTTTAATTGCTGTAACCCAATTTTCAAGCTCAGCAAAAATAATAGACTACAATTACATTTGTTTTATATTTGCAACAGAACTGAACGGTTTCTCATCTGGTAATAATGTTCTCTTTAGCTGGGCAGGCAGCAGTGAAATGCAGCAGATACTAGCTAAGAATTGTGAGCACCAAAGATGAGCAGTTTGAACTTTCTGATGTGAGCAGTGAGCAGCAGCATGTTTCTAGCTGTGTCTGTGTATTGGGACTTAGAGGCTGAAGGGGGTTATGGCTGAGCAACAGCTGGTCCAGACAAAATGCTGCCTGAAACACTCATTTCCAGCTCCTGTCTTCCATACATCTAGGATGTGATTCTCCTGCCTTTGCGGAATCTTTACTTGAAACCTTGAAGATTAAAATGTTTGTTTGCTGTACCATATAACAAAGGCCCCATTATTATTTGAACAGAAGCTGAATTGCTTTCATGGAGAGAGCTGCGAGAACACTGACCTCTTTCAGCACAAATAGCATCAAACAACAAAAATTTCCATCTGCTTCTGAAGTCCAGGGTGGTTTGGTTTTCTCTTTTTGAAAACCAGGTAATCACTGTTCTCAACCCTGCTTTTGAGGATAGCAATTCCAGATAGCAGTGCTGCACTGACAGGTTGCATCTTTTAAGGAGCACTGTTACCTAACAAGAAGCTGAGTATGATCCACCTCCTCCTGCAGACTTCTTCTAAAATGTAACAATAAACCAACAGCTCCTCCTGGAATCCTCCTGTGATCAGCCAACACATTTTTAAACACAGGCATCCTTGTCTACACCAAGGGGAAAATCATGTTCAACAACTTGTTTAATTAGCATGTTTTCTAGTGTATTTTCTCCGTGTAAACTAGGTCTCTGAGGAAGAATTACTCATGAATACAGCACTGCCATTATGGAGTACTTTTTGGAGTAACTTTCCATTTCACCACATTTTCTAAGGAAAGCACTGATTTGGCTCCTTACCAATGTTTGTGAGGACCTCCAAGATACCATTAGTTAATTCCATAGCACATCACTAAATAGAATCCTGAGCCAGAGTTAAAATAAGTGTCACTTTCTTAAGTAAAGGCTAACAGGTAGATCTTTCTCAGCACAGTCTGTGCACGCTCTTGTATAGTTTTCCTTGGAGCCTCGTTGATGTGTACTACAGCTGAGAAGGGCACAGCGCATTACTGCTTCCCTAGGAAGGGAGTGAGCCTTGGCTGCCCAGTGAACCTAACATTTTGTGGACTTTTCTGAGGAAGGTGTACCCTTACAGAACAGGTAAAAGCTTTATGTGTCTGTGAAGATTAAGTCAGATAGCCAGCTGATAGAAATTAATTCACCTGTGCAGAATTTACCACAGGGATGCTTTTTTCCAGACATTGATTGTTTATGAAATAGTGCTGTTACAATCAAGAAGACAATCTGTGCTCCATCCCATCAAATGGAGTGTTTTAGCCAAGAGAAAAGCATATTTAAGAGGAATTTGTCATTGTTTTGATTGGGATACAAAGATCAACACGAGATTCTTTCTGTCAGACTTGTATTCTCAGAAGGAAACGTATAGTACACATAAAATATTTATGATCATTTTGTACATTGTAACTATATCTATGTAAAAGCCAAAATAAATATCAACCATTCCAGCTATACAGTATACAGTGCCTGATGTGTTTATTGCCACATTTTCTCTGGCCAGTCTCCTGTCTGTTGTGTTTCTCCAGTGACTGTGTTATTCCAGGGAAATGAGTAACACAAGGGGAGGAGGGTGCATAATGGCTTCTACACTGTAGGGGGTTGTCTGAACTAACACATGGATCCTGCTCTACATCTCTTGATTCTGTGTTGAATTTGTGTTCGTGTGTGGCGCAGAAAACACATAGAGGGTGAGCTGCTCAGGTTTTTTTTGAAAGAAATCAGTGTCCATCACAGGCACTTCACACTTTTCAGTTCATAGCTTTCAGGATCAATGAAATGCTGGAGATAAAAATAGAAGTCCTCTCCTAAGGCATTCCAAAGCCCAAATGGTTTGGTTTTATCTGTATTATTTTGCAAGAACTGTTAGCTAGATTTCATTCTTTTTCTCCCTATGCAGTGAATAGATGAAGTATGGAAACCCTTGCAGATACAAGGAGAGCTATAAACCTGTGCTGCTGAAATCTCAAGCTTTCACATCTTGCCAGATGGATTGTTACAACACACTTTAAACAATGTCAAAATATTCTCAAGCCATGTATGATTATTGATACAAGACTTGTGTGAATGATGGAATAGAGCAACAAAGAACAAAGGAGCTCAAAATAGCCACCAGTCACCAAAATGTTTGCGTTGAAAAGATGTATGTGAAATTGCCAGTTTGAAATTTTAAGTGAATCTTGTAGAGGGAAATGTAATGTAACCCATAATGGGAAACAATTTAAAGACAGAAGATATTAGTTGGGAAAGGGAAAATGATTTACTGAGCAGGGTCATTTTGGGGGTCAGCATTTTCTGTCATTTTATTCCCTCCATGGGCTCAGTTACTGAGCAGAATGTTTTACATAATAGCATTCTGGACTCCCTTCTTGGTTGTTGATATTCCACTTGTGTATGCTCAGAGCATGTCAATGATGACAGCTGGTTATTTCTTCAACACCCAGATTTTGATTATGTCTTGTTTTATGGTCAGTATTTGGTTTTCACAGGGAACGTTTTCCCACCCAGAAGACAACAAATATTGGACTGACCCAGTAATTGTTCTTTCCTATATTTCCTTTGGGCTCTTGTTCAGCTAGTTGGATCAGAGTTGTTTTAAACATAATTAGGCCATCATATATCACTCTGGGTTAGTTTGCATGTGACTTCACCAAAGAGACCCAATGGGACTATTAGAGTACTTTTTGGACAATGTATCTGTAACTATTTTAACTACTTTATCATGAAAATAAAGTTTGTAAACAGTAGTCTTTACAGAGTGACAAGTTAAGATATATTGCATCCTAATAGAGATGTTTAGTAAATTAGATTTTCATAGTGCTAATTGAATTTGTCACAAAGCTGATGAACATTAGCTAAAGAAAGGGCAATATATTTTATTTTATTGAGCACATCTCAGAGTGCTTGTAATTTAGTAGGGCCACCACACTTTCTGGGCAGGCTATCAAGTAGGATGTTGTAATGATTTGCATGACTACTATAGTAGATGGAAAAATGTAGCTTGTGTTTGTAGCTGTTCCATTAGTGTCTTGCACAGTGTGCAGTCCTTTGCTGCTCTTCAGAGAGCTGTGTCATAATCCCTGCATCTTTTGAAGAATTTGGTCTGGTGAAATCAAGTAACTATACATCGTTTAAAACCTGGTGTGTAATTATGTGATGAGACAAAGGAAAGACTGAGAAAGGCAGATAACCAATAGAATCCTGAACTTATCAAAACAGAGCTCTTGCCAAGGACCTTGGAATTCATCTGATTCAGTTGCTGGAAAAATGCCTGAATTAAAAATTATCCTATGAGGACTAAGAAAATAGAGCCAAATTCTGGCACTCTACAGTTTTCTCCCAAAATGGTCATTAATGCTGCAAAAACAGAATAGGGTGAACAGCCCTTGGCCCCATGCTTGGCCCCCTACTGTGGGCTCTATCTGCCAAAATTAGAGGGAATAGAAGATCAAAAATGGGGACAGGGGGAGAAGGTTGGAAAAAGAGAGCTTAGAAAAGGAGGGTAGTTGGAAGGGGAAAAACTCATAGGTTATGCCCCCTGCCAACACTGAAATACTCAGTTGCAGCTCCACTCACAAAGCACCTGTTGGCAGCTGTTGGAGCAGTTTATAGATTTTGGGACAGTTCCCTTATGTGAAATGTGATATATGATCTTATTTTAGTAAAATAGAAGCAATTCTTGGACAATAATTACAGCAATAAATATGCCTGCAAAGTAGTAATGATGACAGCTTTTGCTTTCATTGAAAAAATTGCATTCTTTTTAATGAATTTCATTACTACTAATTTTAATATTCTTTGGCTGATATCACCTATGTTGTCTTTCTTTTATCCAAAATTGAAAAAAACCCCAATGCTGTATGGAGTGAAAAGAAAATACAGCAAAACAATGATCATAAGTATTAACCTGATGCTGTCCTTCAAACTCAATGGCAAGAAACTGTGGGTCAGGGGTGTGTGGAAAATTTTATGTTTTTCAGTCTTTACGCTTTAGAGTGTAATGATAGAAAATAATGAAAATTGTTTCTGTTAAATTAGAACTCACAGCGAGTATTTTATGTTACAAACTCAGCTTAAACATTGTAACATCTTCACAATTTTTAATGTAAATTTCTGTTAAATACATTTAATGAAGAATTTTAGCATTACAATTTACACCCTCCTTCAGTTACTACCTCCAAAAAAAGTTACTTGTGTTCATGTGCAAAAACTTTTGCTGTTCTTTCTTGTTGTATAAATAGTTTATTATTCCTTAGCATAAATATGTAACAGTTATCAATAATATATGTATTCAAAATGTAAGGTGTATTGACCAGAAAAATTATTATTTTTAAATATAGGTATTCAATATAGGTTGAGCGAAAAACTTTATTGTATTTATTGGCTACATCTCCTTTGACTAGAATGAGAATCCTCCCTCTGCTAATGCTCTGGTTCAATTTAAAAGGCTTACCTAGTAGGTATCTGTTTTACTCAGAAGGTTTGCATAAAGTTGAAATAGAAAGTAGATAATATTTTGAAATGTAATGCTCTCTGATATAAACTTTAAGCCACATCCCCAATTTTCCTGTTCTACCTGAAACACTTAAGTTATTAGTTCTAAAATAATCAAAATATGAAACTTTAAGCCTTCCTTAGATTATATTAAATAACGAAAAGAGGCTCAGGTTTCTGAAACTGATTACATACTGCAATTTGTGCCGCTCAGGCCTGGTTCCTGCACGAAGCTCACCAAGAGCTTTCCTCCATCAAGTCTGTTAAAGAATAGGGCCAAAATGCAAATTCCATTAGTTCAATAGTTTTTGTGTGCAGTATTTCAAAATGCTATTTTCTCCTTGAGTTAATTTCAATACTTTTCTTAGAAAAAGAAAGTAGTTGAGTTGCCTAGCATGTAACAAACTGTGTTAGAGACTGTTAGCTTTAGTAACACCTAAGCTCAGATGTGGTGTGTGTCATTAAAGGAAGAGGACAGGATGTGGAACTTAAACCAGTGACATCTGAAATAGGAGAGCATCTATTGGAACTTTAGCAGTGCTTAGTTTCAGTGGAACTGTATGCTATACCTAAAGAAAGGAATTTGCAGATATTTTAACTTGAAGAAGAATGCTTTCCTGAATCCAGATTTTTGGAAATTTAGCTCTGACTCATCAAAAGACACATTCTTTATTATGAAAGCATTGTAATTATTTTTACAATAATCATAAATAAAGTAAATAAATGCATTCAAACGTTGTAATAAGTATAGTCTTCATAACCTGTTTCTTCATGATGTAGCACTGAATTTATTACACTAGGTAAAAAGTGAACATTTAAGATTGCTAAAAACCAGGGCACAGAAATTTCAAAGACCTTGTAATTATTATCTAGGAATATATGCAGGTATTTTTTTGGCATTTCAAAGTCCTGTAAGATTTGTGTAGTAGTTTTTATTGAGTCTGCAGATGGATAGATTTATAAAATACACTTTTACAGTGGTCCTGATAAATACAACTTTTTACTGCTTGTTTGCTCTTTGGAATGAGGCTGCTATGCGAAATGGAAAGGAGAGTAGGCAAACCTAGAAATTTAACTAGAACATTCTCCCTGGGTTATGTATGGACTTTTCATCAGATGTCAGGTGGGTGGAAAAAATACTAGAGCCAACTTTGAAGGTGTTGTTGACAGGTGAATTTGGGACCTTCCAGATCTCTCTTACCTTGGCATTGACCCCTTGACTCACACTCAAAGGGGAAAAGCCAGGACCACACATCAGCATCAGCACAGGGCAGGGTAGGACCAGGAGGCAGTGAGGCTGCAGCTCAGATGCTCAGGAATCAGCTGTCATCTTAACATCAAATGCATCTGAGCCACCAGTGCAGTCCTGCAGTGTCCTTAGGAATTATTCTTGTATGACAAAGAAGCAAGTACCAACCCGAACTCCCTTACTTTGCTACTCTCAGCAAGACTTATTGCATTTTTTTATGATGCCAGTCAAATGTTCCCACTGTTTTTAAGTTAGAAAACTAAGATTAAATTGATTGTGTAGGTAAAGTCCTCACTTAGCCCACTCCAGTGAACAACTAGTTCTGTTCACTGTTGAAAAGCCCAATGGTTTATTCACACTGCAGAAGCACATGTTTAATATATGAGGCATAAAAGTACTGTGTCATCAATGATATGTGTAGGTTTTTACTTTGCTTTTCAAATTTCAAAAACTGTTGGAGTCAATGGAAATTAAATTACTATTTGTACAAATGTTTATTAGGCCTTTTTTGTTATTCTTTTATAGGTCTTGTAGAAATTTGCCTGATGCATCCCCTTGATGTAGTGAAAACAAGGTAAGATCATGCTTGAACAGGTTTTGTTGACACGGGAAGATATCCAAATTACAAGCTGTCAAAAAATAAAATCCTAGAACTTCTCCCAGTAAGGTAACTTGTGCCTCTAATGACATTTATATTTGCTTACCTGTATTTACAGCATTTGACAGATGGAATTTGAGTAGCATGGCACATTTCTGATTAGAGGTCATCTAAAGGTGTTAAATCCGCTTATGACACGTATTTTTATTCTTGTAACACAATGCTATGACATGAAGATGGCTAAAGTTAAATTCACTTAATATATGTAATAGCTGCTATAATGCTTTTATATGTAATTGGGAAATACCATATTGCCTCCAAAATAATTTTCACGGATTTTCAATAAAAGTTATAAGAGAAGATGTTCCATATTGTGTTTATAAGATAAATAGCTTAATTATTTTATATTTTTAAAATCTTTTTATCTCTCTTTACTTTTCTTCTGAATACTTGTTCTTATGTGAATATAAATGATTAAATGACCTTGAAAATTTGCTCAAATTAATTTGGTTTTTCTTAATGTTGGTTACTAAAATGGAAAAAAGAATAGCTGTGTTTCTAGTTTCTGCAATATCCTTTTATTTTTTATGCATTTTAGTTTTTATATAAATGCACAAGTTAATGTTACTGTACATGAAACGCAAACCAGAATGGAGAAGGATACTAGTAGAAGGACAAATCTCTTCATGCCATATGTGTTACCCAGTGCCAATAATTACCATATATACTGTTCCTGGAGCGCTATCTAGGTCACAGACATGGAGGTAGAAAAGCTTCACTAGGAGACTATCAGCCCCAAACAAATGATGAGGACAGCTGTGGTCTCTGGAATATACTTGAATTCGTCAATTATGACTTCATATTCTAGTTTCAGTTAGCCAACATGTGAGCTTTTTTTGGATGCATTTTTGACTTCTATTTAAATCACATTTTGTGATTTGCCTAAGACCTTGAGATGCATATTTTTCTACAGGTTGCATTTTGCAGAAAGAAGTAATCTGTCTGTGGTCATTGCCCGGTGCCAGGAGACAGTTATTCAGGCTCCAGCTGCATCGAATGCTGCTGAGGTGCTGTAGGTCCTCCTTGAGGCTTGGAGGTTGCTCAGGCATTCCTTCCATATCCCTTCATAACGTGGATGTGTTGATTCATGTAGAGACAATGCACCTGATGGTTCTCAGGGTCCTCTCTGCCCCTCCAAGTACCACTGAAACAATGCCATTAAAACAAGACTTTAATGAGATTGAAATTAAAGACTCAGAAGCAACAGGGTACAAGCAAAACAAATACAAGACCAAATTTAAAATAAAAATTTGTCAAGTGGTCCCCAAAGGATGTGCTTTAGTGACTTCATTTTGGCGGTTGGTGGTTTAACTCACCTCTAGCTTTCAGGCTTTGGTTTTACTTCTCCCCATTTTTCTCTTCGTACTGAACTAGAAGTCATGTTCTTTTGTAGTAAAAATGTAGATCATTCATAATTTAGTGTAAGCCACATATCATGTGTCAGAAAATGCATTAATTGCACATCTGTACTGGCAGTCAGCAGACATACTTTCAGTTTTCTGATAGGAACCACACAGTGGACTCTCAGAACACAAGGACAGATTTCCCCATGTCTCTTTGAGATTTTACTGAGTTTTACACACTTTTCATAGTGAAAAGGCTTTTCAGATCTGAGATCCTGAAATGTAAAGAATTAAAGAGTGTGTGGGGATGTTTGTCAAGCTGTAACAATCCTTAAAAACACAATAAAAAGTAAAAATTAGGAAACCCTTAAATTTGAAATGTAAGCCCATAAACAGTGGAATTTTTAGAAGAAAGAAAGAAGTGGGAAGGAAGGAACAGTAGCTGTGCAGAAGAAATCAGATTGTCAATCAAAGTAAAACTGAGGGACTGAATCAAATAAAAAATCCATTAAACAAATTTCTTCATTTGAAGAAACATCCATTGAGTTAACTCTTCCACTGAGTTAGCTGCAGCTCTTTGCAGAAGTGGGCAGCACCAAGTGATAGTTTTTGTAGTTTGTTGATGCAGATGTATTCAGAGATATTACACAGATTTTGCAGTAACATTTCTGCAGATCTCAGCAGATGGTAGTAGTTCAAAATACTTACATTTTGAAAGCAAATGACAAAACCAAGAATAGAATATCCTTTGATCTCATCCATCATTTTGTTCTATTTTCCTAACATCATGCTTCTTCCTTTTATTTTGTAATGGTCCCAATTTACTATAGCAGATTAATTCTTTGATGGCCTTGAAAGTTCAAATAAAACATTGGTTTTAATTCTGAACTTTGGACATAGAATGTTTTCTAATAGTTTTTGATTTACTTTATTCCTTTCTTGCAGTGCTTGTAAGTACTGTTGTGTGCTTAATCTTTCCCAACATGGTATTGATAATCCACTGTTTCTGAATCACTCCCAGCTATTACAGTTTTGGTGATTGGTTTAAGGTTTTCTTCCTATTGGTTAGGTGAAAGGATGTATGAAAGCACCATTTGTTCCTTAATTTTTATGGTGTTTTGAGTTTCCTACCTTTTTCTCTAGAAGTGTGTTTGGTTAAAAGAGTCCTGTGGCCATTTCAGATTATTGTAATCTCATTGATCTGAATTACTGTTCTGAAGGAGTTTAGGGAAGATGTCAGAGGCTCACATCTAGTGGACTGGTGGCTTAGTGCTTCATTGATATTTTGTGTATGTGCATGTTTTTAATAAAATATTGGAGAAAATAAAGTTTCTGTCAAAGATTATTTTGAAACCCTGGAAAATGGTTTGGCTCTTTTATGACATTTTGCAATATCTTTTCTGTGTTTAGCAATTTTCTATTATTCTACAGTAACAATGCTAGATTTGTTTATCTGCTCACATCAAGGGAGGAACAGTATATAAGTACATGCTTATAAACCATAGACAATCCAAATGCTTAATGAAGTGTTTTTTTCCTAAGTGTACATCTGAAAATAATTTTTTTTTCTTTGCTAGAACACCAAAGATCACTACTCTAAGAAATTCTTGATAGCTGGATAGATTAAGATAACTATGATCCATTGTTTTAGCTTTATGAATCCCTCTTATTCTTTGAAATGAAGCTCTCTTCTCATTTGCAGGATATATTGGAATAGTTTCTGATGAGATATTAAAAAATGATGTGCTGATTTTATTTTTTTTTTTTTGTGGAACAGCTATTTCTAATAGCTATTTTATACATCAGTTACCATTATGATTAAGTTAGCCATTAAATAAAGTACTGAACCTCTGTTCTTGTCCTCCTAAATACAGAGTCTGGTAAGATTTTTTGTGTGTCCATGTATGAGAAGTGACAGCAGCAGCAAGAGTTTTTCGGTACAGATACAGTCAAGACATAGAAGGTCTATTTTTTAATTAAGAGCTCTAGATGAAATTTCTTTTCTAGAAATTGATGGGGAAGAAAAGTGTCTCATCTTAGGATAAAGAATTGGGTTTGCTTACTTTGTACCTTTTTTGTGTCTGAAGCATAATGCAGGCTGTAATGTTTTCATCCATGAGACTTTCAAAGGATGACAAAATGGCATATAGGTTATGATATATAGGACAAGACGTTGCCATATGTATTACTTTAAATTTGAAAGTAGTAAAGTGCTTCTCCAGGTAGAGTTTACATGTTTTGGCTCAATGAAATGTACAAAATTCAGAACTTAATTATGTTTTATTGTTGGATAATTGGTAGTTATGCAGAAGCTCACAGGTGTGTAGTTGGTGAGAGAAAGGGAGAATTATAGGGAGCTGTATAAAGCCAAGGGAAAACTAATTGTATTTGAGGAAGCAGCCAAGCAAGACTAGCTGGTAACTGGAGGATCTTGCTGTGGTCTCTCTGTCAGTTCCAGGTTATGGTCTGAGGTAATCTGAATTCTCAGGAGAAAAAAACAAAAAAACAAAAAAACCTGTTTCTTTTATTCATTTCCCCAATACTGGGTTGCTGGCATAAAAATTGTGTTTTCAGGAGCTTCATAACTTTGAATTAAATGCACTAACATAGAATTTTCCTTGCTATTACATTTTAACACCTCAAAAAATGCATGCAACCAATGGTCGTATTGGAAAATTAGAACTACAAGTAAAAGTAAAATTTTAGCTAATATTTCCCTCGGTTTATGACTTGATTCCCTTTATATGTGCTTTTTCTTTTTCTTTGATTATCACCAGTATTTTTACAGCTGAATTTTAGTGACTCTACTTTTCTTGAAAACAATTTCAAAATTTCCTTTGCAAGTATTCACACTGCAAAACATAGTTTTTGTGTGGAAATAATAATTTTGGATGTGACTTGGTATTATGTAGTTAGGAAATGGAAATCTATTGAGTAATTTTTTTAACAGTTATCTACAAACTTTAATAGAAAACACAAATGGAGACATTTATGACTGTTTTCAAATAATAGATTAAAAAATAACAACACATCAGACAGAAACTTTCAAATGAATAACATCTGAAAAGAAAATGTGTCTGAAATTCCTGTGAACAGGAAAAATGTTATGGAAATTAGGTGAATCATTTACTTCTCTGTTCCATTTTAGGTGTAATTTGCCATCACTATACATTTTGAGACAAATATCTGAAAGAGAGATGGTTTCTCTCCCATCACAATAATACCAAATTGTCCTCCAGATATGTGTTGGCTTCAGTGGAGACAGATGAGTTCATACCACTGGTGTATTTAGAGGTTTTTTACTTCCTCACAATGTATTCAAAGAGAGGTGAATGTTATGCCCAATACCATATAAAAGACTTGGAGAAAGTCTAGTTTATTATTTTATTAGTAGAGTCATCAGGGTAACCTTTGTCCTAACATTTTAAACATATATTCAGTAGGCAGTTTTTTAATACTTCTCTAGTTAACTCAAATAATTACAGTTCCATTTGATTTTTTTCTCCATATTGAAACAGTCTTTTCTGTTTTTCGATATAGTTGTGCCTTCACAATGCACTCTCACATTGGGATGAGAATGCAATTTCAAAATCAATGCATAAAGGAGACACAAGGGAAATTATTTGGAAAGATTTTACTTTGATTTATCAGGAGAATAAATCATTAGGTATAGATTGTTTTCATGATCAACCTATCACACATCCCTGTTTTTTTAATTAAAGCTGTTTCTCACTTTTGGCAGGAAGGCTGCAGTCCATATTGCTCTACTGTAATATCTCTTCACATAGTTCAGCTTTAGATCAGAATCTTCATATGGACTGACTTTTGGTCTCATGTGTGATCCTGAACATCAGCATTTAAAATATGAGGCAAATAATTCACCTTAGAAACTTTGAAGGAAATTTTTGTGTAGTCAGGATGGAGATTTTAAATTTTGCTACTCTTTCTGAAAAATTCTAAACTAAATCATTAATCTGAAGGCCCAAATCTAAAAAATAATTTGGGATGTAAATAGAGGTTTGGAATCTGTATTACAGACCCATTTCTAGTTAGCAATTGTTCTGCTGATTTGTGTGCATGTTTATCCATTCTGTTCCTTTGTTCCAATTCTGTCATTTTGGTCTTATTAAAAAAGTTCAACTTACTACATGTGTTTCCGATCTCATTCCATCTGTTATTTTGCAAGAGCTACTTCCTTTATATCATTAATTCCTCTTTGATTTTTGGTCTTTTTTGTTTGAATGGGCAGAGGTGGAGCTTGTTTCTGAAAAACATTGGTTAAGGAAGAGTTCATTGTCCTTATACAATGTTGCCATTCCAAGGGACCATAGTTCACTTGGTTTGCATCAGGCCATGTTAAGTTCATGGTGCTTGATGCGAACTGCTCTGGTTAGATTCGTAACAGTTTTAAAGCAGAAAATAGTCTTCTTGTCCTGGGAAAATTATCAGGATACCAAAATATTCTGTGTTGGAATGAACAGTTGAACTCTCAGAAGACCTAGAAAAACAATGAGTTATGGCCAATGAAACTTCGTGCAATTAATTTTGGATTTTGGAAGTTTTCACTTCCTTTTTTCCCTTTCTTTCTTTTCAATGCCTTTTAAGTAATTTTGAACTAGAAAAACAGAAGGTTTTTTTGAAAATATAGAGAACAACATCCATTGTCATCTAAAAGAAGTGTATGAAAATATATTGAAACTGATAGTTTCTTGAGAAATGGGGTTTTATTTTTCATTTTGAAGAAAAAGAACCAAGTAAAAATAATCCCTGACCAACTCAGCTTAATGTCTTTATTTCATCCAAATGTCAAGGCTTTTCTCTGGGATTAGATTTCCTTCAATTATCAGTGGCCTTTGGCACAATTTTTCACAGGGTTTTTGTGCATATTCCAGCTTATACTCTGGTTTTATCACTTGGATTTCAGCACTGAAATACTTTGGATATTTATGTACAGATCCAATTTTTTTATAATGAGGACTTTACAGTTTATAGTAATTTGGATGTGGATGTGATCCAGTGCTCTGTAATTTACCCTTCTTTTTCCTTCTATGTACAATCTGTTAGGAATTAATAAGGGCACATGGGCTAATAATTCCTGCTAGATATACTATTGCAATTTAAATCCTTCACTGAATCAAAGAACAGTATTGATGTACACTGTTAAACAGATGCTCTGATTTGCAGGGCTGGTCAAAGTGATTTCTGTTCCTATCTGCTTTTTTTTTTTTTTTTAATTCTTATTCATAGGTGTACCACATGTATATTTTATAAAGAGTATCAAGATCTTTTGGGATAAAAGGAGCTGTGTAAGTGTGGCTTCATCATCTCCTCATGTGATACTGTGTTATTTGTGATCAAACACCAGAACTGCTTGATGATAACCCTATTTCAAATCAGTGTAGATTTTTGGAAGATCTATAACCTATATTATTTTCTTAATTTTGAAATAATTCTATCCCTTCTTTTATAGAAACTAAATTTCTACATCATCAAATCAGTCTGCTACAGGTCTCTCAAGCTTTTCTTTAATTTTGATTATACATTCTGGCATCTACTCTGTTTTTTAAATGAATAGGTGGTGCTTTTTTTAGACTGAAATACCCTAAAATCATAATTTCCATTTGACAGTATGGCCTGCTTCCAGTTACATGTTACCTGTGCCATTTCACTGGTTTTACCAAAACTTCCCTCAGTTTCTTGAGTAACTTGTGAGCTGTAACAACCTAGAATTTTTAATACCCACAAAATAAACCATGTGCACCTTCAGCTCAAGATAGAACAATAATCTCTATTTACCTATTAAAGAATTCTTTCCTTGTCTGTGAGGTTTTTAGGGGGGGTTTAATAATATGAAATAAAGACAACTCCAGGTGCCTAAATAGTTACTTACACACTTCAGGAGTGAACCAGAAGGAAGTGAAATGGCTCTCTCTATGTGCAGGGAGCAAGTGGTGAGACCATCATAGGGGAATTGAGAGAGGCAGTAGTAGATGGGATAAGTTTTTCAGATGAGGAAACAAGTGGACAGTCTACCAGAGAGAGCAAAAGAAAAAGAATGCCAGGGCAAGAAGGGTTGTGTGATGGTTTTCTTGTATAATTTCTTGTCAGATAGATACAGAAGGGATGCTTTGGGTTTCTAGAAGGCTGGTGGACCAAAGCAGACTTGGAGTGGCCTTGGTTCTCTTCAAGATGCAATTTTGCATCTTGAATATTATAAAATATAAAATATTGAATTTTGTTTAGATTTTTGGCTTGGTGCATCTTCCCATTAGAGTGTAGTGCCAGTGATGCCAAGGTCACAGGTTTGATCCCTGTATGGGCCATTCACTTAAGAGTAGGACTTGATTCCTGGATCCCTTCCAACTCAGACAATTCTATGATTCTGTGAGAAGGTCTTTTACATTCCTCAAGCACAGCTCTGTCTAAGTGACCCTTACAGATGGTTCTTTGAGCAGCTGATTTGAGGAGTAACTGGTAATCATGCTAGAAGACATATTGAATATTATCCATCCTGCCAGTGACTTTTAACTACGGACTTTTGCAAGATGCATTCAGTCATTTGTTCTCTTAAAAATTTTTTGCTTGTTACTTAATTTTCCCTCCTGTTTGGACAATGAGCTAGAACCATTTCAGATCCCTTTAATGTATATTTTTTCATTGTAATGACATAGCACCATATTCTTTCTATGTTTGGATTTCCAGTGCTTACAAAGTTCATATAAATATTACTGGCAACTACATGGGCAGAACTTGTAAAATGACAAGAGCTTGAGCATTTCTCTCCTATAATCTGCATTTATATATTTACATGCTTTAAAGAAATAAATGTACACAGGCATATTTAACTGTACTGGTACAGCATCTTCCCTTGTAGAGGAAGTGAAGTTTCTTTATATTTAAGTTCTCTAGCACTGGAAAAACCTGTAGTTGATTAGTTGTGCCTGCATAACGCAGTTGCAAAAAAGTGCAATTTTTTTGTGTTTTGTGATTTCCCAAGATATACATTCTACGCTCGCAGTTTAAATCCAAGAAAGCTCTGGAATTTTTTTTGTTCCATTTGTTATTGTCTTAATTTTATGAAAATGTTTCCTTTTATAATATGGGGCTACAAATAACCCTCTTCTAGACAGAACAGGAAAATGTGGTGAAAAAGCTCTTAAACTGTTATGGTGAGGAGTCATACTATGCCTTACAGTTATGAGAGAATAATGCTTTTGTCATTACACTGCCCAATGGGAAAAGGAAAAAAAAGGAAGAGAACCAAGGACTAAGTACCTTCTAAAATATACTCATTGTAGTGTTGTCTCTTTCTCTAGTTAGAAACTACTGAAGAAGTTAAAGATAGTATAGAAGCACTTGGATTTTTTGTACTATCTCAAGATATCTACAGATAAACAGGATATTTACAAGAATCAGAAGCCATGACTAAATTTTCATGACAAAAAAATTCAAATTCAGTTTGATACATTTTGGATCTGTGGGTCATCTGACAGATCTGGAAAAATACAGCCGTGTTTGTACAGAAAACACCCTATAGTATTATAGTGTGTTATATTGTATTAAATACAATAGATGTGTTTAATTATTTTATTTGTTTAGATTCCCTCATGCTATTGTATTGCTGTCAAAAAAGGAATCACTGTAACTTACAGTAATGTAACTTTTTTGAGTTACAGAAATTGCCTCAGTGCTCCTTACACTCTTAACAGGGAGCAAGAAATAGCATTAGAAGTCTTGGTACTCAGTGCAATGTGAATTATCTTGTACATCACTTATAAATCTGATTGATTTCTTTTGGACATGGGACATCTATTCAACTATTCATCTGCTGTTTTTTGGCAATGGGGATGGTACCAGGACTGCTAGCATTTTATCCAGATCTGTACTCTTTTGACCACTGTGGTAGAACCAGCACTTAAAACCACAGCTCGTTCCCAAATGAGGTGTTACAGCCTGTGTCTGTCATGTTCTGCCTCTGCTGTACTAGTGCTCAGAAATCTCCATCCCAGTGCTGAGTTCAGTTTCCTCTGCCTCTCACTTTCCCTCACCCTCACCCTCTCCTCTCTCCTTGCCTCTGCCTGTTGCTTGGTCCCATACCATACCTTTTGTCCAGTCTATTTTAAATTGTGCCCAGTGACAAGTCCCCTCTAATTTCCTTGGAATGCCCATGCATAGCCTACTGCTTCTCACAGCCAGGAGGTATTTTCTGATTTCCAGTATTTCCATTACATAGTTTTATCCCTAACAACTACCTACGCACCCTTTACTGTATATTGTTCCCCTTTTCCTTTATTTATTCCCTTTAGACATAGTAGTTTCATGGCATGCCCCCATTTTCTTTTTTCCCAAGCCTAAATTAGTGTGAGATAATCAGAGAAGCTCTTTAAATAATCTTTTTCTCTCTATTAATACTGTATTTAAAATATAATCAGTCAAAAGAAACCATGAGGGATAGAGTGGAATGAGAGCAAGAGTGGAAAGGAGAAAATGAAGGACTAGGAGGTGAGAAAGTACATGGGATTCTATTTACAAGAAAAATACATGCTGAAAATAAGTATTTAAGATGGGAATTGGGGAGTGAGAATGAACAGATGTTAGCAAAGTTACTTTGTCTGGAGACAAAGAAATGGGATAGTTAAAAAATGTGTGTATTTTAAAGTATGATTTTAAATAAGGATTAAGCAGCTGGGAAAGGTTACTTAGACTATGAGTTGGAGACATCTATGGTGTATATAAGATTTTTTAAAAACAATCTAACAAAGCAGCTGGGTGAGTTATTAACAGATGTTAATGATTTGTCAGTGGTATAAAACGTTAAGATCACATTCAGGGGTAGACCATAGTCATGTCTGATTTCTCCATGGACAAAACTTTTGCATTAGACCACTGTCATGCCTGATTTCTAACCATGGATGGAACATGCCTAAAATAATTCAAGCAAGGAGAAAAATAAAAAAAGAAAAAGAAAAGAAAGAGAAAGAAGGAAAGGAGGAAAGAAGGAAAGAAAGAAGGGAAAAGAAGAAAGAAAGAAAGAAAGAAAGAAAGAAAGAAAGAAAGAAAGAAAGAAAGAAAGAAAGAAAGAAAGAAAGAAAGAAAGAAAACTGCCTATGTTTATTTTACTAGTATTTGTTCATCTACTGCAATGTGGGAGATAGTTCAAGTATGGAAAATCGGTGTTTAATGACTTCATTTACAATAAACAGAAAGTAAATTTTCTCCTCTTTACATTTCTTTTTTTCTTACTTGTACTTGAGCTAGCTTTTCAAAGCTATGGATACAAGAGAATAAAACTGTATGTGTTGGAAGCACAGTGTAACTGTAGCAATGCCAATAATTCTCTCAGAGTAGTTGGCCCTTAATGCTGTATTTAAGTGTGTCCCGAAAATAACTGCATTAGGCCAGTAAGTGCCAAGTAAATCTATAAATAAATAAAAAGAGAGATAATATCTTTATGAACTGTGCTTTCTGTATGTTTTTTATGAACAGATGCATCAGTGTGTATTCTAGGTCTAGAGGGGGTTTTGAGAAACAAGAGTATTCATGTTGAGTGGGATGCAAGTAAAATACCATCTCCAAAATAATCTTGGCACAATAGATGTGTCTTTTGAACTTATTTCTCAAGAGAGTAAAAAGAAACAACAAAAAGCTAAGGAAATATTTGCAAGTTTTTAGCTGCTGCGATGTTGTAGTAAGCTGATGACTCCCTGGTGAGCAGGCAGTGGGTTAGATTGTGCTTTTACAACCCGAGCTGAGCCAGGGGCAGAGCTCAGCGGCACCAGCTGAAGAGCAGCACACAGAAGGGGTTGTGCCTCAGAGGTGCTGTGACCTTCCCAATTTTCTCATTGTCTTCATAATAAATGGTTAATCCATAGCAGTACTAATTTGTTGTAACTACAAAAGTGTGGTCGTTTCTTGTACCTTTTTTATCCATTTCTCTAAATCTAGAGCAGGGCTAGACAGTACCTGTGCCCTGGCTGCCATTGTGGGCAGAGCAGTGAGAAGGTGCTGCGGGTGCCCATATGTGCATGGTGGAGTTCAGGGTCTGCTACAGAGGGAGATGCATTTCCAAGTGTTGCATGTGCTACTGTCCATCCAGCATCTACCAAGGCGTGGCAACTTAGATCAAGATGGTTTCCCCCACGAGGAGCACTGGATACTTCCTTCTTCAGCACATTAGTGAGCTGAATCAGTGCAAGAATCAGTCATGGCACTTTTTCCTGAATGAGTCATCTACATACTGGATGGGTAAAATTAAAATTTCGAACTTGCTAAACTTGAATACAAATCAGGAAAGGAAAAGCAAACAAACAAACAAACAACAACAAAATCCTAAAAACCCACATTTTTAAACTTATTTTGTTTCTTAGAAAGGAGAAGTGAAGGGAGGCATATTTCATTTAAAAACAAGGTTCCACAACATTTTCAGTTCAATTCTTTTGGAACTGTGTTCCCTTGACACATACACTCCCATTCTTTGCCCCCTTGACACACACACTGGATTTCAGGGAGCTAGCACAGTGGAAGACTTATCAATTAATCATTGTCTGGATGGGTTTCTTTTTTACCAGCTTGGTTTTCTGAATGAATTCCCCACACAATGATGTATCAGGCAATATGAGGACAAAGGGGGCAACCCAACCCAGATCAACAGTGGCAACCCCAAACTGTATGTCAAAGGTATGCATGAAAGGCACGTGTGTACATGCTGTCATTAGAGTATGCTGTTACACCTAATCTGGTGAAAGGGTGGTTTTACCCTAGGAGAGTTAGGCCTGCTCCTGGTCCCTTGACACCCAACACCCTTCTGTTCTTTGTAGTTTGGTCCCACCATTTCCCCTGTGCCAGATCTAGCAGTTGCAAAACTGCAGAGGAAATTGATTTAGCTTGATGGTGTGTCAGAAAATTAAGCTATTGAAAAGTATTTGTTTTCTAGTGGCTGCAGACTATTGGATCAGCTATCAAGTATTGAAAAACTGCATCCTAATCAAAGATGTATAGGTATTTATTTACTATGTCTAAGTTATATATGAACTTTTATTTCTATGATTGCAATTTTTTTCTATCTTGTCTGACAGAACATGCTTCATAGTGTTATATCTTCTCTTAGAAAATCAAGTTCAGTTAGTTATGGACAAATATATTCTTTTGAAGGTATAAGATGAATTCCATCACAGGAGAAATAAAAATAATGCAAGAAAGCTATGTTACATTCACAGGGGAATAGAATAATGCAACAATGTTGTGTAAGTAAAAATCTTTCCTAATTTAATAATTGAAATATGAATTTCTAAATGAATAGCTATTGCTATTCATTGCTATCCTTTTCCTTTTCAGATACATTCTTTTTCTTTCCAAATTGTAATATTATCAACTTGACATATCTAAGAAGTAAAACAGCTAACAATTCCATTATTATACAGATAATGCATTGTAACAGTATATGGCATATGTCTTAGGAAATTTAGGAATATACTGAACTTTAGTTTTCAACTTTACAAGACAGGAAATTCCAATTTTGTTGTTCATTGTTGCTAAAAAGACAAGATACGTGTCTCCCTTGTGTCAAAAAAAAAAGGTCTCCTCTTTACAGAACCTTGTAGTTTGCCATAAGCTCATAGAACATATCATCCTAGAGGAAGACTAACTGGTACAGTTTCTCATGAATTTGTGAGTGGTATCACCTTGCTAGAAGGGTTCAGTGAGCATCAGAATTATTACAGAGAAAGCAGCAGGACCACTCAGAGAAAACCGAGTAGGAACAGGGGAGAACCAATTGAGGGGTAAACCTCCCTGTTCTGTTTCAGGTGAACTCTTGCATCAGATCAACTGGTCATGGGACATCTTAAGTCAGAACCATCAAACCATTAAATTCATGGGTATATTAGTTCCTGCACTTCAATGTACTCATTTATCAGCTCTGCAGTACTTAATTCTAATGTCTAAATACTTGGTCAAGTTTGAGTGAACAAAGGATTCCTGAAGTTCCCTGTTAATAAAATTGCACAATATTGCAGAAGTTGCTTGCTGTTATTACTACGAAAAATGATTGCACACTACAAAGAGCTGTTGACTTTTCTGTGAAGTATGTGATTAGGGTTTTGAATTTCCGTATTACAGCTTTAGCAGATATACTAATTCATGGCTACTAAAAAGAGCCTCGTATTCCCTCATGTCAGCCCTGCACTCATCAGATTCAACTATCTAACTTAGCCAAAAACTAATTCAACAACAAAAAGAAGAAAACTTGAAAAACAAGCAAGCAAGCAAGCAAAGAAACAAACAAAACTGCCTAGCAAAAAGTGTAGTTAGAGAGGGAAGAATATGGAAGGAAGTAAACTGAGTCTCTCTCCAAGTAGATGTGCGTTTTTTCAGTCAGTTCTGATGAACAGCATGACAAAAATGGAACATGAAGCATTGTGCCCTAGGTAGGAAGTAAACCTGTGTAAAGAAATAAGTACAGTGCCATGAGTTAAATTTACTCCCATAGTTAGGTAAAGAGAGCAAGGACATAATTTACAAGAAGCCTGAGCTCCAGAATTATGACATCTGGAAATAAGGAGAGTATATTTCATCTTGCTGTATACTGGCCTGATGATCCTCTATAGACTGTTGGCAAAGACTAAATATTTAGGACAGATGGCCTTCTGATCCATAATAATAGGTACTATGGAGCCAAAAGCCTCCTATCTTTATGGAAGTCACTTTCTTAGCGAAGGTTACCTACAAAGGCATATATGACAGAGTTGCCTGTGATAAGAAGAGCTGAAGACACTGACTCAGACACTTTCCATCCACTATTTTGATGAATCATCAGAAAAGTAATAAAAGAATTATGATGAGTGTATCAAGCTCATATGCATTCTGAGTACCACGAAAAACATCTCATCCATTAGAAACAACATGAAATCCTGGAGAGCATCACATCTGTGGAACAAGATTAATAGTTCACATAGATTCTGCTACATGAAACCTTTCCTTGATTAGTCAAACCCAATTTTGAGATCAATTAGATGCACTAATGATGCCATTTCCACTTGCTCACTTTTCAGCCTCTGAATAAATTTATCCAGCAGAAGCATTTAGAGCAGCTGAATAAGAAGAGCAAGGCCTTTTTGTCTTTTTGTGCTATTCTGACAGCTCAGAGGACATTGAGGGAGATTTTGGCACTGGAAAATTTTCTTAATGAATCACAAGTCCTTAGGTGGTATATGGAGTAGAGGTGGATTAATGACTCTGCTTCACCTCTTCCTCACAAACTCTTATATGGCAGTAGGTAATTCTGGAAAGAAATCAGTGGTCAGAATGTCTTTTACAATCCAGCTTTTTGTGGCTGCCAATACAGACCCTGGTGACTAATAGGAATTCTGCACCAATTAGAGCAGAGTTGTGTTATGTGTGCTGGGGCTAAAACAGTTCCAGTATTCTTGGCTAGCCTGAGTGCAGTGGAAATACATTAGCAGCTTTGAAAAGCTTGGCCCACAGTTCTTCCTCCCATTTAATCACATAGCTTAAGAATAATGTAAACTTCAGTCTTGAGTGACAAATCATAAAGTTATAATCAGAAATGTTACAGGACGAGGCCAATTCACAGATACTCTTGGAAGACATAATTTATGCAGTTGCACCAAATTTCAATTTCATCATTGTTCAATAATGTGAACAATGTGATTCAGAAGCCTTTTGAAAGAGGTTATTTTTCTATCTGAAGACAAGTTATCTTCTGAACATGCAGATATCTTGAATACTGGTAGTTGAATGCTTCTGTATTGGAAAAATAAGCCAGGATTTTTATCCAGAGCATAATAAAACCTAGAATAAACATAAATTTGGTCAGCTAAAGTTTTGATGAAACTTATTTCAGAAAACAAGGACAAATATATTAGAAGAAGATGTCTTTTGAAGATACATCAATCATATTTTTCAGTACATTTTCAGATTTCAAAATGATTAAGCTACTGCTTTGGAAGCTAGTGGGAAACTGCAGAAGTGATACAGATGAAAATGTTGTGACTTTTTATGAAATACAGCTTAAAGACATGTATTTTGTATACTTCCGTTAAAACTAAGGCTGTGAAAAAAAATACCTAGGGACAGTTCATTTTGTTCCTTCTGCTATAAAGTAACCTGGGGCAACGTGTTGGACAGGTGGGTAAAAGTAATTTACCCTTGATTACAGCATAGTTGAATCTATTCCACAAAGTCCTGTGGCTCAGAATAATCACTTAAGTAAACCCAATATCGGTGGATAATCTGGCATGACATGAACATTTTGGAAGGTCAGGGTGATATCTGTCTGTGACTCTAAATAAATGACAAAATATGCAACATTTCTAAGAGACAGTCAAATTTTTCACCTTTCCCTCAGGCACTCCCACAAGACTGTGTAGCACCTCGGGACATACTCCACAGGACATTGAAATGGGGCTGCAATATTTTAGGTGCTCTGCTCTGGACATATGCATGGGCTTGAGTCCCTGACAGAATAGTTAAACCAGGTTTTGTTAGAAATTAAATTTTGATAACTTTAAACTTTATTATTTGTTGGAATTTTCTTCTGAACTAACAATTGTTTTTTAAAGTGAATTTTCCCCACAGCAATCCACTTTATCAAGCTGTAATTTTTCTTGAACTTTATTTAACAGTGAAGTTGCTGTAAATGCATCTTCACTGTATGGGTGATACCCATAAAAAGGATCTGTAGGAATTTTTTGAAGATGCTTATCTTGCTCTGTTTCTCAGGTATGGTCCATAAGGTGGCTCAGTTCCCACTCAGGGGCTTCTGACATGAGTTAGACACATATTTATGTGCTGGCGGGGTCAAAATCAAGGAATGTTTCATTGCAAGCTTTTCAGTGGGCACATAATCAAACGCAAAGTTTTGAATAATTTCAGCATAGTTGCATTTATTTTGGCTGCAACATTTATCTTAAGATATGGGCCTATATATCTAACATTGAAAAACTGTCTTAGAAGAAACATATGATGTGCTTAATAAGTACAAAAAATGGGGGGGGGTATTAATCTAACTATTATTTTTTTGCCTGTCCATGTCTTTTATCATTGTGTGTTTTCTAGTATTAAAATGTATATATTTGGTAGTTTTCCCTTCTACACCACTGTACTTTATGCTAAGCAAGTTATATACAAGTACTTAGGAGCAGAAAATTTAATTGCATTTTCTGTTGTTAAAAATACTTCTGTAATGGAAAAGAATTGCACTGACATTTTAATATGCTGTCACTTTAAGATACTGCATGAAGTGTGAACAGAGTACAGGCACTTTTAACAGGTGTCTCTAATAGTTAGTTTGTCTCTTAGAAATAGCTATAATATAAATTTTGGTGGAACACGTAGATCCAAGGTGTTTGGATCTTGCAACATCCTAACCAGGCTTTCCTTTCGTTGCTGGTGAAAACAAATTGGGTTGTGTAATTGACTTTTTTGTGAGTAAAGCTTTTATGTTTGCTTTGAGTTCAAACTCCATCTTTTTCTTATTATTCTTTTTTCCCTTAGGAGTGATTGCGACATGGGCTTTTAGGGGGAAAAAAAAGTTCAGTGTATTCATTTATTTTAGTAAATAGGACGTTTCTATTGCTTTCAGATTTTGCCAGTCTGTAACTGCAGAAATAATCATGAAAAAAGGGTGAAAGCCAGATCAATTACATTTTTAAAGGGTGTATTTTCATTAGATCTTCCAAGTGCCTGTTATGTTCAAAGAGAGCTCAAGATTGTCTTGTTCACAGAATACTTGAAAAACCCCTTAAAAGAAACAGATCTATCCAGGAAAATGTCTGGATTGTTGTATGAAGTGTGCTTACTTCAAAAAATGGCGGAAGAAGAGCATCAACACACATACAGTTTTTTAAAATTTTCAGTGAGATTACTACTATCTCCAGAAGTTGACATAAAAATGTCTTTAAGCAAACAAACAAAAAACCAGAATACAAACCTGATAACAAAAGTTAATACTAAATTTTGAAAAAGAACAAAGCACCAGTTTTGTTACATAGAAAATGAATTATGAACAATCATCTTCTAAAGAGTTTACCTAGTTAACAAATTTTTATTTATAGTTATTCTTTTCTGAATTGGCAGAAAGATAAGCAACATAGCTTCTTCAAAGTTATATCTGAAGAAGTTAAGATATAGTGAACATTTCAAGATCAAATGTTTCACTAATATTTAAGATACATTTAGATTGATTGCAGAAAATTATGAAAGTCTATTTATTACTTAAGTTGTTGTTAAAGTAAAGGAATTCTGATCAATTTGCTAAGAATTGACTCCAGCTGTGCTGGTTTCCATCATGTAGTTAAACAGAAGCTCACCATAGTTTGATCTACTTGTCCTCATTTTCATGGTCACTGAAGTAAAAGTATGATGGACTCAGCAGCAGTCATGTGTTCCTTGAGTATTCAGGTGCTAATCCAGAGACTGAAATAAAAACTTCGAAGCCATTAGGGAAATATTTCTCTGAATTTAACATAACTTACTATGTGTGTTAACTACATATTTAAATATCTATGAAGAAATCATGTAATAAATTCTTAATTTCAATATCAAGTTGACAGATCTGGATTCTGATCTGGAATAGACAATAATCTCATCATCATAGCACATAGCTATGAAGTGAAAGAACGAGTTCGAATTCCTACTTCCTGATTTGGATATCAGTCTTGGACTTGACTTTCCCAAAACCTTCATATATGCCTTGACCTCTGAGTGTCTATGGCATAATTCTTTATTCAAAGCTCAGAAACCATTCTAAGCAAGACTAAAATATGAGCTCCAAATAAGCTCATTTCTCCAGCATGTTCACTTGGGCACGTGGTTCAGCTACAAACTGCATTGTAAAAAAGCACAAACTGATTGTGTCTCTGCCAGATCCTATTGTGAGTACTGTAGCCACTAATACCCTGCCTCTCATTTCTTCAATAATTACAACTCCTTTTAATCAAAGTAACTAGATAGAAACACATCTTTGCTCCTCCCATGAATAAAGAAGATTATGTGTCTAATGGATCCATTCTTAAAATGATTGCTGTATGTGCATCGATGCTGCAGGTGCAGAATCATGTGTACTCAAGATACAGAATTTCTTTATTTTTTAGCACTGTCCATGTTGTATTCCTGAACCTCCTGTCTGTGTGGCATGTGTGTAATATGTCCAATTGCCAGAAATTGAGCTGACACTTCAACTGTGGACTTCAAGAGCAATTCCAAACTAATATCCTTGAGTCTGAGCTGGATCTCTTTTTAGTTGAACAGTGTGAAAAAAGAAACCCGAATTGGTTTTCTTCTTCAAAAGTTACCCCTTGGGGTGCTGAATCTGCC
Organism: Pyrgilauda ruficollis; assembly: GCF_017590135.1. Classification (NCBI taxonomy): domain Eukaryota; kingdom Metazoa; phylum Chordata; class Aves; order Passeriformes; family Passeridae; genus Pyrgilauda; species Pyrgilauda ruficollis. The sequence continues at coordinate 1,029,330 of NW_024524155.1, read as the reverse complement.
CTGGTAACTGCAGACATTGACTGTAGCCTTGGTGTGTTTCAGCATCACCTCCACTCCCTTCAAACAGTAGAGTCCTGCTTTTCACACCATTTAATATCCCTCTTCATTGCTTAACAAGTGTCAGAGAAAAATCTCCTCCCATATTTCTGTTCAAACCTTCACGGTGCCATCCAAGAATCAAGCGCTTTTGCATGAATCTGTGAAGCTACAGTTACTGCACTAGAGTTCTTTCACTGCTTGTGGTAGATTCTCAAGACAAAGCTTGACATGCTTTCATAGTTCTCAGGTCAGCAAGTCCATGTGGTTTAACTTGTGATAACTCATGATCAGTGATGATCATCAGTTTATCCTAACAGCATTTTTCTGTTTCTTAGATCATGGTGCAAACAAGAATTCTACCCATCTTACATCTTAGACTTGCATATAGTGTTCATCACTGGCACTTTCTTCCCTGGTGGTTTGGAGTTGTTTCCAGAAATGTAAGAACAGACAAATATCAGTAGTGTAAATTTTCTAGATACTGCATCTTCTTATCATTCATGTGTAGAACTGGTTATTTTGGATTTTCCTTCCCACTATAAAGCATGTGCTTTTGGTAGACATTCAGAAAATAGTGTACTCAGAGAAGGTATAGAATATATTTTAGATAAGGAATAGAAAATCAAAGTAATGAAAAGACAAAATGATTGTAGCAATTCACAATTTTGAAATACATTAATCATAGAGTTTGGGGAAAATTTGAAAATGGGCAATTAATTTTATTCCTTTCTCCTGTAGTCTTTCTGCAAGTGCAGAAAGCTATATGTGCTTTTGGTCACTTCACAATAGCTTTAGACATGTTAATGTTTTAAATAAACACTCAATGTTAATAAATTCCAACTGCTGAATATATTTCCTGTGGTATGCTTTAAACAAAGGTCTGCTACTTCTGATGTTTATCCCTGACATTGTTGTTAGACATACCTTTAGTATGCCTTCAGTTGTTGTTATTAAGGTTTTATTCTGTCATAAATTTCTAGATATATGTACAACAATAGGATTATTCTATTCTTCCTTCCCTAATTTTTGTGAAACACTGCCAGTTAACTTTATGGAGGAAACATTGAAAGAGTTTAAATCTTCAAGGAAACCACTGAAAGAGCTAAAAATCAGCTGTGCTAAAAAAGGCATGTGCATGGCAGTTGTGGGTAAATGACCTTTCTGGAATGAATTTTTATTTTGTGATTAAGATCCAAGTACCTGCTTTCTGAATCACCCTTTCTAGTTCAGCTAGCTAAGCTTAACTAAAACCAGAAGAGGAAGCATCTTCAAATCAAATCAAATTATGGGCAATACTCCCACAAGCTTCCTGAGCTAATTTTAGGAACTTTTCTTTTGAAAGTCCATCCCTAGTCCATTCTATCAGAATCATATAGTGGGTGATATAGTCAGAAATATTGCAAAAAAAAAAAAAAATCAATCCCCCCAGATTAGAGGGTGTAGCTGAAACAGAGATGGTAGATCTGTGCAGTGTACATGACACATCATATGGTGCAGAGTGCATGCTGTGGTTGTGGTTGTCATTGTTGCAGGAGCTTATGTGCTCTAAATCTTCTCTTGACTAGTTTAGAAACGATTCTGTCTCTAGGGATCTACTGACTTCTGCTCTTTCTTTGATTTACATGCAAATCCAAGCCTTCTTAAGGGCCTTGACAGCAGAGTTGATATTTTAAAACAGTAGCTTTAAGTCTCAATGCAGTCGTGCTTACATGATTCAAACTTGCTGATTGTGGGAGACAAGGTTTGAAAATACGCTGGTAACGCCAATTGTGCTGGTTTTGGCTGGGGTAATTTTCTTCACAGTGGCTGGTGTGGGGCTGTGTTCTGCATTTGTGCTGAACACAGAGGTGATAATACAGAGATGTTTTTGTTATTGCTGGGCAGTTCTTGCACATAATCAAGGCCTTTTCTGCTTCTTTTACTGCCATGCTGACAAGGATGCTTGGGGTACATGGGAGGCTGGGAGAAGACACAGCCAGGTGACCCCAACTGACCAAAGGGATATTCCAGGCCATGCTCAGTATCTAAAGTGATAGGAAAAAGGAGGGAGGGGAGTTATTTGGAGTGGTGATGTTTGACTTCCCAAGATACTGTTATGTGTGATGGGGCCCTGCTCTCCTGAACACCTGCCTGCCACGGGAAGCACTGAATCAATTTCTTGTTTTGCTTTATGTGTGTGGGTTTTGCTTTCCTGTCAAACTGTCTGTATCTCAACCCATGAATTTTCATGCTTTTATCCCTCTGATTCTATCCCTGATCCCACTGGTGGGGAAGTGAGCAAGTGGCTGTGTGGGGTTTGGTTGCTGCCTGGGGTTAAACCAATCTAATAAAGTCTTCTGCTCAAAGATAATAGCACTGACTGTATTTCACAGATAAAATAGTAACTAAAGTAAGTATATTTGGAAAACCTAGCAGTTTAAATCCTGGCTCAAGTTTCACAGTCTCTGCACTTTACCTTCCTCTGGTCTGATGTGCCACCAAATAAAGTCTTGCCATTTATGTAAATTCTAATACCAGATTTGTCTTTCCCTTCCAGCTGATAAATTCTATTGTCTCAAACGAAAATTAAAAAAAAAAAAGAAAACCCAAATATCTGACCCCAAAAACCAAACCAACAAAACCTTAACCAAAATAACTACCAAGAAATTAAGCAAAGAGCCTGAAGTAAGAAATACTCTTTTTAAAAATTGTGTTCTGAATATAGAATTAAATTTTCTGACCTTCAATCTGAAATGTACTGCAAAGTTGTGGTCTTTTTGGATCAAGAACAAATAATAAGTAATTTCTGTACACTAAGTAGTGGCTTGCACTTTCTCATGAAGTTATTTAGAAATATTTTTTCCTTGCATTTAATTAAGTCTCTAGACATTGCATATGAAAGCTACAGTGTTACAGTACCTGAGCATTTTAATATGAATTTTAAATATTACTTTATTATTGTGTATCATATTCTGCTGCACCTTGGGGGTCTTTTGAAAGAATGGCAAAGAAGGGACAAGTGGAATGGCATTGCAGAAATGGTCAAGGTACAGGTGAACCCCTTTCAGTGTTTCACTGTACTGGTGTAAAGTTGGACCACATATTACTGTGAAATGTTTTGGTTGTGGGCTTCAACATATTTTGTGGACCATAGGTAAGATTCTTCTTTCTTTCTCGTCCTCTCTCTCTCACCTTCTCACTCACTCTCCCTTTCCTTCCACTAGGCTTCTGAATTTAACACAGGGTTAGGCTAAAATTTAACCCAGGGTGGTTTCAGTCCATGGTGGAAGCCACAGCACAGTGTGGTGCTGAGTGCGCAGATCCTCTGCTTTTCCTGAATACAGATCTCCTTCCAAAGCTCATCCCTTTCTTCCCTACTGCCCCCAGACTCCTGCCTCTTCTTTTCCTGCTTAGATCCTCCCTCTATTTTAACACAATCTCACTGCAATTTCCTTTCTCAGGACCCGTAGACCTTCCTGAGCCTGTACAAGGCTGCTCTTCCCTGATATTTTTCAGGAGAGAGGAGAGCCAGCAGGACTAGCTTCCACCATGTGAAGTCAGCTCATCTCTGAAAGGGAGAACAGGGGAAAAAATGTTTGGATGGTCAGAAACAAAACACAGAGGGGTCAAGCCATTTGCAGGGTGGACCCACAAAATTAAGAAAAAGTATTTTCCCCTGGTGACAGCTGGGCGCCTCTGACATTACTTTTTAATCAAATTAGCACTCTTGTTTTTAGTTTTTAATTAATTTCATTTCAGTAATTTCATGTTTCATGGGTCCTTGTCTGTGGTTTTAATACGTACACATTGACATCTAATTCTGCTGCTTTTTTTTTCATCAAGCATTTTTTAATTTAGTCTCTCTTTTCCACAATCTTAAATTTTCTCCACAAACCTTGGGGTTTTTTTCCACAATCATAAATTGTGAACAAGTCCAGTGATTATCTATCAAGCCTATGATATTATTGTAACTGCTTGTTCATGTACATGTTTGCTCAAGACATTGAGATGCTGAGTCTGCCATCTTGCCTTATCCTAGACCTCCTCCTCCTTTCCTTGTCATGCTCCAGTCTGGATGACTTCCCAATTCCAAAGAGCACAACCCACCCCAGGCATTGCAGGCTTGTGGACCAAGAGAGCAGAGCAAAGGGGACTACCTATCCAAATTTCACCATTGTTGCTTCTGTGGTGATGTCCACAAAATATTGGGACACCTTCAGCTATGCTGTACCCTGAGGATATCACTGTGGGAGTCTGGGGACACAGGATGATAGCTTGTTGTCAAATGTAAGTGACCTACTCTCTACTCTGAAAAGCTAGTTGTATTTTCATGTGAAATACCTCTGCTACTGTTGAAAATGCTAACAGCCAACTAAGGAACAGATCATTGACAAATGTGCACCCCTTCTTTTAGGGCACTTGCCAGAGCCTTGGCAGTGTATCAAAGATAGACAGCTTCACCTGTAGTCTAGGGAAAGAGTGAAACAGCTATGCAGGACAGTAATGTAATTCCATCAGTCCTTGATACCCATCTTGGGGATGTGGGTTGAGTTGGACTTTGGCAATGCATGTCTCTGCACTGATTCTGCAGGGAGCCTAGATGTTTGACTTAGATTCAGCACTTGAACAAAAGATAGCTGAAGGTAAATAAGATGAATAAGACTTAAGTGCTTAAAATGTGTGCAAGGGCTCTGCTTTAGTGCATATCTAATTCCAGCAGGGTGTACATGACTACTAGGTTTAGGACAGATCCTGACTCAGCCAAAAGGCAGAGCCCTTCAGAACCACTGAGGTGTCTCTCTCAGAAAGTCTAGCAGGGCACGACTTAATCCACACATTCAGGGGGACAATGGCCTCTGATGCCCTCTGCCTGAACGTTTGGGGGGCATCTCTGCACAAGTGCTGCTGTGTCGTGCAAACAGAGTTGTATGCTGTGGGAAGTAGCAGTGAGGACTACAACTCTCTTATGTTATTGACATGTATAGATGTCAATAATGTTTCTAGACATGCAGTCTAGTGTACAGTCTAGCCATGTCTGCATCTACACTAGAAAGTATTTAGTTTATACTAAACTAACCCTTAACTAGAGGTTAGAAATTATGCCAATACCAAAGCAGTAAAAAACTTTACTGGCTGTTTTGCTCTGGTGAGTACCATGAAAATCCTCATTTGATTTGTGCTGTGTGTGACAGAGCTGCTTTGTCACTCTCTTTTTAAGTACCTTACCAGCAGATGCAATGACAAAGACTTGTGAGCTGGATGATTCAGGAACATACTCATTCCTCCCTGGAGCAGGTAAATGAAATAATGGGATTCTGGAAATAACCCTTTTTTTTTTTTTTTTTTTCTTTTTTTTTTTTTTTTTAATTGTGATTGCTACCTTTTTAAAGCTGAATAGAAAGCAGAAATTTAATTTCTTACCTGCCAGTTAGATTAAGCATCCATAGTTTTTTCATCCCATGTTTTGGGATGCATAGCACATGATTTACAGAACTGCTGACTGCTGTAGTTGCAATTAAAACAATGCTGCCTTCATAGCTTGAACACTGAGTGCAAATAGGCTGATAGTTTAATCAATCCATTTTAAAATGTATTAACTAAACCAGCAGTTTACTATTCTTGTCAAACTCTAAACAACTGTAAATCTTGTTTTCAGAAACCAACCAGAAAAAATGTAACACATTAAAACTGAATTAGACATGGCACACCTCCCATAAGCTGTATAATAAACAGACCACAGCCCTCTAGTAATAGTTGTGATTTCTGGCATGTCACTGGAGAAGAACTCATGGGTTTTCCAAATGACCTGTGTCATAAATCACTGTGTTCCCATTTACTCTGAGCACATGTATCTAATTTTTCAAGTGGCTTCTGAAATCCTGATGAATGGCTTTGAAACTGATTACTGGAATGTATGAAAAGTGGTGTCACAAGTGCCTCGTTGGGGATAGGAAAAAGGGGCTAAAAAATAGGCCAGTGAAATCTGAACACAAAATCATAATATGGACTAAGTAACAAATTAATAAATGCACAGGAGAGAAACCTAAATCAACAAATGTGAAATCGCTCACGCTTTTCTTTAAGGCAGATAAATTAATATACATTTTCAGTAGAATTAAAACAATATAAATGCATAAGCCAAGCATAAACCATACTGGTATTTTTTTAATTGTGCAGGTATCAATGTCTTGCTTTTTCAGTTTACTATGTTTTCTTTGTGTTAGTATGAAAATTTTTATCATATGGAATGCTTCATGTTAGAAAAAATTCAGGCATCCAGAAATGTATTCAAACTTATTAATGGAACACCTGAGTCACACTGAGGTACTTTTATGTATATCCTATCCACTTTCTTTATCTATGTGAACTTTTCAGAGCAGACGTAACCCCCCATCCATCACACTCAAAATTGAACAAAACCTATGTAATCACTAAACTGAAATTAACACTCCTTGGCTCTCCATACCTCTCTGCAGACACCACAGGCACAGTATCCAACACAGTCTCATGTTTCAAGTGACATGTAGGAGTATACGTGGTGATTTCAATTTTTATTTCCTTTGTGTAAAAGACTGCAAATTATGTTACATGCTGAAAGATAATGCAGACAATTTTTATGTTTTGCTCACTGCTAAAGATTTATCTGTGTCAGCAGCTGGAGCAAATGGACTGAAGTTGAATGTGTTACATGATTGTAGCATGTAGATTCTGATTTGGTGTTGAAAGAAACTCCTTGGCAGATAAGTAATGAAATGAAACAGCAAACATGCCATCACCTAATAAAAACATCAGTTCATAAAAACTATTAACTACCTTTTCCCAAGACATCTCCTTTTAATTGATATATTTGAATTTGTCATAAGAAAACAGATTCATGTTATTCTAATAATATGTGCTGACCTGTGCTTATAGAACAAAGAATTTTTTAAGGAAAATATTACCTTTTGTCCAGTCTCTATTTGCAAGGTTCAAATGGCCAACATTCATTAAACTTTATTACTGAGGTTCATGAAATTTTCTTTGGATTAGAAAAGCATAACCTTCTGTCCTGATTTAGAAGGGTGTTGCAGCTTTTCATTAACCTGGAAGCCTCCTATTTACATGGTTCACAGCCTGGTCTCAGCTCACTTGGAGGTAACAAAGGGTGTCGGGACACAAGTGCAGCAGGGGGCTCATCCTCTAGGGCTGCCATCTGAGTTTGATCAGGTCAACTGCTTTAACTCCTGCCTCATTAGGCAAAATAAAATGGAGATTATGGTGTGTGGAAGGATCACATTACAGACAGCAAACTCTGCCTCCTGACACTCTCTCTTGATTTTGCATTTTGACAAACCTTGCTCTCTGTGTTTTCTATTCTGTATTACAGCAGGCCTGAAATTATTTTGAAGACAAGATCATTTGTATCCCCTGGCACTTCAGAGCTTAGCCGTAGAGGAGTGAAGTAATAAGTGAAGACGCATTAGTCTCAGAGGCAGTTTACTTACTGGAGAGATGTCACAGTGTAGCAAGGGCTTAGATGCTGATAGACACATTAATTCAGCTTGTCAAGCAATGCCTAGCTCTCCTTTTTTCAAAGTTCAAGTTAGCTGTGAATTTGAAAAAATCTGACACAAAAAAAGTTCACTAGGTAAATTATTACCACCTGGCACACAGGACTGAGTATTTCATTTTCGTTATTTACAATTAACATGCTCAGTCTAGTCAGGTTTGATTTAGTCACTGGTTTTGGTGTTTACATAAGATTGTAACATTGTTTAGAGTTTAAGTGTGTCTGTTGCATTTTAGTGCCTGCTAGAGTGGAGATGAGCATCAATCATCAAAATTCATCTCCTAATGTGAGTCAGTCACCTGATTGTCCATTAGTAAATTGATAGAAACTTCTCAGTCTTTAAAAGTCAAAAATTGGTTCAGCATATCAGTTTGTCCAGCTGATAACTAGTGACAGATCTCTTGTGGGGAAGATAATGACAGTTCTTATCCATCACATCAAATTATGCTTTTCTTTAGGAAAACTAGGGTGTTAAAAGCAGGTCATGGTTAGTAATCAGGTATATCTCTTTTTTATCTTACTCCGTTTATTAGTAGGATTTTCTTTAACACCTTCCTCCATAGGCACAGTCAATAAAAGTGAAATATCAAAATTAGAAATAAACTTACTATAGTTTTTGTGATTATTCCTTTATAAATCAAGAGCTAGACAGAAGTACAGACAACAAGCTGCTGTCAGAACAAGAAGCTCCCCTCAGGGAAAGGGGAAAAGAGGCAACAAGTAATATGTGACAGATGTGAACATAAATTGTTTAATGCAAAGTAGAGTGTGCACAATTCTATGGTTAGAAGTATAGCATAAAATTGTTTTAAGCTGACCAAATTTTTTATTCAAGTAATGGCCAACTGAGCAATATGCACTATTATTACTTCCTATATGAATTTAATATGTCTGAATTTAAAGCCATTAACTTTCAGGAAACTGTAAGTTGCTCAATCCCTAATAATGTTTGTTCAGTAACACAGGCCACATTTAACTTCTTCTGCATGTTAGATACCATCTTCAGCATCCCTGTTCCTGATGCAGCCTGATTCATTTGCAGACTATCATGTTTCCTTGGACTTAATGAGGAAGGGATCTTAAAAATAACCTTCTTGTTGCACATTTTTGTTTCTATATATCTACCTTAATAGTTGTGTCTTTTGGGAAGGTCTCAAGTGGAAAGTTTTCTCTAAGTTTCACAGAATGAACCTGCCACTTCCAAAAACAAATGACAGAGAGGCAGAGAATATGATTATCATAAAGCAATTACTGTCTGAAAATGATTAAAAGAATTTTGTTAAAGTATGCATCATGAAGCATGTGCATAAATCATTGCAGATTCTGTGGCCCACATTTCATTTATGTCTGTTTCCAACTTGTGATTTCTTCTTAATTTTCTTTTAACTTTCTAGTCTGATAATCTCTTTTTTTCACTTCACTGTACACTAGTGGCTGCCCTTTTCCACCAAATCTGTTCCTTCTGTGTCTCTTCTTTATCCTTTTTAACAACCTGTCCCAGATTCTTCCTCACCAGTTCATTTCTGCTTTACTTGCCAGCAGTTCATTCCTTGCTGTCTTTCCTTTTAGCTCCTTTAGATGAAGGCATCACTTTCTGATGTAAGCTTAATTCTTGCTGAGACAGGGACACACATACCATGTCATGATAAGCCTCATGCATATAATGCTGAATATTTAGGAAATCCTGTGGTAGAAAACAGAACAAACTGCATCAGGAAGATGAAGGCAATTGTTTAAATCAAAGCTGTGGTGATTTTGGTGTGAATTGTGTGAATCCGCTCAAGAGCAGTGCTGAATTACTGAAAAATGAAGCAATCTTGGTTAATAGTAAAAGTTTGGCATAGTGGTGGGGACTGTTTGTTTTTTTCTCTACTCCACAACCTTGTAGGTATTTACATCAGCAAAACAGAGTCTGGCAACAAGCAGTGATCTGAAGTTGGCTCTCTCATCAGAGCAGCCACTCACCAAATTACATTCCAAGTGGAAGATGTAAGATGTTGGCAATGCTTGACTGTCTTCCCAGTACAAAGCCCACCTGAATCTGAGTAGTCTTGTCTTAAGCACCTTCAGTTCTGGAAAAGTGTGGAGGGCTCACAGGACTTATTACACTCTCCAAGTATTTATTTAATATAAGCCATGCTCAGTTGTCATTTTAATAGGATTTGTCCTTCATTTATAATAACTTTGGCCAAAGGTCTGATCTCAGGGGATGGAGATGGTTGGCTGCAGAGCTGGTTCAGCTGTATGGGTAAGTTAAGAGAGAGAGTAAGTTATATGATGCTGAGGAGTCAAAATGGCAAATTCTCAAATATTAAATGTTATTAGCCCATATAATCAGCATCCTAATGCAACTATATTTTTCCTCTCCATTTAGAAAGCTAAGAGAGAAGTGCAGCAAATACTACTCTTGCCTGCTGTATGCTAAGAAAATGATACTGATATATTGCAAGAGCACAATGGTGAAATTCCTCTTTCTCAGTTTTGGTCTTACAAGAACAATAGGAGCCATGCAGTAGATCTGAGTCATCTGGCACAGCTCAGTGTGACTCATGGGGACATTCTGTAACTACAGCTAGGGACAGCAGAGCTCACTGACTTGCAGATGATATAGGAGCAAAGAGACAAACCTGGATACTTTTCCAGCATCATTAGCTCTCACCTTTGGGGCCCAGGAACAACCTGTTCAGGTCACATTCTCTCAGAGAGTTTAAGGGAGCCCTAGTGAGAGCTCAGGCCCAGGCTGTTTTGACGAGAAGAATAAAAGAAAAAATTGTCCACACCTTTTGCAATCCAGCACTAATAAATGTCTGAGTATTTTAGCATGGATGATTACCATGTGGTGATTAGAAATTATGTGGCGCTGTAGACTGGAGATGGTTTGTCTTGAGAAGACTTTGGCTTCAAAGGAGATGGGAGAGTAATAGGGTACGAAAAATTGCTTTTTCTGGTTGCACTTGATTGCTTTGAAAGGTGCAGAGGGGTATGTTACAAGAACCATTTCTAGGATTCTTTTTCCCTTCAGAAGGCATTAGCAGTAATACTACCATTTCTAACATTCAAGGAATGCCATCCTAGGCTGATTTGGGTCAGCAGAAGAAAGTTCAGGGCTTGGAGTTCTTTCTTGCCTTTCTGTTTGTATGGTAGTGTATAAATAAAGGGTCCAGTTTGTGATGTCCGATTTCCACTTGAACCTTTATGCAATTTCACTACCATTGCATGGCAGCACAGCTCAGCATGGCTTGTCTAGAAATTAAGCTGGTTTTTATATGTAAAAGTTTGGAGCTTTTCGAGAAAATAAAGGATAAAAGGATCAGATACAAAAAAGAAAATCTATATTTACATCATAGATATTATTTACTGGCTTTGGGCACAAAATCATCACTGGAACTTCTAGTCTAATTTACACACGATAAATTGTGTTTGAGGTCTTTAGTAAATCCAGTGTTTGTAGTGAAGCCGAGTGATTAATGTTTTTGCTTGTTTTAGGCTCTCTGGTAGATTAACACTCCCTAAATTTCCTCTGATTGTGTGTTACATTTAATTCCATTGTGCACATTTGTCTATAAACTATTTTAGACTGCATCAGCTGATACTCTTAAATCAGATTTTATGTACAAATGTTTCTCTGAGTCTTGGAGATATCTGACATAAAATGTCTTATGTTCTCACTTCAGGAGGTCTGGATCTTTCAGCCAAATTTAGTAGCTATTTATGCCTTGAGAAGACCTTATCTAATGTACTTTTTGTTCACTCATAGCTTTGTGTTCTATTAAAACATGGGCAAAGAGTGTAATTTGTTAATCTCATGAAGGATGAAGTTGGTTAGAAAGGGAAGTGTACACGATTTATAATAACACAAGTATTTCCTTGCTAATCCCTTGTCAGGTTCATTATCTGTAGTGCCCCAGGCAATAGTTGGCCTATCGTGAGAGTGAAATTTAACCCACAGCATGAAATTAATCCTCAAAGACTTTTGTCTACTCTTTCTACAAATAATAAATTCAAAGTGATTTTATAAATCTCCTCTCTAACTTTATGCAGAGGTGTTAAATTAGTATCTAAACTCTGTGGCACATGTCAATCTATTGATTTACATTTAGTTAACTTACATGAAAGCATATATCAAGCATAATAAGGCATTTGAAGGATTAGTGATATGTCTAATTTTTTTCTCCCTGAAAAATTTTCTTTCATAATACAGAAAATTCTATTTCTTGTAATTACAGGACAGACAAGGGTATATGTATGCATACATGGATAAAGCCATTCAAATTATCATATCTGCATTTCCTGCAGTTTCCAGTTTTATATATGAAATAACATGGTGGGGGTTTTCTTACCCTGGCTCTGTTGTAAAGCTTGTTTGAAATCTAATGAGGGCTTGTTTCAGCTAAACAAATTAGTTTTTAGTCATTTTACAAAGTACCTCTTGAATGAGCTGTGTAAATACCATGTAAATCAGCTGGGATTTTTCAAAAAGAGATTTCTTTTTCTTTGTGTGCAAAGCTCTTTCTGAGGAGAGAAGAGTTGAAAATGGTTTATTACTGGTTGATTCAGACTCTCTTCAGCATTGTAAGAATATCATTCCTCACTCATAGCACTTATCTACTCCTATGACTACTCAAAGCTATTCATCTACTCCTGAGCTACTCTTTGCTGCTCTTTACTCCTGAAGGCTAAGGTTTGTTGCTCACTTTGAGAATTCTTCCATTTCTGACATCAGGAAGTCATTTTTAATAAATGTCTGCAATTGGCCATATCATCTGTGTTAAAGAGCTTCTTCAACATATTAATTGAAACTTCGCACAGTCATAGCCCTTGGGACAGAAACAAAGTGACAAAAAATTAAACAAGTCAAGTGTTTCATAGTACACAAATCTGGAAATACATTATTCTTCTGACATAAATTATAGCAGTGGTGTAGACATGGAACCATTTTCTCTGCACATATTCCTTAAAAGAAAATTAGTTCCTTAAGTCACGCTGTATTTTCTCTGTGTATTTTACAGAAGCTATTTTTGTGCACACATATACTCTAGTGGTGAGAAGGAAAACAGCAATTACTGGAGTATAAACAGAAAGTAAACAGAACAGTGAGCAGAGGAATATCATTGAGCCAAAAAAGGACTTTAGACATGTTAGAGATGCCACTTGATATTATGTGTAAGTCTAGAAAACCTCTAAAAACTATGTATTCTTTTGGTAGAAAGTCCTACAGAAGTACCTCATATAAAGTTAAAATATCTTTCTCTTATATATTTTTAAGTGCCTTTTATTGTCAATGGGAGCTGATGAATTTAAAAATTATAATTTCATACAGTATAGTACAGTAAATGAATACCATATATTAATTCAGATATCATTATGTCACATTAATACTATCCATTGAATGCAGTAGTAGAGAGAGAAGGGAAATTTGCAGAATTGCAGTGCTTGTTGATAGGTTTTAGAGATGGAAGGAACAGATGCAGATACATTGCTTGTGTTTTGACCAGTATCTGCCTCAAGGTTTTCCATCTGCTCAATATATCAGGTTTCTTCAGCACCATACTTTTCTATCCCACCTATTTTCATAATTTTGCCCACTCCCTGTATATCCATCACTCATTCCCCTGTGATTGACTTTCACTATTTGCCCTTTTCCCAGACCACAGGCTCATGGGGAAAACTTGCAACAAAAGCAGCAGTGTTTGTCGATTCTGAGGCTGTGGTTTCTGCTGCCAGTTCCAATGACAAGCTGGCATCTTGTGACCTCTAATAAATGACCTCTAATAAATTGGTGGGTGATACATCTCTTAGCTGTTAGGCAGCATGGCTGTCTGCATTTTCAAGAAAGCCTTGAAAAAGAAGGCTAAAATCTGTCCCCTGCACGTAATAAAACTGGAGATACCTTTCTGCAGACCTTGAAGGTCAGCTACATGTTTGGAAGGGGTTCAGGCCACAAGTGGGACAAACTTTAGATTTTTAACGAGGATAATTCCAATGTACTCTGCAAAATTTAGGTACAGCAGACCCTTCTCATGCTTCAGACTGGGCACCTTTCAGACTCCCTAGCAGGGAGGGTTGATTCCTGCAAATACTTGGATCCCTATTTATGTGCACATACGCATATATTGCACAAAGATTATACCCAAAATGAAGCAACTAAAGCTATTGCTAGCATCATATCACATAGCAAACCTCTATACAGCTGGTTCTTTGAAAGAATCGTATGGCAGCTTAGGAAAAGGATAAATTGTGCTGTTCTTCTTTCAACGAGTTGGCTTTCCCATTAGCCAGCATATATGTGCTAAGATAAAGAGGATGGAAGAGCATATGCCTACACTCTTAAGTGTTCTAATGTTGAACACTTAAGCATTTGCTTATTGCAATCTTACTCAGTTTGGCATTAGACAAGACACAGAAATTTGCCAGCAAGGTCATGATCCTACTCATTTTATATATAAATACATGTATATATATATATATATATATATATATATATATATATAGTAATTGCCTATTAATTCTGTATAAGCATGCAGACCCACTTTTTTCCAGCAGTCATTTTTCAACAATCCTATTTTATTTATCAGTGGGCATTCAACAATTCAATAGTTGCGTTAGTTTTATCTCTGAATCCATGTAGCATTATGAAGACTTGACTAAATGTTTACATGGAAGAGGTACTGAATGTGGTAAGGAAACAGAACAGTAGTCCCTGAGAAATATTGCATGGATAACATCAAAACTACCTTTTCTTCTTTCTGTTTTTCAGTCCTCAAGCTCAATATCTGGGTCAGATCAGCCATGTTAGCATAGTTTTCCTGCCTGCCTGCCTGGAGAAGAATGTGAGCAGAAAGCCTTTAAAGACTTCTGTGACTATACAAAATGAAGGTGCTTTTCTAGCTTCCCACTGGTGGTTAGTGAAACAGTTTGTTTTCTGAGATAGACATCACTGTAGTAGAACCTGACAATACTTCCTTGATTTGAATATTTTCATGAACTCAAAAGGAATCATTTACCATTTCTTTTTGGAAAAATAATCTTTTAATCTTTAAAAGGCACAAGGCTGCAAGAAAGTAGTAAAATCTGCTGAAAAGTGTATCCTCCAGACTACTGCACTGAGTGCTGCCCACAAGCGCTTTGCTGAAATCCTCTCTTTTTCAAAACTTGCCTTGTTTTTTACCTTTAAAATTATCAGCACTTGGAAAAGCCTTGTTAAATCTGAAAGAATTCCTGTTTCCCTTTAGACTTAACAGTGTTTCAGATACTGATTAAAAAGGGAACTCTCCCTTTATTCCTGAAGTCGGTAAGAAATATTATGGAAAATTGTGTTAACTCTTGCAAATCCCTCTACAACTATAAAAGTACAAATGAGATCGTCCCTGCTGTTTCAGTCAGGCCTATGAACCTCAGAGCAATAGGATATTTATAAGAAAATTCCAGACATAGCAGTGGTGCCGTGATCCATATGACCCAAAGTTTCCAGTCTTTGTCTATCCTCCTGTCTTTAAGGAAAAACAGAGGGGCGTAAAATGAAAACTTGGAAGATCACAAATCATTGTTATGACTCATTATAATGAATGATTTGTGCATTACTTTCTGGAGTAGTTAGGTTGAGTTCAGGGGAAAAAAGTAATGTTCCTTTATAATTTTCACCACGTTATGCCAATTTTCAAGCAACTGTCTTTCCTGAAGCAACAACAATCTTTTTTCCACACCATCCTGGGTAATGAGTGAGTTTTTTCAGCTGGAAGAGTTTGTTGTGATATAAAGGTGCAGCCTTACACAGCTGTTGTCAAGACCCTGTTAGTATTTCCATTACAGCATTATTTTCTATTGTATAAAACTGGGATGTCAAGTACTCGAAGTTGAACTTTGGTGGTTTCAAAAGTGTATTTAAAAATAAGAAAAATAATCTCAATGTGTGGGGCTATTTGCAAAAAAAAAAAAGTATCCTGACAGTTTTGTAGCAACAACTGTGATTTAACAACAGCTTTGAATATTCAAACTTATTCTTCTGACCTCAGTGTGCAACCTGCATTCTAGATTCTCCTGAGTTTTGTTTAGCATTAGTTTTTGTTGTTAACTGTTAATAATATGAGTTAGAAAAATAAAAATTAATCCACTGAAGTCTGAAAATAGCTGTTGTTTTTCCACTACATTAAGTTGAATTTATGAGAACTCATTTCCTTTATTTTTTTTCTTATCTTCATACAGTGAATTAATAGGGTATACTCATAGGTGTCAAAGGTTTCTCCTTGCTTACTAGGATAAATTTTAGTGTTACACGCCGAAATTTCTTGAATGTGTCTTTATATATCTGTGGATTCTAAAAGAACTGGCAAGCTACAATTTGAACACACCGAAAACTTTCCTTGGAGTTAAGGGAATACATCTTTGTTTTGATTTTTACAGATGTGCACTATTTCTGATTAATTGAATTGCAGAATGCACGTGCTCCAATATTTCACTAGTTTTACTGTAAGTCACCACAGCAGTGAAAGTCATAGTGCTTCAGAGGAAATTTCATCCTTAACTTGCCTTGTTGTGTCCTACTGTATGTTAAGAATTGCTGAGATCTCAGCAATTCTTGTCCTTATCGACTCAGCACTGGTCAACAATGAATTCCACGTAAACTGTAATATTGGGGCACAGCTGGGTGGGTAGGAATTGAGTTTCAGTCTTTAACTCAGAATATCCTTATCTTGCTTGTTTAAGTCTCTATGTTTTCTGTCACTTAGCCATACAATTTAATAGGAAAAAAGTAGTCTTTTTGTGGAAGCAGCACATGCATACCAGGCAATGTCCTTATTATGTGAATTGGCTATTAGTCATTTAAAGTGGTTTGTCTGTTAATGAGAAAAGGCATGTGTGTTAATGCTTTCAAGTGCAGGTATTTAGCTGTACTTTTCAGTAGAGCAAGTCTGGTTGCATCCTTTCCAGTATTTAAAAAATCTCAGCCACAATATATTAATGAAATTGTTTCCCTTTCAAATATTTTCCAGCACAAAACTAACACTTCTTTCAGCAACTCACAATTTGATTTTGGCTATTCTCCTCTAAAAATGAATTTGGATTTCTGTGTTTGGCCATTTCTTTCCTTTGGGAGAAAAGATATTTTTTGTTTTCTTTCTTACTTTGACCATAGGGAGTAAGTGTAATGTAGATTTTGTTGTGGTTTGAAAATTTTTTGTGCTAAATCATTTTAACACCAAAAAAAAAAAAATTAAGAATACATTCAGCTGTGAGGGGATTGATCTCATCAAAGAACTTAAAATGTTAATGAATACTGAAAAGTGTTGAACAACCCACCTAAAAATCCTCCCCCTACATCTTCATGCCAGAACGCCGCAAAAAAATTCTTCTGCCTTCTCAGGAGAGGTGCTGTGAGATTTCCATAACGGACACTGAGATCAAAGCTTTGTTGGGAAAACTGTGTAGAAGTGTTTGGCCCTTTCTACAAAAATTGTAGAGGAAGAATATTACTTTTTCCAGTAGCATGTAGATCTTTACTACATTTTCTGAAACTGGAAGAGTTTTAGAGCAAGGATTACTGTTTTTATTTCAGGTATTGTCCAGTAGTGACCAGTGAGTGGTCATTTGAAGACTTTCTGTAGCTAATCAGACACGTGTTTGAGTTTACAAAGCTGTGTTGAGATTTGTCTTTACATCTCTTTGGAGTAATGGAGAATAACCTTACCATTTAAAGGCAGCAAAATTACTCCTCTAACCTGGTATTACTTAACTGATAGGTGAAATGATCATACCTACATTTAAATTTTTTAACAACTCTAATTTCCAGAAGCTCAGTAAAGTGTCACAGGACATGAGAATTGCCTTCCAACAAGAGGTCAAGAAAGGACATACATTTTTGTAATTGAAGTTAAACTGAGATTAAATAATTGAACACTTTTTAAGCAGGCATGTTTCACACTGAAATCAGCCAAACCACATTCTCATTTTCCCTGAAATAAGACTGCATACGCACAGGAGAGTGCATGTCTTAATATAATTATCATATAATATATGAGTTGTTGTGAAATGTCTTCTAGTCATTAGTTTATATTCCTCATCAGTTTGTCCGTTGTTTCTCTATAAGCTCTTTTGAAGGAAAACATATAAGACTTTATTCAAAACTAATGAAAACCAGATTTCTTCTGTTGATGTCTTAGGCTATAAGTGGCTATTCATACTTAAAATCATACAAATAGCTCCATCATCTCTGACAATACAAAATTATTCCTTGTGTTGCCATTTTGAATGATTTTTCCAGTTTAGATAAGGCTCAAAAAGTCCTCAGATTTTTTTTTTTTTGGGGGGGGGGGTGTGCTTTCACTTAGGAAATAGAGATTACAAAGGTTTCAGAAATAAACCATCACTGTAAAAAACAAAATGCTCTTTTTATCGTTACTGATTTCTGCAGACTCTTTCACCAGTGTAACTAGGTGCCTTATACACAGGAAGATGCAGACAGACAACACAAGTCGTGCTTAAATTTGCCTATTGCTTTTTCAGTCAGCACATCCTGGCTGATCCTGTTGTGTTAAGGCCACGTGTATTGCACAATCCTTCACACAAAATACTGCGTGATCTTTCAAATAGCTGTCCCTTTTATGATCATTGCTGTCATCTTATGTTGTGCTCAGAACTGTATCTAGGCAGCCAAAGCAAAGCTTCGGTGACAGAGCTGTGCCTTGTACACAGCACAGCACTGGCAGGGCGGCCAGCGGAGCTTTCCTGCTCTGGCAGGACTTGTGGATAGGCTTTTCACACAGAAGAACACTGGAGACTTTTCTAAAGGATAATAAAAATACGTATTATTTGCAAGTCCTTAACCATGAGGAAAGGCTGATACTTACGAGGAGCTCGTAGAATCCCACAGCTGCCAGTGGTATCTGAGACCTGGGAGACACAAGACATTCCAGGCCCTGGAGGCTGAGCTGGAAGACAGGTAGCTCTCGCTGCAGCTCTGTACGTGCAGTAGGTGGGGAGGACTCCAGCCTGGAGCCTCAATCCATCTGTCCACTTTGTTGTGAAACATGAAGTCAAGTATTCTCAGCATTTTCATCCATGAAGTAAAATCATTCATGAGGTTTCTCTGGATTTTTAGTTTTTAGTGTGGAATGGAAAAGTTTTGGTTTTCGCTTCTTTTGTTTTTGTTCTTTAGAACTCCCCCTCCACACACACAGTCATTAATGGAATTAGATTATTAAAATATTTGTTGTTTGAACTTAGTTTCTGCTGAATTTCTTCCTTGGGAAAACATGAAATTATTCATATGTAAGTGCTATGACTACATTTTTTTGTTATTCTTTTGCAATATTACTAGAGTAGATCTGCATGAAACAGTTAAATGGGATAATGTGACCTGCTTCTGGTGAAGTTATTTTTTTCATTAATATTTTTTAAAACTACATGTAAAGAAAAATTTCCTTCTGATGTCATAGCTACTGCATGTTTGTCCCATGCACACAATGGAAGAATTAATACAGGAGAAAAAAAATCAGAAGGGTTCTTCATTAGTAGCTGAAAAACACAGCTTTAGTGTCTAAAAAAATTAAAGAAATAAAAATATATTTACTGTACTGCGTTCTTTTTCCCACTGATATTTTTGATGGAATGATGTGCTGCTTAGCCTGAATAGAAAAGCAAGAGAGGGCGGAAAGTAATCTATAAAAGGAAGTACAGGAAAGATGAAGTTGTTTTTCTGATTAGTGTACCTTGCTCTGGTCTAAGAGTAAGAGTCGCACTCAGAGAACTGGATGAGAGAAGCTGTTTTGTCATGTTTAAGAATTCACAGTTTTTGTATTTAATGATGCACTTCAGGGAAAATACGTGTTAAAAATTGTAAGTTCAGAGTAAGCTATGGATGGTAAGTTCTCTTCATTGAGGCTGAAAGGGTTTAGACCAAGTGTTTTTTGAGGATTCAGATAAATTTATTTTAGCCAATCTAAAAGGAGGCAAGAGGTGGTGATGATCTTACTGGGTCCAGTTTGATCAGAACAGCCAATGTGTTCCATCTAAATTATGCTGTAAATTGCTAAGTCTGTTGTTGATCTAGCTGTAACTTTTTCCATGAATATACCCTCATTCAGATGTGGGCAGTTGCTCCTTTCTCATCTGCTGCTGGTGGTTCCTCCTTTTGCCCTACTTATTTTTCATGGCAATTTCTGAGGTATTTTTCTCAGAGTCAAAGTACAAATCAGATAGCAAGAGGACAGAACAGACCTGGGTTACAATCAGACAGAGATAAGGTATGGAATAGGCACATTTATGAGATGCAATATTTGATAAACACATTTGTAAATCTGAGAAATCATCCATTTGGTAGTTTTTTATTTTACCATCATAGCTGATAGCTGATGTTCTAACTGATATAAAAATTACCTCTGCAGAGAAAGCTGTCAGGGTATCTTTACAATTATTTCCATTTTTATTATTTTCCTCTTTTTTTCTTTTTTTTTTTTTTTTGTTAAAAAGCGCAACAAATTCCTCCAAAATTCAAAGAGGTGAATAAACTTAACAAGAATCATTAATTCCAACAAAATGAAATTAATTTTGATTAATTTTGAAATAATTTTTTGTAATGCTTCACTACATAAGGTTCTGGTTTATTTCTGCAATGTATATATGAACTGTAAGAAAATCCAGCTACAAAAATCTAACTACCATAGATCTGAGACAAATCTATAGCTAGTGTGGAGAATAACTGGAATAAATTCTCTTCCTTACCTGTTCTTTATGTTACTATTTTATTATATTCTTATATGCTTTTCACAGTTAAATATCATCATAGCAATACTTGAACACTCAAAATACGAACTTCGGCAGTAGCAAAATTCTATCTTTTGCTTAAAATAATTAGGCTTTTGTTGGTTTGGAAAGTAATATTCAGCTCTTTAACAGCTCCTGTGACTTACTGTTAAAATAAGTAGCAGAATTATACTCTCAACTTAGTTATTATCCTGTAAGTAACATAAGCAACTCAAAGAACTTAAGCCAAAAAGTGAAATAAATTATATTATTGAGGTCCGTTTTCCAGTCCAAAGTTTTGCATGAAATTTAAGCATCAGTAGATATCACTCATAGTAACACCTGCATAAATGTTTAACTTAACAAATCAAAATCTTTTTAAAATATTAGGCAGTTATTTTATTTTATTGTATGTAACTGTTAAATAATGTATATTTATATAAAACTTCAGACTATACATTCTTTTATCAACATATTAGGGTGTGGTAAATACAGTTAGGAGTGTCTGGAATCATGGGAATTACTGAAAGTGCAAAAAAGCTGTACATGTTTTCAGTTTTCCAAGAACTATACATTTATTTTAAAGTTCTTTTAAAATTAAAGTTGCACAGATATTTTAATTTATTTTGTTGTTATGCCATGTAATTATCTTCTGTATGGCATCTATATACGTCAGTTCCCAAGTTTATTTGCTCTGGTACTGCACAAACCCCAGCCATGAATGGAAATGTTAGGAGCTGTATTCAAAACCAAGTAGAGCATGTGATAAAATCCTACTGAGATGTGCAGAGAAGGAAAATACAGCTAAGGCTGCCACTCCTTGGCAAGCACTGCAGCCTGGTATAAAGCTTGCTTCTCTGAGTCAGTGTTTTTCTTTCCCTCTGAACTCTGTGATTGAGAAACTAGTCAGCAGTGCTGCATAAAAAAGCAAGAAATTCTGGAATTTATGCATGAGAATCCAGTGGCAAGAATCTGACAAGTCTAGACTGCTCCATATCACATTGGGGTTGTCCTACATAACTGGGACTTAAATGCTCACTATGTGCTTCAATCTAGATATGAAAATGCTGATTTCTTCTTTTTAGATTTTAAGATGACTAAAACAATGTCAATATGAATTAGAAAACTTTCTCCAGCCCAGATCAGTGAATAAAACAGGGAGGATTTTTAGGTAATGTTGTGGCAAACAGGCTTTAAACAATAAATATCTGGATAATGTAGTAGCAGACGTGCACAAGAAAACTTTGATGAGATATTCAGCAAACGTGAACAAAAAATTTAGCAAATTATAGAGGGATGTGAGAGAATCTTTTTTTCATAAAGCACAGGCATCTATTTGTTCTTCTGTAGTTATTGATTCTATTAGAAAAGATTACCTAGAGGACTTCTGCAATAGGAATGGGACCAGAAAAGCATGATCTGGACTGAGGAGTTTGTTGAACTCAGAATGAAATGCTGGCTATTAAAAAACCAACAAGGACTGTGAGTTAGGCATTGGAAACAGATGCATGTGTTATGTGTTTGTGTAGAGTCATTGCTCCACAACATGACAGATCACTTATTAAATGATAAGTGGTTCAGAGAACTGCTGAAAGAACTCAAGCATCTTCTACATTATGGAATTTCAGGCAGAGCCCATTGAGACTTATTGATCAAGGACTGTTATAACCATAAAGAAATGTTCTCTCTCATGCTAGTAAAATAACAATAATTTAGGTTTATTCCTTTCACAAGTAGAAGTTTCAGTGCTGATTAGTGTGGGCAAGCTAAAATATTTTCATGGTTTTAAATCATCAGTTTTCTATGCCTTTTGAACAGACCCCAAAACCTCAAATAGTTTTACATGGTTCCCACTTTTTATAGAGATCCCAAACATGTGTCTTTTGCAGTGAACAGGAAAGGACACTAATGTTCTCTTCTTAAACATTATCAGGGCACTTTGGTATCTAGTGTGGCACTTTGGTGTCTAGTGTGGCCACTGCAGAGGTACTGTTCATTCAAAGGGGACAGGGAAAACAAAGCCCTTTGGACTGCTGCTACAAGCCAGAAAAAGAAAATGTGATGTCCCTCGTGGCATGGGAGAGGGATGTGGGAGCTGCAAGGAGCCAAGGGGGCAGGCAGTAAATGCCTTGGCTGGTCCCAGGTAGGAAGAGGCAACCCAGGGTGCAAAGAGCCTCCCCCAGCTCGGTGAGCGTTGAGGGTGTGGGAGTGCTCAGCACCACAGCATTCTGCCCAGAAAGCCAAGGAGCAGGAAGATGACAGGGGAGGAAAGTTAGCCTGATGCTTATTTTTAAAGTGATAAAGCTTGCAGTAAACACACAATGTGTTGGAGTGTCCAGTGGCTTCTGACACTTGTTGGATGCTGGTAGTGAGTAGGAGGTTGCCCATCCCAGCCCTGGGAAAGCATTCCTGCACATATGGCTGTTCAGCATGTCACTGAGGGCTGCCTGCCATCACACTTCAAAATTATTAGATCAGAAGTTAGTGCTCCAATGGTATTTAGAGGGGAATTTATCTTTTTTGGTCTAGCAAAAGCTAAAAGGATACAAGGCAGCCATCCAACTTTCAAAAATGCATGAAATTCAGTGGTTTTATAGTGCTTTTAGAAAGGAACGGATTTGAAGCAGAGAAAGCCATTACATATCCCGCAGTTGTGTTCATTCCTCTAAACAATCATTAAAACAGGCCAGGGTGGGGTTTTCTTTAAGGGAATGCTTTAGCTCTTCTGTGTTATTAAGACTACTAATAGAGGCTGCCGCTACTGTCTCCAGGAAAACAAACAAACTTTTTTTTTTTAGTCTTCCCTGAGCTTCTTATAATAAGTGCTGGTGATCAATTAGTTAGTTCATTAAAAAGTTACACATGATTTTATTGAGGCAAGCAATTCTGAATCAAAGAACCCAATTCGCAGATTTAGGTTGAAGCACATAATTGGCATGTATTTTAGAATTGCTGTTAAAGCTGTAAAATAGATTTACTAGGGAAGGAATGGATCCAAAAACCCTAAAGGAAGGAATATGTTATTTGTGTGACTCAGTGTAACAAATGGACTCGTTTAACACTAAAATCTTATCTATATTAAAACAAATATGTGAAATAAATGTAAAGCTTCTTTGATTTAACTTCTTTAGCAAGAAGTTATCCTTCATCTGATAAAGCATAAATTACCTACAGGATTATTGCATTTCTTATGCCATTACTTACATTATTGCTATAAAAGACGTATTTTTATTGAATCATTTAAATTTAGTTGAGAAGTTGCCAATGTGTAAGCTGTTAAATAGAATTATATAAATATGTTCACTATGTTGTTGAGATCCACTGTGACTCTGGAATTTAAGCCCCAGTGCAACAAACAGTTTTGCATGCATGATTTAGTGGGGAGCCTTATACATATGCAAGTAGGACATTGCTGAGCATTTGCAGGGTAAAAGAGAACAAAGTGTGTTATTCAAAGGATGTTTTAGAAACAGTGATACTTTTTTGAGTTTACAAGGAGGCCAAATCTTGAAACTTGAGGAAAAGAGTTTGGGATGAAAAAACATTGTTTTTGAATACTTTGAGAAAGTATGAGGTGACTTTTTGCAAGTTTTCTTTAAGAAAAAGAAAGACAATTTTGAGCTGAGGTGAATAAACAATCAACTCTTAAATATATTAAAATGTGCATAGAAACTAGGTTCTGTTATAATTTGGATTGCTTGACTGCCACAATGTAAAAGCTTTTGTAGCTGGTATTGCTGTTGGACTATGCTGATGGCATTGAGGCATTTTTTTCAACTATTAGCCTTCCCAAGGGATCTTTTCAGACAAAATGTTATGCACCAGCTCTTATTTGAGTGTAAGCCTATTGAATAGCATTCTTCTTTCTGCCAACTTGGCAGCAAGTTCTTGTGCTAATAAAAGAGGTTACCCCAGATAGAGATCCCAGATGTGCCTGAACTACTTTTATTAGGACTATGGAGGACTCAGTGTTTCCTTCTAACTGTTTTAAAAAAGGTGTGGGCTTGCCTTCATAATTACCCAAAGAATTGCATCACTCGAATTTTTTTCCTCAAATTGAAGAAAATTTTAGCTGTGTTAGCACAGAAATACTGATGTTCAAAACAATGAATGCCTTTTGCCGCAATACAAATGTTGACTTGACCTTACTGAATTCTGTGAGAGAGGAGAAAATTGCTATTTAACCTTGAGTTAAAAATGCCTTGATTCATTATCTCATATAAATGAGATCCAGTGTCATGATCAGAATAAGTAACAATTGATGTTTCTCAGAACAGCAGTGTACCTGTGGCAAGTGGTGTACTTGACCATAATGCAAATTATTCCTTGAAACCAGGATTATTATTGTAACCAGGGATAAAACCAGTATAGTGGTTGCCTGATGTAGGGCTGTTTTAGACTGGAATTGCCAACAGCAATATTCTTTTTATTTTTTTTTTGTGCTATTTGGTAATCAGGAGTTTAAAAAGAAGTTATGTTGCTAAAAATTAATCTAAATATCTCCATTCTATTTACTTGAATGTGCCAGCTGCAGTTCTGAAATTGAAAGAAATAGGATCCTCTAACTGAGATACTTAGTAAAATAATATAGTTTGTTAAACTCACTGTTGCTATCCATAAATCATAACAATAAATAGTTTACAATCTTAAATCATAATCTTGATTTTTCTTTCAAGGCCACAGGCTTCATGTTGAAATTTTTATTGTTGTCAAAATCTGAACAGAGAAAATAAGGTTTCAATTAGAATAATTCATTGCTTGGTTTTATTGTTCATCTTATTATTGAATTATGAAAAATGAATGGTGCTCTAATATCTGATCATGTCTCTGCTTGATTTTTGTGGTAATTGTGTCAGATATAAAAATGAGCAACACACGATAGTATTACATTCCACATTTTCAAAAGACTCAAACACTCACATTAGTTTCAGTGGGCTTTGGATCAGGCACAGGGTTAACAGCTTATTTTTCAAACAACTAGAAAGAGGTGTAAATGTCAAAGGTGATAGCTATACTGTGAGTTCCATAAACTACAAAAAAAGTTACTACTAAAGCTCTATTTTTCCTTGGTTTAACAGCTTCTATGAAAACAGTGTTAATAAGTATATCAGGAACAGTATATAATAATGAATCAGAGACATAAAAAAAACCCTTTAAAACTCCTTTTATATAATAATTGGAAAGTTAAAAGTGACTTAAAATCCCTGACTTCTCATGCTGTGATGTAAATTGTATTTTTTTTAGGTTCCAAATTCAAAGAGGGAAAACTGATCCAACCAGTTACAAGAGCCTGGGGGACTGTTTTAGGACTATTTTCCAACGAGAAGGGTAAGAGTATATGTTTTTTAAATTGTCAATTTTATGCAACCTTTCTTAATCACCCATTTTCCAGATATTAGATCTTCTTTATATTCCACTCTTCTTTTTGCAATTGCAAGAATTTGGCAAACACAATCTTACATAACGAGCACAATTTGAAAAGTCTTGATTAGTCTAAATTAGACTCACAATGCCATTTTTTGTTATTATAACCAAAGAGAAAATGCACAGCTTCACTGAGACAGTGGTGCAATCCCTGCTTCAGCACTGGGGCAGGGTGGCTGCATCAGTGTATTGCTGTGTCTTCACTCATCTGTCTTATCCTGGTTTAGTAACTAGCTCGGGCTGAGCGTATCACTTGTTACAAGCTCTGATGAAATGGCATTCCTAGTTACTTGTGGGAGACAATGTTTCCAGGAAATGTGTAAGCAAAATTCCACAGCTTCTCAGTTTGACAGAATATGGAAAAAAAAAAGTATGTTCGTCAGTTGCTTGAATCATACTGGCATCATAAGATACCACTGCTCTAAGCCTGAGCTCTTCTAAGGGAGTTGGGTTCTGATCCAGAAAGGCATTTAAATATAGGCTTAATTTTATGAGCAGTCCAGTTAAAGCCAGTGAATGTAATGGGATCAATCATATGCTTAAAGTTAAGCCTGTTATCCACAGGAGCTCTTTGGAAGCTAGCCTTTAATCAAGGTAACTCTAATTAGTAAAACCCAGCTTTGAGTAGCTGGCAGGATTTCCATAAAGTTTTTTAATACCATAGCAACCCAATTTTTTTTTTTTTTAATCCATATATCACAGCAACAATTTGGTTGGAAAAGACCTCTGGATCATGAGTCCAACCTAAATATTCATCAAAATGGGACTGCTGCTGTATATAGTGGTGCAGATGCTGGGTGTGGAGACAGTATAGGTGCAGTGAGGTGCATTGACTTCTTGCATACACAAGCTGCACTGGAAAAACAGAGGTGAGACGAGCAGTGAAAATTAATAACTAGACGAGTTTTGTTTCTTGCAGTGAGATTTAGCTAAGCTGAACTACCTAAGTACATCCATATAGAACCAGATGGTTTGAAATGAGAAGGGACATACAAAGAAGTTTCATTGAGGTGTTGAAAGAGGAAGTTGTTGCAGCTGCCCTTATTAGTTGCAAATTCCTTTTTGCTGAGAGATTAATGTTGTCTTTTTCCCTACAAAAGACATTAAAAAGCTTAAAAGCTAAAAAGATTCCACACAAATGATAATCTGTGGCTTCTGAGGTTTTCTAGGCTGGGTTTATGCTAACTTGTATTGCTTCTCAAATGAAAACTATTGAGGTATTAATATTCACAATAATGTAGAACTATTTTTAAATAGAAAAATAGTTTCAATATTTAAGTCAGTGAGTATGAAAACAATGTTTATCTCATCCTAATTCTCTAGTATTTTTCATATCTGGAGAAAGGGTCTAAATCAAGAGACACCTTCCAAGGTAATTGATTATTCATTGTTTTTTTCCTATGAAACTCTTGTGCCTCGATACTGGAAATAATCCAGGATATTTTTAATGTCTGTAACAAGTCATGAATCTGTGAGCAGAAAAAAGAAGATGATTACACAAAAATATTCTATATTTAAATCACAGTTTAGCAGTGGATTGCACCAAATTTCTGTTGGGCAAGAGCTAATACAGAGTTTTACTTGCTTGTTTCAAAAGCAGTCAACACTCAATACAGTCAATACAAGCAGTCAAAAAGCAAAAGTCATGAGTACCTGTTTTTCTCCAGGAAGTTAGACAGAGGCAGAAGTTCACATTAAACAGACACCAGTAGGAAACACTGGGGAATAAAATGAGATTAAAAATCTCAGATGAACTATAATGTTAAATTTCAGATAAAAATAAGAAAAATAAATCAGTTAATCCTGAAAAACCTGTATGACTCCATGAGTCTTTCATTCCTGTCTGCACAAGTTGTCTGGTTTTCTGGAGCATGGTGATTACGACAACTGTGAAGGAAGTGAGGGTGGAATGTGAATTATTTTAGTTTGTGGAAACCTTTAATCCTGATAACCCATTCCTTGTGTGGCCACAAAAGTATGCAGAAGAGACCCCCAAGAAAGGGCTTCACATTCAGATACCAAGCAAACAAAATCAGTTATGAGGAGTTCAGACTCAGGTGTGTAAGTCTGTGAGGAGGGTATAAGAAACTCATTTATGCCCCATGTTTATTTCATATTGGCAATATGAAACACCCCCGATGGTGTGTGGCATTTTCTGAAAATATCTAAATATCTAAATCTATAAAGAGTTTAGGCATAAACTAAAGTGAAAAGAACTAAACTAAATGAAAAAGGGTTTAGGCATCTTTCTCCAGTGGTCTGAATTCCTTTTTGGCATCTGTGACTTTACGTTAAATCGACCAAAAAAAATCCTAACTAAATAAAGAAACACAATGGGAAAAGAAGTGTTACTAATGGCCTGTCCCTGAAAATGTTTACATTTGGGAATATTGCTTATGCTGATTTGTACTTACATTTTCAGTAGTAGCACCTAAAGTAAGCCAGAATGTCAAAGCCCAGTTCAGGTGAGGCACTTCATTGTGTCTTAAATTTTTGCCCTTGTTATGTTGGGGTTAAGTATGCAGAGTCAGCCTAGGAATTTTTTATTTTTATGAACTCATATGCAAATGATTCATTTGCTGCAGTGGCTCTTACTGAAAATCAACAAGTACTATGTTACTACAGTATCATTGGAGCAATCTGGTGATTTCATAGAAAGCTCCATCACAAATAACTGCCAAAATTCTTTAACCATCCCTCTGATTTGATCCTCATTACAACTAAAAGGACAGAGGAAGTAATTGTCTAATCACTAACAGAACAATGTCCATTTCAAAGAATCAGAAAACTCCTTCATCTTTACAGAACACTAGAAATCTTTGAACAAAACAAAAAAAACAAACAAACAAAAACCCAACCAAACAAAAGCAAAACAAACAAAAACCAAAAAAACAAAAACAAACAAAAAACCAACAGAAAGTTCTACAAAAACTCCCTTCCCCCAAACTTTGAGTATCTCTGTAATTGGAAATACATTTTCTTCATGGGGAATTAAATTCTTCAAAGGATCCATCCCTTGAACTCTTTTCTTGTCTTACAGGAAAATGGGAGTCACAAAACATAAAATTTAATTGAGACTCACAAAACGAAGGCTCAGTTGAGCAGAGCATTGAAGGTCACATAACTTTCTTTTAAAGGGAGGCAGAACTATTAACTTCAGGGATTTTGTGAACTTGTTTTGGGAGCATCCAGTCACTACCAATTGCACAGGAGCTGCAGTGGTGGGAATCGTCTCAGGTGATGAGCAACCTCTGCTCAGCTGGATTTGCTAGGAGCTGTGCAGCAAAGGTTCTCTGGTTCCACTTATGAGATGATGCATGAATTGACAGATCTTTGACAGTGAGGTAAACCCACCAGGAGCATGTCTGTTTATTGAGGAGTGACAGCTTTATAGCCAACATAAAAATAATCTGATGCTTATTGGGGAAAATGTTTGGATACAGGATTAACTCAAAGCATTAATAGAGAAAACTTTTCATTCTCTGCAGATCCTACAAATAACATGTTAGATTGTGTTAAAAGACTGATCTTTGTACTATCACGATCTTTGCTGCATTTGTACTCACTTACTTTTTTTTGGATAGTGACTTAAGTTGGAATTTGAAATGTAAGAATAAACCAATGTTCTAGCTGAATGTATATGTTGTATCTATATTAAAGACACATGGTGTTGTGTCTCATATTAAGAATGGAAAATTATGCCCATCTGCATTGTCTTAATCTGCAGTTACAGCATTAAAATGATGGATGCTTTTATTTGAAGTCTGTAAACAACTTTGTTCTTATAAACTTGGATTTTCATGGGCTCATAATTTTAACAGTAAATGTTCTGGGTTATAGTTGGGGTTTTTTGGGACACTCAGTCAAGAAATCTCTTAATTTTTCACATTTGTTAACTTGCCTGAAATAGGAAGGGTAGTAGTGTCCTGGATTCCAGTTTTATAATTCAACACTTCAATAAGTTAGAGTTTAAAGTGCTTGTTGGCCTTTCTTAGAGCTAGATGGTCCTGGGAAAGTGCAAAACACAATTCTCATTAATTTGAGACTTCATTACTTCTGCTGAGTTATTTGATTATTTATGTTTAATTTGCTTTGGGATGGAGCAATTACCTCCACATTTACACAGTCCAATAACTTTATAATTATTCCTGTCTTGTTCTCAGCACCACCTTACCTCTCTTGTACCTATAATTGTCTGTATGACCACACACACCTTCTTTTTTAATAAGCAGCACCCTGACTCATACATTAATGGGGTTATAAAGCTGCATAAAACTTGTCAGCTATGGGTGGAGTATGTGGGAGAACAGCCAAGACTAAGCAGGAGCTGGATGAGTGCAGAGTCATCAGCAAACATCCAGAAGCTGGAGGGCTCCTGTTTTATGTGATATCAGCGATGATGCATCAATTAAGGAATTTGCTAGCACTCTCCTTTGTCTTGCCTTCTATGCCATGGCAACAAGTGTTGTAGAGACTGCAGCAGTGCTCTTGAGCCTGGCTCTCCCACCTGGCTTCAGAAGACACTCTGCTGCTGCTAAATGCCAGCAGGTCAGGGAAGGAGACTGGCAGAGCTGGCAGCCATGCAGGCAAGCACCAGTCTCTGGCACTCACCAACATCACCACTGACCATTCCTGCTCCCAAGTAAGGGTTGCACAGCATACAAATAATATCCTTCACCTGAAGCCTTCAATGAAATTTCCAGCCAGGTAGGCATGACATGGTCACTCAGCCAAAAACCCATTTTCCCAGTGTGCATTTATGGAGAAGAGATTAATTTCAACTTACTAGAGGCATAAATTCTTGTGGTATTGAAAGAGCAGACTTAAGGCTCTGCTTTCAGTGTTCTGAGAAAGCAGAAGCTGTAGATTAACATGTTATTTCCCCCCACACACAGAGCTATCTGCCCCACTCCTTAGTTTCTTATTAGCACTTGAGACCAGGAGGAGCAGAAGTGAACTTGGACCCATGACTGCTTGCTACATTCAAGAATCTTATTTCTTAGTAGAGACTCACCTACACTGACAGTTTCAGAACCTGTGATCTTGCAAACTGAAGTACAGGTATCTTTTCTGCCTCCACTTCAGGAACAGTAACTTCCATCTGAGCACTGAGGAAAGTCTGCTAGCATTTGTACTTCAAGAGAAAAAAAATCTATATATAGATCCATCTCTCTTCTAGTCCTACTGGCCTGTCTCACACTTACAAACTCATAATACTTGTACCAGCCTTGCTAAAGTGAGCCTGAAGATACTAAAAAAAAAAGTACTGCACCACCAAAATGTCTATCTGTATATTTCCTGATGCATCCAGATAGTTCATAGTATATTGGTAATT
Source organism: Pyrgilauda ruficollis (assembly GCF_017590135.1). Taxonomy (NCBI): domain Eukaryota; kingdom Metazoa; phylum Chordata; class Aves; order Passeriformes; family Passeridae; genus Pyrgilauda; species Pyrgilauda ruficollis. The sequence continues at coordinate 998,266 of NW_024524155.1, read as the reverse complement.
TTTCTTCTTTTCATCTGCCATGTAGCAGAATTATTCTGTGGATCACATTATTCTACATTGGCATCTTCTTACCATACTATTGTGTTTATTGCAGACTTCACTAAAAACCCGTAGAGTATCAGAAATAATTACCACATTCCTGTGTGAAATAATGTAATCAAAACATAAAGTCTCAATTAAGTTTTATAAAAAATTGTTGAATTGAGAGCTCTAATTGAAATTATAAAGGACAATATAGTGGCTCAAACTGGGAACCTGTGTTAAATCTGCTGGCTTTTATGAATAAAATTAATGTCTTAGGGCTGAATCTTTAAACCCTTGTTCTTGCTTTGTACATCTTTAAAGAAGAAAGGCTCCATTTTAGAAAAGCTAGCATTTGTATATTTTCAGGGAGCATGAGCTTGCAAACTTAGGTATGGACATAGCAAATTCTCATAGTACATAATTGAATGTATCAACTCTTTAATAAGTGCATTTATTTTTGAACACAGCACTCTGCAGCAAGTGTCCTCATGCCTGTGCAGTTTCGAAGCAAGGATCCACATGGCCCTGGGGGAAGTTGGTGCCACATATCTGCAGTGAAAAGAAAAACAATGCCTTAGCATAGACTAAATCAAATTCTTTGATTTGCCCCACAATCAAAGAATTTCAGAATTTCTTCTGGCTAATTAGTAAGAATTGCTTCTTTATAGTCCACAACATATATATGCACAGTGATAGATTTTCTTTCCCTAAAACTGCTCTTGTGCCAATTACTCTCACTTTACCCCTTGGTTTACTTGGACCTGTGTGCAATATCTGGTCTTACTGTTTTCAGTTTCATTTCCTTGTCTCTATTTTATCTGGGCTCGCGTCTTAAAACCATCAAATTTATTCTTACTCTAAATGGGTGCTGAGCCATAAAATTTAAAAGATGGTATAGCCTTGAATAAAGTAATCATAAAGACTACTTTCAAGATTAAAGGAATGCATAAAATTTGACTGACAGAATTTCCATGATAACTTAATTTTATATATTGATTTATATGATACTCAAAAGGTTTTAGATCAAATGTGGCCACAAAGGAGACATCTTTTGTGTATTTATATGAAGGTGATGTACATTAGGCTTTCTTTTGTGTATAACCAGTTCTTAATCCAGTGCCAGCAAATCTAAGTGATGCTTTTGCAACACTAGTGAGTCACAAAATAAAGATGATACTTGTTCTTTTAACCAATGGGTCTCAAAACACTTCACAAAGAAGGAAGTACCATTATCTCAAGTGTACAGATGGGGATATCGATTTGTGAGGTGAGTCAAGCAGAGTCAAGTAGACCTGGACTGGAGCATGCACACGGGTGGTTCTCACAGAGCAGCCCGACACCATGTTGCCTATTTGGCCCCTGATAGCCCCTTAACATCAAAGTTCTGAGGAACGCACGTGTTGGACACAAAATTGCCTTATTTGATACAGGTTCAGTATCAATAATTCAGCAGTTTTCTGAAGACTTAACCAGGAGCTCATTTTATGAAGTAGTTGATGAGGGCAGACATGGCTGTAGTGGCAGGTTCGGGCCTGAAGCTGGATATCCTGAGTGCAAGGCGAGCTCCCCGTTCCACAGCCCGCACTGGCTCCAGAGTCAGCAGTGTTTACTGATGTTACTGTCATGAGGTTTTCATCATCCCATTCAGGCAAGAATTCTCTGCTCCTGACTGGAGGTTCCCTACCCCCATCTTCATATGTTAACACTTCAAAACATAAAAAAAATGGCTTTGGAATGTGAAAAACTTTATGTGTGTAGCTGTCTGAAATACAGTGAAGTTATGGTGGTGTAACTAAGGGCAGCATTTGACTAACCACATTTTTATTGCTGACGGACACACGTTTTACTTGCAAAATTTAATCGGGTATATATGGCAATGCAGTAAACAAGAACACTCTTTTAAAGAGAATCACTTTTGAGAATCATGTGCTTTAAAGATGAAACACATGCTTATTTATTTCCCATAGGAACAAAACACAATAAAATCATGTAAATCTTAAAAGCATCTTAGAAGTAAACAGGCCAGACGTTAACTGGCATTAGTTGTTTTCATTTGCTAAGGCCACTGGTGGCACACTCACATTGGGTGTAGGATCTTCATTTTTTAAAGGTTCAAGTATTTTTTTCCACGTATTTTGATAATCATATAGTTTTAACCTTAAAGATATAATTTCTCACGTGTTTCTGTTTTCTAATACTATAACATAAATAACATAAATATTCTGTTTTCTAATACTATAACACACAACATAAATAACTCATTAAAACATTGGTATTTATAGCAGTAGCTCCCTGGAATCAGATGACTGCATCATAAGATGCTTATATTAAAGAAGTAAAAAGATAACTACAAGAATTGTTTGCAATCCCTTTTAATCTATCTACTGGAAAGGTCAATGGAACTGAATTGATTAATCCTTATTATTTTAACATTCAAGGATATTTGTCATTTTGCCACATTAGGTTCCTGATGGTTTCAAACGTCATGTTTAAATAGGTAGGTGCAATAATTGTGCTTATAATAAACCTTCTACTAGGTCTAGTGTGTGGAAAACACCGTACTCTGCTTTATCATCAAATTCACTGAATGTGTTTAAGTTCTCTGAAAGTGAAGAATTTGTCTGCCAAATTTGGTAGCCCAGGAAAATGGCCATGAATTTCTCCTGCTTCAGTAACTGGCTCAGCGTGAAAGGCCGTGTTTCACAGGGGTGAATTGCTATGACATTCCCGGGTGTTCCAAGCAGGAGCTTGCTCCTGGCACACTGAGGAGGCATTTCTGCCTGGCATGGTGCTCCTCACTTCAGGCAGGGACACGGTGCTGTCTCTGAGCCCTGCAAGCTGTGCCTCGGAGCTGCTGAGCTGAGAGCCACCTAGAGTTAGAAAACTGGGAAGAGCTCGTGCAAGCTGTGCCACACGTGTCTCCTTCTCTTTCTCTGTGCTCCCTCGTCTCCCCTAGGGCTGTACGAAAATTTCAGCTAGCGAGAACCTTTCAGGCTAGGAACCGAGTCACCTCAGAGTTTAGTCACAGCCAGGGCTGCATGCCCCCTGAAAAAAGATTTCAGGAATTACTGTTAAATGGCAAATTAAGTTTAAGCCATACTTTTGGATCATGCTGCTTTTTGGAGATCTGTCCCTAAAAATCTTGCTTGTTCTGAAATGATATCTCTTTAGTGCCATTAAGACTCCAGACTGAAACCTGTATTTAAAACACGAGAAACTGATTCAAACTGTGATGGAGAGATGGGGAGGTCTGTGTCTCAAATCTGAGCTGGGGCAAGGCTGCCATGCCCAGTTACAGGCAGATAAAAAAATCTGAAATCTATCTGAAGCACCTTTCTTTCCAAAGGAAAAATCTCTGAAATCTGATGATTGTCAGTAGTCAGCTCCAAGAATTAGCTATTTATCAATAATGTAAATCTAGCCATTGCATTTAACATTTCATAAGCACAGTAGAGGAGGCATCGTGAGGTGCGAAATTATTTGCAGGTATGTGATGTGTTTCTCTAAAAGACAAGTGATTATTTACCTCTCTGTAATTTGGGCTTCTGTTAGCTATTATTTGATAACCTCTTCTTTAAAATAAAAATTCCACTGTATCAAGGAAAAAAAAAAAAAAAAAGCAGTGACCAGAGAACAGATAAATCATTTTTATGTCCTTAGAACAGCTGACTTCACACTTTTATTACATTGTTTGAAATAGCATCTTTTCATCTGGAAGGAATCAGTTTAAAATGTGATTGTCAACACAACAAAACCAGCTTTCTGTTTAAAATGGCTGCTTGTGAAGCTTAGAACTACACTTTTGCCAGGATTTTCTTTACAGACTTTAGTTACTAGAACCAAGAGATTTTAGATGGGATGTTCACAGGAAATACCTGGCAGAAAGCATAAAATGCAAAGTAAAGCATTTTTATTTTAGTTGTAGAAAGCATGCCTGTGAAAATGAGCAACAGTGTTTTAGGTCAAAAGCTTTGATTTTCAAATAAAAGTTTCTAAGCTGTAGTTTGAAGTGGGTGAGAGAAAAAGTTCTCATTAACTTTTTTGTGTCCTGACCTAAGTAACCAAACAATGTACATTTAGCATATTTCTTAGACTATATCTCATACTTATTTATAATGGCACTATTATATCTCTGTCTAATCTGCGTGTCTTTACCTCATTTAAATTCATTTCTTTACTGGTTATGTCTGAAAACACAGCTTTATCTCTTTTATACCAATCCTTTTAATTACTGTAGTCCACAATTTTTTATTTGTATGTAACCTAGGTTGATTTGAACAACTAAAATTTTTACGTCTGTAAAAATGCAGATCAAGATTCTATGCCAAGTCAAGTACTTTATTCAGTGATAAAACATTTTCACTTCAGAAATAACTGAGCTCTTTACGTTTTATATATTTGCTCATCATTTTAACTGTAAATTGATGTAGTAAGATGTAGTACATCTTACTACAAAGATGTAGTAAGACTATGACAAACTATTAGATTAAGTATAATTTTTTCAATAATCATAGTTTTCTTATTTTCAGGGTAGATTAACTGTATACTACTTACAATAGTTTAGTAACAATTTTGTATTATTAAAAGTGGAGGTCCCTTCAATTTTTTTCCTAATAAATTAATGTGTTTTCTTTTTTAATGTTAGAAGTTAAATAGCATTATATGACAAACTTCTAAAATACATCTTTGTTAGGAAGGCAGTCTTTTTGTTGAGCCATAGAGCTGCCATGGCAGCAGTAACTGCTGGGTAAGCTGATCATTCATCCCTGACACCACTGCCAGCCTCTCTTCTCTTTGCAATGTTCTTCACCAAACTGAAGTCTTCCTGTATATCATGCTTCACATTCGGAAAGAAATTTAGTAATCCAGATGTTGAGAATATCTATGCTTGACCATGGAGGAGAAAATATTCCTCCAGAACAGTGTGCCAATCAAAATAAAAAGGCAATGTAAATAGCTAGGAATATTTGACACTTACATAGATTTTTCCATGGAATGCATCTTAAATAAAACAAGATAAAATGGAATTAACATGGAGTATGGAAATATTTTAGAAAAGTGTGTTTCTGTATAATGCTAACTCATAGTTCAGGGCACATTGCATTCCATATGACTCAGAGAACTGAACTGTGAAAAATAGGTTATTTTGCTTATTATGTTATTGGCCTCTTCAAAGAAAATAAAATTCTAAATACATATGAGGTTGGGGTTTTTTTAGTTTTCATGTTCTTTGCTTATGCAACTTACAGCATGCTGTGGGTTTTTACCCTATAAATGTCAATACTAGCTTTAATGCAATAAAAATAGTTTTATTTAATTCCAAAACTGTCTACATCAAGTGTAGTGTGTGTCTAACACGCTGCATCTCCTTGCAGGAATGCATGCATATAAGCTCAGATAAACTGCACCATTGCGCTCTGTCTGTCCAGCCTGGAGCTGCTTTCACTGGGAGCCAGCAGGCACTTCGCACTCAACTTCTGAAGTTTTCAAGCAGCATATGAGGCAGTAATTCTGACTGAAGCATTGGCTCTGCTTATGAATACAAGATCAATTCTGATTTTTTTTTTTTTTTTTATATATAGTTTGCCTTCAGTGTTTGTCTATTTTTGTGTATTTTAGCTCTGCCTGAGCTTGCATACGCGCTGTTTGTAGCTGACAATCATATACTGGGTGCTTCAAAAAACACAATGATTTTTTAGGGTTTATTTCGTTCTGAAAAATGGAATTTTTCCATAATAAATAAACACCTTTGAAGCGTAGGAATTAGGTAGCCAAACCCAATACATCTCTTCACTGTTCTCTGCAGAGTTAAACTCTGTGGTTGGGATAAATGCTTCTACAATCCTGCTGCCTTCTAATCTAGATAGGGGCTCAGATCACTTACCATTAAAACATTTATTAATTAAATTAATTGTTTCATAATTTTAATCCCACAGAAACTAACTTTAAATCCTGACTTAAGAAATTAATTTTGATAAATGTACCTTCTTTAATTTGTAAAACCCTTCTTGCAACAAATTATATATTTTATTTATGTCTTAATTCAACTATTTTTCTGTAAAAAATACTTCATCAAAAATGTCTTAGCTATTTTAAGAGCTGATTTTCTGCACCACATTTATTGGAAATATAATTTATCTTCTTACTGATTTACCATTTAGTATATCAATAGTATTTATTCTTTTGATTGCTACTGTGATTTAGATGACTAAATCTGGCCTAATTTTTGTGGATAAAAGTGAATTACTAGCTAGTTAGCATTTCAGTTTTTGTTTTAAAATATCCTCACATATATGTCTCCATGTTTGAAAATGCAAAATTGTATACTTGCATAATACATGGATTTTCTTATACCTATTGGGTCACAGCATATTGAAGTATTTAATCTAATTTTTTTCATACTTCCTTAATAAATGGGTAATTTAATTTAAGCATCAAATAACTTAGGTTTTCTTTAAGAAGTAAAAGGGCAAACCAAAACTTTCAGTTACATTTTAAAAACTCCTATGCAAATTAAATATGGGAAATTAAATGGGAAAAATAAAATATCTCTGACACTCATGCTAATAGTTGCAAGTACTTAATAACTTTCAAAGCTGTAATATAACAACAAGAAAAATAATAGTGTATTTTTTTACAATTTTCTTTGACTTTCTTCAAAATTTTATAATTGTAGTGCTATCTAGGGTTACATAAAGAAAAAGGTTGAATGTCAATTTAATATGTTCCTGAAAACAATTGTATTGGTTTAAAAGGTGAAAACTTGGCTAGTGAGCAGTTTAATATAGGGAAAGTTGCAAAATGCCAGGAATCAGTGGCAAGAACGTTTCTCAGCATCCTGTTTGGGAAAATGCAGTTTTTAAAGTAGGTCTTTCTAAGTTACTGTGAGGGAATGCTTGGAATTTTGTCTTTCTACCGAAAGGATTGGTTTTCCCTTGATTGTCATCAGTTTGCTAGGTTGTCCTGCTATTTAAGCTATTAAAGACTGGTGTGCTGCTTGGTCTCAGGTGATCCATAAAAAGGAATGAAGCCTTGGGAAGGTAAACCACCACCAGACTGGCTCGGTGTATCAGCCTTCCATGACAGAAGCTCTTTGTTGAGAACTGTTGGCAATTCCAGCAGTTTCCAACTGAAGATAAGAGCCAGCGTTCTCAGATAATGCCCTCGATCACACACCTGATGACAGACTCCTGCATGCAAGTTTTTTCAGGTGCTATGTTTGCTCAGTAATCCTTCAGTGCCAATCTTTGCTAAATGGTGAGCAGGTCTCGTCAGTAATGGACATCAGCCATTAGGCTTGTAATATTTGTCATAGATCAGGTTACAGCTTTGTTACTGCACTGTGATGAATGGATGCTGTTATGCTCAAAGAAAATAAGTGCTATAAATTTAGCAGTCAGTACTAAGTGAGTTGGTACTTTAGGGGCTTGATTCACGTCCTTCTGAAGTCAGTGGAAACTATTCTGTTGGCTAAAGCCTTTATATCAGGCCTTCAATTTTCTTTCTCTTTTAAGGAACACAACCCAGGGCTGCCATTAAGGTGCAGTTCCTTCTTCCTTACTATATGCAAGTTTACACCTAAACAGTAGTTTTATGGGAACTCTTACTTTACCTGTGATTAATGCTGATTTTCCGTGCAAATGTTAGGATTAAATGTGGAGGCATAAGGAGAATTGACCACAGAACTTGACAGATCACTAATGAGCTAATCAGAAATGAGATTGAAGGGTTCAAAAATTCATGAAAAATAAGACACAGTTTTAAGGTGTAAGCCATACAATCATTACGCTTTTTTTGTTACCAGCCTTGTGTGGACAACAGTTTAAGCTGTGTAGGAGCTACTAAAATATTTCTTCTACTCACATCCATGAAAGTTCTGCATAACTTTTTAGTTACTGGCTGGAATGTTTGCTATAGCAACTCCAATTTCAAATGGCCTAATAGATATCCTGCTCCTGGGAGAGGAACTATCATTTTACTATAAGGTATATGGCAGTATGCTAAATGCTTAAATGTTTATTCTTATTTTTACCTTAAAATTGATCCCCTCAGGTTCAACCTGTAATTGCTATACAGACCTCATATTCATACTCTAGCTAGTGGCAGTATTACATAAAGATTTATTCTTTCCCATTGCTTTGTAAATGTTAGTGTCCTCCTTTGTGCTTCCAGTGAGATGACTTAAATAAGATATAAAAAGGAAAATGAGTATACGTGCACAAAAAAAAATGCAGGAAGAGAAGGGTCAGTAGTAGAAATACACGAAAACTTGTACAGCTTGGTGTGTTAATGCTGAGATACTTCCTAAATGAAATGCATTCTTAGGGGGTATTTGATAGAGAAGGGGTCTGGGGAACTGTGGAAGTAAGAAGAGCAAAAAGAGAAGGAAAGAATTCTGTACCGAAGATGACACAAATGTATTCCTATTGCTGTGTGTACACAATAGTATTTGGTTTTCAATTTCAAGAGAGCGAATTTGAATGCAAACTAAATTGTGCAGATCCTGGTTCTTATTGCTTAGACTATACAAATGCTCAAACACTCTACTTAAAAAAAAAAACCAAACAAAAAATCCAGGATTTTTGAGTAGTGTAATCTGCTGCTGCTTGCCTGCTCCTCAGAAGCCTTTTTGATTCCTTTTGTGCCAGGTAAGTTACTTAGTTCAAAATGAAGCTCACATTGCCTTCCTGAGCAGAGCATGTAAATTTGCTTCTGTCCTGCTGGGTGATCATTATATATAGTCTACAGTGCCGTAGGCTCTATATAAACATTTCACCTTTTGCACATTCATTAGTGACCTGCAAATTTACAGATTGTTTACCAAGTTCTTCTGCACTACTTCTCTAAGGTTTTTTTGGCGTATTACCTAAGCCTATGTTTAAGAAAATATATTAAATTACACACTTCTTAATTTTACAGTTGCCCTAAGTTTTAAGATGTTCAGAAAGAGAAGCAGAATTTAGACACTTGTAATTCTGTCATGTAAATCATATGCGTGGATTGTGGCACCAGATGTCTAACTGGCATTTCTACAAGTCTACATGGAAATTGTATAAAATTTGAATTCAGAGAAGACTGTAGAAAGTACCTATAATATATGGGTTAATCACTATCTATTATTCTATTTTTCTTATTTTTTTTAGATTGAAGTTCTTTTCATTTTTGCAGTCTAGATAGAGTTTTCATTGTCATAGAAAATGTTCCAGATAGCAATGGTGAAATGTGAGGATGCCTGATAGCATTCCTGCTAGCCTTGGATGTCTACATTTCCTACCTTAACTGATGCATGACCAAAGCTTCTGCTTCTGTGATTCATATGAGACCACTTTATAAACACCTGTGAATAGAAATTCTCTCACAGGAAGACGTTAATTAAAAAGTGCTTATATGTGTGTAACTATAACAGAAACATCCAAATGACACTGCTTGCCCATCACTGAAAAACAGCTGAACTAAGAATTCTGTTAGCCCTCAGGGTTTGCTACTGACTTCATATGTTTGCTTGACAGTATTTCATCAGAAAAGAAACTAAACTAAGCACCTATTTGTGTTTAGCAGAACTTTGTATAACCCTTAAAAGTGTGGGACAAAATCTGCTTTGTCCTTAGAGCCAGCCACAAAGCTTGCTTAGCAGCCTAGAGAGATCATCATCCTACCCAGAGGACATTTAAATAATAAAGCTGGCCAGAGTGCTGCATGGGGGAAGATGTGGTCAGAGCACCACCATGTGTGTCCACAGATTTCCAGAAAGTCCTGCCAGTACAGACCCAGGACAAAGGGCAATGTGTTGCAACTTAGAGTGTGGGCAAGACACCATGACTGGGAAACTGAAAGAATAGCTACTATAAAGTCATGAGATGAATTGCTTATGAATAAAGCTGATTATAAAACCAGTCCTGCACAAATACGTTTCACTTAAACCAGAACATCCGTACAGATAGTTCTAGTGCTCTAAAATCCAATGCATGGTTCCATGAACAAACTATAAAGTACTAGTTTTCTAAATTGTGATTATTCTTTCAGTTGAGTAAAACAGAATTAAAACAAATTAAGCCACTCTTTTTGGACCACACCAGACAACTTGGATTTGATACTGAGGAGACCAAAAAAAAAAGCCATGTCCAGATAATGATATCATCACCTAAGCCTAAAGCTCTTACTGTAAGAAAGGTTATGCAGTTGTCAGGTGGAGACAACTGGTAGGCTCCATCAATCACATTGTAAGCATTTCCAGATCATGCCTAAAACACACCCATATGGTTGGGCTCCTCATAAAGTAAGGTTGCATCTGCTACCTTGTTTTTTAGAAATAACAGCCTCTGAAATATATTCTCCTTTATACAATGGCTTAAAGGGCTTGACCAGGAGCTGAAGATTCTTACTCCTTCTGAGCACAGAGGAGTCCAGACCAGTAGGTCCCACTTGCTGGAGTATGGTTTAACCATCATTTTAAAGCCAATAAGAGGTAGGATGTTAAAGCTTCTGTAGCTGCAGTCAGGGGGCTGCTCTGCACCCTGCCTGGGGTACCCCATGCTGGCAAGTGTATTCTTTGCAGCACCGTCTCTGCTCATGAAACCCAGTTGTCCCCTGCTCGTGGGAATTGAGCTTGTGGAGTTTCATCAACCTGTTTCTCACCCAGCATAGCAACACATCAGGTGCCTGGGGATACTCAGCATCCTGAATGAGACTTAGTCCTCACTTCTCTCTGCCACGAACCTCCCTAGGAGGAAGTCTGGTCTAAACACCCTAACCTGCTTATACATATATTTGTGTTTCATTATTGGAAAAAGCACTTCAGACATGTCCAGTAAGAGTGTGATCATGAGTGGCTAGAGTGCTCACTGTAAAAGTATTCCATTTATGGGGAAAAAAATACAAAAAACATTAAACATTTCTTTCATTGTTTATTTATGCATTTTTCACTGGAACTTAATCACAATTTTTTTCCATATTTTGTTCTGAGTTTTATTTATTTGTCCATAGAGTTTCATTAGGCATCTAGATTTTGAAACAGGTATTAGTACTAAGAATGTGTATTGGCATTGATGACAATATCAGTTACAGTGGGACAACTGGAATTTTACCCTAAGACTATTGAAAGAAAATAAAGAGATTGCTGATCCCTGTGGAAAGAGGAGTTATGCACAAAGGTGAAATTCTGAGAGTTGGTAAAAAATAAGGACTAAGGACTGGCTTCACTTAAACACCATTACATTATTTATAAAACGTTCATTATATTATTAACTACACTAAAGCACTATTTTTTATTCATAAGTAAATATATACAGTTTTAATAAATGCAGCTAATATTGTTCTTCCTAAACTTGTTCTCTAATGTCATTATGTTGCCATGGTCATATTTCTCCCACTGAAGAAATGCCTATTTTACTGTGAAGAGATCAGCTATCATTGCTTATGGAATTATAAACTGCACAATCTTCTGATTACTCATTCTTAAGTCTGTGCTTGGAATAGACACCAAAAGGATATACGATAGATATAGCTTTTCATTCACATTCCTCCTAAAATCCAAGAAAAAAATATTCTTTAAACATTCCTGGTAGTCTATGAGTATATCACTGTATATCTCAGAGACTTCAACAACTGGAATAGAAGGAGTCCTGAGGTCACACCTGAAACAGAATTTTAGGGAGTAACATATTGCATTACAGAATGAGTCACAAGGCCAGCTGTGTTTATATATATTGTGCAATTAAAAGTTGATGATCTTTCTCCTGATAACAATGGGGTATGCTGTACTCTGAATGCACAAGTCACATGGACAAAAATCCACTGTTTGGCCATTATCCAAAAACGACAATGACAAGTACATAAGCAAGTGGTGATTTGTCTTGCTCAGTCTGTGGAAGATTCTTTTTCTTTTTTTTGAGTTCTATTATTTACAAAGTAATACAAATGTTGGGCAATAATCAAGCATAGCGAGCTGACTGTAGTAATATAGCATTGATGGACTGGAAACCAGATGGTCTGTCAGATAATGAAGTATTATCTGGCAAGGGATTGTTCCTGAAAGCCAACATCCTCACCTATTTAGCACTCTGGAATGTCGGCATATCAGTTACCACATTCACGAGGTGGTATGTGTTGTACTTTAGAAGCCATCCCTAGAAGAGGCATTTTAATTCAAAATTACTGCCTGATGAGAGGGTAGAGGTGCCATTATTGTAGCACAGCTGGAGTATAATACACAGCAAGATGTGAACCATACATCTGAACTTAGGTTAAAGAGGAAAACATAACAGACTACATCCTGATTTCTGTCTAACCAAAGCCATGGTTCAGGGATGCTTTAAGAAAGCTCTACCACAAGAAGAAGTGGTGTATGCTGTGTGCCCAGAGTCATGCATTCCTCCTTTTGTGCCACACTCTTCTCTGTGCCAGCACATGCCCTTCTGCTTCTGGTCAGGAGTCTTGGATGTTGGGGAAATGACTGGGTTAATATTAACCTGGCCACTTGAAAAGAAATGTGCTGGTGATCCAGAAAGGTTCACCATGGCTATGTCATCATGCCACGTGCAGACCTTTTGCCAGCAGAATGGACAGGCTGTTATTGGAGGCAGGACAGAGCAACTGGGAAAGGAAAATGGGGAAATAGGATTATTTCTTCTTTCACAGCAGTGCTGGTTTGTCTCAAATGTGTGTGAAACCAGAATTCAAAAATAGCCAAAACTGTTGGAGGTAAATCTGGCAAATTTCAGTTGCTGTAGCTGCCAGCTGGGAAGACAGAGCAAAGAACACAAATGGCAAGAGCAGCTGGTTGGAGGGCTGGTGGGGATAGTGCCCAGGGTTTGGAGATACTCCCTGGATACCAAAATGTCTCACTATGGCTGTGATTATGGCATAAAGTGGAGTGCAAAATGAAGAAAAACAATATGAACTAGAAGAAATGGTTTATATAAAGCTGACAGAGCATTGCTAAGTCTGTTATCAGTAAGACTGTAGCTTACAACTTTGATTTTAATTCCACATTCAGCCAATGAAGCCATTTTCACTACCTGCATTATTGCTAAATAGAAAACTGGCTGGCCACATGATATTAGCTCTTTAATATTTTCGTAGGCCATTACAACTAGGAAGTCCTTTTTTCACGTAAGGGAGGAAAGTGGTACATGTTACTATTGAATGGAAAGAAAATAGTTATCATATAATCTCTTGAGAGATGCAATACATCATAATTGTCCTTTATAAGTGCAAACATTCTCCCATCACTGTTAGCATTATTCATTTACAACACCTAGAAAATAATTCACCTAGACAACATAAATCAGATAAAATGGCTTCACCTTCTATGATTTTAGTGCTATAATATTCAATACTGATTATATTAAAAATTTCTTGAAAAAGTCTGCCTCACTCAGCAAACCAATATACCAAATGGAGCTTCAAATGAGTTAAACTGGATTTGTGGAATCATGGCCCAGTTATCTTTGCAGGTGACCTTTCCGGCAGTAGGGTGAATTTTCTGTCTGCCAGGCAGATGAAAGAATTCAGAATATCCCTGAAGTGAAACTAATACTTTCACACACTTTAAATATGCATACCGAAATATTATCAGTTAAAGTCTCTGTTTTTCTCAAGCTTGGTTTGGGAATGCTTCAAAGCCATCATAATCTCTAGAATTAAATGTATAATTCATCCCAGGCCTATCCCTTTAGAATCAGTATTGTGTTTTATTCCCTGCAAACACTTAATGAAGTTGTTAATTGTTTCAATAGACACAAAAGCTGGTGGGGCAGTAAGTGAGAACAGATTATTGTTTTAGAATTACACCCAATTTCATGGTCACTGTGCAACTAAAGGCATTTTCATATGGCCAAATACAAAGTAAATTGAGGGGATATCAAAATTTAGATTATACTTACTATATCAACAATGCAGACAATATTCTCATAGGTGAAAAAATTGTTAAAGATAGTTACATAACATGAACTCATAGAACTGTACCATGGCAAAAAGGATTATGCAATCCTAAAGCTCACCCAACAAAGGCATAGTAAGGAAGTACAGAATTTTGCCTCTCTATATAACTTTGGTAACACAACTGACAAAGTACTGAATTAAATCAACATGTTAAAGAAAATATTGAGGAAATATGAAGAAGTCTGTGAGGTCCACAAAACTGTACTGGCAGGAAGATAAATCTTGTGTCATAAAAACTGAGGGGCTAAGTTTTTCTAGTTGTAAAGGAGGATACAGAAAAGTTACTTGGTTGCTATGGATAACTATATTTTTCACCTATAGAAAAGATTTTCTGGCATCTAGAAGGTCATGGATTTTCAGCTTTGCTCACCATGGCCAGTACCTGGAATCTGTTGTTAAGCAAGTGCAGCCTTCAAACACAGCTTTCTCTGAATGCAGGAAAACACTGCAACGATCATCTGGAGGACTTCTGCTGGAGGGCCATTACTTAAGTCTTTACAAATATTATTTAATGTAGTTTATTGGTGAAAACTTGTATGAGTAAATGATATATCCTAAGGGGTCCCTCCTGAGTTTGCAGTCTAGTCTCATAGCTCATCCCCTGTCGTGTACGAAGCTTTGAGAACAGGAAATCTTGCACTGCCCTGAACCTACCATAACACTTGGACGTTTGCACTAGAGTAATGACTGTACTTACATCATGCTTCAGAGCTTCAGCAAGTCACTGTCAGGGATCAAGAGGGATTATTTTTTCTTAATGCACAATTGACTAGAAGCATGATAGAGAGGGTTTTTTCCTTCCTTTTAAGCATGATTGGATACAGATGAAGATGTGATAGCATGGATTAGTCTTTTGACATAAAAAGGAAATCCATTTGGGGAGAGGGGGATTGGTTTATTGTTGGAGGCTCAGTCTTACCTATTTACAGTTTGGGGGGAAGGAAGGAATTTCTGCCTCGGTCTGGTAGGGTATATCAGAGGTTTCCTGTTCCAGGCATTGTCTCTGGCTCTTTCTGGCTCTTCTCTGCATTCCACCTAGACTATTGCTCATATTCCCTGTCTTCAAGACCAGTGTTGTGTTTAATCTGTATGAGAACAAATACAGCAAAGTGAAAGGGGGTTTTATCCCTATTGAGCATACCTTCAGTCACCCTGAAAAGAACTTCAAACCAAAAAGGCTTCTTACATACCCATCACAGGTATAAATCTTAGCTTCTTCTTCTCTTGTCCTGCATCTCTCCCCACTCCTTCCTTCCTTCCTTCCTTCCTTCCTTCCTTCCTCTTTACTATCATTCTTAAGAATTTAGCATTTAATTCAGATTAGGAATACAGAGATGCAGATGATATTTTACTTTTGCCAGTCCAAGCACATACAACACAAACTGCTCAATCACTCAACAAGTAACAGAACAAATAGAGTTTACTCCTCTGGTGATTTAATCTGTGATGTGTTACACTACAGGAAAGAAACCTGGTGTTGGGGTTTTCTTTTTTGGTTGGTTGGTTGGTTGAGGTTTTCGTCGTTTTGCAAGCAAAGTTTTGGATCAAGTCCAGGCAATTGTAACATACTGATTTTATCCTAACCAGTTGGCACAAGTACTTCAGGATCTGAGGAGTAAGAAACTATTTCTTCCAGAACATTCATTCTCACAGGCCTTTCACTGTAAGAAGTAATATTTTTAGTCTATCTTTTTAAAAAGAATAACTGAAACTTAGATTATACTATAACTAAATGTTAAAAGACTTTTAACATGAAAGCTGATTGTGCACAAATGGCAAATGTATGATACTGCTCCACTTTTTTAATCTCTATTTTTACCTTAAAATATAAGAATTAATGCTATACTGTGCCTGGTCCTTTGTTGCAAGACAAAGTTTTGTTAAACTTCTCTTCAACTCTTCAGGCCTGGTCTTTGTTTGCAGTTCTCAACATTTTCGGTGACTAGGCTGGTTCACATTGCATCAGTTCACCCACTTCCAAGAAAACGTTTCCAAAGGCTGTGTGTACTTCAGAAAACATGAAGACTGAGGCACCGCTGTTTTCTTTAATAACTGATGAAAATGAAATGTTAGTGATTAGAATCTATGTGGTTTTACTTGATTTGGACATATCCCACAGAAGATTTTTTAAAAAAAACAGCCAACTAAAAGATCATCCATTACCAGTGGGTAATTTCCTGGACACCAAAATGCAAAACGTCCAAGAAAATTTTGCAGCTCCTCACAATCCTCTGTGTGTGGAACTGTATGCAGTAACAGATGTTTCCACTGCCACAGAATTCACTAAAAACTGCCAGGGAATTTGGCCCAGATGTGCTATAGAATTACAGTGACCCTGGTAATAGTGAAACTTTAAGAAGCAAACACCAGATGTCCAGTAAAATGGTTAAAAATGAGATCCAAAGCATTTTTTTTACCACATCATCACAAACAAATACAGAGTGGATAAACTGAAAATCTAAAATACTACTTATTATTTGTCATCTCTAAGATGATTCTATGTGCTTGACCTGCTGTGATATAGTGCCACTTGAATATAATGTCTCATAGGAAAGCTGCATTCCCAGAGGCTTAAATAACTTTGAAAAATGAATTAATTAGACAGGGATATACACTAAACTTAATACAAAGTTGTATTTTTCTCCTTTGCTCCTTTCTGTACTCATTTTGCTTGAAAAGTGCTTGTGGCTGTGTGTGTGCTGTGCTGCTGCCTTAGGACAGCTTGCCTGCAGCCAGGATAAATGGACTGCTGTTAGTGCCAGCTAATGTAGTTCTGCTTTAGCTCAAATGGTAGCAGACTCGAGCTGCAGTACCAGGGCTCCCTGCACTGCCTCATTCTGTCTCTGTATACGTGGTAAATGTACTTCTCCTACAAAGTACAAGTACTCATTACGAGGCACTGCTTTGTGGTTTCTAAGGGGTCCATGTAGGGCAGACCCTGGAGACGATGGAGAGCATTGCATTTCTCCTGCCACTCTATTGATCATTGGTGATTTTTTTATACCCCCAAGTGTAAGTTTTAGACATTCATTATCACAATATACTTAAGCCATTTTTAAGCATCTCTAAACCAAAAAATAATTTCTGTTACAAACCCCGAAACAAAATGTAGAATTCATGAAAGGCTGGTTGTGTTTGTTAGTAGTATACATCTGTACAGGACAATAGACATATATCAGTATTCATAATTTGGATTAACTGTTTTTGCTTAAAGTCTGAATACAGCACTACCCTGCTCAGTTCAGTCTCTGGAAAACAAATGGTAACAAGATTTTTAACTTGGAACTGGGGTTATAGCCTTCATAGATAAAAAACCAGAACAATATAAAGGGAGAACTACAGGTACAAAAAGGTCTTGGGTGCTTAGAGAAAAAATTAAGGAATGTATAGTCTATGAAAGAAACAGGGTAATTATGTGCTCCAAAGTCTCTCTTAAAACGTATTTGCAAAAGATGTGGTACAAATGTTATTAAAATAAAGAGGGCTACTCTGACTTCGGTAAGAGGTGATTCACTGGAGAATTCTCCATAGCTCTGTTACTCCCTATCACACGAGAAAGGGTAAAAATTTATTTACTAAAAAGTATGTTCTTCCCTGGAGGAAAATGTCATCATAAACCAACCAGTGCACCATGACAGAATAGAAGTTAAGATAAACTACAGCTTTCAGAGATACTAGTGCTAAGCAATTTAAGAATTCTCCAATTTTTTATTTATGCAGCTTTTCAGATGATCTTCAGCTGGACTCAGGTGATACCCTTGTCTGAATTTTGTAACCCAAAAGGAGAAAAAGAGGCTGTTGACAACACTGCTGAGTTTTTCAGGGGCTTTCGCTGTGTCCCAGTTTTACATAGTTTCAGTACAAAATAATGGACTTGTAGCTTTTCTTGAACTATAGACACACATTTTATTAAAAGCTCAGTGACACTCATGGACTTTTTAAAATTTTTACCTTATAGCAAAACAGAATCCATAAAAGAACCTACTGTGTTGTGTATCAATGCTGATCAAGTTGGATGCTTTTTTTTTTTGGAGCATTGTCTGTGGATGCCCGGCACTCCAAACCACTTTACCATGTGTTCCTTCAAGACCTGCTGCAATTACAGCCCAAATCACTGCTCTTGGAGCTCTCTGCCCACACTCATCTTGCAAAACTGCTTGCAGCAGAGACAGTTTCTTGTCTCCCACAGCTGTTGGCAAGGAAGCAGCCTGTTACCCAGTTAAGGAAACATAGATGTGTTCTTATGTCCTTGCTGGCTGTACTGTCCATAGGTCAGGTCTCTACACCAGCACTGTAGAATACCAGGCAATCACTGAGTCGTGTCTAATGTTGCTTACATTGACTTTGTAATGCTCTCTGATGATGGTGAAGAAAAGTAGTGTGGTTGCAAACTGCAGTTACACTCTTTTGGAAACTCAGAGAAAATTAGAGATCTAGAAGAAAAGCAAATTTGATCCAAAATTACTTTCTTTTTGACATGTTGATAGTTATAAAAGTACTTTTAAGTCATAAAATGCAGAAAGTTTTGAAACAAAAAAAAAAAAAAATCACGCTGTAGACTGTAAAATAGCACGTGTTGTATTTACTTGAATTTCTATATGAAACTATTTGTTCATTTTTTCAAACTAAAATACCATTTATCCTTTTAAAAGTAACTTAGGAGGGAGGGTTCTTTTGTTTATTCAATGCCCAAGTGGCAAAATTTCTTTTCTGCAGAAGAATTCAAGTTGTGAAGAGTGCTGGATCAGAAGAGTATATTGAGAAAAAGAAAACATTTCAAAAGAGATGTTCAGGTTAAACCTGCTGAGGCAGGTCTGATGCTCAAAGAACACATTGCAAGCTTTTTTAAAAAATAAATAATCCAGTACAAACTGCCACATCACCAAGAAACAGACTCCATCACTTTTTAAGAAAAAACCTGTCAGATTTCTTTACAGAGGTCTACGCAGATGAGGACACTGTTGGCAGGTAAGACACAACTATATAAAACAAGAGTAGATCACGGAATAATAAAATGCAATAACAATTAGGATAATTAGCAATTAATAATATTTAGGAGAGCAACTTCTACACTATTCTTTGCACATCTGCCTTGCCTGTTGATTTGGTCTCAAAAATTATTTACATAACTCTGCATTACAATCTTGTAGCAGGATTTTCATCATAAAGGTATATCCCTGGTGCAAATCCTTGAAAAATCTGTTTCTAATAGTTTAACAGTCAAAATTTGTTTAGAATCCTTTGGTAAATCTTTGGTAAATCTTCTTAATTTCTCAATTATTTAACCTTACCTTCCTGGTCCATTTTGTCTTAGAGAAACTCAGAGTCAAGGTTAGTCACCTTACAAGGTAATCACATGACATCACAGTGCTTTATGTTGTAATATGTGCAAGAAGGAGAGCAAAATGTCATCATAGTGTGGGACTATCATAGTGCTGAAGGCGGAATCTGTTTGAAAACATTGCTGCATCTTGACTGAAAAGGGACTTTTCATGTTTGAAATGCATTGTAATTAAAGAAAAAAGAAATTAAGTTTGTATTAACTGTTAACTCCTTTTGTTCTTAGATGAGAGTAACACTGAAGAACATGTATTAACCCATACGGTATTTTTAGGATGTTTTAGGTGCATGAGGAGTAAGAGGGATCCTTTTGGGCATTGTTCCTGCATCCATGACTGTCAGTGTGTAATGCAGATCTTCACATGACAGAGTTTTCTTAAGCAGTGTAACCTGGGCTGGGATGAGCCTGTCTGGAACAAGGGGCTGGAGCTGGGTTTCACACCTGTGCCCACACTGTATCACACTGCACAATGGCCCTGCAAAGGTGAAGGAAAAGATCTGTGACACTGCCGTTGTTTCTAGGGACACCAGCTGTAACTGTGGGAAATTTGTGCTTTTCAAGGATTTATTTTCTTGCTCCCGAGTACTTAAAACTTTTCTGATTACTTTCATATAAGAGCATCCATATATGATTGCAAACACAGGTATTGGTGTTTAGGCAGGCAGTTGCCATCCATACAAGCTTCCTCACACATCTGTGTGCCTTTCACTCCCATGGTATGTCTAGATGCCACAACTGCTTGCCAGGTGGAAATTCAAGTGCCAGCATGTGCACATGTTCATGGTGCTGTTCGCTGCCTTGAATAGTGCTACAAATTCTGCACACTTCAATCTCAGTGCATATAGCACTTTTGCTCTCTACTGGTACAACTAGCAACAGTATTGCTGTTACAAAATCAGGGATCTTTCCTTATTTTCCTGCTACAGGTACTGTAAAGGGAGTAAGAAAAACACCCCAAAGGTCAAGATGTTAGAAGATAAAACCAAATTGTTTAATTCATGTTTGCATATATTTAGTGATACCCTATTTGTTTTAATACTAAAAAGAGTAGTCGTGAGCTTTTTTGGAAATTGGGAAAAATATGCATGATTTTAGTTTGTTAAATATACGGCATAAAACCACTACTGGCCTAGTTTTGCTTTAGACTTCAGGAGATGGATATGTTTATGAGTTCAAATAATTGCAGACAAAATTTTGCACCTGCAGTTATGGTTGCCTGCAGTTCAGTTAAGTTTAAGTATCTACATCACTGATTGCATCTGTAAGTTAAAAACATCTAAGTAACCTAAATTACAAGCACAAATAATTGCAGGTGCAAAACTCATACAAACACAAAATGATCTCTAAATGTTGGTCTTCAGAATCTCATTGTGAATTATTCACTGTATCATGAACCTAGATTCCTCTGGGAGAGTCACTAATCTGTATAATGACACTGAAAGCCTCTTGAATCTCATATTTAACTAGCAGATGGGAAAGAATACATGGCGTCATATAACTCCCTAGGGATTATGCATGTGGATATTGAAGAGTATAACTTATTCCAATGAAGGCTAACATTAACTTGCAATCAAAAATTTCCTTCCTGAGCCACATTTTTTTCTGATGGAATTAAAACAACTTAATGTTGTATTTTTATGAAGTCACAACCAATTTAAGTAGAGCACATTCCCAGGGTAAGCACAGAAATTTTACTCATCTCATGACTTTTCATTTAATGAATCACAGCATCATTTTGACACAGAGAAATGCTGTCACTCTTTTCCAGAAAACACATCTAATTATCCTCTCTGTGATTTTTTTTTTTTTTTTTTTTTTTTTTTTTTTGTCAGATACAGGTTTCTAAGCTCATCTCCTAAAACATCTATTTTTTCACTCTGGTATCAAAGTTAAAAATCATTTTCTTGCATTCTTTAGCTTCAATAGACATAGGTGTGGAGCTACTTTAAAACAGTGACTGCTTCCTGCCGTACCAGTCACGGCAGTACTGTTGGCAAAAGGGGAAAAAAACCCGTAAATTCTCTTCTAGTGTTTGAACAACTAAAACTCCTTCTGAACAAATGAAACATTCTGCCAATCCTGACAGTCCAAAATGCAATGAAGAATTTTTCTGTTTCAGAAGCTCTAGGCAAAGCTGTTTTGGCATGTCTGTAGCTTGTTCCTCTTGCAAACAAAGGGGCAGCTAAAGGGAAAGTCTTTGGGGGAAGAAATGCTGTCAGTTGTAAGAAATGAGACATGCAGACCCATTCTACAGCCTGGCTAGTGATTACATGCAGGTAATTTTTAAGAGCCTAAACCAGCTGCCAGTGATAATAACGCTGCCATTTGCACTGATTTCGACAGGAAATACATCAAACAGACCAGCTTAAGGCTTCTCAGAAGCATGGGCCAAACTGGTATTTCGTTCATTGGTGCTGGGGCCAGAGCAGAGGAAGGTGCTTGGAAGGCAGAGGCAGCGGTGGCAGGAGCCCAGAACGCTCTGCTGGGCTGGCAGCAGGGCAGCAGCAGAGGTGCTGCAGCAGGGCAGCAGCAGCGATGCTGCAGCAGAGGGGCTGCAGCTGGCAATGTCCTGCCTCGCTGCCTGCCAGCTCCCACCACACTCCCAGGCAGCCCCATTACTCCCTGGAAGCATTGCCAGCCCAGCTCCACAGGCCCTCAGCAGTTACAGAGTAAGGAGCAGAGGTCTGAGCCTATCTACATTTTTTAACATGCAATATAATTTAGTTCGCATTAATCTATTAGACAGGCAGTACACAGTAACAATGTACCACGTAAATAACTAATTTATAATCATCCTTGGGGACAAAAATCCAGAACAAGATGTCCTTCTCCACTCATGGGAAACTGCTGAAGTTATGTTGTGTGTTACAATGCGAGGCTATACCTTCACTTTCCTAAATTATTTTTTCTTTGCTTGGGTATAGCAAAACACAGAAAGCATGTGAGAAATATGTAAATAGTATATAAAAGTAAAAAAAGTATAAAAGACCATCATTTGAATAGAAAGAAATTTAAACAAATATTCATTTTTTAATTCTCACTTTTTTACTGCCACAGATGCAAGTAAGGAAGGAAAAAGTTTCATCTTTCAGTTTCTTGAGGGATTTATATTTAGGTGCGTCCTGTAACTCATATAAATTCAGAGTGCAGCTTAGAAAGCCAAAAAATTAGCAAGGGTTTTGACCAAGAGATTGGGAGGTGATTAAAACTCATGGAAGAAAGACTCATTTCTCAGTAAGAATAACAGTCACATGGATGATGGATCATAATAACTTCATAATCTGACCCACATGCAGTAAATACAGTGATGACTGTCATTTTGAATAAGTGAGGGGGATTGATGCTGATTATTAATCCATTTCTTGGCCAGTCTGATTGCTTCTGAGCCAGCTTCTCCACTGTTAGTGCTTTCCTGAAGTATCTTAATAGCTTTCACCGACAGCCTCTTCCTTTTTAACCAGGCACTTTTCATACAGTGTGCTGTCCTAACTTATTTGACAGATTTCTTTCATTAATTGGTCTGCTTCTAGTATTCCTATAGCTGGAGGCTTGATCTTCTTTTAGCATGTAATGTAAGAGTGTTACTACAGGCACAGGGTCACATATAATTCCTGTTTGCTTGCTGCAAAAAATATTTATGTTTTTCCCTAATTCCCAGGTGTTGCAATGAAAGCTTTGTAAAAAAAAAAAAAGTGAAATATGCTATGAAAATAAGGACCTAGTACTTAGTGCCAGTGTCTAAAATGGTAGATATTGTATTGCTGACACAGACTAAATAAAGAAATATAGTTGCATAATAGAGATTCAGAAACCAGCTTAGCTAATTGTGTCACTGATAGGTTTATATGGGGCTCCTGTAGAGATGTGCATTTAACATTTGCAGTAGGATAATATACACAACATACTTCACAAAAAAAAAAAAAAAAAAAATTCTTTTTGGAGTGTCCAAGAGTGTCCAAGCCTGATTTTCTGTGAATGTGTCCAACCTTTAATATCTCTTCAAGTATGCTGAACTCTGTGCCAGTTGTCCCAGAATGACACAGTCTTCCCTCTAATATACCCCTCAGTTGGGGAAATAGTTGTAAATGCTGGGGTTGAGGGTGGACTACATGTGTGAACTGGTTAGTGGCTTGCAGCTCTCAAAATAAACGCCTAAATATAAGTCCCTTATTCTCAGTGGTAGGTACTAATTTCTGCCTGCCTTCACTAAGCACTTGCTTGTTTTTCTACACCTTCTGGGAATTTAAAATCTTTTAAATATCCAGCTAGGTCAACACAAAGTTATGTTATAGTTATGTTAAAGTAATATTGCCCTGTGTCCAACTATTTATTTTCTATTAGTAATAAATTCACATGCTACATAGCATGAAAATGAAAGGTACCTTTTTCCTATATAAATTAAATTTTAAGCAAACTTAATTATATTTAGACATATTTTCTTCCTCTTTTTGAACAACACCCACCTTTTTAACCAATCATGTCTTCACAATTCCTTCCCTTTGTTTAAATAAAATATTTCGTAAAATCTGAAAGTTGTGCATTTGTTTCATGTAACTGATGTGGTCATGAAAGCCAGGTCTTTTATTTATACTTGGGATAATGCAGAGGTAATGAAAGCAGAATTGGACCTAAGAGGTTTTTTGTTTCAATTATAAAACAATGTGGGTAAATGCCTTGGGTTTGACAGCACCAAAAGAAAGGGAATATTGTGCTTATGCCTTCAATCAGCTTTATTAGATCCTTAAAGGGAAAATTATGTGAAAGGCAGAGGAAGAAAACAACAAGCTAAGCAAGATCGCAATTCCAGTATAATTCAGAGAAAATAACTGATTTAGGTTGGTCGTCTTGCCAGGGTGAATGACTCAAGGCTTCCAAACAAGAAATGGAAACCAGAAGGATAGGGAAAGCCTGCAAGAACAAATTGAGAAGATGTGATTGACTGTAATGTTTCAAAATCAACTGCTGCAAAGATGAGTTTGGGCTCTTGCCCAGAATACAATTGAATGGTGATGTTCATTTAGACCCTTAATGCTGAAACAAAATAAGATGTAGCTGTGTTTCTGTTAGAAATTTATTTGTTCTTTCCAGTGTCTCTAGCTAGGGATATGATGTCATCTCCTCTTTCTTCTATCAGACCCTGCAGTGATTGCTGTTGCTGCTGTTTCATAATTTTTCTGAACACCAGTTTTTTGAAGGAAGGCTTGAGTCCACGTGATATTATCTCTCAAATGTGAAATGTCATCACTGTTCCTTAGATGACTTTGAAAAAATTTCATACTCTGTGAGCAAATAGGCTAACTCAATTGGCCAAGCAAAGCAGAAGTATAAGATCATTGTGTGTGTGTGTGTATGTACTTTTTGACTTGCAAAGTCAGTCAAGTTTTTGTTACTATCATGCTAGTTTTTTTAATTAAGTAAATGGTTCATTCTGCAAAGATTGAAATAACTCTCTTTAATGGGTACAATTTGTAAAATGTTATTTGTAAAAGTTGTGGGCAGCTGCTTGTCCTCCACCTCAGGCACAGGAGGTTCTAAAAGCAACTACACTTTATGCAAAAAATTAGTCAGTTGACAATAGGCAGTGATGGGATGGCATTGTCTTCTACTTCCTCCTTTCATTTATTCCTTTCATCTTACTGGCTGTGCTTACTAACCTTTTTTCTGTTTCTATTTCAAATCAGGAAGGGAAAAAAACCCTAAACCACAGCTCATAATTAAATACTGAGCTAGCTCTTACCATGTTTACTGAATTACATATTGCATATATGGATGTATATCCTCAAAGTTTCATGTGTTTTTAGATTTCTAAACTTAATGTGTTCCATAGGAATAGACCTTAACTCCTTCTTGTCTGTTTTCCATGAAGAGATTTGCTTCCAAAGAGGAAGGAGCAATAAAGGAGTGAAAGCCACTTACAGAGCCCTTCACATTTTAGGGATTCATAGAGCCATGAATATAGTTACTCAGCTCTGCAGGTTCTCCTGGTTCACAGTAGCGGTTCCCCCAGCAGAAAGCCTTCAGTGTCAGCCTTACAATAAGCAGATCAGCCTGACATCAGGTGCAGAGTGGTATCTTTGCACATGTATCTCTGCTGCAGTGTGGCTGCTCCTGGTAAAGTCCTTTAAAAGGGGACTTCAAACCAGGAGCCCTGAGGGAGGGGGGAGTTACCAGAGCTCTGAGGGAGCGATGGAGAGGCTGCCAAGCAAAGCACCTGGGGTGCTGTGAACCACGAGGAGCACAATGTGAATAAACAGGGCTCAGCTGGGGTCACCTCAAGCATTTGCATGCGAGTGAGGAAGTTTCTCTGAAGAGCCTGCACACCAGGGCACACAGCGTGGGATATAAACAGGAGGAACTGGAGATCTGTGTGCAGCTGCGGGGGTAGGATCTCATCAGGATCCCAGGGATGCAGTGAGTGCACTGAGTGCTACTGTGGAGGGATACAGACTGATTAGGAAGGGCTGGCCAGAAAGACAACTGGAGTGCATGGAGCTCTGCCTGCGGCTGATTGAGTTTATGGGTAAGGATTAAAGAGCAGACCGATAGTGGTGACTTGGTGGTAGGCATCTACTATGGGCTGCCTGACCTGGAACAACAAGCAGGTGGGGCCCTGTAGAGACAACCAGGAGCAGCCTGATGTTAGCACACTCTGATCCTTAATGGGGACTTCATATTTCCTGGAGGCACAACATTGCAGGGCATAAGCAATCCAGCAGCATTAATGATAACTTCTTGATACAAGTGAGAGTCAATGAGAAGTGTTCCACTGGAGCTCTAACACACAAATGAAAAAGGCCGCATAGGGGTGATAGTCACAGTGAGCCTTGGTTGTTGTGACCATGAGGTGGTGGAGTTCAGATCCTGAGAAGAGGAAGCAGGGCAAAAAGCAAGTTCACAGCCCTAGACTTCAGGAAAACAAACTGTCACTTATTCAGAGGTCTGCTTGGAAAAGTCCCATAATAAAGGGCTCTGGAGGGAAGAGGAGTCCATGAAACCTGCATAATATTCAAGGATCACCTCCACTCAAGTCCATGCCAGCATGCAGAAAGTCAGGCAAAGATCTCAAGAGACCTGTTTTGTTGAGCCTTGTGTAGGAGGTCCTGGGAAAACTCAAACATAAAAAAGAAAGCATACAGAAGGTGGAAGCAGGGACAGGTAACAAGAGAGGAGTATGGAGACAGCCTGAGCATGCAGAGACTTGGTTAGGGAAGTCAAAGCCTACCTGGAGTTGAGCTTGGTACAAGATGTCAAAAGCTTCTGTAGGTACTTACTGAGTTGGGTTGAAAACTGGCTGAATGGCCAGACCCAGAGGGTGGTGGTCAGTGGGACAAAGTCTAACTGGAGGCCAGTAACTAACAGTGTACCCCAGTGGTCAGTACTAGATCCAACTCTGTTCATCTTCATTAATATTCTGAATGATGGGGCAGGGTGTACCCTCAACAAGTTTACTGGTGATACAAATGCGGGAGAGTGGCTGGTATCCCAAAGGGTTGTAATGCCAGTCGGGTGGACTTTGACATGCTGGAGAAATGGTCTGACAGGAGCCTCAGGAAGTTCAACAAGGGGAAGTGTGAAGTCCTGTGCATGAGGAAGAATAATCCCACACACTAATGTTATATTCGGGGCAAATCAGCTGGAACGCAGATTTACAGCATAGCACCTGTAGGTCTTCATGGACACCAAGCTGGGCATGAGCTACCTATGTGGCCTGCAACCAAAGGCAGTACTGATATCCTGGGCTGCTTTAGCTGCCAGCAGGTCAAGGAAGGTGTTTACTTCCTTCCTTTACTTCCACAGGTGGAGTGCTGGGTCATTCTGGGCTCCCCAGTACAAGAGAGATATGGGCATAACACAAAGAGTTCAGTTGAAGGACCACTAAAATGACTAAAGACTGGAGCACCTTTCACATAAGAAAAGACTGAGAGAGACAGAACTGCCTGGAGGAGAGAAGGCTCAGAGGGGAATCTGATCAATGTGCATGAGTACCTAAAGGAAGGGTCTCAGTGGTGCTCAGACAGCACCAGAGGCAATGGACACAAAGTGAAGCACAAGGGGATCCATATGAAGATCAGGAAAAACATTTTTACTATGAGGATAGCTACGCACTGGCACAGGTTGCCCAGAGAAGTTGTGGTATCTCCTTCCTTAAAGAGTAGTCGTTCTTTGGAGATACTTAGAAGCTGTCTGGACATGGTCCTGGACAACTGGATCTAGGTTGCCCTTCTTGAGCAAAGGTCACATGGTCTTGGGTCACATGATCTCGAAAGGTCCCTTTCGTCACCAACTTTTCTGTGATTCAGAAGCAATGGATAATTGCTTTTCATGTTTTTAGTTCCCATTTCTTTAGAACTTTAAAATAATCCACTGCCTGGTCTAATGGTGACCTGAATCACTGTGTTTCGATATTGACTTGTGGTTTAATACTGGATTGCTGTTTAGGAGCTGCTCTCTGTCTTACAAGGTTGCTAAGATGACAAATGTACTGCTCAAATTCCTACTTTATCCTTTCTACATTCTCTCTGAAAAGTTTTCTCTGATATCCTCAGAGACTGTGGAAATGCTACAAGGTTTATATATCCAATAGCTGCATGCATTTTGAATATACAAAAAGGAAACCTGGAAAAGGAACCTGTTGTGCTGTGTAAGGCTGGGTAATGCTGCTGCAAGTTTTAAGACTTGCTGAAGTCACAGTTTTAAGACTGATTTGTTGCTCTACACTGCATATTTCTCTGCTTAGGCAACTTTTACTAATGAAAAAATCTGGATCAAGTCTCACTTTTTGTAGTGAGAGAGACACCAGTGAGTAAAGCAGTGGAGGACATTAATTTTCCAATTCCAAACATGTGGAATAGTAGAAATTGCAAGCAGGATGTCTGTTGTAGATATGCTTGCAGGGGTTTAGACTGAGCTGAAAGGAAGAAAGTGTTTACAGGGATCTGTGTTTTTGTAGCTGATCCTACTTGGACCTCAGTTTCAGTTTGAACTTAAAATGTATGCATCACCTTCTTGAAGTTATTTGACATTTCAATTGCTTGCTGAGTTAGCAGTATGCTCTGAATATGTATGAACCACTGAAGACTAAAATATAAGGACTAAGAATAAAGACCAAGACCAGCCTGGATGCGGCTCAGAGTAACCTGGTCTAGTAGAAGATTCCCTGCTTATGGCAGGAAGGTTGGAACTAAATGATTTTTAGGGTCCCTTCCAACCAAACCATTCTGTGTTTCTATGATTGCATGCTCCTATGGATCCAGTATATTTATATTGTTATATCCATATCTATAGGTATCTATAGGCATATCCATGTCTACGTTAATAGATACATAAATATGTATTTGTATATTTATCTTTGGAAGTAAGACTTTGGGGAAATTTAAACATCTGATGACAACTGAATTCCTTAATCTCCTACCTTTCAGTATTTTGTCATTAAACCATCACATGTTAAATGCTCAGCGTCCTTTAGTTGTGGACTGGAGTTCATACATTGCTTTCTTCAGAGTAAGGATTGCCCAACTCAGAGCATCTTAAAAGGCCTAAATTACTATATTTATATTGGAGATGCCCAAGCAGAGAACTCCAGAGAAGTGTTTGAAGAAGGATGGGGAAAATGGTATAGCATTTGTAGTAGAGATCAACTGTAGGATAATCTATTGATGTCATGTCTCACAAAAATATTCCATTTATGAAGATGCTTTAGAAAGGTGAATCATCACATTCCGACATCACCACCTCTCAACATTTTTAAAAGCACAAATGCTTCACTTTAAGTATTTTTTTTTTTTTTTTTTTGTGTAGACAGAATCCTCTTACAGTCCTAAATAAATGTGTATACATTCTGAAGATGGACAAATTGTAGGATATATTCTTGTTGGCTAACAAGGTAACTTACGACCTTAAGCTAAAACAGGAACAATGCAAATTAGATATTGAAAAACTTTTTTTCACTATTAAGTTGGTCAGACATTGGAATAGTTTGCCCAGAAAGGTGGTGGAGTCACCATCCCTGGAGGTGGTGAACATTCTATGATTCTTCTTGGTAATTCCGTTAAATCCCTTTCTGAACTCTCACCATGCACTATCCAGGTTAGTGTGCAGACCTAGCAGACAAGGACTATTGTCTATTTCTACCCCGCATTTTGAAAACTGCTTGTCATTCAAAGCATTCCCAAGACCCAGCATTACGTATCCGCACTGACCTTGTAAACAGAGCTCAGGCTGCCTGCAGATGCCCTGTGTGCTGGCGTGTAGCAGATTGTAGATAGATAGACATAGAGATAGGGAGATATAGATATATATACACACATACAGTGACAAGGTACTGCCCAAATGTTTTTTTCCAAGATAAAATGCATACAATTTCTGAATAGGTAACTCAGGTTAAAACTAAGTGCTAAAAGAAAAAATACATTTTGAGTCATGTTTAAAATTATACTTCAAAATATGCCTCAGCTACCATCTGAAGATGAGCAAAAAGTGGTTTTGTATGCAACTTGCTGAAGTCACAGTTTTTTCCAAATCTGTATTTTGTGATTTTGTAACTTAAGTTTTTAATATAAACATTGCTGTGCTAAGCAAATTAAAACAATGAAATAATACTTCTTTTTCATTGTCAAAAATGTTCCTCCTTTTCATGTTCACCTTTTAAATACAATTTCTTGTATTTCAGAATAAAATTGCTTGATATTTTACGTATTTATTGCTGATTTCTTTATATCATCTCACCAGCACCTTATATAATTGGTAGCACATTAGCTGTTTAGCAAGTAAGCAGAGAGTATCATTATTTGTCTGTATGCCTGGAAATGCTGAAAGTTTAATTGCTTTACTCAAAAGTGGAAATAAAATTGATGGTATGGTATTTATATATTTTTTATCCATACAAAAATAATTTATTTTTTTCTTCAATAGATTTCTTGGCTTCTACAAAGGAATACTTCCTCCCGTTTTGGCTGAGACACCCAAAAGGGCAGTGAAGGTAAAAACCCCATGCTTCCTCCCTTAAAAGTATAACTAGGGACAGTGGCAGCTGTAAAACATTTTATTTCTCCCCCACTAACTGAGATTAGAATCTTAAACTTATTTGGCATATTAATCCTCTGATTTTTACTAGGAGGAAAGTTTCCTGTTGATAGCACAATAAAAACTGTCCTTGATTAAGAAGTGTAGGATAAGGCTCGTAAATGTTAAGCTAATTTTGACCTGTGTATCAAATGCTACTGAAAAAAAAAAGGTTGCAATTATTTTATATTGTCAGAATTAATAAAATGTTTAACTTATATTTTAGCCTCATCATTGCCTCTGGTTTACATATTTTGTTTTACTGAAAATGCCTAGCAACTTGCAAAACAACTAACAGCTTAATAAATTAACACAAGAAGCCATTAAAGAAGCCACTAATAAGTACTTATTTAGTAGGTTTGAAGTGCTGCCCGGAGTTTTTTTGTGCTCCAAAGAGCACTCTGCTCAATACTCTATCTTTTTAAGAGTTTGAAGATTGTAATGGATACAGCTCCTCATTGTGCAAAATATTTTACTCCAGCTCTCTTACAGTTATAGATGCTAGCCTATCACAGTGTATTTTCTGTCAAATGCTGATCTGATTTTCTTTTATTATCCTTTATTTTGATTTGTAGAACAGGATTTTAGTAACATTTCTAAGCAAAATACTTCAATACATCAATTTTTTTCAGTTGAACCATTCAACCTTTTTAATTAAAACCTAATTATTAAGAACATCATTCTAAAGTTCTAAATCTATCAAAGCAGCTATTGTGTTAAGACCAAATGTTTCTTAGTCTTTTATTTCAGAACTCTGAAGTCTCCATAGTTGCACCAAATGTGTCTAAAAGCAGTTATTATACAGAATGTCTTGATTTTCCTTTCTTTCTTGTTGTTGTTTCTTTCTAAAAAGGCTGCATATGATTCTGGTCCTTAGTCTGCAATTAATCATTCACATTCCAATTCCTTTACAGAGGAATAATATTTGTATAAAGTGACAGGATGTGACCTTGTAACAGAATCCTAAAGGAGTTCTGGTAATGTCATCTTCTTGTTTGCATTGGCATTTTAGATGCAAGTGACATATGTCACTTATCTCAAAATTATTTAATAAAACCAGAAAAACTAAAGTCCTATTTAATGGCAAAGTAGCAGTGAAGAATAGATGGATAATATTTAGAAGATTACTAATAACTTGTTTTCTTCATATTGTGATGTAAAGTAAATCTGACTGTGCTTTTTAGATTCCAGCATGTATTTAGTTAAAATACTAACCCATTTTATTTCTCCTACTAATCTGAGTCATTCATAACCTTCAAATCACTTTCCTTTACTCAAATTTATTAAACTGGTTTAAACCCCATGATATTCAATATACTTATAAAATCATAAAAAGATTTTCAGTTGGGAAGGATCTCTGATCAAAGCAGAGCTGACTTCATGGTTACATCAGGATGTTCATATGCCTTGTCTAGTTGAGTTCTGAAATCTTAAAGAATGGAGACTGCAGCCTCTCTGTGCTCCTCCTCCAGTCCTTAACTCTTTTACTGTGAAGAATTTTGCCTTATACCCAGTCCAAATCCTCCTGTTGCAACCTTTGTGTGTTGACTCTCAGACTTCTGTTGTCTGCCTCTGAGAAAGTCTGACTCTTTCATGTAAAATTGGGATGGTGGAAGACAGAACTTAAATCACCTTATCTTTCTTGTCTCCAGGCTAAACAGACTCAGTTGTTTCAAACTCTTGCACATCAAGAGCTCAAGGCTCCTTTAAAGTCTTACTTGTCCTCTCTTCCTGGGATGCTATCTACCTGGGTCTTGGACATTTATGTGAGAGCTGAGTTTTTTGCAAACATGAGAATCAAGCTTAAATGTAAAACATGTGAGGGTTTTAATTAAATAGTTTAATTCTTTTATCATTTACAATATTCCTTTAAATTTACTGCTGTTCCAAGGACATCAGGGTAGCTTTTATGAGACATCAGCTGTATTCTACATTAGAAGAATTCAGTGAGAGAACAGGGCTGAACAATAATGTCCTTGTAAGGACCTGTATAATGAAACAATTCCATGTGAGATGTCATATGCCAGTACAATTTTTAGCATCCAAAGTGGAATTTGTACCCATGCTTTGACCTGAAGAGAATCCAGCCTATCTCAAATTTCCACTAACCTTATTTGGCTACGACCCCAAAGGAAAAGTCATTGCTTCCTTTGGCCCACCCTCCAACCTTTACTCTTCTAGTAGTTTTCCTCATCTAAACAAGCCTCAAGCTGTCCCTTCTCGACTGCCTAAATGACTAGTGAGATTTAGAGGAAGACTAAATTCAGGCCAATGATTCTGAGATTTGAGAAAGCACAAAAGGAAGAGGGGCATTGTCTAGGTTCCAGTAGCTTCTTTTTATATTTGTAATTAAGTTTTTTGAAAGCTTTTGGTTGTAATGTCATAAAAGTGTGTAGAGAATAGACAAGGGAGATTTTGTACTAAAAAAAATGTACTTGTGCTACTGGAATATTGTATTTATGTGGTGTGCATTTTTGCAAGTAAAAATAAAGCTATTAAAATGAAGTTATTTAGCCCCAGTTTTTCAGTTAAGTGTTGAAGATACAGCTTCATTTTTAGTCAACTATGTTCTCATGTCTGTCTTGCTATTTCTTTTTTTCTCTCTTTTTATTTCCCTTCTAAAAAGAAAGCTGGTATTTCTGGAAGATGAAAAGTCAAAGTTTATAACTTTCTGTTAGATTGAACTTGGAGGAAAGAAATGATGATGCCAATACAATGGTTAGCAGATGAACTTTTGGGGCAAATTTATATTGCTCATGTGTTCCCAGACATCTTGTTTCAAGCATATATTTTTATCTTAGCATTATTGAGACATCTGGTAAGTACTTTGGCTATTTTCTGTGTAACTTCAATTAAAGTGTATCTTTGCCAGATGGACAATATTGGTTACTATATACACAAAAGCATGTTTTAAATACGTTTATTCTGAGAAATTTTTTTGCACAAAGCTATTAACTTAATACAACTGTAGAGGAAAAGACAAATTATGCTGTGTTTTTAAAAACATTTTGGGTGGAAATATATAAAGTCATATGATACAGTATGAAATTTTTCTTTTTTGAAAAATTGTATGTATACTAGCCACTCTAGTACACGCAGCAACATTTATATGGAATTTTATTGCTAGTGATTTTTTTCTTTTAAAAATTGTTTAAAGCATAGTTACTATTAAGTAGTTATTTTATTTATGACTCTAGGAAGCTATTGATTTTTAAGGTAACATTTAAAGACCAAAAAAATTGCTGGGTAATGTAATTCTGCCTTTATTACAACTATTTTACAGATCTGTAACACTATGGAAAACATTAAGGAATACCAGAAATTCCATTAAAGGTTAAGAGGGTAACAATGACTAGAAAGATGCTGGAGAGAGAATAAAGCAAATTTTATCACAATAAGAAATTAATTTAGTTCAGGGAAGCAGCTTACCCTCCCACTTTATCAGACCTCTATCATACCTTCAAAAAGATAGAGTTAGAGTTTAACACTTCTATCTTTTTTGGTTATTGTCAAGGCCAATGCAAAAATTTTAAACATATTTGCAAGATGCTTGCAAGATTAATGTTCAATCTTTACACTCTTTGGAGGGTAGTCAAAATCTGGGTCCCAGTTCTAGGATCTTTTCTGCAAAATGATATAATAATCCCAACTGAGGATATAAAAAAATAGCTGTCCAATGACCAGAGTATCAGCCATCATTTTCCAGAATTTAACAACCCAATTTTGCTTATGCATACATATTCCATCTTGCTTTAAGGTAGTGGCATTATTAACACACTAACACCCAATTCTCCATTGGTTTTGGTATGATGCCAGTGACTTTTCATTTGAAGCAGGTTTTGATTGAAAAATTTTATTGACTTTGCCATAGGACAAGGTTCTAAACAAGTTCAAATGAAAATGTGGTGCTTATTACTTATGTTCCTGTACACGTGGTTTATGGAATAGCTGGTTTGTTCTGATAGGTCTGTAGTACCGAACCGTGAGGGACAGAGCTTGTCTTCTTTGGCTGAGACTCAGCACAGGCCACACAGTCTTTCTCTCTTGTCTTGAAAATTCTATCCCCTTATGTTTCTTATGATTCCCACATTTCCATTGGCCTCATTGCTCATTGCCTTCCTCTCGTGGTGAAAAAGTTTGGTTGTCTCATGCATCAGCAAATGCTGTGTGGAGGGACTTTAGCCCCCTCTGTGGTCGCAGAATTCACTGACTTTCCAAGGATCCCACCTTCATTTGAACCAGCTTGCTCTGAACTAATCAAATGTCACAGGTCAATATTGGAAAGCAGACAGGAAAGTTAAAAGTTCTGGCTATTTACTTTTGCTACCGGAGGTGACAGCTCTTGTACTAGGAGCTATGAACCTGCACTGATGCAGTCTTGGTGGAACTGTGGCAGGTTTTTGTTCTTCATTCCCCTCATACCAGACATGCTGTGTAAAAGCCACTTTATTTTGCATGCAAAGACGTGAATATTTCTTAGACAGATTACAGGACTCACAAATAGCGAGCTGTGGTTAGCTTGTGTTGTTCCATGTGTGAAAACTATGTGGAATAACACCTCCAATATTTTTGGTGTTACCAAGAGTTCAGATACCTACTCTTTTTAAAAGTCCACAATTTCTGCCATCTTCCTGCTAGAAGATCATTTTCACTGCCCTCAGATCTGTCTTATGTCATAGCAACTGGACTGCTTTTCCAGTGGCTTCAGTAACATGTTTGCAGAATATGAATTTAAGACTCTATGGGGTTTGTTCTGTAATCTCCTTCATAAATTATCAAACTCTCCCCTTCAAGACATAAAGATTTTTTTCCCCATTGTTCTTATTGGAAAACTGTTTCAGGATTCTTTTTGTTGCAGGAAAGCTTCATCAGATCTTCAGCCACATTCTACTTATGAGTATATTTTGCTTTTACACCTAGTTTCTTTATGTTACATATCTTCCTTGTTTGTCATTCTCTTGCAGCATCTCTTTTGCTAAACTAAACAAGGAAAGCAGTTACTCTCCTTCAGTCTTCATTCTTAAAATAATCTCTAAGTTCTCCTTAATGCTCCTGGTAGCCCTGTTTTGAATATGATGTAGTCTGAGTTGTTTTTTAAATAGTGGCCTAGATTGCGTGCTGTATTTCAGAGGGCATCTTCCCAATAACATGTAAAACGTCACATATTCTCTTTCTCTAGAGTATATCTTGACCTATGCATCTCAGGCTTCGTGTCCACAGACAAGGAGCTAGGCAGTGAAAGTCTGTTTGCCTGTGCCGACAGGAAGCTTCCTCCTAACTTCAGTGCGGTCAGAGTTGTTCTAAACTTTCTTCTTGGAAGAACAAATCCATTCATTTATTATGCTTTGATTTTCATAAGAATTCACAGACAATATTCTTAAAACTAATGTGTTTGGGTGTCAAGAAATGGTAGGTTGCAAAGTGAGCCATTGCCTTTCACCATGTTGCTGCAGGTGGAGCCAATTTTACTTTTTTCTTGAGATTCAAACACCCATGAGTACAGCTTTCAAGACATCCTCTAAGGGATTGCAGATGCTCAGAACTTTGAAGTGCCACTGTTTGAAAGCAGACAACTGAATGAAATATTTATTTGGACAGAGAGAACAGGAAAAGAAATGTACCTGTTGACAGTAGAAGATTATAAAAATGGCAGACTTTCCATCTTCAAAATCCACAATTATATCTCTCTGATGAGAAGCAGACTAGTGTTTGAGAAATGCAAAAGTGATTGCATCACATTACATTAAGGATGTGGGGGTGATTTCTTGGGAAAACTGTAATATCTGCTACTACCTTTAAACTAGTATATGAAAGTTAATGCCAGAGGAAAAGTTTATAAATTTAAAATAGGTCCTATATGATGTAAGTGAGCCCCTGGATAAAACATTACTTGAATTGCACTTGTGCTGCTACTATGCATGACACACTAATAAAATCAGTCCTGAAGCCTGATTGTCTACTCTTGCACATCTAACACTGCTACGGAGAGCATGAAATAAAAGTGGCTTACGTTTATTTTGCAGAACTGCGTGCAGCTGCTCAGGATGTGAGGTAGTGAAACTCCATTGTAGTCTGCTTTTTACTAATTTGTATAAGTAACTAATAATTTCTTTCAGCTCAATTTCAATCTAACTTCTATTCACAGTTTTTTACCTTTGAACAATACAAGAAGCTTCTGGGATATGCGTCATTGCCACCAGGACTGGTATGTATGGATACAGAACTTCGTGTTCTGATGTAGAATGTGTGTGCTGAGCAGTCTGTCTCATCTGCTTCCTCCCATAGAAGAAGCCCAAAATTAAAGGGTCCCGCTCAATTCAGAGTTTTTCAAAACAAACCTGTCCCTTGATAAGAAAATATTGATAAGAATATATCAAAATTGATAAATTATGTTTTATATCAAATGTCCTCAAAACAATTCCCTACAACATCACAAAATTCATAAACATGGATAACAAGAGCCACCATGGAAGAGTCTGTCTACAGCTTGTCATTCTTCATTCTTACAAAATTACAAAAAAAGTTGAACATTATCAATATTTATTTATTCGTGTCTAGTGTAACACTTCAGTGTTACACAATCTCACAGTGCTATTCTCCAAGGCACAGTACAACTATAACAAAAATACAGATCTCACTCTTGTTTTAAAGACTTTATAAAAGAAACATAAGTTATTGATAAGAAATTGCTACTTCCTTTGAAGCAAATGGCAAAACTCTCTTGTCCATCAGTGGAGTTAGGAATTCCTCTCAAGAAATAACTGGTTTAAAAACAATGTGCAGGGTGTACATATACACAGAAATGTTTTAATGCTTAGATGGAGCTTACATGTGTAATCTGCATTCTCATGTGTAGATCTTAATTCTGCTATTGTGCATTAGGAGTAAAATACTTTTTATAAGAGCTACTGCTTCCTGTGATGTAAGAATGTAAATCATAGTAAATATATATTTTTCACTATGATGACATCACAACTTTAGGAAACAATTGATCTTTTTAAGGCTGTGCTATAAAGGTTTTGGTAGTTTCAAGTCTCTTTAAAAGAGTATTACTTCCAGTTACATCTCCCTTTAACTGCAGTGAGTTAATGGTCATGGAATTCTATTAACTAGGTTAAAGCAAGTTGCCTCTTCCTCTTAATTATTCCTGTTTGCAGTCTCTTCTACTTTATCTGGTATTTTTCAGCAGTTCTCATCCTTAAGTGTATAGAGAGAGACTGATACTTGTTCTCTAGCAAGTGGAAAGTACAGAGTTGAAGGTTCTGTGGTACCCCAGCACTCTTCTGGGGGGAAGAAAAATAGGCTGAAAATTTGTTAACATGCAATAGCTGCCCTAAAGCTGCTGTGATTCATAGAACAGATAGAGCAAAGCTTAGAACAATCAGAAACCCCTCACATTTTTGGTCTAGTACTGTTACTATAGAAGCATTTTTGGTCCTAAGGTAGTGAGGGAAAAAGCAGACTGAGGGGGATTCTGGTCTAAACCCAGCAGAATGTTTCTAGGTACCTCAACAGACCTCATATCAAGGAAATATTTCTTATTAAAAGACAGATACATACATTAGCACCATCTTTCTACTGGCTTCAGTCTCATGGTTGATGATGAAATGTTCCCATCTTACTGGAAAATTCAATTTTTCAGTAACACAATCTTCTCCAAAGGCAGTAAGACTTCTAAGTTTTCATTCCTTTTTTTCTTGAGCTCTCAGGAGTCCCTGCTCAAATCCCTCTGCTTTAAGTAAGTTTTTTCTCACTATTGTTTTTTTCCTTAGTATGGGTTTCTTTGAATTTCAAATAATGGATTCATTAGAATGTGTTTTGGTCCTGGGACTTTTTTCAGTACCTGGAGACTTTGGGGATGTTAAGTGAAGGCAATAAATGTGTAAAGTGATCATTAAACTTAACCCCTCAGAACTTTCTCAATTGACCTAAATATTTTAACACTATTTTTTGTTTAAAAAACATTAAGGTATTTTAAAATGCTGTGCTGTGATGGAAAGCAAAACAGTGAATATCGCCATATCTATGACTGAAATGCCACCAGCCTTCTAAGTAAATGGAGTTAACTCATCCTTGCAATGAATGCTGACATTTCCCTGTGTGCCACTCATTCCCATATAAACCTTTCTAGCATTTTTAACTACTAAGTGAACATTCTGCTTGTGCAATTTGCTTAAGTACTGAACTATTTTAGTTGTTTACATGTATTTTTAAGTTAATATGTTAGTGTTATGTACTTCGTGCTCGGTTCAGAGATTTTATTTTTTCCAGAGCTGCATAACTGCACTTACATTTGTGTTATTATTCAGAGTCCACCCAAAGATAACATGAGGACATTCTTTTGCCACTTTTTCCATGTTTGCGTAATCATTTGGTGCCATATTTTCGCTTCCAGCTGAAAAGAGAATACATGCACATGGAGTGCTACGACATTTTGTTTTGATTGTTTTGGAATATGGTTTATGGCTATTGTCATACTGTCTTCATGAACTGTCAGCATCTATGAAGGGCTAAAGTTGTTTAGCAATAGAATACTGCTGCATTACTGTAGCCTTGCAGTTTGCATTGTATCCCTCAGTTTCACAATCTGATGTAGAGGAAGTATTACTCCTTAATACTCAATTTTCATTTGAAACTTTCCTAGGCATTTGCAGTTGCTGGCTTGGGATCTGGTTTGACAGAGGCAGTTGTGGTTAACCCGTTTGAAGTAGTGAAGGTTACCTTACAGACCAATCAGAATGCCTTCACAGAGGTATGAAAACTGCTTCCTTCTCCTTTTTCCATTTTATTTGGCATA
The DNA here is from genome assembly GCF_017590135.1 of Pyrgilauda ruficollis. NCBI lineage: Eukaryota > Metazoa > Chordata > Aves > Passeriformes > Passeridae > Pyrgilauda > Pyrgilauda ruficollis. Next base: position 959,102 of record NW_024524155.1, on the reverse strand, counting down.
ATGCACTTCGAGGTTCATATTTAGAGCAGAATGCCTTTAATATATTGGTGGATGCAAATGATTTCCCCACAAGCTCAACAGAAACAGAAGAGACCCAACAGCCAATGCCTTCAGGTAAGCAGAGAAGCCTGCAGTATTTTCAGAGGCATCAGCATCTCCCCTGTCAATATTCTGTGCCTGAAATGCACCTTCATCCCTTCCAGCAACCCAGCACTGTGAGGAACTGTAATCCAGGAGTACAAACCTGAGCCCCTCAGACACAGCACATTTACCCCAGCAGGCTCCAGATTTCAAGTGAGCACTGAAGGTTAGCGTAAAACACCCTGGCCCTGTGCCCTAGACAGAGTCCAGCTGCTGGATTTTATGCAATGTTTCTTGGATGAAATTACTTACAAGACTTCACTTTTATTAGTACAAACTGGAAAATTGTTATATAACAAGTACATTGATAATTTAAATTCTTGCTTAACTTCAGAGTTTTATTATTCAAATATTGTTTCGTCCAAAGAAGTCATTGTACAAAACATTATCCACAATTCTGGGTACTGCTGAAAGGGGAAAAATATTAAACTGGAAAACAGTGATTCATGAAAATCAAGTGTTCTCAGGAATGCACTAGCTTCTATTAATTTTAATGCAGAACATGTTCCAGGATAAAGGGAAGGCAGGCAGTAATGAAGTTCCTTTTTCCTTTTCTCATTTAATAAAAATAACAATTGTCAAATCAACTTTTTCAAAATCTTTTGAGAAATCAGCTGTACCATGGTAGAAGTGCCAAATCACATAAGCGTTCACATGAAAAGGTTAGCTGAATCCCTGGTGGGACTTGGTTTTTGCATATTCTACTATTAAGTTTTGACTGAGTTAATACTTGCATGTCTTGTAGCACTCTTCTGCATAAATTGAACAGTTTTGGGGGGTGCACAGTAAAGAGATTTATGACCTGGCCATTTACATAATCTGTTGGGGCCAAGCTTCTCAGGTACACTCTGGAAAAATACAGCTACTGATTTCCATATGTCATAGAGTAACTGGTACCTACTCCATAACTCATCCAGAAAAGCATTTTCTTCCAGAATAAATTTTAAAATATTTGGTAAACTCCTGTTCGATTCTTAATGCATATGAAAGACATGTTTATTTGCTGCAAGTCTCCAGTCTAGACATTTTTTAAACTTGGGCAGCAAAGCCACTGAACAGATAAATAATGCAGAGCAGGAGTTTAGGATCCTGGAAGGAGAGAGACTGAAAGTAGGAAAAAGCAATGTGTGAGAGGGTCTGTCTCTCAAGAAGATGATGTGATAAAAATTGACTATTACTCCTCTAGCAGTAGTGAACAGATATTCTGGATCTTTCTGCTTCACAGTTGTGAAGATGTAATTATCTTAGCTTAAAAAAACACCTCTGCTTTTAAGTATAAACCACGGTATATTTTGAACAAATTATTCCTTGTAAAATTGAAAAAGACCAATGTATCTTTTCACTTCATACATTTTAATTTTTTCTCTACTGCAAAATTTATAACAAAATCTGGTGTAGTTTAGTTTGTAAATTTTAGCCAATTATTTCCTTTAATTACAGCCTCCCTTTCTTGCTGACCTTCAGAATAATACAATAATCAAACTGCAGCTGTCCAAAAGCATTCTGAGTTGTTTTTGTTCAGGTGAATATTCTCTAATTTAATTTAAATGCAAAATTTCACAAAATACAAATAATAGTATATTATCATACAAATAAAATTGTGACAGAATAGTATTTGGACCCTACTAGAAACCTAGTTTACATTGAAAATATTAACTACTTGATCTAGGGGAAAAAATCCAAGCGAAATTAAGTTCTTAAATCACAAAGATTGTTCTATCAGAGACATGTTAATTTTTCATGTATCTTTCTAAAGTGTTAGAACTTTAAAATTTGCTGTTAATTAGAAAAAACTCCGGTGACTTAATACCTTGACATCGAGTTCTCATTAAGAAAATGCTAAAGAACATTCCACAGTAAAGCATGTAAACTCAAGCCCATTGGAAGAAGCATGTCCAGAGGTTATATTATACAGCATAAGGCATTACCATGCACTGTTTTTCTAAAAGGTTTAAGTAAAGTGTGTACCTATCCCATTGTGGAGCTTTCATACTACATGATGAAACCTAATGCAGTTCACATATTTCTTTGACTATTGTATAGAAATAATAAATATATCTTGTTTAAAAGGAACAAGGAAGAGCATGAGCACATACACTCACACCCAGACTCCAGCACACCCCCAAAGCAAATATTCACACCCTGCAGTGACAGCTGAATTGTTCTGTGGTAGCAGATCATCTTTCCAGGGTTGATAGATTTAAAGAGGAAGGCCACTATAAATCACGTATCAGCCCTTTTGTAAGGGAGATTGCTGTGGGTAAAAATAATGGTGGCTTTTTGTTAAAGTAGACTGCAAGAACTCCAACACCATGTTGTTTGGTTTTCCTTTTTTTTTTTCCCTTTCCCTGTAGCCCTGGATAACTCACTGGCTATAGAAGCTGGTGTGTTGAATAAAATCTTCTCACCTGACACAAGAGTTATGATTAATTAAACAAATACAATTTTCTGCCTTATGATGAGAAGAATCTGACTCCAGATTCCACTGAATAGGTCTATATTAAGTAAAAGTCAACAGCTGTGTGAAATACACTAACTCCAGATGTTTGTACAATAAATTCCTCTGTCTAAGGTCCTTCCATCATCAATGATGAACTGCAGACCTTTTATGGCTTGCTCAATTGACATGATAACACCTCCTTTGGTAAAAGGGAAGTGCTGCCAAAGAGAGTCCTCTTTGTAACTACAGGACTGAAAAGGGAAGTCAGGTGTAGACACTGCGGGTGTCTATATTTGGGCTTATTAATCCTATCTCAGGTGTTCAGCAAGTGACAGGCTTCCCCTTGAGTCATGAGTAAATCCATACTCAAGACAAGGGATACTATGGGATACCTTAATATTGAAGGTTGCTCTTTTATTTCTTGAAGATCTAACATCCATTTTTGGAGCACAAAAAACGATGTTATTGCTAGTATCCATGTTTTGTATCTCCATTTTGGAATAGATTCTGTCTTGAATTCTTGGGAGTAGATAGAAAAGTAAACTCCAGTGAAATATATGCAGACCATTAGCAGGATTATATTAGTTGCGAAATATGAAAAAACAAAATGAAACTTTGTATTAAAGATTAAACTCATCAGCCACTTAAATAAGCAGTCATATGCTGTGTCAGATATAGTAGCATCATTTGGCTGATGCTGTTGATCTACCACAGCGATATTTTGAAATGGAAAGCTATTAAACAAATAAGTGTATTGAAATTAGTGGTATTCACGGTGGTGTAGTCAAAATTCTTCTATATTTTCATGTCTGAACCTCCTAGTGGAAGTCATGTTTTGCCTTTCTAATTATAGATTTGGTTACCCAGAGCTTTATGGCTTTATGGCTTTTTTTGGCTTTATGCATTGGAGAAAGCCAAACTCTATTCAACATCTTTTTGAAAGTAATGTTTCTATAAAGCTGCTAAAATATGTAAAATATTCAGAGGGGGAATAGCTAATTCTGAATATCACGGTATATTCAAAAAAAGATCAAAGGTGCATGTAGTCAGGCAGATTCTGTCTGACATGAGGCAGTTCTTTCCTTTTTGTCTTTTATGAAATGGAAAGCTGTTAAAGTACTACTCTTTTACAGTACTCAGTTTCTGCTTTCATCTTATTCTGCAATCAGAAAAATGAGGAATCTTTTTTAATTAAAGTTGTGGGTTTTATTGGTCACAGGAAAGGGAAAATAACAAATACAGTGATACTTACTATAAAATTGCAAAAATTGGCAACACTGTGTTTGTCAACAGCATAGAAATGATGCTATGTTTATTGTTTTCGTTTTGTAAAGATGATCTCTTCCTTCTTTTGCTTAACTTGTGTAGCAACCATCTAGCTTTGTTCAAGCTCAGCAGATCATAAAAACCGGTGGTCTGGGCTTCCAAGGACTCAACAAAGGCCTTACTGCAACACTGGGCCGTCACGGAGTTTTTAACATGGTTTACTTTGGATTCTACTTCAATGTGAAAAGCATTCTTCCAGTCAATAAAGTAAGTTCTTCATACAATGCAATAGACAATCAGATGCGAAGTTTGACATTTTTATTCACACTCTATTTTTCTGTGCAAAGCTGTGGTATTTAGTGATAAACAGTGACTAACCTATCCCTGTTTTGCAGAAATCCATAGCATTTTAATGGAAGCAAATTAAGGACTCGATCTTCTCACTTTTTAAGCAAAGCTGAGTGTAGTCATGTTTGTATTATTGTTTTTATGAATTTCCCTTTATAGCATGGTAGCAGTGCAAAAGAGCAGAAATGAGATACAGACATGTTGTGCTTATGTTTGGTATGTATGCAAATTTTTTCGTAGCAAACTGGCTTAGAAGAGAAAAATCAGTTTCTAGAACTTCTGTCAATATTCACATATGGGCTAAGCTTGCAGAGGTGGCTGAGCTGCAGGATATAGGTCATTCTGGCCAAGCACTGGACCTATTTACTCAAAAGAGAGTTCAACCTAGTATTGAAGGATGACAGGAAAGTTTCATCCTTATGGGAGAGAGACAGTACAAAACAGGATGTAAAGGGTCATGCACAGGGACTTTATATCATTTATAATTAAAGAAAAAAAAAACCATTATAGCTGTAATTTCTCTTAAAGAAATTTTGATAGTCCTATATTACTTTGAATAACAAAGGAAACAAACATTCCCTTTACCACAAAAGGAAACTTTACAAATGAAAACATGGTAATATCAGCAACTTTCTAAATGACTGTGTGAGAAACAACTAATGGTCTATTAATGATTCAAGTATGCTACTTATTGAAGTCTGTTTTCACTAATGTGATTTTTAGATGATGACAGTTAAACAGTCACAGGTGTAGTACGTAGTGATATACGTGTAAGAAGGTGCAATTCACATCAAAAGGGATCGGTTTCTATTCCCATATGAAGTAACACCTCTTTTTTTTCTGCACTTCTGAGTAGCCTGGTATTTTTGTTGGCAGCGTTGTGTAAATGGAGAAAACCTCCACTTCTTATTTGCAGATTATTACAGTAAATTGAATTGTTCAAGGGCAGCTGACCCACAAGTTTCTACAAGTTTCTTACAGTGTATCTAAGCATATTTTACAGTGCACTTTAGTCACACATTCTAAAAACTCCAGGCACAGGCACAGCTTGTTACTAAGATAGGAGTAAACACTTTTGTGTTCATCAAAAGATTAAAAAATTATAATCACTGTGCAGGAAATTCAGGAAAATATGCAGGTAAGGACAGAGACTAGCGTGTAGTTTCTATGGGAATCATGGGAAATGTTCTTGCATAGGAATTGAATAGTAATAATATTTGGCATAAGCATGCTTTCCTAGCCGTTCAGATTTTAAAAAATAGGAAACAAGTATTACATTATTAGAAAGATTCAGAGCTTTATGATCTAAAGGAAATTAGTACTTTATACAGATTTTTTACAATGCAGAAAAATTTTAACATCTACAACATGGGTTTAAATATATGTAGAAAACAAAAGGGAAATTACTTCAATGTCAGCTGGTGACCCAGGTCTCCTCAAATATTAGCAGAATCAAAAGGCAATTTAAGCAGTGTGGGATTAACTGCAAATAAGTGGAGGGGTTTGCCTGGTGCTTAACCAGTGCACAGTGCCTTACCTACCTGGTGACTTGCACAGTGACTGCGTCTGTGCTGGTAAATGGAGTGGCAATGCTGAAACTCAGCTGCCCGTGCTGTTAAACATTCCCGGGCACAGCTTCAGCCCTGTCCAGCCAGCACAGCTCCTGGGTGTGGCTTAGGAACCAGGGAAGGCAAGGAACCCTTCCTAACGGGCTGGCTTCAGGCAGCCAGTCTGTTTTGAATGGTGACAGTATTCTATAGCGCTAATAAAGCTAAGAGGACTCTTCAGGCCTGCCAGCATCAGTGCCATAGACAGTCTGTACAGATATAGCCAGTAATTCTGATCAGACTTCCATTAAAATCAATGCAAAACTTACCCTGAATTTAAGACGTAGATCAGGCTTCATCTGGCTGGTGCTAGCCAACATTATGTCTCAAGTACTTACATGCATTGCATTTCACTTCAGTGACTGCTAAATGGAAGTATTTGACAATAATTTATGACCTGTAACAAATCTCTTCTGTCAGTGGGCAGGTACTAGAGGCTTAGAGCTATCAAACCTGTACAAGGAATTTGGTAGAAGCTGGTTTGCAGTTAGTCTGAAAAATACTTAACAGTTGTTAATTTGTTTAGATTTCTCACATACTTGATTTCATGACAAAATCTAGTTTGTTAACTTTGTATATTTTGCCAGAAAAGAAAGTCCTAAAGCCAGTCTTGTAATATTGACAAATATATAAAAATTATAATATATAAAAATTATAATATATAAAAATTGTGAAATTAGAATACTACATTTGTGAAATAATTTTGACTATTGACTATATATTTGCTCTCCACCATCTCTAACATAAGTTGAAAATGTATTAAAATCTCTGAATGAACCTTTTAGCTGTCAGCTAAACTGTGCATTAAATTTGCATCCCAGTTAGGGATGTTTGCTGCCTATTTTGCCAAAGACAATAAATCTTATAAATAGAGTGGTCAAATGATATCAATGACATGTGTGGGTTGTAAATGTCCTTAATGAATAATTTTTCAGATGTTCAGTCTATTCTGCTAAACAGACCATTTACAGCCAACCTTGTGCTCTGTTTACTGAGAATGAAATAAGCCTGATTTCTTTCAGTGGCCACTAATTTACCAACCATAGAGAAATAGCAGCTATGCTTCTGCCCTATCAATGAAATTATTTTTCAAATGGCATCTACTTTTATAGCACATTTCATAGGTGTCCAGCAGCTTTGCAATTTTTTATCATAACTAGATTTTCTTTTAAACATTAGTTCCATTAAAACCTTTGCTCACTACCACCTCCAAGTGGCTGCCACATTTCTCAACAGTATGAAATTTCCTCACACCTGTTAAAAGCCCCCTTTGTAACGTAGCCAACTGCAGGACTCATTTCAAGTTGGGTGCTGCCAGCCCCAGCCACTGCAGATGTGCCTCCTGTTACAAGGGCTGTCCAGGCCAGGGATGATGTAGGATGATGTAGGATGATGTAGGATGATGTAGGTGATGTGTGTCTTGTAAGAGAAAGGGGCTCTGAACTTCTAGAGGGAAAGAAGAGATGGGAAACCCAAATGGGCTACTCAGCTTGGTGAGTAAGCAAAATAGCAGACAATAGTTTTATTTTAGTACCTTTCAGATCCATGCCAACAGAGAAGTTCTGTATAGGAATAGAGAGTGAAAAGTGCATGTGGTGCAATGGACTTGAAAAACTAGTAAGCCAAGCTGATTTAGGAGAAGACTAGATCAGAAGGAGTAGTGGAATAAGCTCAGCTTTTTGAAAAAAATTACTTTTAATTTTTGACACATAAATTTATATTGAATCTTTATACTAATTAAATTATCCAGATATTACAGTGATGAATTTCATAGAAAAACCTTGCCCATGAGGTTTATGATTAAAAAAATCAAGTTATAGCAAAGCAGGTGTTGACTATGGTACATTTGGTTAGAGTCCAGTTTTGTGAATGGGCAAAAGGGGTCTTCTTTTCTTCTCTAGATACCAGAAACATGGGCTTTATTTTATTTGCATTTAAATCACTGTATGTACAGAATGAACAGAAATTTTTTGCTAAGATCTTTGCTAAAAAAGGACTACTATTCTTGTACCACAACCGATTCTAATTTTTAAGTTATTATCAGTATGTTTCATGTTTTGTTAAATCGAGGTATGAGTTTTTCTGCAAGTAATAAAGGGCTCTGTTGATTTGACATTTCTTTCTTAACACCTGTATGGGCTTCATTCAATGTATATTATGGAAGTTTTAATTTATTTTCTTATCGATAATCTGGAAATGAAAACTTCTTTCTTGGTTTCTGTTTCATTTAAAAACATATAGGTTTAGGAAACAAAAAACTGTCATATTTTAACATTGTGCCAATGTTATACACGGCAAGATCATTTGTTATTTTAATAATGATTTTCTATAATTAAAGCACCTTCGTGACATAAGTAAGCTCCATATAAAGAATCTGATGTAGCAAAAAAGTGTCCTTCTGTTAAAAACCGAAGCAAAACCAAATTATGTGCATAGGAAATGTTCTGGAACACGCTTGCCTGTGACTTCCTACTTAGAGAAATAGGATTAAACCTTCTTCAAGGGACTTTGACTCCCAGATAAACTCTGGGTTCTTTGATGTCATAGAAATGCCAAAGTAGGAGGTCTTTCTAAAAGATCAAATAAAACCCAGTTGAACTGTGGACTGTGAGTGAGCAAAGAAATTTTTAGATGCACTTCTAACCTACTTCTAACTTTTACCGTGTGCATATAGTAGGGTTCAGAAACAATCTGTTGTAAATTCTTCAGCCAATTAGCTGAGTGAATTACCACCGTTTATAATGCGCAGAACGTGGAGGCTCTCTTGCCGTTGTGCCGAGTTGGATTGTTAATAACAGGAAGCTAGCACTTCTCAGTACAGTGGATCAGCTACATGTGAAAATAAATGTAAAAAACCTGGAGGGGAATGGCAGCAGACTGAGATTAGTCTTTATTTAATTTAGCATTTGGGGGTCCAACACACAAATGAGTGTTTTAGTAGGCTTCATGGTGGAAGTTGCTGTCATTTGTAAAATATTCTGGCCAATTAGCTAATAGTGTGCTTGGATTTCTCCTGTTTTGATACAGTAATACTAAGTACATTGTGAAGCCCAATTATACAAATCATCCCCATATGCCATACCAGTCTTTCTTTATGAACTGTGTTTATAAATCCTGTGTGAGGAAATGTGTACTTCAGCAATTTAGACCATGTGTAAAAACATAGCCAATAGGATTGTCAAGAAAACAAGTTCCAGCATAGGAAATCCTAATGTGTTCCGCTAAAATAACACGAGTGTGTTGTGTGAGTTTTCTGATTAAATGCTTATTACTTTATAGTGCTTAACCTGCACAGGTCTTTCCATTTCCCTTTTTATTCTTTCTTTCCTTTTTTTTTCTTTTTTTTTTTTTTTGTAGGATCCAAATTTGGAGTTTTTGAGGAAATTTGGAATTGGGTTAGTCTCAGGAACAATAGCCTCAATTATTAACATTCCTTTTGATGTTGCAAAAAGTAGGATTCAAGGACCACAGCCAGTTCCTGGAGAGATCAAGTACAGAACCTGTTTTAAAACTATGGCAACAGTCTATAAAGAGGAAGGGTAAAACATTCTTATTTTAATAAATGTCCAGACCTCTGTTTTAGTTCGTATGGGCCCATAAAACCACATTGTTGTATTTCAAATTTGATGAGGACCACTAAGCCACCCTGAACTCACTTATCAAAAGAGCCCAATGTAGCATTTTGAAAATTTATTTTAGAATTACAAGGACATATCTTCCTACTACATATGAGCTTCTACAAGAGAGTTACAAAATGATTATCACATTGTCAAAATTTATGTTCCCCAAGTAAATGCTTCATATATCTCATCTGTAATTTTTTTAACTCTTCATTTTGTAAAAGGAAAATATGAACAGAAAACATATTATTTCTCAATTTAATCTAATTTTAATTATGCAGGCCTCTGTACCTTTAAAATTATAGCTGAAATAATTAAACTGGAGACAGATCCTTGTGGTAATAACATTTTCCAACTTTTAAAAATATTTCTCAAGTGGTGACTGAGTTGTGGCTTTGATATTCAATTATATCAGTCATTTTGTCCCTATATGCAGCTGTTGTTAACAGACTTGTCTTGAAAGTAAACCCATCTCACTGATTAAAGTCATATTTCTGATTGGCTAAGCTCACAACATTGCTTTTGTGACTGAACATTGATTAACTTTTTCTCTTCATCTGATCTGCCTCTGTAAAATGTTAAAATCCAGATACAGCCTGCTATTGAACATGTGTAATTTCAAATAATTGCCTCTAAGTGCTCTGCCAGCATTTTAACAAACATATGCTACAATTTCGTTCTTCTTTTAGAGCAAGAATATTGTTTGAAATGTTTTGTTTGTTATTCTTCTGCTACAGATTTCTGGCTCTGTACAAAGGCTTGCTTCCCAAGATCATGAGGCTCGGTCCAGGTAATTTTCCTTCTGTCATTTCTGTTTTGCTTTTGTTCTGGCTTTCTCTTCCCATTTTTACAGTTTCTTGAGAAAATGTAGTAAATATCAGTCAAATAAATGAATCAAAATATCTTTCACTTTGAATGGTTTCTTTTTAAAATAGCATCATCTAGTAGTATCACAAATGGATTTGGCTAAATATGTGTCTAAAAAAAATAATTTACACATATGCATCAGAGAATTGCGGATCCAAGTAAGTGCTGGTTCGTGCAACTGTTTTATTTATGACCAAACCAAAGTACATGCAAATGACAGAACTGTAACACTCTTGGAAGTTTCTTTAAGTTTCCTATTCCTCCTAATGTGATCTTTTGAGTTCATTAGCGCTATTCCATACCTATGTGAAGTCAGCCTAAATGCAGGTTAGAGTCTCTCCATAAAATGCACTCAACTAGTCAAGGCACAGCCCAAGCATATCAAATTCCAGTTACTTACTTCTCTTATGCTCTATGGGGGCAGACACTAAAAAGCTGATAGCAGAGTTGGGAAGAGACTTGTATGGCCCTGGAAAACTAAGAGAACAAGGATATCTTAAAACTGGGGTTGTTCCTTGACCACTTCTTACCAATTATTACTCCAAATGTGGGAGCACAGTGATTGAAAGCTGTATCTTCTTTGGCTTTTAGAGTTGTTTTTTTCCTGACTGGTTTTGATTAACCATGAAAGCAAAGCACTGGGCCCTCAGACTTTGTCAGCCCACAAAGGCAGTCTGCATCAAAAAGAGCAGAAGTCCCAATTTGAACAGTATCCCATTCCCATGAAATTGTATTTCCAGTTGTTCAAGCTGGTTGTTTAATATGCAAGAACACACATAGGTAAAGCAAGTAGGTACAGAGCCTGTTCTGCAGTATAAAGGAGGCATTAGGTTTGTCTGTAAATGTTTGCGTATCCAATCCATCTGGCTAAGTACTAGACCATGCCTGGTTGTTGTGCAGGGCGAGGAAGAAGGTGGGGAGGGGAAACAAGGAGCTCTGGAGCTAAAAGCCTTTTCCCTCACACTCCAAAGATACTAGATTACATACAAGACAAAGAGAAGGCAGTGTTTAGCTTTCCCAGTACCTCTTAGCATAGCAGATTTTGGAATAAGATTTTCCATCTTACAGATGACTATGCATTCTGGCCCACATCCAGCAAGTCAGTTACATGTGAACTTCATTCTAAATACTTCTGTAGTTATATTGGCTAACTAACATATAGGTTTAACTTTCTGATGAAACAATAATACAGTCTTTATTATGACTGGAAGGTAATTCCTTCTTCTAACATGTGAGTGTTTACAGGAAAAGAGATACACAAACAAATCACACAGTATGAGATTTGGACTCAGCCTTGATTTGGGTTCAGATCACATCTTAGACATTGTGTCTATGATTTGTTTGTCCGTCAAAGCCTTTTGCAAACATCTGCTCTGTCTAGCTTTCTGTGAGTTCCTTTTCATTGAGAATTTCAAGTCTGGTGATGGTTCCTTAGGATAAATGATATGGAGAAACTGATGGAGTAATTCTGTGTGCCTGGTTGTCTTAGCCTATCCCTAGAAAGGTGAGTCCAGTTCAGCAGAAGCCTCATTTGTTAGAGATGCCACTCCAAGCTGCCAACTGCACCAACAGGCAAAGGCAAAGGCAAGAAGATACTTATGCCACAGTGCAGGCACTCACAAATAATATATTTTTACTCATGCAGTCTGGTTCCCTTTATCCATGTTCTCCAACTAGAAGCTTCTCTATGTGTTTAGTTATATATATAAATGTTCCCTTTTTTAATCTCTCACAACCCAGTTACAGTCTGGCTTCACTAACAGTAAAGATATTTTATGGCTTTCAAACTGGGATTTTATACTGTTACCAATTCTAGCAAATAATGCCATTTCATTAGATCAAAACTTCACCTGTGGATTTGTAGCCAGGGAAGATTATACTCACTTCCACACTGTGATTTTCTGCTTTAGACATAGTGAAAAAACAGGTAAAAACCTCTCTTGACTCTTACCTGGAAGTGTTCTTATCATCCTGAAGATGAATTTTTGCCATTCCACCAGTCAAGTTGCTCTTTCATGGCCAAATCTTGTTAAACAGGCACACAAATATACATATATTCAGACTAAAAGTTTCACTTTTAAAAGAACAAAGGAAAACATTAATCTTGAAAAAGTATTAGGAAAAATCACACTGAGAGTGAATTTGATTTAATATAAAAGCTATTTACATCAACTTTAAGATCTAATATTAAGTAAAACTGCTATGGTTTATGAATTGGTGAATTTTTAGTGAACTCAGGAAATAGACTTATTCATTTTGTAAATAAGGTTTTGCCATATTCTTGTTTATGTTACACTAGAAATGCTCTATAAAATTTTGAAAATACTGGATTTTCTACATAGTAAAATAATATCTTTTCTTCCAGGTGGTGCAGTGATGCTTTTGGTTTACGAATACGTTTATGCATGGCTTCAGGACACAGTTAATCACAAGGAGCATTTCTGAAAAATGTACTCTTTAAAACTGCATGCATTCTAAAATACACTATAATAAAGCAAAAGTGATTCTTATCCTTTATAGTGTTGAATACCCTCAGATTGCACTGATGTTAATACAATTCCAAACAAATATGGTCTCTAGGTCCTGATCCAAGAAAACATTTAAATGCATGTTTTTCTGTAAGTGCATAATTAAATAGCACTTGACATTTGTAATGGTTTTGCTGGACCAAGAGAAAATATAAAGCAAACTTAAAACTGAGTTTTTAAAGGACAAACTGAAATTTCTTGACACACAATCATCCTATGTAATCACATACTTTTTTAAAAGTTTCAGCTGAAATGGCAAGATAAAAACTATCAGGGTACTTGAAAAAAGGAAAAAAAGGAATAACGCTGGAGGCGGGGGGGGGCAGATACTAAGCTAATGTAAACTGACAGCTCCGTTGACTCCACATTAAAAAAATTATCCATACTCTGCAACTCTTCAGTCACTCTTGGGTCCAGTTTCAGTTCAGCCCAGTATGATTTCAGCATTCCAATAAAAGCTTTTCAAATTCTTTGGAGTTTGGATAGAAAAGGACAAGCACAAGTAGCCACAACCTTAAAAACATGCATAGTGCTAAATATCCTACTTGTTCTTAGCCATATATATTATATAAATCTCATTCAGATCAAAGGTACTGAAAGTAATTAGTATGCATCAAGTTGCATAAAAAAACAAACCAACATGGGATTCATAGAAGAAATGAGTAAATAAATTAGCAGAAAGAAGTCATTTTAGGCATATGAGATTTTACTGCAAAACTTTTATCCACTTTAATATACTATCCCAAAAGAGCTGTCCTGTGATAAAAATGCTCAGTGCCCCCTGACTGCCCCTTTAGCCTTTCATTTCCACCATGGAATGGTGAAACAAGGTAGCACATCTGCAGTTGTATGTAGCTAGCTGTACCCCTCGAAGAAATGCACCCTTCTGTAGATAAAAAAAGTTGCTCTAAAGCTAAAATTTTTCCTTTTCCCAGTCACTGTAAATATAAATATTCCAGGGATATACTTGCGTTCTTACTCGCCATTCCAACTCCATCAAATACAGTAAATTCTGCTATGCTGACTGAAGACATAGTTTCTGTTCATGCAGTTGTGCCATTCTACATTTTCTCTTAAAAAACTCCTTAAATAATTTTAAATCTTGCATTATTCTGTTAAAAAATATTTTATGTATAAATATATATATATATATATATATACATAAAATGTCTTCATTATGTAACTTGGTTTGTTGTCAAACGAGCATATATCTTGCAAAGTTTCAGTATCTCCCCCATACGACATTCACTCTGTTAGCAATAATATTCTTCCTCTGAAGAAGGTACAAACCTCTACCTTGGCAATCCTAAAGTACCTTTCTGCATTGCTACTTGAAAATGTCAGTTCACATGTGAAGTCTCATCTCACAAGTATTTAATGCATTGGAAAAGCAACAAAAAGCTAAAAATAGAAATGTGTTTTCAGCGCTTTAAAGAATGCCTGTATTAACATGCTCAATAAGCCTCTCTTTTGTCTGAATTTGGCAACAGTGGCTTTTCATACCTATGCTATTTCATAGCTAAAAATCAATAAAATTAGCTCTGTTAAACTTTATGTTTTTAAGGCAAGTGTTCCTCGTTGTTGCATTTTATTATCAGTACTTGGCCAAAGAGAAGACACTACCAAGATAATTTCAGAAACCTAAAGCAAAATGCTTTATAATTTGTCTTTTATTAATTTAGAGCATTCAAAATATAAAAATAAAATGCTTTAAACATACTGTATATACATATATAGCCTTTGGTTTTACATCCTTTCCAACATGATTTTTTTCAGTTAATAGCTCAGCCTGATCTTGGATAAAAGGAGAAACATTCAAAAACAGAAAACAGCATGATATGGGAAAACAAACCTATGAACATGCCAGCCCAATGCCCCATTAACTCCTCATGTAATGTGGGCTGAAATTCTGTTTTACACCAAAGATCTTCTGGACTGGGACCATGCAAACACAGTTGAGTTGAAGGGAGTATTATTAGGCTTCACTGATTTCTTTGGAAACATTTAACATTCTGGGAATGAAGTGTAGACTTTTCAGACTAAAAAAATTAATTCTGCACCCACATATACAGAATATTTCCCAAAAGTATCCATTCACCTCAGTGGGTTCACTCCAGATTTATACCTGGGTACTTCACAGCAGCAGTTAACCCTTATTTATTTTTTTTAGGAAACAATTCCCTTTTTCTTTTTAATTTAATGTAAAATGGTTTAGAGTTGTGTGATAAGTGAACATGTTGCAGTTTTCGGTTTACCCGTGAGTATAAGCAGTGAAATAGTCCTTGGGCAAAGGATTGTTCTACATCGGAAGTCTGCATTTAAAAAAAAAATGTGAAATTTCACACCAAAAAAAATCCATGACAGGCAGTTCACCAAGAGCCAAGGTCAGGCACTGTTGCTCACTCTGAGCAACACTTTCTGCATGCGGCCCCGCTGACTTCCCATTCAGGGGTAAGGAATCATGTACAGCAGGCAGATGCGCGGAGAGCTGTACCTAAACAAACACAAACAAAAATGGTTTAAGATGGTGTATCCCATGGGAAGAATAATTAACATAATGTCCCATCCTTGTTTTATAAATTATCCTAATTTAGCTGAAGATAATGAAAATAACTGATACAAGCTAAGGATCTGTCTCTCTGTCTCCCAAAACACACTAATTCCTCATTGGAATGTCAGGAAAGACAACTTTTATTCCAGAAATGACCTCACATTACTCAAGAAAATTTGGAAAATTTTTAACACAGGCACACTTTGTTACAGGCTCGCAAAGTCTTGAAGCTCAAAAAAGCTGTGCTTTGAAAAGTTTCTCTTCCTTCATTTTTTGTTTTCTTTTCCCTTTGGTGCCCCTTGTTTGAGTTCTATGGAAAACAATAGGTAGACTCACTCAGTAATTCTGTAATCCAGTAGAACAACTAAGTTGAAAGCTAAAATCCTCCTGCCAACTTAATCACTTATCTACTTGTGATCTTTTTCTTATTTTTTCCCCATTTTGTCTTTAGTGAAGAGCTTGCCTGGTATTAAATTAAATTATTATTTCTTTTTCATGGTATTAAGGCTCACCTTATTTCAGCTATAACAGCAAAAACGCAGAAGAGCATCCATCATGTCACTAACAGTGTGGCAGAGTGGAAATGCTCTTGTGTGCACTTTAACTTTAGTGGTTTCAAAGAAACATTCTTGAAAAAGTGTTCTACTGAATAACGAGGATTTCAGCATCTCATTAAAGCTAAACAGCTGTTGGATACCTTTGAGGCTGAAGAAAATTAATCACATCCAAGATCAGATCTTTGTTTCCTTGGGGCCAAAATACAATATCTGTGTTCTTTACAGAAATGTAGTTCTGTTAACAATTTTTTAGTGCAAGAAGCAAAGGTGGCGGCAGCCAGAGAAGTCCATCCATATTTCAGTGGATACACTGTACATGACATAAATACTGATTACTTAGATTGTTACGAAAATTTACCCACAGCTGTCTTGGTGACAAAAGCTGAAAATCCACAAAAAGATAACTATATTTTAAGGGGGAAATGTATTTTACTTTCTCACTGAATTAGTGTTTAATATGGGATGCAGATAGAACAATATATGAAGAATAGTATTTTCTCCTTTGCTTTAACTATGTCTACAGTAATTTAAGTTATTGCAAAACACTTTTAAAAATACACAATATATTAATAGTCTATGATGGATATGAAATGTCACACCAGGCTTTTTTTTTTTTTTCCACATTCATATTCTGAACATACCTACAGCATGGGAAAAGTATAATAATAGTCAGAACTTTATTATTACCCAAGGAAAACATGTAAATTTTCAAAAAATCAGAATTTTAGCTCTCTTGGGATTAAAGTTTAAAGCAAAATATCTGGCATGGAGTACTTGCCACTGCATACAGAAATGTAGAAAGGAAATTTGCTAATATTAAATAATATCTCTGTTTGTAGCACCACCACCAGTATACTTATAAGGGGACAAAAAATGCTTCAGAACAATAATGTAAACTTTACCAAGAGCCATACTTTACATTCATTAAAGCAGAAATTAAAGACAAGGTCCTCTTTAAAAATTACAACATATCTGGAACAAATGAGCTGAGAATAAGGGTACAATTCTGTTTCTCAGTGGAGTTTTTGACTGATAGGGCTTTTTAAGCATCTTTGCACAGCTTGCACACTAACAGCATTTTCCTCTACAGTTTTCTGTTTTATTCAGGTATTTTCCACCCATATTTCTGTTTGTATACTTCATATGAATGTGGTGTTTCATGAATCTGGGAGGTTGGGTATAACTGGAGAGTTACTTAACTGGATTCCTGCCTTTGGCTCTTCTGCCAAAGAGATAATTATCTCATAGGATGATGAAGCCTCCACTGTGGGCACAAAAACATGACCAAAAACACCTACCTAAACCTCATCACCTATCACCCCACCATGCAAAGACATAGAAAATAACTAGAAATATTCTTAACTTTAAAAAAAAAAAAAAAAAAAAAGAAAAAGGTAAGAAATGTACTGGAAGGTGAAAACAAATGCTGTCAAAAGCCTCTATTTACAAATGGATAAAATCACAAAGATCTGACTACTGCCTGACGATGGCAACATGCCAGAAGAATCTGAAAGCCACCTATTGCCTTCATTCTATATTTGATTACCAAAACCCAATAAAACAACAACAAAGGACCTCATAATAACAGTGGATTGTATAATCTTATCAATTAAAGGGTTGTTCTCTAGGCATTTGGCAAACACTTCCCATTCAGCCACCTCTGCTGATTCAAGGCATAGCAGAATTTTCTGTGGTGATTTTTCTTTATTGATTTTTGCACAAATCTTAGTAACGATTGCACATTTAGAAAGTTTGTGATGATTAAGAATAAATATGTGTGGTTTGACCAGGAGAGAGTGGAACAAGGCTCCACGAGCCCTTTGAGGGACACAAAGTCTTTAAGAGCGCAACACCACACTTCTCTCAGTTTCTGATGTTGCCTTCAGCTCTTTAATCCCAAAAGCCTTAGGGGAGACAAGTCACGAGGAGAAGTGCCAGGTGTGGCCAGCATGAAGGGAGCAGTCCGTGAGCTGGGCTCGGGGGCCAAGGAGCCATCGAGCTCACGGTGCTCCCGGACCAGCTCCTGCATCAGAGAGCGGAGGCCGTGACAGAGTGGCCGCCCTCCCTGGCAGTCTGCATGCCCTTGAAGGCCAGCGAGGCGGGGATGTCGCAGCTGTGAGGGGACAGCGGGGTGCCCCCGGCGTGCTGCCAGCCGTGGCTCGCCATGTAGCTGGATGGAGCGGCGCTGTACGTCATGTAAGGTGACACTTGGGCCGGTGTGGCGTAGGCGGGCATGGCTGGTGCGGACACGAAACTGCTGACGGCCGGGAGGCCATTGGGTGCCTGAAAGGAGAGGGAAAGGAAAAGGATTTCTAAGAGAGTAAGACACATTGGATCTGGCATAAAATAACTGCCCTCAGATGCTGCTGGGGCTTTGTACCAAAACCAGGACCAGCGAGGGCACCGAGAGAGAAATCCATAACCATCTCCCTGAATTTCAGGGGCTCAGTGGCCCCTTCTGCTTTGCTTTTAAGACCAGCTACCCCACTGTGATCAGTGCTTCACACCTCTCCCAGCAACCTGTCCCAGACAGGGACCACAAGCAGATGATGAGGAAACACACAACAAGAGCGGGGCAGGAACTGCTAAGGCCCCTGTGCACCTGCCTGCCTTCCTGCAAGCTGTTGTTCATGGACTCCTCAAAGCCCATGTTTGTGTCTGATCATTACACTTGAGAGCTACTGGAGGGATTTGTAATGAGTCTCTCCCTTCTCTCTCACTGAGCACCTTGATGCACTTGGCAATGATTTCCACAGGTTGGAGTAGATGAACTGCTACATTTACCTACCTTTCCCAAATTTCACACAAAGTGTTGTCACTGTTGCAAGCCCTGCTGGGTGGTGCTGTGGCAGTTTAACCTGGGTATGCAGTGACCACAGCCATCCCAGCGGCAGGAGAGACAGACCCATCCCTGTGCCTCACCCTTCCTGGCCCCAAAGGAGGGTGGGCTCAGCCTGAGCTGCCATAGGCAGGTGTGGGCACAGATCTGAAAGCAACACTCCCCAGAGTGAAGGGGTAACAGCAGCTGGGGGAGGTGGAACATCTTAAACTCTTTGGTAACTGTTTGTTCAGAGCATGAGTCACAACTTTAGTAGTAGTAGTATTGATGGTGACTTTTAAAAATCTGTTTTCTAGATACTTGGGATAAAAAACTTGCAAATGTTCTTTGCTCATAGCTTCTCCTGGTTTCAACAGGGCTTCTGTGCATGAAACAATTGCAGGGCTGGGTTCTTTCCTGCAAGCTATTTTCCTAGGTCCTTCTGTAGGCTGGAGAGAAGGGTTTCTATTTAAATAGAGAAGGGAGAGTCCTTCAGTCAGCTATGCTATGATTTCACAATTATTGACTCCTTATTCAAATAAAAAGTGTTTGGTGGTTTATTTCACACCCATAAATATTTCTTCAGCGCAACAGGTACAAACCAAGATCATTTATCTTGCTTAAGTTTCAATTTGTGTGGTGTTTGTTTTAGGATTTGGGGTGACATTTTTTCTCAAAAATGTTTCCTATCTGGATATGAAAGAAGTGTATTGATTCATCAAATCCTGTAGCATCATCACATGGTACAACTGGACACAACCTGAATAGTGCAAAGCTCAAAAATGAAACAGACTTTTGTTTCTGCTAAAACTTCACATGGTGTTAATATTTCACTTGTTCAATTTCTGCCTGGATTGCACCTGCCTGATTTCCAGTATTTACCTTCAAAAAGGGCACTGGTCTATTTTCAGGCTCATGAGTTTCCTACCCATGTAGCTCACAGTTCCACTGTCTAACTGTCCTCTCATTATCATTTGGGAAACAGAGCAGCAATTCTGCTGGACTCCATCAATATAAACCTGTACAGCAATCTAAAGCAGCAGGAGACAGCAATGGGATCCTGGCCTCAAGATTCCAATAGGACTATTAATTAGTACAAAACATACAGCTGCAGCAGCAACATAATTGTCATTCAAAATAGATAAATTCTTTGTTGAAGCTGAACTTGCCTTATTCTTTTGAAAATCCAAATATGAGATCTGACCAGTAACTTGTATTACGTGCCCCCTTCTGTGACTCAGGATTACACTTTAACCTCAGCTTTAAATATCAGTGTTTGCAACAATACTAATTAATACAAACCTGCAAATAATTGCACTGCAAATCAGTACAATTCTTGAATCACATGGAAAAGTATGTCATTGAATTTACTGGAAATAAAAAGTGTGGCCCTAAAAAGCTTTTCCAATGTGCAAACATGAAACAAGAATGAGCACCTCTGTTTTTTGTAACAAGCACCAACAAAAACTTTTGCACAGGTGCAGTAGAGCCATTGAAGCCAGGTTGTAATGCTGGCATATCAAGAGCCACAACACAAACATATTCTGCACAGAGGAGTACAGAAATCCTGAAGGAGTGGGTGCTGGAAGAAGAAAATATATGAGACAAATCCCTGAAATCTCATAGCCATTGAGACAGCACAAACCAGCTTCTAGACCTCAAAAGAGGTTTTTTGGACTCTGTGAATCCACCCTGTTCCTCAGGCTTTCCCACTCCCAAGGAGGCTGGTACCAAGCAGTGGGTTCAAGGCTGTGCCTGGAAGCCCCATTTTAAGTAGGATTCCTCTTTATGAGTGCTCATGTTCTGGGAACCCTTAGCTGTGCTTTGGGAAGGATGTGTTAGTGGGTACAGGGTAGATCAGTGCCAGGCAATGTGCCAACAAGGCATCTCATGGGCTGGTCCACCAATGTTCCAGCCCATGTCCTGGTCTACTCAATCTCCTACAGACAAGGCCACCAGGGGTTCCTCAACAACCATAAGCAGATGACTTTGCATGATCTGAGGCAAATCTGAGCTCCTGAACACCTCACATTAATGCAGACATTATTGATAAATACTTTGTCAGCAGGCTTGTTGATGAATATTTGATCCAATCACACATATGTTCTGTGGCCTTATGGCACAAAGTCTTCAAATTATAACTCATGAAGAAGCCCAGGTTTCCTATTGAATCATACTGTAAATGCCACTTGGGTTGTTGTTGATAAAATAGATGGAAATTGACTACAGATTCACTAGTTTTTGTAAAAGCTTATTTTCAAAGAATACCTACGCACATTTATAGCAGCCAGAACAACCTTTTTACACACACAAACACTCTTATTCAAAACAAAGTTGTGAGAACTGTTGTTTTTATAGTCTATTCTGAATGTCAGAAAGATCTTGCCCCAACTACTGAGGGCAGGATATGGAGACAGTTGTGTAGGGACCACCAGCTGCAACCTGTCACAGGCCACCAATGGTGTCTGTCATCACTGCCTCACTGAACTGGTGAATCATTCTTATTTTTGTTGCACTGCTACAAAGCTTTACCACTCAAAACCCTGATTCTGTGGATGCCACAGATGCCCTCAGCCAAGCAGGCAGCACTGGGATGGGTAGGAACTGGCCCAGCACAGACAGCAATTCTGCCTCAGGGGAGGTTTGAGCCATACCCACAAAGCAGTCAGAGCCTTCCTCTGACCTGAATTAAAAGATGAAGGGATAGAGAAAATCTCACTCTACATGATTTTATAGTATGTTACTCCAAAAAAAACCACCAAAAAACAACCCCAACACCCAAATTTTCATGTCCGACTTTTATCTGCGAAAGACTTGACCTAATAGTCTTGTCACAAGTGTTTTTATTTCCAAGCAGCCTTAGATACAAAGTGTAGGTTATCAGAAGGGTTGAATCATGTCTGTCAATCTGGCACTTTTTGCAAACATGACATTCACTTAAAATAAATGGAGGGGATTAAGTTCCATGACCCTGTATATACTGGATGAATAATTCATCCTGCAGTATTTCAATCAGAGGAAATGAACAGCAAAATCTAAACATTCGTAATTAGGAGTGCAAGAACCCCATGGTGTTTATGGATTTTTAAGACCCTAAGAATTTGTTTTAAGTGCAGAGGTTCTTGAACCTGGCTTTTAAGTTTTATAAATATTTTTTTTCTTAATTTGAACCATCGTTTTTCAAGGGAAATCTAATTTTTTTAAGCAAACAAACAAACATTTAGTTGTAGCTGAACAAGAACCTCTGCTGTGTAAGAGATAAGGGTTCCCATTTGAAAGGGCCTACTTTCTGGCTTCTACAAAGATCAGAGAGGAACTTTTGCTCTCAATTGCTGCTTCTATCAATGTTTTCAGACAACTGGTGGAATAAGTATTTCCAAATTTTAGAGCTGCATTTGAAACCTAGAACACACAACCTCCCACCAACTCACAATTCACTTAAACCTGTTCTTGCAAAGCTACCAGCAAAACAAGAGTAATTGGGTCAGGATCACAAGCTGGGTCTGGTGCCTTTCTGCCAAGTTCCTGCTGATACCTGCCAGTGACAGTAAAAGGAATATTGAGGTGAGAAATCAAAACCAGGGTGGACATAAAGCTTTAGGTCACACAATATGGTACTGCTGAAACAGGCAGACTGCACATATTTTCACTAGTAAAGGAGTTGGTTGAGTAGTATGTTTTAACAGATGGAATCTTTAGTTTTGGTCACTTTATATACAATACTAACTAGAGAAATCTTTTTTTGTCATTGTTTTCAGTCTGTTTGTGGTTTGCAACACAGAGGGAGTGGGTGGATGAAAAGCAAGTCTAGAACCAAGCTAATGTGGGAATGTCTTTGGAATAAGTAATTTCCGTTAGCTGCATGAACTCCTAAAAGTCAGAACAATTCTTTCACAACCAGAGGTAACCACCACATACACCTTGATATCTGTTTTGAAGGCTATGCTTGTATAACGTGTTGCAGATCTTCGGCCTCCTCTCTCCTTCGTGGTAAGAAGAGACAAGGATACAAGATTTCTGGACAAACTTCCCAGTCAATCCGTGTCAGACAAACTACCTGATTTTGGTTTTTTTCTACCTTGGTCACAGAAGAATCAGAGAAACATGCAAGATAAATTTCACTTTTGGTCCTCATGGTATACATTCTAATTATATATTTTAGTGAATTGATATTATTTTGTTTTGTTCCCTTCCCTACTTTTTCTTCTCTGACTTTTGCTTGCTAGATATGTGTTCTCTCAGTATCAAAATTAGTTCATCTCCCATGTTCTCTTCCCATGTTGCTTCTAAATGTTTCAGAAAAATGATCCAGAATTGTAATATTTGAAATCACAGACCGGTATTTATGTTAGCTATCATTAATGGCAATAATGTAAAGGATCTCATTTCAGTTTTATGTGAATACAAACAAGAGCGCATTAGATGCCACAGGTGGCTGCCACCTCAATTTTATAGTCTAACTCTAAAGCAGATGTCCAAAAGAATGCAAATTATTTTTCTTTTTTTTATTATTTACAATTATTTAAATGACTTGGCCATTAAATTAATATAAATTAATATAAATTATAATATAGTTGCTACAATATTTAGTTAAATAGTTGATGTATTGCATGGACTAAGAATGCAGGCTTTGTAGAAGTATTCTAAATTACTATTTAAAAAAAAAAATCTGGAGAAACAGCATAACCTTCAAATTCGAGTTACCTAATTCAGCAGCCTGAATGAGCTTGGACAGTGACTCAGCCCAAAATCCCCTGCTGCAGTCATCAGAAGTTCAGTCTGTGTCACGGCTTAAGGGACACACCTCTGGTGAATAAGGTCGCTGTTTTCGTTTGTATCTCGCAATTCTAACACTGACTTGGATGGAATGAATCCTTCCTGTGCTTGGATCAGCAAGCTCAGCACATTGCCTTGATCCTGCAGCACAGCCCTTCCCCAAGAGCGACTGAAACCAGCCAGCAGAGGTACCGGGGAGCAGCTCCTGGGAGCACAGTGAGGGCTGGCAGCAGCTTTCTCTGCAGAGACGCTGCCGCAGCCCCGCACAGACACACAGACACCTTCTCGCTGCTGGTTTTCAAAATTAAAACCTTCAGATATTTTCTGGAAATGATGAATCTTTTCCAAATGGCCTGAAAACACAATCATGAAGAAGCTATTGCAGCAGTTGTTCTTTCCACAGCGAGAGAAAGCATAGCAGGAAGAAAAATATCTAGTCCTTCAATCAGAAGAGCAAATCAGCATAAAAATCCAGAGGATATCTCATTTTTAGGGACATGCAGATAATCAGTTAAAACGATTATGACAGGATGAGGAGCAATCAAACACAAACTGCAAACATCAAGGAAGCAAACATGCTAAGTCTCCCTTTATAATTGGAGATTAAATATGATTTATAAATCAAGCCAACATATGGGATCCCTAGGGAAGAGCAAACAAATTTTCCAAGTAAAACAGCAGCAGCAGGCGTGAAATAGAAGTATCATTTAGGAAAATGGCATTACTAAATTATCTAAGTAAAAAAACAGGAGGTTCTTTAGGTTTTAAAATTGATAAACTTAAGTAATATTTTTGTAGAAATTGTAATTACTAAATTAGAGCTAAATTCTGAAGCTGCAATTCAGTGCTACAGGATCAACAAGAAAAATGACGATACCACAATTCAAATCAGTGTTCCACTAAAATTAATGTGCCTACACAGGTAAGTCACTGTCACCTAACCTAAAGAAGGGCTTCAAAAGTGAACACTGAGTAAATTTCCCCAGTTTATGATAATGTTTTTTATTAAAAATTTTTTTTAAGAAAAAAATGAGATAAAATTGCTAAGGTGTATCTGAATAACCTAGCCAGAGTTAATCCTGCAAATCATGGTTTGCTTTCTATAGTGCTGGAAAATATTCTTACAAAAATATTTTCATATTAGACTAAATATCCATATTCTTAGATGAATTAACTTATTTTATTGAAGATATTCCTGACTTGTTTTTCTATTAATTTCACTGCAATCAGCAGAAAATGAGACTCTGAAAAATTAGGACATTGACATTAAATAATTTTGACATACAAAAAAAATTTAGAAGAGGCAATATTTTTATGTAAGATATTAATTTGGTATAATATTATAAAATATAATATTTGTCTTTGTTTTCAAGAAAGAGAAAACAGTGATAATACATTGGAATTTAGAAGCTTTGAAAATAACACATGGGCAAGGGGCTTACATAGCTGCTCTGTTGCTCAGCTGAACTGAGTTGATTTCCAGAAGACTGTGATTTGGAAAAAGACCTTTCAAGAATGGAGAATTACACTATTTCTCTTTCACTGTAAGTTGAGCAAATGCTGGTATTCTAGTTGAAGTTACAATTAAAACAGACATATATGCTGAAGTGCTCCAAGATTTCAAACACAGTTAGCTATCCAATCCTTTACATTATCTCTTTAAAAGATGCCATTTTCTTTGCAGCTATTTCTCCCATTATTAAATTCAATGCACAACAATGTACCGCGTAAGAAAATCACACTATTTCCTTCTAAAATAAAGTTCAGTCCTTTCATAATGAGCAGATCCCATTCCCCATGTTTAATGTGCCTTTTTATTAACTTAAAGTTGTTTCCTTTACCTATAGCCATCCCCAGCTGTAGTGAATAACACAGAAACCAGATAATATCAACTGAGTGTTTTAACTGTAGTTGGGACATGCATCAAGATCACTCTAAATTATATTTTCTTATCCAGTTTTAAATCTCAGCCTCTTCAGGGAAATAAAATCCCAGTTTTGGAAATAGTAATAGTAACTTGAATTTACACACCATCACCAATCCTTTCCTGAAGGAGCCAGAGGCATTTTATGTCTTTTCCAAAGCAAACTACAGCAGAAACAAAAGAAAAGGAAAAAAAAAAAAAAAAAAAAAAAAAAGGGGGGGGAAAAAAGGGGAAAAAAAAAAAAAAAAAAAAAAAAACCCAAAAAAA